>NW_027397094.1:8416001-8427354 GCF_003265705.2 Callorhinus ursinus | reverse complement strand
TTTATAATTTTCATCTTTACAGTCATCTTCCATCCCTTCATTGTATCAACCCTTATTTTGTACATATATGTCTTTCTTCCTTTAAAATTTTAGGAGGCACTTTTTTCTAACAGACCAAAATACGCCCAAAATCTAGTGTGTGGCACTGATCTATGCACTAGCCTGATCATATTTGATCATATTCTGCTTTTTTTTGTATTGTTTTGTTTTTGTTTTTATCTTTTTTTTTCATTTTTTTTTCTTTTTCTCTTTCTTTTTTCTTTCTTTCCCTTTCTTTTCCCCTGGTTTCAGGTCTTTTCTGATTGGTATACAGTATATTTGCTGGGGACATTGTAAACCTGTTACCATTTTGTTCTCTCATTCATCTATTCTCCTCTGGACAAAATGACAAGACGAAAGAAATCACCTCAGCAAAAAGAACAAGAGGTACTACCATCAGCCAGGGACCTACTCAATACAGACATTAGTATGATGTCGGACCTAGAGTTCAGAATCATGACTTTAAAGATACTAGCTGGGCTTGAAAAAAGCGTGGAAGTTATTAGAGAAACCCTTTCTGGAGAAATAAAAGAACTAAAATCTAACCAAATCGAAATCAAAAAGGCTATTGATGAGGTGCAATCCAAAATGGGGGCACTAACTGCTAGGATAAATGAGGCAGAAGAGAGAATCAGCGATATAGAAGACCAAATGATGGAAAATAAAGAGGCTGAGAAAAAGAGAGAGAAACAACTACAGGATCACGAGGGCAGAATTCGAGAGATAAGTGATACGATAAGACGAAACAACATTAGAATAATTGGGATCCCAGAAGAAGAAGAAGAGAGAGAGAGGGGGGCAGAAGGTATATTGGAGCAAATTATAGCAGAAAACTTCCCTAATGTGAGGAAGGAAACAGGCATTAAAATCCAGGAGGCACAGAGAACCCCTCTCAAAATCAATAAAAATAGGTCAACACCCCGACATCTAATAGTAAAACTTACGAGTCTCAGAGACAAAGAGAAAATCCTGAAAGCAGCTCGGGAGAAGAGATATGTAACCTACAATGGTAGAAACATTAGATTGGCAACAGACCTATCCACAGAGACCTGGCAGGCCAGAAAGGACTGGCAAGATATCTTCAGAGCACTAAACGAGAAAAATATGCAGCCAAGAATACTATATCCAGCTAGGCTATCACTGAAAATAGAAGGAGAGATAAAAAGCTTCCAGAACAAACAAAAACTAAAGGAATTTGCAAACACGAAACCAGCCCTCCAAGAAATATTGAGAGGGGTCCTCTAAGCAAAGAGAGAACCTAAAAGCAGCAAAGAGCAGAAACGAACACAGAAAACAGACAGTTAACAGTCACCTTACAGGCAATACAATGGCACTAAATTCATACCTTTCAATAGTTACCCTGAATGTAAATGGGCTCAATGCCCCAATCAAAAGACACAGGCTATCAGATTGGATTAAAAAACAAGACCCATCCATACGCTGTGTGCAAGAGACTCATTTTAGACCCGAAGACACCCCCAGATTGAAAGTGAGGGGGTGGAAAACTATTTACCATGCTAATGGACACCAAAAGAAAGCTGGGGTGGCAATCCTTATATCAGACAAACTAGATTTTAAAACAAAGACTGTAATAAGAGATGAGGAAGGACACTATATCCTACTTAAAGGGTCTATCCAACAAGAAGATCTAACAATTGTAAATATCTATGCCCCGAACATGGGAGCAGCCAATTATATAAGGCAATTAATAACAAAAGCAAAGAAACAAATTGACAACAATACAATAATAGTGGGGGACTTTAACACCCCCCTGACTGAAATGGACAGATCATCTAAGCAAAAGATCAACAAGGAAATAAAGACTTTAAATGACACACTGGACCAAATGGACTTCACAGACATATTCAGAACATTCCATCCCAAAGCAACAGAATACACATTCTTCTCTAGTGCCCATGGAACATTCTCCAGAATAGATCACATCCTAGGTCACAAATCAGGTCTCAGTCGGTACCAAAAGATTGGGATCATTCCCTGCATATTTTCAGACCACAATGCTTTGAAACTAGAACTCAACCACAAGAGGAAAGTCGGAAAGAACTCAAATACATGGAGGCTAAAGAGCATCCTACTAAAGAATGAATGGGTCAACCAGGAAATTAAAGAAGAATTAAAAAAATTCATGGAAACCAATGAAAATGAAAACACAACTGTTCAAAATCTTTGGGATACAGCAAAGGCGGTCCTGAGAGGAAAGTATATAGCAATACAAGCCTTTCTCAAGAAACAAGAAAGGTCTCAAATACACAACCTAACCCTACACCTAAAGGAGCTGGAGAAAGAACAGCAAATAAAGCCTAAACCCAGCAGGAGAAGAGAAATCATAAAGATCAGAGCAGAAATCAATGAACTAGAAACCAAAAGAACAGTAGAACAGATCAACGAAACTAGGAGCTGGTTCTTTGAAAGAATTAACAAGATTGATAACCCCCTGGCCAGACTGATCAAAAAGAAAAGAGAAATGACCCAAATCAACAAAATCATGAATGAAAGAGGAGAGATCACAACCAACACCAAAGAAATACAAACAATTATAAGAACATATTATGAGCAACTCTATGCCAGCAAATTAGAGAACCTGGAAGAAATGGGTGCATTCCTAGAGATGTATCAACTACCAAAATTGAACCAGGAAGAAATAGAAAACCTGAACAGACCTATAACCACTAAGGAAATTGAAACAGTCATCAAAAATCTCCCAAGAAACAAAAGCCCAGGGCCAGATGGCTTCCCAGGGGAATTCTATCAGACATTTCAAGAAGAATTAATACCTATTCTCCTGAAACTGTTCCAAAAAATAGAAATGGAAGGGAAACTTCCAAACTCATTTTATGAGGCCAGCATTACCTTGATCCCAAAACCAGACAAAGACCCCATCAAAAAAGAGAATTACAGACCAATATCCTTGATGAACATGGATGCAAAAATTCTCACCAAAATACTAGCCAGTAGGATCCAACAGTACATTAAAAGGATTATTCACCATGACCAAGTGGGATTTATTCCTGGGCTGCAAGGCTGGTTCAACATCCGCAAATCAATCAACGTGATACAATACATTAACAAAAGAAAGAACAAGAATCATATGATCCTCTCAATAGATGCAGAAAAAGCATTTGACAAAGTACAACATCCTTTCTTGATCAAAACTCTTCAGAGTATAGGGATAGAGGGTACATACCTCAATATCATAAAAGCCATCTATGAAAAACCTACAGCGAATATCATTCTCAATGGGGAAAGGCTGAGAGCTTTTCCCCTAAGGTCAGGAATGCGGCAGGGATGTCCACTCTCACCACTGCTATTCAACATAGTATTAGAAGTCCTAGCCACAGCAATCAGACAACAAAAAGAAATCAAAGGCATCCAAATCGGCAAAGAGGAAGTCAAACTCTCACTCTTTGCAGATGATATGATACTGTATGTGGAAAACCCAAAAGACTCCACCCCAAAACTGCTAGAACTCATACAGGAATTCAGTAAAGTAGCAGGATATAAAATCAATGCACAGAAATCAGTGGCATTCCTATACACCAACAACAAGACAGAAGAGAGACAAATCAAGGAATCTATCCCATTTACAATTGCACCCAAAACCATTAGATACCTAGGAATAAATCTAACCAAAGAGGCAAAGGATCTGTACTCAGAAAACTATAAAATACTCATGAAAGAAATTGAAGAAGACACAAAGAAATGGAAAAACGTTCCATGCTCATGGATTGGGAGAATCAACATTGTGAAGATGTCAATGCTACCTAGAGCAATCTACACATTCAATGCAATCCCCATCAAAATACCATCCACTTTTTTCAAAGAAATGGAACAAATAATCCTAAAATTTGTATGGAACCAGAAGAGACCCCGAATAGCCAGAGGAATACTGAAAAAGAAAAGCAAAGCTGGCGGCATCACAATTCCGGACTTCCAGCTCTATTACAAAGCTGTCATCATCAAGACAGTATGGTACTGGCACAAAAACAGACGCATAGATCAATGGAACAGAATCGAGAGCCCAGAAATGGACCCTCAACTCTATGGTCAACTTATTTTTGACAAAGCAGGAAAGAATGTCCAATGGCAAAAAGACAGTCTCTTCAACAAATGGTGTTGGGAAAATTGGACAGCCACATGCAGAAGAATGAAACTGGACCATTTCCTTACACCACACACAAAAATAGACTCCAAATGGTTGAAAGACCTAAACGTGAGACAGGAGTCCATCCAAATCCTAAAGGAGAACACAGGTAGCAACCTTTTCGACCTTAGCCGCAGCAACTTCTTCCTAGAAACATCTCCAAAGGCACGGGAAGCCAGGGCAAAAATGAACTATTGGGATTTCATCAAGATAAAAAGCTTTTGCACAGCAAAAGAAACAGTCCACAAAACCAAAAGACAACCGACAGAATGGGAGAAAATATTTGCAAACGACATATCAGATAAAGGGCTAGTATCCAAAATCTATAAAGAACTTATCAAACTCAACACCCAAAGAACAAATAATCCAATCAAGAAATGGGCAGAAGGCATGAACAGACATTTCTCCAAAGAAGACATCCAAATGGCCAACAGGCACATGAAAAAGTGCTCAACATCGCTCGGCATCAGGGAAATCCAAATCAAAACCTCAATGAGATACCACCTCACACCCGTCAGAATGGCTAAAATTAACAAGTCAGGGAACGACAGATGTTGGCGGGGATGTGGAGAAAGGGGAACCCTCCTACACTGTTGGTGGGAATGCAAGCTGGTGCAACCACTCTGGAAAACAGTATGGAGGTTCCTCAAACAGTTGAAATTAGAGCTACCGTTCGATCCAGCAATTGCACTACTGGGTATTTACCACAAAGATACAAATGTAGGGACCCGAAGGGGTACGTGTACCCCAATGTTTATAGCAGCAATGTCCACAATAGCCAAACTGTGGAAAGAGCCAAGATGCCCATCGACAGATGAATGGATAAAGAAGAGGTGGTATATATACACAATGGAATATTATGCAGCCATCAAAAGGAATGAGATCTTGCCATTTGCAACGACGTGGATGGAACTGGAGGGTGTTATGCTGAGTGAAATAAGTCAATCAGAGAAAGACATGTATCACATGACCTCACTGATATGAGGAATTCTTAATCTCAGGAAACAAACTGAGTGTTACTGGAGTGGTTGGGGGTGGGAGGGATGGGATGGCTGGGTGATAGACATTGGGGAGGGTATGTGCTACGGTGAGCGCTGTGAATTGTGCAAGACTGTTGAATCACAGATCTGTACTTCTGAAACAAATAACGCAACATATTATAAGAAAAAAGGAAAAGAAGAAGATAACAGGAGAGGAAGAAAAGGGGAGTATGTCAGAGGGGGAGACGAACCATGAGAGATGATGGACTCTGAAAAACAAACTGAGGGTTCTAGAGGGGAGGGGGTAGGGGGATGGGTTAGCCTGGTGATGGGTATTGAGGAGGGCACGTTCTGCACGGAGCACTGGGTGTTATGAACAAACAATGAATCATGGAACACTGCACCAAAAACTAATGATGTAATATATGGTGATTAACATAACAATAAAAAAATTTAAAAAAAAAGAGCAATAGAGGGGCACCTGGGTGGCTCAGTCGGTTAAGCCTCTGCTTCAGCTCAGGTCATGATCCTGGGGTCCTGGGATGGAGCCCCACGTCGGGCTCCCTGCTCAGTGGGGCATCTGCTTCTCCCTCTGCCCTTCACTCTGCTTGTGCTGTCTCTCTCTCTCTTGCTCTTGCTCTCTCTCTCAAATAAATAAAATCTTTTAAAAATATATAAATAAACTTTACCAGTTGCTTCATCAGTTAAAGAAAAGGGTTAGCCTTGGACAGTGGTTTGCAACCCTGGCTGCAAAATGGAAAGTTCCCTGGGAATCTTTGAAAAATAAAAACGAGTCCTGACACCTGAGCTGATCTCTAGTCCAACGAATCAGAATCTCTGAGAGGGAGGCCCAGGCATCAGAATTATCACTGATTGATGATTCATTCATTCATTAAGGAAGGAAGGAACTCCAAGGTAATTGTGTTGTTCAATAATTGTCGCTAAAAACCAAGCTAGACTTTGGCTTCTCAGTATGGTCTGTGGACCGGCAGCATCAGCATCAACTAAAGCTTAGGAAGTCCAGAATCTCAGGGCCCTCCACAGACCTACTATATTAGAGTCTTCCTAATGTCCATGTAAATCACATGGATATTGGTATGTTGGTATGTTAAAATTTGAGAAGTACTTTCTTAGATAATCCCTAGGTCCTTTTCTGGCGGGAGCGCTATGGAAGAGTGGTCAGGAGCTCACTGCTAATACCTACCTGTCTTTCTATGGAAGAGGGGTCAGGAGCTCACTGCCAGTACCTACCTGTCTTTCTATGAGGCTCCGAGTCAGTAACTAACTTCATTCCCCCGTGCCTTGGTGTCTCCACGTGCACCCAATAATTCACACAATATGCTAAAGCAATGTAGGTCAAAGTGCTTTGACCTCTAAACACCTTTCATCTCTGGAGGTCAAAGCCTGGAGGTCAAACCTTGGCGATTACTCACTTTGGCAAATACATGCCATCACATCCATAAGAGAAAATACTCAGCCACCGTGAACTACTCTTTTCCGAAAGGTACACTAATTTTCATACCATGTGAGGGGTTTTAATGGCTGTGTTTGAGCTACCATAAATTAGATTTCCAGCTGACTCCCTTGTGTTGTAGTTATGATTAGATTTTTGTGTCTCTGTTTTTACTTGTCAATTATTCATTTGCTTGGCATCATCGATGTACATTTTCAGGCACATTTACAAACTTGAACTAGGCTCAAGGTCTTGCGTAGCATGCTCTTATAATATCTGTGAGATAGGTTATCAGGATCTAGGAGGCTAACAGTTTTAGACTTGTCTGAAGTATCATGGGACTTGGAGGGGTTCCGTGTCTACTAAGAGAAATGAGAAGAGGTGAAGCTATTTTCCAGTTGCAGTTGAAATTTAGAAATCTAAACTGGGCTGCAAAGCACTAGTTCCACTACTCATGTCATTTCCAGGCTCTGGGAAGCCCATAGGTGTTTACGGAGCCTGTGGTTAACAGGTTGTTGGCATGTCCAAAGCAGCCTTCACTGCCATGAGCTCCTTATGCATTTCAAAATTAGTGACCATTAGTTACATGTCTGTTGGGACATGAATATGACCTGTTTCCTCTTCTCGGGTGACTTGCCATCTAGGTGGAGAGACAGATTCATAAGCATTTAATTGTAAAAAGAGCAGTCGACATTGGTTGCTTTGTAATCACAGAGGAAGGGTTCTTTCTTCCTGAAAAACCTTCTTGGGTTAACTCTTAATCTTTCAACTGAACTGTTTTGCAGAAGCATAGTCCTCTGACTCCCTACGCAGAGAAGACTTCCAAGAATGTGTGCTGTGACCACACCTGGCTCTGGAGGGGGGTGTTTTGAGGCTTAGCTGGCTGCCCACACTAAGGCTTCCAGAAGGCTCTAGCGTGGGACCGCCAAACCAACACTTGTATCTCAAGTCATAGAAAACCTCCAGAAGCAGATACGAGGAATATGTGACCGTGAAAATGCCAGCTGACCACCAGCTTGGTGTTCTGGAAATGGGACATTTTGTATGACGGGTGCCCCAATATGTGGTTAACATCCTTAGTGTCCAGCCAGGCATGTGTTTGTTTCAGGTGTCTTGGCACTGGCCCTCACCAAAGATCATCAGTTGTTCGAGGGTCTTTAGGTCAGATCTAGCCCCTCACTGTTCCTAGGACAGGCAAAATACCACCTGGGGATTGGACTCACAGAAGCAGAGGTGCAGGGCTGGATTATACCCATCTCCTCTCAGTGAACTGGCTGATCAGGCACCACTGTTGGTGCCAAAATTGGAAGCGATCAAGACTCAACAGGTGAGGGGGTAAACAAACTGTGGTACATTCGCACAACGGGATACTGTGCAGCAGTTAAAATGGATGCACTATCAAGCTACAAAGAGGACATGAAGGAATATTAAATGCACACTGCTCTGTGAAAGAAGCATCCTAAAAAGGCTGTATATCCTGTGTGAATCCAACTTCGTGATGTTCTGGAAAAAGCGGAACTATCGGAAGGGTAAAGATCAGTGCTTTAGGAGAAGTGGTATAGTTGGGGCACAGGGCATTTTTAGGGCGATGAAACTCTTATGATGATCAAGTAATGGTAGATACGCAATGTTGTGTTCAATACAAGGAGCCCTAATGTAAACCATGGACTCTAGTTAGGAGTAATGTATCAATATTGGTTCGTTTAGTTGGAGCTAATATACACACGAATGCATGTTCATAATAGGGGAATCTGGAGGGGGGGTGAGGGTGTGGAGGAGGGAAGTATATTAGAAGTCTGTACTTCCCGTGCATTTTCCCATATGTCTAAAAGTGCTCTAAAAATTGAGTTTATAAAGTGGGGGAAAAAAAGACTTGCAATAAGAGAAAGTGATTATGGCAATTGGGAGACAGTTCTGGTCTTAAGATCTGCAAGTATCTGAAAGATTAGTCAAAAGAGGGCTTTTCCTTTATGTAGAGGTATAAACAAGGCTGCAAACAAGGTGTTGGAGGGGAGGGGAGAGGGTGGCAACATCAGGAAATCTTTCCTTGTTGTCAGCCAAACTTGGAAAGGGATTGTTTGGCCTTCCAATACTTGTTAAACTTCAGGGGGGAGTCAAATTTCAGGCTCTCGTGGGGAAAGAGAGAAATTTGGCCAAGTTAAATTTACAGGCATTTTGTTCTGGCTGATCATGGAGACAAATAATTCAGCTGATCATTTATGAGACACAGAACGGGAATCTGGAGGGTCTGGGTTTGGCCTCATCAGAGGGAAACGTGGGGCCCATGGCGAATTTTATCTAAGTAATACGGGAGAAGGTGTTTCTTCATGGTTTAACGAAAAACCACAAGAGAAGTTGAAGTGGACAAGTTTATCCCTCACAGGTCCTGAACCCACATGATGGGGAGGTGAAGGCCGACCACAGGCAGAGAGAGAGAGAGAGAGTCATGGCGGGAGGCCTTTATCGTGGGTCATGAGTGAAATGCTTTGGGGCTCTGGGCCAAGGGCTGGATTGGTCCCTTCAAACCAAGGAGAGTGGGGTTTTGGTAAGTTCCACAGGGGCTTATCTAAGGGGAGGGGGACAGAAGGGGAAGGCCCTCGGAGGCGGGGGAGATTGCTACTCAGGCGGGCTGCTGGGGAAATCATATCAGGAACCTACATTTGCTCGTAATTCTGCAGGCCATTATCAAGGGTGTGCACTTGCCCATGAACGCCAATGTTAGTTCAAGATGCCCCTCAGGCTGCTTGGCGAAACAAAACAGATACTGAGGCTGCAATCCCCTGGAGTAGCTTAGCTTAACTCTTCACATTCTCAGACACCAGAGTTGGGGGGTGGGCAGAGTTTTTGACCATAGCATTTGTCCAGTAGTACAGGGCTCAGGTAAAGTTCAACATGGTCAACATCATTCCAGATTGTCAGGTGCTTGGTGCTGCCGCTGCAGCATCCCAGTTCAATTACCTCTGGCCTCTCTGGGCTCCACGTGTTCATGGAGACAGGAGACCCCGCACTAGACTATGAAGCCTTAGAAAAATTCAGTGAGGGGCGCCTGGGTGGCTCAGTAGGGTAAGCGTCTGATTTCGCTCAGGTCATGATCTCAGGGCCCCTGTGTTGCATCTGACTCCGTGCTCAGCAGGGAGTCTGCTTGTCTCTCTGTGCCCCACCCCCCGCCCCAGGCTTATGCGCTCTCTCTCTCTCAAATAAATAAACAAAATCTTAAAAAAGAAAAAAAAGGAAGAAAAGGAAAATCCATTGACATTATGATGTCAGCAAATTCATTCTGCCAGGTTTGAGTACCAGCTGAAGGGGATTAGGTCTGCCAGTGACTTACCAACACTGCATGAGGGTCTATAAGCCTCGATCATCTTGCACCTCTGGAAGCCACGTCTTCCTTATGAACTCCTGCGTGTACGTATGTAATTTAAACTATTTTTTCTCTTGTTCACCTGGCTCTGAAATCAGTTGGATTCATGGGCCCAGTCACTGAATGTAGGAGGTTAGAGGGAGAAAGATTTTTGCTCCCCTGCACTATATAAGCTCTACTTCCATTCACCCCTTTGAGTGACGCATCTCTGAGCTCCCCCATGTGTATGGGTGGATGTCCCAGTTAATAAAGAGCTGTTTTTCTCTTGCCAATCTTTCTTTTGTCAGCCTAATTGGCAGGGCCCCTGCTGGACAAGCTGGGAGTGTAGGTGGAAAAGATTTGTTTTCCTCCCTTACACTATCGTAAAACTTACTGGCGATTCTGCCGGCATGCTGCGTATGAGTCCTTTTAGCATATTGGCGAACCTCAGGGGGGTCGTGGGTCCCCTCACTCCGTGCTTGAAGGACCCTCACTCACCAAAACACAGTGAAAGCACTGTTGGGAAAAGGAAGGATAAAGGCGTAGATACCTGTGGTACACGAACACCAATGGGTTGAACTGCAGGAAAGGGTTAACATCTCAGGCCTTCGACTACGATCCTTAGAAAGGCCTGCTTGCAAGGTTTGCCCTTGGCTGGCATCTGGGAAGTGGGATTTTGGGAATGATCCCCCCATTCCCTAACCGATTAGTTTGGTTTACCGTGCCCATGAGGTTTGTGCGAACCATGTGGTTAATGCTGACACCTGCTTTCCTCCTGGGAGTCTGGAATTTTGATATGTGCTAATTGATATGTGCAGGGGGTGCCCGTGTGATGAGTCTCCAATAAAACCCTTGGGCACTGAGGCTCCAACTAGCTTCAGATGTGTGGTCACGTTCGATGCTGGAGGAATTAAGCACATACTGTAGGATTCTACTGGGACAGAACTCTGGGGAATTTGTGCCTCGGTTTCTCTCACCTTCACCCCATGCACTCTTTCCCTGTGCTGAGTTTGCTGTTGTTGTAATAAGTCTAATGCTTGAGCAGGATGGTAGGTTGAGTCCTGTGAGTTCTTCTAGTGAATCATCAGACCCAGGGGATGTCTTAGGGACCCCCCGATGCCAACTTCCTGGGATTCTCATTGGAAAACACAATGTAGCAGCCTATTAGGGAATGGTAACTCTATCCAGTAGAGCAAAGGAGAGAGAAGACAGGCCACGACTTGCTGAGTGTGGCTCTCTCCACCCTTCCCAGTTTCCTATGACAATGAATCGAAAATGAACTGCAGGGCACCTGGGTGGCTCAGTTGGTTCGGCAACTGCCTTCGGCTCAGGTCATGATCCTGGAGTCCTGGGATCGAGTCCCGCATCGGGCTCCCTGCTCA
>NW_027397094.1:8347423-8415901 GCF_003265705.2 Callorhinus ursinus | reverse complement strand
AAAAAAAAAAAAAAATGAACTGCAGAGGAAAAAAAGTCCGAGGCTAGTATACACTGAGAGTTTAAGAGATCTTTGCTGTCCGGGCCTGACTTTTAAAAACTGGAGCTCCCTGTGTCAGCTGCTGGTGGTTCTGGAGGGGCCGTTTCAGCCCTGCACAGACATAATTCTAAATTTCTTTGCATGTAGCTTGAGGAGCATTACCACTCTCACGGTCCTGTGAATTTGCTGTATCAGGATGCATTTAAAAACCTGACACTAGATTGCAAAACACAGAGGGAAGGAGGAGTAAGATGGAAAGCCAGAATGCTCAGGAATCACACACAGGAGTCCATGTGAGGGAGGGGAGTTTGGATTCAGTGGAGAAAATGACAGGAAAAGATTCTAGTAGAAATCTACAAATCGGGGCTCTGAGCTGCCCTTGCAGTACAGCCTGAAAGCTCTTGGCTTGTGCCAACAAAATCATAGCACATCAGAATGCACAGAAATTCATGGGAGCAGGGTGGTTTGGTTTCATACAGTTATGGGCTTGAGTGCCAGTCACACCCCTCCCTAGCTGTGTGCCCTCGGACAAGTTAGCAAACCTTTCTGAGCCTCGTACCTTCCACACTGGTTTTTAGATGCTAGCAATGCGCTTAGCACAGATCCTAGGTCAGAGGCCAGCACATAAACGTGCCATTGTTTTATTGTTACTGTTCTGTAGCTTGGGACACTTACTGTTTCATCTTCCCAGCACCCTCTTCTAGGATTTGGAGAAGTTGTCTTGGAAGATGTGACTCTGAGCTGGTGATAATGGCAGTGTCAAATTCTCAGGGGAGACAGTGTGTTCCTATGTTTCTCAAAAGTTTTTGAGAGCCTCATTCATTCCAGGCACTATGGGGATGGGCATACAGTTGTGCGCAGAGGAGTTAGAGTCCCTGCTTCTCTGGAGCTGGTAAGCTTGAGGGGAGGAGTCCATGGTTTCCCCTGGGGAGACTGATCCCCCACCCCCCGCTCCTCCAATTGTCTGTTTTGTGGACAGCCCTGGAATCTGCTGGGACATGCTGTGTGACCACCAGCCGAGCCTGCCTCACAGCCTAGTGGTAAAATGGCATCGGTCTCGGAGCTCTAAGTCCCCACCAGGTTACTAGTTGGGTAAGGTTGGGTATGGCCCCAGGAAATAAGGAGGAGTGGGTGTCTGTGAAAACTGGCAATTTATGTTACTGCCCTCTGGGTCTCCGGAGGCAGAATTGTGCGAGGTCAGGGCCACACATCAGGAAGTGCAGATTGAGGGTATTCCCGCAGACAATGGTAGATTGTAGATGCAGAGGCATCTTTTCAATAAAATTGGGCAGCAAAATAAATCACAGCATATGTGTGTAGGTCAGGACCAGTCAACAGCAATTCTGGGAGGCTCAACACCGTCTGGAAGGTGGATGGGACTCTGAGCATGGAGGGACAGCCTGGGTGGTGTCCAGGATCCTTCTAGGAGTCATCTATGTGTAATTCCTGGGGATGGAACCAGGTACCCCTGTTGGGGAAACCTCCAATCTCCCTGATCACCACTCTACTATTTAAAATCTGTGTCCTTGAGCACGTGTGTTTGCATGTGGTAGGCCGTTCCTCACCTACACTGCCCCTCCAGCTGTCGCTGTAGCCAGTCCCCACCTTGCCCCCAACCACACGCTCTTCCACGCTCTCAGTGTTAGTTTCATATATTCATATTCCATGGACCCAGCAACTCCCCTGGAACTGGACACAAGAGACGGCGCTGCTATAGGTCAAGGCTGGCCAGGAGTCAGCAACTGACTGCCGGGCACTCGGCTGCTCCGCCAGCCTTTCGGGAGCCAGCAGATAATTCAGGGCTGGGGGGCACCCTCACCAAAGTCTGCTGCTTTTATAGCCAATGTAGCTTATGAAGCACCTTCCCAGAATTCCCCTTCTGCATGAGGAAAGAGTCAAGTTTCTGACCCTCTACTCACAAAGGAATTGGAATGCCAGGCCCTCTGTCTTGCCTGGGAACTGGCATATAACAGTCTTCCTCTGTACACAGACAATCAGATGATACCACTAGGAGAGCGTACGAACGCAGGCCTTGCAGTGGGGTGAGGAGAGGTGGACAGTTGCTGCATGGTGGACGACACTCTGGGTTTCCCCAGCGGGGAGGTGCATACTTGAATATTTTCATCCACTCAGGAGGGTGAAGATCTTTGTCTCCAGCCAGCCTCGTACTGGTGCCCCCTACACACGGTCGGGGAGGCCACTGCCCAGGTACTTCTGGGTGCACAGCCGTCCTGCTCAGTAGCAGCAGCTGCTGACTGGGCCCTGGGCTCAGCCGAGGCCCTGGCCTGGAACAGAAGTCAAGGGCAGGCCGGCTCCACCACGGAGCTACCATGGGCACATTGAGAATGGTACGGTATGGCTGTATCATGACCCACTATCCCTAGACAGTGTCCCGAAGAGAAACTTGGGGAATGAGTATAACCCTTAGTCACACATGCAAACCACACACTTTCTCCAATCCTGAGTCGCAATTTTAAAATTTATTGTAGCATCACTATCCAGAACACATATTTACTGGAGTGTCACAATCGAGAATATATATAAACACATGGCTGAAGCCAAGAGGAAGACATAAGGAGTATTCCGGGGTTAGTCCAAAGGTGGTCTTTCAGGGGCTCCAGAAGGCTAGATAGCAAAGGGGCACAGTCTGGGAGAGCTGTTGGCAGGCAGTGGCCAGCTAAGAGTCTCAGTAAGAAGGACAGAGATGGGGCAGATCTGATGAACGGAGGGCAAACTAAGAACGAGTCAGCGTCGTGCAGGCCCGAAGCCCTGTGTCCATGGGTAATTTTGTTGTAAGGCCCACAGGCTAGAGGGGTGTGCACGGCTGGGATGGAAAGGGGAGACAGACATGAGGAAGCAACGCTACAAAAATGTACCCTAAAGGAGTCCCGGGGTGTCGCGGGTTCCCTGACTGTGTTCCCATCCCTCCTCTGCGTTTCCGCTCGGGGTTCCGGGAACTCTGGGAGTGGGGTTGTGCGGGTCCCTGCCCACTGCCTCACTGCCTTCTTCAAGCTCAGCCAGCGGCAGGAGAAGGCTGCCTATGCCTGTGGGGCTGTTCCTTAGGAGATAGCCCAGCTCCTTCTCGTAACATTCGAGTGCCTGCTGCAGCTCGTCATTCAGCTTGTGGATTAATCCTTGGAGATACCAAGAATTCGGTGCATTTTGTGGAAGCTGATTTCCAGCGGTGTTCTGTGGTGGGTATTCCGTCTTTCCTTCCTCCGTTGCTTTTGTGCCTGTGGGCAAACCCTCCAAATCACACTGGGTAGCAGTGTCTTCAGACTTCCTGTGATGCCCCTGAAAGTCGCGATAGTGCTGGCAGGGTTGTTGCCTCTGAGTGCCGGGGAGCTCCTTACTGCAAGCTATCTGATAATAGTCTTCTGTTTCCAGGAGCTCGTCAGAATATGCATACAGTGGATCTACTCCCTTCTCAATAGCTTTAATCACATAGTCAACAGCATACTGCTTTAGTTCTCTAATTTTCTCTCCATTCCTACTAGCTTCAGATTCTCCTGTGTTCTGAATTTGTTTGACTTTGGCCCTATAGCAGCACGCAATCTGGTGATAGAGGTAACCATTGTTTGGAATGAATTTCGATGCCCTTAGAAACAGTTCAATAGCTTTGTCTAGATCACCTTTTTTTTGATAAAATGTGGCTGCATTGCGAAGGACATCTGTTCGGCAAGGCGTGTTCTCCAGGGCTTCCAGAACCAACCGCTCCCCGTCAGCTTCTTCATTCATCATCTGCAATTTCAGGGCCAAGAGCACTTTGACGTATTGATTGTCGGGATTCAGCTCAAGGGCCTGCTTCAGAGCATCCATGGAGAATGGCGTCTGTCGTTTATTATCCAGACGGTATGTCGCGATGGCCAGCCCAGAAGAGAATTCTGGGTTGTTGGGCTTCTCCGCCAGAGCTTTCTCAAAACACACCTTGGCCCTTTCATCGTGCTTTGCCCCACACTTCAGCCGTGTCCACCCTTCTTCGCAGTCAAGCTCGGCACACTCGATACTGTATGGGTTTGAAAACTTCTCACAGGTTTGTCTCACCTTATCAACGTACATCCGAGCATCTGCGTGTCTGCCCAGGTGATAGTAGACCCAGGCGTAGTTACCCCAGGTGACCAGACTTCGGGTTTCTGCTTGATCCGAGTGCTCCCGCTGGATCAGCTCCTCCGCCTGGCGCAGGTGCTCCAGCGCCGCCTCACTGTGGCCATTCAGGTGTTTTATGTAGGCCAAGAAATTGTACATTGTCGCTTTGGACTCAGGGTTTAGGAATTCAATCTGGTGACATACTGTATCTTCTAGATCACCTGAGACGCTGTCTTTCTTAAGTAAGTTCCATGTGAAATGGCATTTCAGCTGTGGAAGGATTTTCTCCAGAGAATCCTTGTTGGCCTCACTGTGGAGAAAATAAACACGGTCACTGTGATGGCACGCCTGCTAGACATTGCACCAGGGACGCAGTTACAGGTTGATTTTGTGTGTCAGCTTGCCAGGCTGTGGGATCCCCGATGTCTGTTAAACATTAGTTCTGGGTGGGGGGAGGGGGTGTGACGGTGTCCCCAGGAGAGATTAGCAGCTGACTCAGTGGACTGAGTGAGAGCAGACTGCCCTCCCCCGTGTGGATGGGCCTCACCGCGTCTGCTGAGGATCTGAGTAGAACCCAAAGGCAGAGGAAGTGTGAATTCCGTCTGTCTGGCTGTGTGAGCTGGACATTGGTCTTCTCCTCTCCTTAGACTGGAGCTTATACCGTCGGCATTCCTGGTTCTCAGGCCTTCAGACTTGGACGGGAGCCCTCCGGCATTATCCCTCCGGTTCTCGGGCCTCTGGACTCTGACTAGAATTACACTGTTGGCTCTCTCCTGGGTCTGTAGCTTGTGGACAGCAGGCCACGATTATGGTCCTCGGCTTCCATAATCATGTGAGCCAATTCCTGATAATAAATCTCTCTCTTTTTCATTTTGTGTGTGTATACACACACACACACACACACACACACACATATTTTTTAAACCAGCTGCAGGTGAGAATCTTTATTTTAATCTTTATTTTATTGGAAAGCAGAGAAAAAGTAGGTAAAAATCAGTATGTTTAGAAACTGTTGTAGAATAAAAAAGAGGGTTAAAATTCTCAGTGAGGAAAACCAAAAACTATGTTCAATTGTATAAAGGCCTTTCCCTTGCAAGAAATGGGAATAAAGCTGTGAAGATCCAGTTTGGTTTTGCTGTTGACTGATACACAAGGTCACAGAAAACCCAGCTGAGGTCGACCCTTGTGAGTCCACTATTTGTACCTGCCCACTTTTGATCTGAGCAAAGTTGCTGGCGCCAGTGCAAGGCCGAGCTGATGAGAGGACAGCCAAGAGTTCTCCATCCCGGAGTCCATCCTGTCTTAACCTTCAAGTAGAAGCTGAAGACAAAGCCCTTAGTGAAGCCTGAGCTCTGGAGTCGGCTGACTGAATTTCCTCTATTATGGTGCTCAGAATCATCTGCATCTTGGCCAGCAAACACAGGGAAGAGCCTAAAACAACTACCGTTAGCAAATGCTTGCTACCTCTCCGCAGCCTTGGTGGGTGGGGCCTGACATCACCCAGCAGCTGAAATGTACTTATATGTGTGTCCTACTAGTTCTGTTTCTCTGGAGAGCCCTGACTAACCCACACCCTAAGTTTTTCGAGACAGAAGAAGAGGTACCCTTCCTCTGGCTTCCTAACTTTGCCTCCTGTAGTTAGGGTCTGTGCAAGAACCCACGGAGCACGTGCCTTCCACTGCCCCATGCAAGGTGACGTGGGGTGAGGTGGACGGGAGGGGAGGACCCGGGATCTCTTGTCCTGCTCCGTTAGAAGTCAGGGCTCAGGCCTCACATTCCGGGCAAGGTTGATTCAGCCATCCAACGTCCCTTTACAGGGCCACTCCTTTGCGTCACTTGGTTAGTTTTGAAGGATCCTAAGATGAATAAAGTTTGGTTATCCTGGCCCTCTCTGGCCTAGGAGCCCCCAGACTGGTTAGAAGGAGCCATGTAAAGAAACGAAAGCCCAGGGGTGTTTGCCATCATGCTGTGAGACTGGATCTTTCCCTTTAGCTTCTCCACCCTTCTCCACCCTCTCCCCATGGTCACACACGGAGACACCTGGAAGCTCGCTGTCAGTCTCACCGAGGCAGAGTCCCTGACACAGGCCAGATCCCCAGACAGAAAGAATGTATTTTGAGAAACAAACAAAATTGACAAATTTGAGCTTTGCGGTTGGAAGGTACCAAGGGAGATCATTTGCCTTATTCAGGTCAATAAGTTACTGAGTTCTCAAAGTATGTTCTCACATCGGTATTTGCCTGGGGCTTGGGGGGTGTTTTACTGAGTTTGTGTTCCTTCTTTCTTACCAGTAGATTCCATGGGCTTGGAAAGAACCTCCAGAAATCATGAAACCCAGTTATTGTCCGTAGTTTCAGATTTCACGGACTAGCACAATATCAGAAAAAAGTTAGGAGCCAGATAGGGTTGCCAACTCACTGTGGAGAAAACGTATCCCCAAAGACATTAACCACCTCTGCTTACCAACGCTGTATTAAAACAAAGAGAAAAAGAGAAGCATTTTTATCGTTACTGAAGAAGGAAGAAAAATAAGATCAGAATAAAGGGAAGTCCTTTAACTAGTCAAAATACATTTTGCTCACTGACTTTATTCGCAGTTTCCTGTGGAACCAGCACCGGCCCGCACACACTGCTGCAAGTGCTCTAGCTTCTTCTGTCTCTCCAGCAATGTCTAGCTAAGCCACTGCTGATCCAGTGTGATTGCATCTGAAACGCCTTATAGTGAGAGTCACAGAGGCGAGGGAATGGACCCAAGGCAAGAGAAGAGGGGGAGGTTGCTGTCTATCTAGATATCCTTTTATGGGTGGGCCTCTATTCTTGGAAGTCTTTTCCGTTCTCTTGGTCCCTGGCTAGAGCACCACAATGCCAATGTCTTTTGTCTCCATTCTAGGGTTTTCCAATTTGGCTTCATCTGGTGGTGATTCTAGCTGCCCTGTTTGAAGGACTGCAGATCGTAACTCAGGGGAGCAATTATTAGAAAATAAATATTAAGGGCAAGTTACAAAGACGATCACTGAACAAATATGTTTGTAACTGTTATGCAATC
This sequence comes from Callorhinus ursinus, assembly GCF_003265705.2. Taxonomy (NCBI): domain Eukaryota; kingdom Metazoa; phylum Chordata; class Mammalia; order Carnivora; family Otariidae; genus Callorhinus; species Callorhinus ursinus. The sequence goes on along the minus strand of NW_027397094.1, from coordinate 8,408,730 downwards.
AAGGCATGACAAAGGCATTTCTGTGTTTCAACGTTAGCTAACTGTGCTGATTGACCAATTAGGGCATTTTGAGAGAGGAAGGCAGGGATGAGTTTCAGATCAGTAGAATGTATCTGTAGGTAGAGGTGCCTGGAAATAATAGGTGAGCAACTCTTAAGGATTGATAGAGAGTATTCGTCCAACTTCTCAGGGAGCCTAGAGAAGGGCAGGTGACTTTGGATGTTTTTGCTACAACAAAACCAGGAACCACCTTGCCAGTTTGATAACACTATCTTTTTTTTTTTTTTTTTTCCTGGGGTGGTGATACAGGCTGGCATATCAGTAAACCAGAGGGATCTTACCATACTACATTTTTAAAAAAAGATTTTATTTATTCATTTGAGAGAGAGAGAGAGCACAAGCAGGGGGAGAGGCAGAGGCAGAGGGAGAAGCAGACTCCCCACTGAACAGGGAGCCCAATGCAGGACTCCATCCCAGGACCCTGAGATCAGGACCTGAGCCGAAAGCAGATGCTTAACCATCTGAGCCACCCAGGCGCCCCAGCAGACTATATTTTTTTTTTTTCCCAGCAGACTATATTTTAAGCACTTATTGATAAAGATTCTCTCTCCAAGATAAAATATCTTCCAACCCTGTCATATATAAGCTCCAGGAGATGTCAATGGCTCATGAAGTGTAGGGCGAGCAGAAAAGCTCACTCTACGTTCCTGAACCCGTGAGAGAGCCCTGAGGATGGAACGCTTTGGGATATTTCATCCATACCATGACTTCACCAATGCTAGAGCTGACCATGCTAGGACATTTATGGTAACAAAGGGCAGTTTATTCAGGAAGATAGCCAACTACTTAAGTGGAGGAGTAAAAAGGTATGCTTTCAAACTTAAGTTATATCCTTAAAATAATCTGTTATAACCATAAGATGTTTTATTTAAGCCTCATGGTAGCCACAAAGAAAAACCTGTCCTAAATACACAAAAAGGTTAAAGAGAAAAGAATACAAGCATACCTCTACTATAGAGAAGCATTAAATCACAGATGAATAGAGCAAGGGAATAGGAAGGAAGCAAAAGGTTTATAAAACAGGCAGAAAACAAGGAACAACGTGGCCATGGTAAGTCTGTAACTGTCCAAAATTGCTTCACATATAAAGGAACTAAATTCTCCAAGTGAAAGACATAGAAGGGCTGAACAGATGTAAAGAACACATGCTGCCTTCAGCTTTCAGGACACACACAGACCGAAAGTGAGGGCAGGCACAGATACTCCACGCAAACCAAAGAAAGCAGGGGTGGTTCTACTTAGATTGGACAAAATAGACTCCAAGTCAAAGAGGGGAAAGAAAGTCATTATGTAATGACAAAGCAGTCAATCCAAGAATAGGATAGGGTATTTAATAAATGTTTATGCACCCAACACACGACCACTGAAATCTATAAAGCAAATATTAATAGACTGGAAGGGGGAGGGACAGCAAGACAGTAGTAGGAAGGGACTTCTATACCCCCTTTCCACAGTGGATAGATCATCCAGGCAGAAAATGAATAAAGAAACATCGGACTTAACACTTTAGATCAGATGAACTTAGACGTTTACAGAACATTCCATCCAACAGCAGCAAAATACACCGTCCTCCGAAAGTGCACATGGGACATTCTCTAGGATAGATTATGTGTTAGGCCACAAAGCAAATCTTAAAATTTAAGAAGACTGAAGTCATATCAGGCATCTTGTCTTTTTTTTAGATTTATTTATTTATTTTAGAGAAAGAGAGAGCGTGCGTGGGGAGGAGCAGAGGGAGAGGGAGAGAGAGAATCGCAAGCCGACTTCCCGCTGAGCACGGAGCCTGACGCGGAGCTCGATCCCACGGCCCTAGGATCATGACCTGAGCCAAAACCCCCAGAGTCAGGTGCTCAACCAGCTGAGCCACCCAGGCGCCCCTACTTATTGCCTTTTTAAAAACCAATACGCATTTGCCAAGGCTTCCTCACTTAACTAATTTAGCTCATATGTGTTTTTGAACGCTGATCTAAATGCTCTTTATATGTATATGTGTGAAATTTATGAAATTACTGAGCAATATTGAATTCAGATATTGAAAGGGGAAAAAAAGCAATCGGGTAGGATGACTGTGGCAGAAATTTAATAAAGAGAATGTCTAAGTTCAAGTGAAACATGGGGTGTTGGATGCCCTTCCTACCTGGAGATTCTAAATCTACGAGAAACCCCGGGGAGGTGGGCGTCCCTCTGGCCCAGGAAGAGACTTCTCAGGGCCTCCAGCTGCAGCCATGAGGTTTTGCTGAGCACAGCAGATAAAACCGGCAGTGCTTGTCCTTAGAAAATACCCAGATTTAACCCACTGACGCTCCTTCTTGCTTCTCTTCCCCACCTTCCCGGTTGGTGACAGTCTGTTGGCAGGACCCACGGACCCCAGAGTCAATGCCTCTTCTCCTCCCAAGGCCTAGTCAAAGCCATCACTAGAGTAGAATCTTGAAATGTTCAGAAAGAGGCCCTTAACCTCATAATGAAAAGAACAGGAATTTCCAGGGAATTTCTGAGGCAGCTTGTCGCATGGGATGTGTGCAGGGACAGACAGACCTCATGCCCAATTAGTTGGTCAGAACAGGCACCGCTCAGGGAGCCCATCACTTTAGAAAGTAAGCCCAGGAACTCTCCAGAGCAGTGCTGATCCCACTCTGATGTGCACAGGGACCAGATCACCCGAGGGCCTGCCACCGAGATGCAGATCTGGATTCCATAGGGGTGGGATACTGCCTTTGTAACAACCTGCCAGGGGATGTCAGACTCAGACCACACTGCGAGTAGGAGTGGTAAGTCTCCAGGAAGATTTCCCCCTTTGGCCGAGATTTCCAATCACCAGTTTCTCATCCTCAAACACCCCTTCAATGGGCAAGCCTTGCTTTGTATCAGCGTCCTTCCCAGGCCACCCACTCCCCACCCACTCTGGGTGTCTTGCCCTCACACTTACGTACATACCATGGGGTAGGCGAAGTACCTGTGGTCCTCTTTAAATACGTATTTTTCTTCTAGGCTTTGTTTCTGATCTACTCAATCTGGATTTCAGAATGCAGGGCCTGCTAGTGTGCATTCTAACAGAGCACCCGGCTCAGTTGGGATACCCGCCATCTGCTACAGTTTGAGATACTGCGACACTTTCTCCCTGTTCATCATCAGCAGGGGAGGCCTGTGGATGATGTCAGGTCAGTAAGAGGAGGCCTCAGGTACACGCCGTCAGCTCAGAAGAATTTTTTTCTACTGTTCTAGGTTCTTTGTCTAGTCTAGTAATTAAATTGACATAAGACAGATGAGCAGGGGAGAAGAGATTCAATTTCATGTGTGCAGGAGCCCCATACAAGTCTAAGACCCAAAGGCAGTCAGGCAGCAGAGTCTCATGCACCATCTTCACCTGAGGAGTGGACGGGGGGCTGGGATTTCAAGGTGGTGGGGAGTCAGTCATTCCCAGGAAGATGAGTACAGAGGGCTGGTAATCAGCCTTTGCCCTGCTGTGTGTGCAAGTCTTTGAGATAAAAAGTTATTTCTGGGCAGGCCCCCTATCGAAATTCTGTCAGGCAGTGAAGGGAGAGATAAAAGTTTTTCTGGAGCCTGCTGGCTCAAAATAACCCACAAGCCAAAGGGGCACATTTTGGACTGGTATTTCTTCCTCCCCTCCGACATAGTTTCTCAGTTCTGAAAGAGCAAACTTCCGGGGAAGGGCAGCCTCATTATGAAATGGGGTTGTGCAATGCTGACTTAGTCAGCAGCACCTTTGCAGAGAAGTAAGCACACTTTTGAAATAACCACAACAACCACAACAAAACTCGCTGACTCAGTCTTTTCACCTAAGAAACAAAACAGGGGCCAGGACCTCCTGTAACTATGCTGCACCCCACCCCCTCCCAGCCCCTTTGACAGGATTTTGCCCGAAGGATCGCCCTCCGGGCTCTCTCAACAACTCCTGCTCCTTCCCACTTGCCAGGTCCCCTGGGAGCACTTCCCTCAGGGTCTGTAAGTCAGAACTGGGCCACAGAAATAAAAATGAGTGAACTGTTAAGGTAGCTTTATGACCCAATGAGATAAACGTGTACTTAATTGATAAGCAAGCACTGAATTGGCATCATTCGGGAAGCTGCATGCAAGAACAAGATTTGTGGGACATTCTCAACTCTCTGTCAGAAAAGTAGGGCAGATTTACCTCATGATGGCCATTTCTCTCAATTCTGAAAAGCTGGGGTCCAGGCTGATTTTATTTTCTGCTCCTGGATCCTTGGCAGATGCTGAAGAGACTTCCACCCGGGGAAGCTAGCCCCGAGGTCTGTGCTTTTATCAAACAGGAAAGGATAATGACCCTGATGTCATGCTATCTAGATCCGCTCCGAGGAGGAGCTGAAACTGAATGTGTCAAGAGCTGAAGTCAGCGTCTGCTGGGAACAGGGTTCCACACCAACTGTTTGGGGATTTGGTAAAACGCATTGTGGATATAGGCCCAGGGCGTCTGTTGAAACCTGAGGGTGGGCCTGGGCTCAGGAATCTGCATTTGTACAAGCCTCCTGGGAATTCTGTACCTGCAGGAGCCCCTCCCTGTACCATATTTTGAGAAGCACTGTTCCAGAGGGATTTTGAAAAGCAGTTTCCCATGTACTTGTCAGAGATAATGTAGTGTATCAACCGGTGAGTCAGACAATCTAGAATAAAGGAACATGACGACAAGACACCTGGAATTGTTCTTTCTTTGACCTGTTCTGGAATATTTCCTAAAATCCTGTCACTAAGCCTCATTTCCTTTCATTCAAAATGTCCCTGAATGAATTTACTTTTTCTTCCATCCAAATTACAGGGAACTATGCCCTGGGGAGATCCCCTTTTCCTTCTTCTAAGGTGTGACTTTGTGCACTGGAAGGTGTGAGTTTCCCTCCAAGACAGCCGGCCTCAGTCTCCAAATAGGGCCACTGAGAGACGAGTCCCTTCAGTCCCTGCCCCTTCTCTCTGACGGGAGCAGAACTGAAAGCATTAAGCCACTCCACCCTTTGGGCCTTTATACACAGTTACAAGACGCTCAGCACTAATGACCTGCTCTGACAACTCCCTTAGGCAAGTAATTTGCCCTCGGAGCCTCATTTTGCTCATCTCGAAAACGAGGCTAATAAAAAAAATCACAGTTCTTCCTTCCTCGGGCTATTGGGAAGATGATCTGAACGTGGAAAGGACTTTGAACAGAGTAGGGCTACTAAGTGCTCACCACAGAGAAACTGTTACTGCCACGATTGCTGGCATATTCGTGTCATAGTTCTAAGTGAATTTTTCATGGGGCAGAGGAGGGTGTCCATCGGCCGGCCGGCCGGCAGGTGCTAGCACTTTCCCCGAGGTGCTTTTCCCCTTGGGCAGTTTTAAGCCCTGTTGTCGAGGAGCAGCCCAACCTGCCCCTGTCCCTACAGCCTCTGGGGACAGGGCAGCTTGATGTGGGCGTCAGTCCAGCAGAGTCCAGAGAGCCCCTACCCCCCAGACTTCCTCGGGTCAGGGGCTCTGGACACACCCAGGCACAGGCCACCGTAAAGCCTCTTGGGCAAACCCGCTAACACGGCGCTGGGCAGGGCCACATTTTCTGGTCAGCCCCACTCATGGAGACACATAGTTAGGAAACCATAACCCGAGGCACTTGGCAGTGACTTCCTCTTACCCAGCCCATCCCCAAATACCAGCCCCCTCAGAGCATTTGGGGGGGCTTTCTTTCCTCACTCCCTGAGTGGTCACTGGGATCCTCCGTCCCCATGGGTGTTTGATGGGAACAGCTTCGTCTCTCAGCTCTATCTGATGGCAGATCTTAAGCATGTCTACGTGCATTTTAAAAAAAACCAAGTTTGGGCGCCTGGGTGGCTCAGTTGGTTAAGCGACTGCCTTCAGCTCAGGTCATGATCCTGGAGTCCCGGGATCGAGTCCCGCATCGGGCTCCCTGCTCGGCAGGGAGTCTGCTTCTCCCTCTGACCCTCTTCCCTCTCGTGCTTTCTATCTCTCATTCTCTCTCTCTCTCAAATAAATAAATAAAATCTTTAAAAAAAAAAAATAAAAATAAAAATAAAAAAACCAAGTTTGCTAAGATTGTACTTTACATACAATAAAATTTTAAGTGTACAGTTTGATGAATTTTAACCAATGTATATACCCAAGCAACCACCACCATTATCTCCTTATAGACTCGATCTCATCCCCAAAGATACCCCAGTGTGCCCTCCTCGCCACCGCCAACCCCCTCCACCATCCCAGGCAACCACTGACCTGCTTTCCATCACGAGACATTACATCAGTATTAAAAAAGAGATTAGGTCATTCTGTTTTGAAGGGAGATTGCTTGCTGCTCCCCAGCTCTCATCACAGAAATAAAAACAAACCCTCAGCTTCTTGTTTTGTTTTCGTAAAAGATTTCTGGAAAAATGCCCATCTGTAATAATTGTTTCTTCAACTTCCCACCTTGGACTGATCAAACGTTTCAGGACAAAATTCCTCTCAGCAGGAGTTGCGTTTACACTACCAATTCCACCTATAATAATATCTGTTGAAAAGAAATGCTTCCTTTTAAAACGGCAAGAAGGTTTTAACCTCTTAGTCTTTTCAAAGAAAACCACCACCGAAAGCCCATAACGAGTAATTCCCCCGAGGTCTAACTTTAAATCTGCAAACTGTGCCCGAGTGGGTCTAACATTCCTGCCAAGCCTTTCTGTCATCGAGGCTCCCAGCTAGGGGAGCAGTTCTGGAAGCTCCAGGAGCCTGAGTGTGTCCCCTGGAAAAAAAAACAAAAAACCACACACAGAGAAAGTGCACGCTTCATCCGTGAGCAACCGGACCACACAGGACCCTGCGTGCACCCAGAAGCTCAGTTTACAATCTGCATTCCTGTGTCACTGACCTCATGTCTGCCATCTGCTCGTCTTCCATTCTGAAAAGCGGGGCTCCCAGCTGATTGGTTCTTCTGAAATTTTCGGATTCTGCCTCAAGTCAGTGCTGAAGGAATTATATAAGGGGCGTGGGGGCCAAGGAGTGGGGGGCGGGTGGGGCACATCAGCTGATGTTTTCTCCCAGTTTCTGAGCCATTGCGTCAGTGAAGGGAAATGGAAATGGAAAGTGAAACTGATTCAGTTCAAGAGGAGGAAAAGAAAACCTAAGGTGGAAATCTGCGATGACTCAGTCAAAGCATGTCCTTTCAAAACATGACTCTGAAACTTACAGTTGGAGAGAATGTGAAAGCACTTCCAGGAATCTGACCATAAATCTAGGGCAAGTCCCAGGAAATGGCTTTTCTTTTCTTGCAAGTGAACATTTTATTTTATTTATCTTGTTTGAAAACAAAACAAAACCCATTAAATACAATAAAGTCATACAGGTACAAGATACAAGAAAAATATTTTTAAAATAACTTGTTTTTCTATTGAAAATGAAAAAGAAAAACTTAATGAAAAACCTAGAATGAGGAAACAAAAATATAAATGTTATGGTGTTTGTGGGTCACCTAGTATTGAATCCCTAGTATTGAATCAAATGCTAATCAAGGTGTTACTTTGAAGGCATTTTGTAAACGTGACATATTCAATTGACTTTTTTCTCAAAATTAAAAACTTATTTTTTTTTTTCTAGAGAGAATGAGATTGAGCGCTGGGTGAGAGGGGCAGAGAGAGAGGGAGAGAGAGAATCCCAAGCAGGCTCCACGTCCGGTGCGGAGCCCAAACACGGGGCTCTATCTCACAACCCTGAGATCGTGACCTGAGCCAAAGTCAAGAGTTGGCCACTCAGCCGACTGAGCCATCTGGGTGCCCCCAAAACTTTTATTTTAGTGTAGTTGACACACAATATTGCATTAGTTTCCGATGTACAACTCAGTGATTTGACAATTGCATAGGTTGTGCTACGCTCCCCACAAGTGTGGCTGCCGTCTGTCCCGTTACATCGCTATTACAATATCATTGACTGTATTCCTTATGCTCTGCTTTTTATTCCGGTGACTTACTCACTCCAGAGCTGGAGGCTGTGTCTCCCTCTCCCCTTCATCTGTTTGGCCCAACCTCCCACCTCCCTTCTCTCTGGCAACCGTCAGTTTGTTCTCTGTATTTATAGTTCTGATTCCGCTTTTTGTTTGTTTATTCTTTTTTTTAAGTTTCCACTTACGAATGAAATCATATGCTATTTGTCAGAGTCTGATTATTTCACTTAGCCTAATACCTTCTAGGTCCATCCATGTTGTCTCAAGTGGCATGATCTCTTCCTTTTTGGGGGCTATGTAATATTCCTCTGTGTGTGTGTGTGTGTGTGTGTGTGTGTGTGTGTGTGTGTACACACCTTCCTTATCCATTCATCTAATTATAGACACTTAGGTTGCTTCCATATCTTGGCTATAGTAAATAATGCTGCAATAAACATAGGGATGCAGATATCTTTTTGAATTAGTGTTTTCATTTTCTTTGGGTAAATATCCAGTAGTGGAATTATTGGATCACATACTATTTCTAATTTTAATTCTTTGAGGAAACTCCATACTGTTTTCCACAGTGACTGCACCAATTTACATTCCCATCAATGGTGCACCAGGGTTCCTTTTCTCCCCCACATCCTTGCCAACACTTGTTCTTTCTTGTCATTTTGATTTTAGCCATTCTGACTGGTATAAGGTGATAGCCCATTGTGGTTTTGATTTGCATTTCCCTGATTAGTGATTGATCTGTATGTCTTCTTTGGAAAAATGCCCATTCAGGCCTTCTGCCCATTTATTAATTGGATTGTGTGGTTTTTTTGGTATTGAGTTGTATAAGTTCTTTATATAGTTTGGATATGAAGCCATCATTTGCAAATATCCTCCTTCATTCGATAGGTTGTCTTTCTGTTTTGTTGATGGTTTCCTTTGCTGTGCAAAAGCTCTTAATTTTGATGTAGTCCCAATGGTTTACTTTGCTTTTCTTTCCCTTGCATTAGGAGACATATCAAGAAATTGTTGCTATGGCCCATGTCAGAGAAATTACTGCCTTTGCTCTCTTGTAGGATTTTTATGGTTTCAGGTCTCACATTTAGGTCCTTAACCCATTTTGAGTTTATTTTTGTATGTAGTGTAAGTAGGTGGTCCAGCTTCGTTCCTTTGTAAGTAGCTGTCCACTTTTCCCAGCACCATTTGTTGAAGAAACTGCCTTTTCCCCATTGTATATTCTTGCCTCTTTTGTTATAGATTAATTGACCATATAATTGTGGATTTATTTCTGGGCTCTCTATTCTGTTCCATTGATCTATGTGTCTATTTTTGTGCCAGCACCATACTGTTTGGATTACTATAGATTTATAGTAGACCTTGAAATCTGGTATTGTGGTACCTCCAGCTTTGTTCTTTCTCAGGATTGTTTTGGGTCTTTGGGGTCTTTTGTGGTTCCACACAAATTTTAGTAATATTTGTTTTAGTTTCATGAAAAATGCTGTTGTGGGGGTATGCCTGGATGGCGTCTGCCTTCGGCTCAGGTCATGATCCTAGGGGCCTGGGATGGAGCCTGGTGTCAGCCTCCCTGTTTAACGGGGAGTCTGCTTCTCCCTCTACCCCTCCCCTGTTCATGTCCTATCTCCCTCCCTCCTGCCCCCCCCTCAAATAAATAAATAAAATCTTTAAAAATAAAAAAGAAAAATGCTGTTGGTATTTTAATAGGGATTGCATCAAATCTGTAGATTGCTTTGGGTAATGTGGACATTTTAACAATGTTAATTCTTCCAATCCATGAGCATAGAATGTCTTTCCATTTGTTTGTGTCATCTTCAATTTCTTTCACTAGTGTTTTGTAGTTTTCAGAGTACAGGACTTTCACCTCTTTGGTTAAGTTTATTCCTAGGTATTTTATTCTTTTTGGTGCAATTATAGATGGGTTTTTTTTTTTAATTTCCCTTTCTGCTACTCTGTTCTTTGTGTATAGAAACGCCACCCATTTCTATATTAATTTTGTATCCTGCCACTTTACTGAATTTGTTTATTACTTCTGTAGTTTTTTTGGTGGAGTCTTTAGGATTTCCTACGTACAGTATCATGTCATCTGTAAATAGTGACAGTTTAACTTCTTCTTACCAACATGGATGCTTCTTATTTCTTTTACTTGTCTGATTGCTGTGGCTAGGACTTCCAGTATCATGTTGAGTAAAAGCGGTGAGAGTGGACATCCTTGTCTTGTTCCTGACCTTAGAGGGAAATCTCTCAGTTTTTCACCATTAAGTATGATGTAAGCAAGCTGTGGGTTTTTCATATATGTCCTTTACTCTGTTAAGGTATATTCCTTCTAAACCCACTTTATTGAGAGTTTTTATCATGAATGGGTGTTGAGTCTTGCAAATGCTTTTTCTGCATCTGTTGAGATGGTCAGATGATTTCTATCCTTCATTTTATTGATGCGGTGTATGGTGTTAATTGATTTCTGAGTACTGAGCCATCCCTGCATCCCTGGAATAACTTCCACCAGATCATGGTGAGTGATCTTTTTAATGTATTATTATATAAGATGGTGTGGACCTACTTGGGTTCATCTTGTTTGGAACTCTCTGTGAGTCTTGGACTTGGATGTCTGTCTATTTCCTTCTCTAGGTTAGGGAAGTTTTCTGTTATTATTTCTTCAAGTAAGTTTTCACACCTTTCTCTCTCATTTCTTCTGGGACTGCTATAATGTGAATATTTGCTTACTTGATATTGTCCAAGAGATCTCTTCATTTATCCTCATTTTTTAAAAATTCTTTGTTTTGCTGTGCAGCTTCTGTGTTCTCTATCACCCTGTGTTCCAGATGGCTGATACATTCTTCTGCATACTCTCATCTACTGCTGATTCTCTCTGGTGTGTTTTATATTTCAGTTCTTGTATTCTTCAGCTCTGACTGGTTCTTTTTAATATTTTCTATCTTTTTATTGAAGATCTCACTGAGTTCTTCCACTCTTTTCTCCAGCCCAGTGAGCGTCTACACAATAATTACTTTAAATTCTTTATCAGGTGGGATACCTAGCTGGCTCAGTCAGTAGTGCATGTGACCCTCAATATCAGGGTCATGAGTTCAAGCCCCATGTTGGAGCTACTTAAAAGAATTTTAAAAAATTCTTTATCAGGTGTGTTTTTTATCCCTGTTTCACCTAGTTCTTTTTCTGAAATTTTTTTCTTGTTCTTTTTTTTTTTTTCTTTTTTGGAGCATATCCCTCAGTATCCCCATTTTGCTTGACCTTCTGTGTTTATTTCTGTAGATTAGGTGGAATGGCTACTTCTCCTAAACTTGAAGGAGTGGTCCTGTGAATGGTGCCCCCTCTGTAGATTGTGTTCTTGATGTCTTTAGCTGGCTGGCTGGAGCTGCGGCTGTATATGCTAGTCATTATTTTAAACAGTGCCTTTTTAGAAATGTCAGTCAGAGAAAGGCAAATACCATATGATTTCACTCCTATGTGGAATTTAAGATGAATATAGGGGAAGGGAAAGAAAAATAAAATAAGATAAAAACAGGGAGGGAGGCAAACCATAAGAGACTCCTAACCATGGAGAACAAACAGGGTTGCCTGAGGGGAGAGGATGGGGGAATACGCTAAAAGGTGATGGGCATTAAGGAGGGCACGTGTTGGGATGAGCACTGGGTGTTGTATGTAAGTGGTGAATCACTAAATTCCACTCCTGAAACCAATACTACACTGTATGTCAATGAATTTAACATTGAATTTAAATAAAATCTTGAAAGGAAAAAAATAAACAGTGGTGTTCTACAGAGAGAAGAAAATAATGAAGAGAAGAAAATAATGACACTGCTAATAATAATAATGATAGAAAAAGAAAAGAAGAAAAGGAGAAAAAAGCAGAAAAGAAAAAAATGAATAAGGAGAATAAAACAAAACCAAAAAGAACACAAATTAAAACAAGACAAGACAAATTTTAAAAAATTAAAAAGTAAGATAAAATAAAAATTAAGAAACAGGTTGTAAGTAAAACGAAAGCAAAACAAAAAAGGAAAAAATACCCATGGCTTATTTTCTGTCTCCCAGCACCACAGAGGTTTGGGCTTGTGGACACCGGGCTTGCTGAGTTTACAAGCTCTCTGTGGTTCCCGGACCCACCACTTATGGCATCCAGACCCTGTTCCAGTCTGGGCTTTTAAGGTGGAGGGGGACAGTTCTTTGGCTTTTAAAACTCTGGCTTTTTTTCTGTGTCTCAGTGAGACCAGGGCTGGCGTGGGCTTGTGGACCCGGGGCTTGCTGATGTTGCAAAGTCTGTGACAGCTGGACCTGCCTATGATGGTGTCCAGTCTCTGCTCCGATCTAGGCTTCAAGGTAGAGTGGGAACATAACAGTCCCTCTGCCCCAGAGAGGGTACCCACAGCTCCTCCTCTCCTGGGGTGAGTTCTCCCCTTGTCTCTTTCATATGTTAGTTGCTCTTTCAAACCACATCCTTTTTTCTGTGCCCCAGGACAGAGGGATGTGTTCTCCATTCTCTGTCCCTCAGTATCTCCCTCCCCACTGCCCTTGACAGCGTGGGTGCCATCCCCTGCAGTGTCTCTTGCTGTTCTCTTGCCATTCTCCCTGCCTTTGGTTATTCAGTAGCTCTTCAGTCAGCCCTCAGTACTTCAGGGGAAATTGTTCTATCAATAGGTGTAATTTGTGTTCTGGTGGAGGAAGGGAGTTCAGGGTCTTCCTACATTGCCATCTTGGACCTGACTCCTGGGAACTCCTGGAAACTGCATTTTTAATACAGCCTGCAGGAGATTCTGATACAGGGGTTTCTGGGACCACACGATGTGAAAGACTATCCAGAAATATTTTGTAAAAAGTAGTTTCTTGCAGTAAATTTACTTGTGGGGGACAATTTGCAACAGGAGACCTGGATGAATTTTGCGTGGTCAGTTTACTAGCTGTGGGATGATCCATGAGTCAAATCACTGAGTCTGAATTTCCTTGTTTTGCCCCACACCAAATACAGGACGCCAAAGCCCCGGAGTGCAGTTTAGATCTGTGAGGCCTAAGACCATCCTTTCGTTTTTCCAGCTGTAAAATGGGAATAGTAACCCATGTAATACTGTTTAAAGGCTGTCTCATAAATTCATGTATTTATGCTTCAAGCTCTGAAGGACTGATTAGGATCCTGAGATTTTTTTTTTTTTAATTTTTGTAAAACTTCTAGCCATGATGTATATAATCATAAAAACCTAGGGAGTATAGTTTTCATGGTTGATTTGATGAAAGAGTGGTCAGGTAGATAGGAGAAAGGCTCCCTCCATTCTTGAAACTACAGAAAGCAGAGACTCTTGTGTAACAAAACTGACATATGGTTTCCCCAACAACAGGAGTATCATGAGCTGTTTTGAGTCCAGGGATGATTGTTGTATCTAGTGAGAGGAGCCTGCAACTTGGAAAAGTCTGTAACTCTGATTGGTTCTCTTACTTCACAGTTTGTTATCCTGGTCATCATAAAGTGACATACCTCTATAAATGGTACAAATACTTGTGGTACTGTAAACGGTATAAATACTACCCTTAGACTGAGGTAAGAGGGGCCCCTGGCTTTGGCCCTGTGCTTTAGAGGGTCCCACATTTCATAGACACACACAAAAATGTAAATTTTTAAAAGAAGACGTGGTGTCTCTGCTGCTCAGAATCTGGTGCTTAACCCTAGCAGAGCAGGACTTGCACAACCTAAACATCCAGCCCAGGGGAAATGTGTCTCTGTGTTTACTGTCTTTGCTCAAAGAGGAAGGAAGTTGTATTGTGCAAATTTCTGTGTTGGGAGGGTGCTGATTTGAGAGACATAAACAGGTTTGGAGTGCAGGGAGGAGCTGAGCAACAGAAGTGGTTAGATTAGGGAAAAGGCAAATTTATCCACCTGGTCAAAGCCTTCCTTTCAGCCTGAATGAAGAATTATTTTCCAGTACACTAGTACCGGTTGCCTCTCTTCATGCTTCTCTTCTTACTCTAATTTCTGGCTCAAGAAGCACTCATGAATCAGTACAGTATTTGCAACAGTTGCATATGGTAGTCAAATGACATTCTGCAAATTAAGAAATTCACAGTCCTCTTACACCTGTAAGCATGTATTAGATTTCTACATGGAGTCAAATTTCCTTCTGCATTTGGACTCTTCTTTGGAACCAGTTTGCCCATGAATGGTTGTTCAGTACCAGTGTTTAAAGATAAAATGATATAGGACCTGATTTTCATACCCATACTCTACTCAGACAATAGGATACAGGAGTTCTCCAGCCTATTTGTTGAGTACAAAAGCAGTAACAGTATTTTATTTATTTTTTATTTTTTTTTAAATTTTATTTATTTATTTGACAGAGAGAGACACAGCGAGAAAGGAAACACAAGCAGAGGGAGTGTGAGAGGGAGAAGCAGGCTTCCCGCGGAGCAGGGAGCCTGATGCGGGGCTCGATCCCAGGACTCTGGGATCATGACCTGAGCCGAAGGCAGACGCTTAACGACTGAGCCACCCAGGCGCCCCAAAAGCAGTAACGGTATTTTAAATGCTAGTAATAAGAAGGGTACAATACAATGAAAACAAACCTAGAGGTTAAAAATAGAAGGCAACAGAAGAGCTGGCTTTCTTTATATTCATTTGGAACACGAGTCAATTCATCAGTTGATTAATCTACTTTTTGGCTATTATGAGTTTTTTAGTAGTTACATTGAAATGTAATCTATATACCGTGCAGTTTACCCACTTAAAGGGTCCAATTCAATAGCTTTCAGCATTTCACAGAGCTGTGCAACCATCACCACAGTTAATTTTAGAAGATTCTCATTACTCCCAAAAGAAAATTCCATGCCCCTTTGTTGTCACCTATGATCCTGCCACTCACCCCAGCCCTTAGGCAACCCCTATCTACTGTCTATCTCTATAGATTTGCCTTTTCTGAGCATTTCATATTAATAGACCTTTTGTGATTGGCTCCTATCATTTAGCATAATGTTTTCAGGGTTTATCTATATTGTAGTATCAGTGCTACATTTCTTTGGAATAAATGTAATAAGTACTATACTTATTTATACTGCTGAGTAATATTCCACTGTGTGACTATCCCTTATTTAATAGGTCAGTTCATCAGTTGAAGAATCTACTTTTTTTTCTTTTTTTGAATATTTTATTTTTTTATTTGAGAGAGAGAGAGTGAGAGAGAGCACAAGCAGGGGGAGGGGCAGAGAGAGAGGGAGAAGCAGACTCGAGCCTGCTGCGGGGCTCAATCCCAGGACCCTGAGATCATGACCTGAGTGGAAGTCAGATCCTTAACCGACTGAGCCACCCAGGCACCCCTTATTGAATCTACTTTTTGCCTATTATAAATAATGCTGCTATGAACTCTCACATGTAAGTTGATAGCATGTTTTCCTTTCTCTTGGGTACATACCTGGGAGTGGCATCGCCGGGCTATACAGTAGCACTACGTTTAACCATTTGAGGAGCTGCCGAACTGTTTGTGAGTCCCTGCGCCGTGTTATACAAAGAATTTTAGTTGTTTTCCCTCTTGCAGCGTCCCAGGAAGGTACAGATCACCAGCAAGAAGCAGTTGTACTGTAAACGAGAAGGAAAGTTTCTTACTTATTAGTCAAACCAAATGACTCCCTTCCCAAAACTAGGTGATGGGGGGATGGTGGAGGAAGGGTGGGGAGACAGGAACACATGGTCTCTGGGGAACCCACATTTCCCTGGTTGGCATCCCAGGTTGATTGTGCACACGTTGCACTGGGCGCAGATTGAAAGGCAGTTGACAGGAGGTAGGAAGAAAGATAAACATGGACCATGACTCGAGGTCTGCTGCCCCTGGGGACTGTCTCTGAGCTCTGTGGTAAAAGGGGCTACGGGCAGAAGCTGATGAATCTTTCACTGAGGACTCTGAGGCTGGCAAATCAGTACTCAGTACTCCTTGGCACCCAGCCAGATGAGAGAAATTCTCCTTACTCCTTCATGGTCACTAACGTATTTGAGAACGTCTTTGTCAGGGTATCAGGACTCTCAGGGTGGCAATCAGATGTAGAGAATGATGAGACGTGTTGAAGCAGTTTTGTGGGCAGAGGACATTAGTGCGTATGGGTGCCCGAGGAGACACATAACAGATGCGATTGGGTCATTCTGATGGACTTGTTCATCAACACCCAGACCACGCCTACCAGGGGCTTGTTATTTTCCTCGGTGGGTATCTGAGGGGAGTCAAATGTCGTGCACTGAGAAATGACGCTAAGAGCCAGGGGATGACGAGTCATCCCAGGTAACGTGGCTCCATTCATTGTCCCTGGATAGTGAGATTTCAGGGAACGTGAGCTATAAACATAGTTTTGTTTATTGTTTTCTAATCATTTCCATGGGCTTTACATCCTCAAATAAAAATTGAGTGTACTATGTCATCTGTCTCCTCCCTATTCTTTCCACCTTTTTCCCTTCAGGAACCTGTTCTAGCAAGGGTTTTGCTGCATGGGCAAGATTGCGTACACCTGGTGGGCCTTCTTCAGCACTCTACAGGGACTAGTGGTCCTCTCGCAAGGTCAGTGTGCCTGCCTCTCTACCTTCCATTCAGAAGACCCCTGGTTTTCCTCCCCAGGCACCAGATCCAATAAAAAGGAAGCTAAACCTTTCCCTAAGATGTACGCTAGTCCAATTCAGTCCGATGGAATGAGTTTACCTTTTCAGCTGGTGTAAATCTTATTTTCCATGAAGACCTCTCAGAAAACAAGAGAGACTTCAGGGCTGTTTGTCTCTTTCTATTCTTTAATTAATAGGAGAAAACTCTCCAACATGCGTTTGGATCGCCTCCAGAGTGGCATATAACAGAATGGGCGACACTTCCTCATTCTCATAATGGAGGGCGGAAGAGGAGACAGAATGCAGATGGAAACACATGGTGTTAACAAGATGTAACAGAGAGGAGAAACAGTCCACCCACTGTCCGAGTGTGGGGGCTGGGGGTTTGTGTGCACGGGGGTGCACGGTGGTGGGCGTCAGGGTGTAAGCTAGAGTCCTGGATTCTTAAGGCTTAGAGAGAAAAAAATAAAGTCTGTTCCATTCAGTGGTTATAATGTTAGACCAGTCTGGGTTATATGGAGCCAGTTTGCAACCAATAAAACGTTGCATTACTCAGTAGCTGGGTCTAGAAGACTTATAGTGCAGCAAAATTTCAAAAAAAACCAGAACACTCCTTTATGTTCCATCACCTCTAAGTTATTTATTCATTAAATCTATGGCTTTTTTCAGGAATCCATACTATGCATACTGCTGGTCTCAAGTGCACACAACACAATTTTTAATACAGAAAATAATGTGAAAACCATTATGGTAGTTGGAATTTTTAACTTAAAAAAATCTTGAAGTTTATATAATGTTTTCATTGCTTAATAAAAATGTTAATATATACTTAAAGTTGTTAAAGTACATTTCACATATAATACTGTACAAATTTAAGATTGATTTGATACATGTATACATTATAATATGATTGTAGCGAAAGTTACTGTAGTGATAGTTATCACCTTTATCATATAATTATCATTTCTTTTCTGTGGTGTGAATAATCAAGATCTAGCCTCTTAGCAAGTTTGATGATTATAATACGATATTGTTGTCTATATCCAAGATACTATACTATACCTTAGATCTCCAGGACTTATTTACTAGTTGTAAGTTTGTACCTTCAAACAACATCTCTCCCACCTCCCCAACCCCCAGCCCCTGGTAACCACTATTTAAATTTAAATTAATCTGAACAGGCAAATCTTTTGCAACCCAGAGGATGACTGAGGGTCTGTTTCATGCTGGGTCACCTGAGTCTGTTTTGGTTCGCACTAATCCTGATATCATGGGCCATTCAGTATTTACCTAGAAAACCCCAATCACCCCACGCAAACCATGAATTTTATGGTTCCCTTGAGGATTTTCAGGGTGAGAAGTTTTATTTCACCTAACGTACAACATGTCTAATTGGGGAAAAAAACTCTTTGTTATTGATGTCATTTCACAAGACCTTTCGCTAGGTCCTTGGTGTCCAAATGAGCCTTCTGTTCTGCTGTTTTTTTATTACCTTGGGCCTGCGCTCATCCAAGCATTTCCGAAAAAAGCAAGTCTTCGTTGTACAAGGAAATTTTCCTAACAGTGGCCAAGAAAATGAGATTTTTCTCCATGTGATTACAGTCTACAATGACAGCATTCTTCTCTCTTTCTCTTGTCTACTCAATCCCTGTGCCTACTGGCATGACATTTATTTTTCCAGACATTTTAAAGAAATGAATTATTTTGCTTTCTAGCATATTCTACAGAATCCCCCTTTTTAATTCTTCACATGCTGGAATACAGGGAGGGCAGAATGGAGGCGAAATCTCCCCATGTGCCTTCTGAAACTCTTGGACCCTGATGGCCTGACCCCATTGCTTGTCTTGGATGTGTTCTTTCTAAATTCAACCTGTGCTCTGTTCTCTTTTTTTCAAACTATGTTCCCACCTCAGTCAATGGGACAACTGAACTCAGGTTGTATAGGACAGTCTAGATTGAGGACTGTCTGGGGAGGAGGCGGAAGTGAGGGGGAGGAGATACCCAGTCCTATGGAGGCTTTGGTCCCCTGGCCTTTCAATGGACACAGCACATTAGCGTCTATGCAGGGCCAAACTGTGTAAGATCTAAAATGACTCCAAGGGTGGAAAAACATTGCAAAAACGGACCACACTGTTACAGATGTGAGGGATCTGGCTGCTTTATATGAAACCTAGACACAAACCCAAGGCATCACCGCGTGGAGGATGACTAAGGGAATGTCACAATGCAAACTGCTCCCAAGAGGTCACTTGGGAAGTAGCCCCCTAACCAAGCCCTGGGACCCTCTCCGCTCCAGTCTAGTCCCTGTCTCAGAATTCCATGAGCAATTCATGTTTTAACACTCGGCCCAGCAGGTTCCTCCACAAACCTGGTCCAGACCCATGGCCAGCAGCCCAGTCCATGCCTATGCCACTGTACCAGTTGTCCAATATCGTGAATACCCACTTGGTGGTGGGGTTTCTGCTCCCTTCCCTCCATCGTCCCACTCGCACCGAATCCCGATTCCTCATTCCTCAGCAAAAGATGCTGAACAGAGGAAGCTTCCAGAGTCCAAATGCCTCTCAGGATTTTCCTTTGCTGGCCGCATGTCTCTACTCAGCTCCTGAAGAAACGCCAAGAGGTGCAAAGCTACAGAATCAGCTTCATTTTTAGAAAGCCTGATACAGGCAATTTTTTGGAGCTTATTTTTCATCTTTTCTTTCTCCTTTGATTCCAGGTCGATTTTCACACCCTGTATGAAATGATGGATGGCCTTGTCCTCACTCTTCATTTGATACAGCTGGAAGTTGCCATAGCGCAGATGGAGCACCTGTCTGGCCCCAGGAGAAAGCGCTTTGCTGAATTCTTTTTGGAAGTAATGCTCCGCGTGGTCATACTGGCCTACCTGCGCACAGAGGCAGGCCAGGTAGGAGCAGACACAGGGGAAGTCTGCATTGGCCTCATCCACTCTCTTTAAATGATGCACAGCTTGTCCTATGGCTTCCTGTAACTTCCTTCTCCCGCACATCTCATTGGTTCCTGTGTCCTGGATCTCGAGGACTTTTGTCCTGTAGAGGCAGCCGATATGCCAGTGCAGGGAGGCATTGTTCGGCATGCCTTCTAGAGCCTTTCTCAGCAGCTCTATAGCTTTGTCCACCGCCCCTTTTCTCTGATACAGTTTTGCTGCTCCGCAGAGCACATCTGTCGCGCACGGGGCTCCCTTCAGCGCCTCCTCCACGAGCCTGTCTCCTTCCCCCTCTTCGTTCATCTTCTGAAGTTTCAGAGCCAAGAGGACTTTGGCATACTGGTTGTGGGGATTCAGCCGAATGGCCCGCCGCAGAGGGTCGACGGGATTCTGAGACTGCGGCCAGATATCCAGACGGTAGCTCGCGATGGCCAGTCCGGAGGCGAACTCCGGGTTCCTGGGCTCCTTTTCCAGAGCCTTCTCAAAGCACACCTTGGCCCTCTTGTGGTGGTGCCTCCCTGCACACTGTAAGCGGGCCCACCCCTCCTCGAAGTCCAGCGCAGGACTCTCCATTCTGTAGGGGCTGCGAGACTTCTCGCAGACCTGTCTCACCTTGTCGACGTACATCTGAGCGTCTGCGTGTCTGCCCAGGTGATGGTAGACCCAGGCGTAGTTACCCCAGGTGACCAGACTCCGGATTTCCGCTTGAGCCGCGTGCTCCCGCTGGATCAGCTCCTCCGCCTGGCGCAGGTGCTGCAGCGCCGCCTCGCGGCGGCCGCGCCGGGACTCTATGTAGGCCAGGAGGTTGAACACCGTGGCTCTGAATTCGTCGTTCTGAAACTCCGTGGCGTCACACACCTCGTCTTCGAAATCATCCAGGGGCTTTCCCGGCTCCACCAAGTCCCAGGTGAAATGGCATTTCAGTTGCCGTAGGCAGCTCTCCAAGGCGGTCCTGGTGCTCTCACTGGAGGGCAAAACAGAAAGAGGCACGCTTTCAGACACAGCGCGGATTCTCCAGGCAAGAAGCGGGGAGCATGGCAAGTATGAATCTCTTACTCCTCCTCCCCGACGGTGTTCACCCCAACCAGAAAAGAACACGACTTCCTTTTCGTTTCTTTCTATGTTTTGGCGTATGCGTGAAGTGCACGGGACGCCGGGTTGGTGACTGTGGGCGGCAGAAGGATTAGGGAGAGGGTTGGAGTGGGGATTCCCTGAATAAGGGCCGTTTGTGTCAGGTCGAGCTGGCCCTCTGCCGTCTGCCCTGAGAGCCTGTGCCGGGGCAGACACATCTGGGGGAACGGGTTTCCAAGGAGGATTGACTTCATGCAGCTTTTTGATTTTAAAGATTTTATGAAAGAGACAGAGAGAGCATGAGCAGGGGAAGGGCAGAGGGAGAGAGAGAGGGAGAAGCAGACTCCCTGCTGAGTGTGGAGCCCAAGGACTGGGGGGGGGGCCCTCCACGTGGCGCTCGACCCCCGGACCCTGAGATCATGACCTGAGCCTGAGCCACAGCCACACGCCGAACCAACTGAGCCACCCAGGTGCCCCTGACTTGATGCAGTGTTTAAGAAAGGCCATTTGATTGCTTTGTGTTCCTGTTCTTCATCTTACGTAGCGAAAATGCTTTCCTAGTTTGAAAATTTTAGCTTTAGAATTGTCTATTCTGTTCATGTCTTGCCGGCTTGATTTTAATCTCATTATCCCTCTGAAATCCAACTGCATTTTGCCTCCTATAGTTTTAGTTTCTTAGTTCTCCTTAATTTGTCCTTTTTGCCCTTAGTACTTTACATTTCCTGTCTTATTAGTTGAGCTTTCCATATATCCTTAATTGATTTTCTTTGGTTATCCAAACTTTTTTTTTTAATCAAATTGGTTTTGTCTTGTCTTTTTATTAATTTGGCATTCCAAGTTCTCCTTTTATCTGACCTTTTCCATTTTAACCATTTAAATCATATTTCAACAATTCTAAATGCTTACTTATTTCCTCTGCTTTTGTGTTATTCTACCATTTAACTTTATTATCATCGTATATCTTAGCAATGTTTTAAACTTTTATTTTGGAATAAAATATAATCATTTTTTTCTCTCCTCCACTCCACCGCTATTTCTTAGACTGGTGAT
This sequence comes from Callorhinus ursinus, assembly GCF_003265705.2. Lineage (NCBI taxonomy): Eukaryota > Metazoa > Chordata > Mammalia > Carnivora > Otariidae > Callorhinus > Callorhinus ursinus. Next base: position 8,387,112 of record NW_027397094.1, on the reverse strand, counting down.
TTCTGTTCTTAACATTTTTTCATGGTATATATTAATTAGCCCTTTTATGAGGAGCCGATATAGTAAATATTACGGATTCTGACATAGACAAGCAGTGGGTATGTGGGAAGTTATGTTATGTGGCAAAGACCGTCTTTGAAATGCTTGTCCAAATGGAAGATTATATTCCCCCATTTTCTTCCTGCCCCCTATCTTCCACTTTTTAGACCCCTCTCCCCAATTTGATGATTAGATCAGGGCTGAGCACCAAAACTCAAGTGGAAGCTGGAAATGGAGCTGGTGCCGGGGGGGGCGGGGGGGAGCCAGGTGTCTGGAATTAGGGAGAGCACCGTGCATGCTGGAGGGCTCTCGGGGGCCATGATCTGCTGCACGCCCTGCAGAGAGTGTGACTTGGACGTACATGGAGCGGACAGAGTCTGGGTCCCCCACGCTGTCTGTTGTCCTGTTCTGGCCCTTCTGGGGTTGCTCTAGTCCTGTGTGTGGGTCCTGTGAGCCATTCCAGGAACTTTAAATCAGTTCCTGTTCATTTCTGTTACTTGAATCAGATGGAGACTTAACTACCCCAAGTAGAATAAATAGAGAGAAAGAGAAAATGGGTAGGAGTTTCTGCGTGGGGAAGGACCCTCTGTCCATTCAAAGTCCTGGACAGGTCTTCGTGAGGAGCCAGGTTGTCTGAGCCTCTTGATGTAATATGGGGAATGGCATGGGTGGTGTGTGTATGTGCGTGCACACGTGTGTGTGTGTGTGTGAGCCCAGGAGGGTGCCTGGCCTGGTATCTGGCATTGTAATGACAGCAGCCTCCCCTTCAAAAGTGCGTGTCCAATCTGATCTATTTTCCTTCTCGGTAAGGTTACATAAGCTTAGCAATAAGCTTTTTAGCGACTTTCTCATTTAATTTTTTTAAAGATTTATTGATTTATTTTAGAGAGATAATGAGAGCAGGGGGAGGGGTAGAGGGAGAGGGAGAGAGCGAATCTCAAGCAGACTCCCCGTAGAGTGTGGAGCCTGACATGGGGCTCGATCACACGACCCTGAGATCATGATCTGAGCTGAAATCAAGAGTTGGAGGCTTAACTGACTGAGCCACCCAGGCGCCTCGCAACTTTCTCATTTTATAAAAGAAGCAGAGAGAGTGAATACAGTTGAAATTTATCTCCAACATATAAAGCACATAGTCAATTGTGCATTTGCAGGATAGAGGCATTTACTATACACACTTAGGTAAAATCCCTTTGAGCAGCCATTCAAAAGTACCCCATTTCACTGGGTGATTATGGGCTTTTATTTTCACCAGTAAATCAGAAGCTGGTTCCAGACGTTTGCTTCCTGGGCTCAGACTTCTGAGACCTATGTTTCTGATGGCTCTAGAAGTTCCAACTGTTTACACACAGCAATGTCTTGCCTTGCTTCTTGTCCTCATGAAAGCCACAGTGACACCGCTTACCAGGCCCAAAACTAATGCTGCCACCAGTGTCTTAGGGCATTACTCACACCACTGAGGAACCTGTTAGAAATGCACATCCTCAGACCTCAATTTAGGACTACCAAATCAGAATCTGAAGTGGGGGGGGGGTTGAGCCCAGGAATTGTCTTTAGCAAGCCTTCCAGATAGATCTTACACATGCTCAGATTTGAAAACCACTGTCTTAGAGCTCAGGGCCAATGCCTGGTGACAGTGCCTATAGCTAAGGGATCAAAGAAAATTAAAAAAGAGACTGGTGGGTTTGTGTTATTAAGGGAGAGATTCGAAGAGAAGACCATGCTAAAGTTCTAAGCAGTAGGAACAAGGTTTCTAAATATTCTGAGTTACTCTAGAAATAGACATCTGGAGAGATATCAGATCTTTTTCTTTCTTATCAGGAAGACATGCAGAGTAGCAGAAAATATATTGCTTCAAGAAGAGACATCAGGAAGCTTATAGAAGGAGGGCAATGTGTCCTCTAGGAAATGAGAGCTGGGACTGGCATTCCTGCATGCTGGAGCTCCCCGGACTGAGGCTGAGGCATCTAGTCTGGCCACACCCTCACACTGGACAAAACAGAAAGCTCCCTTCCTACCCTGCTTCCTCGCAGGGCAATCTTATGTTTCTGGGGTGTAAGAGCATTTTAGAGGTAGGGGCTATTTTCTCCAAGCACCCCACATCCAATTCATACTTCAGAGAGAAGGACTCTAGCCAATCAGTAGCATTTTGGGGTAAAATATATTTCTGTCGAATGAATGGATACATTTTACCAGCCCTAATGCACATAGGAGATGAATGAACACATTAAAAGTAAAATCTACCTTAGCATGAGCTGGGGTTGCTACCCGGAGTACATTTTAACCTTATCTGCTAAAAACAGATCCTTTGTTAAATAAGAATCTTATTAAAAGCCCCTCGCATCATCCTTTCAAATAAGAAACAAGAGAGAGAGACAGTCTACAGGAGCCCCGCCCCCGCCCCCGCCGGACCCATCTTTAAATGAAGCACCTGCCGGATAAACATCTCTCCGTCTGCCCTCCCTCCCTCCTCTGGCCCTCGGCGGTCAGCTTCCCCGTGAGAGATGCCCTGAGGAAGCTTGACAGTGTGGGTCCGAAATTCGCAGAAATAAGCAAGCCGGCAGTGATGAGACAAATACACGACCTAGACCGCGGCAAGGCTGCAGACAGACGCTGAGGCAAAACAACCCGGCGCTTGAGCTTACGGAGTAGGGCTTTGCATTCCACAGCGAGACTGATTGGACATTTTCAACACCATCAGCGCAGGAAATTTACCTCATGACTGAGGAGAGCTTCCCGGCTGTTCTGAAAGGCTGCAAGTCAGGCTACAGTGCTCTTCAGAAGTCTTCCTCCTCTGCTTCCAAGAGATGCTCAGGAGGCCTATATATGGAAGCATTTCTTGGTTCCTTTGCCTTGTTTTCCTGCGCTTCGCTTTAGGAAAGAGAAACTGAAACTGGAAAGTACAACTAACAGGGCTCTAAGAGGAAATGAATCTTGAGTAAGAGCCGCGCCTATAGCACCCCCCAGCCCCCACCCTGTAGTGAGTCAGAACTCCCTCTTTCTGGCGGTCGTGATGTCCCAGATCAGCTGACATGAAGGGGGCCCAGCTTGGAGAAGGACACAGATACCAAGCACCAAGCACCCTGCCTCATTACCGCGCTCTGCCCGCCCTTGTCACCAGCATGGCCCTCAGACCCCAGTAAGGGGCACATGTGGGCTTTTGTCTGTTTCATTCACTGCTGAATCTCTAGTCCCTGCGGTAATAGCTGCCGCACGCAGGCATTCAGAAGGTAGAGGTTGAATGAATACGTGATCAGAAGTGTGGGCTCTGATGTCATCTGTCTGGATTTGAACCCAGGCTCCATGTATGAGCTGTGACACTGGAAATTATCGAACGTTTCTCTGTACCTTAGTTTGTTCTCCTATGGAATGGGGATCCCACTACTACTACCAACTCATAATGGTGTTGTGTAGATCAAATGGGTTAAAGCCATGAAATGTCCTTGGACTATGCCTGGCACATAAAAAGTGCGTGCAATTTTTTTATAATAAATTATAGCTATAGTCATTATTAACCAAAGAGACCAGAAGGGAAACTTTTGATGTTGCCTTTTGGAGAACTTTAGCTCCCCTGATAGTCCACCATCCATCCGTCACGCGCGCTAACCTAAGCCAAACGGCTCCTAACACCTGTACACATTCTGGGCTTCCCCAAGCACCACAATATCTAAAATCCCTTGGCTCACCCTGGTGTCCGGCACTCCCACATCGTAATTTGGAACCATGGCAGTTTGCTATAATGGAAGAAATGCACTTTCTTTGCTTTTTCCTTATTCATACCCTTGATCGCAAAGGGATTACTGCATGTGTGGACCCAAGAGGAAAAGAGGTAACAGCACTAGGAGTCTGATATCAGGAAATTACACAGAGCACGAGGGAAGCCTCCTCTCCAGGACCACTGAGTACAGCTGAGGCACGTAGTTCAGTCTTGGAGAAAGCCTTATGGATGGCGGGTTATGTCTGCGAGCAGTGGGGCGGAAGCAGAAGCTATGCTTCTTGATGGTTCTCTACCCTTTGATTGGGACACACAGCCCAGCCTATCCCAACTGGAAAGCAGAGGACACGTTGTACATGTTAGTGGTGGGGTGAGTGGGTGGGTGGTGGGAGTAAAGATGAAGGCATGGAGGAAGACCGGGAATCCAAAAAATTCGTCGATTAGGTACAGGGATCTTCAGACGTTGATTAGTGTGGCTTGGACCCAGCAGGAACCAGTTGCAGAATAGACACCAGTGGGGTGGTCCTGGCATTCTGGCGTGACCATCTTTTGTTTTGAATTTGTTCTGTTGCATACTTTTTTTGACAATGTGATATATGCTCTGGGTATCAAATTCAAAATTTAAAAATCTATGCAGTTGAAATATATGTCTTCCTCCCATATGGACTCCCAGACAGCCCGTTCCTTCTCTGGAGGCTACCCTAGAGGAAATATATCCTTTTCCAAATAGTCTATGCATAATGTGATATGCTTTTCTTCCTCCTTCTCCCCTTCCTTTGAACAATGTTAGCACGCTGTATACACTCTTCTGCACTTTTATTCTTTATTTTTTAATATATCTCAGAGATAGTGTTCTATATTTTTACATTTAGAACTACCTTATTAGTTTTTACAATAGCTGCATGCTGTTCTGTGTATGAAATATGAAAATTGAATTAATGAGTCCCCTAGTGATGGACCTTTGAGTTGTTGTCAGTCCTTTGTTATTATAAACAAAGCTTCATGAGTATCTTTAATCATGACTTTGCATGCATATGCAAATGCAGGATAGATTAATGAGTGGAATTGCTGGGGTGAAGATTCACGAATGCCAAATTGCCATCAACAAATGCCGTCCATCTACACGATTTATAATCTCAATGGCGATGCATGATGGAGGCTGTTTCCCCACATCCTTGTTAGTACCCTTTTCTTGAAAGGTGTTTCTTTGGTTGACCTGAGATGACCTCTCTTAATAGTGTTGGTTTGCTTTGCTCTTAATAAGAGCAACATTGACAATCATTTCACGTGTTTAAGCCATTTTAATTTCCTGACCTTTGCCCATTTGTCCAAAGGATCTGTTTCATCATTAAGGAAGTTAATCCTTTACCTGGTAATGTACTAAAACCGTATTTTTAAGTCTGTCATTGATCTTTCAACTTTCCGGAGGTCCCTCCTCTAGGAAGCGTGTTTTAATGTGGTTGAATTTCTTAATGCTTTTGCCCTTTCGTGTTTTGTTTCATACTCACAACTTCCAGACCTGTGATTTAAAAAATCCTCTCAAGAATTCCTGTAGAAATTTTGTGATTTCTATTTTTTAAACATTTAAATTTTTGGTTTGTACGGAATTCATTTGGGAGCAGAAGGAGCAAGGAAGGAGGACCAGGCCTCAGTGATGTTGTCTTCTCTTGTTCTGTCAGCGGTGTTGAGTGCCTACTGTATGCGAGGCCGAGTGCAAGGTGCTGGGTGAGAGCTGGGGGGTGCAAACTGAGACTAAAGCAGAGTCCCACGGTCCCAAAGCAAGTGCTTGCCCTCAAAAGAGCTTTTGCTCAAAATATCTATAGGACAGAGGAAAAGTGATTCTGCATTTTCAGGTCTGGCTGAGAGAATTTGGGGAACCCGGAAAAAGAGACAGCAAAATGAAAAGCCCAGCCATCTGGCCCAGCTCCTGCAAGTTGCAGCTTCTCTGTCTCTCTGTGTGCCCGTTTCCCTCCCCTTTGTGACCACCTCGCCAGGCCTCCTACCCCTCTGTCTCATTCTCGCTCTGTCTCTTCTCTCTCGGAAGCCCTGAAGACTGGTTACAGGCTCTCTCTAGGGCCTTCCACTCCTCTGGGTGGTGGGCCCCACCCGCGCCCCCTGTCATTTCCTCGCTGCCCTTCTCAGCCCGCAGGGCGGCCTCTGGGGGCGGACTGTCCCACGGGTGCCCCTTTCTATTCAGCTCGCGAATGAACCTGGAGAGTTGCCAACCCACAGCATCGAAGGTGTTTTCAGAGAGTCGCTTGTGGGCAATTTTTCTTAGGTTGACGATCAGCTTTTCCTTCTCGGTCACTGTCCCATTGATGTTCAAGCCCTGCAGGTAGTGGCTGATGGCGGTGTCATCACGCTGCTGCTGGTACTGCTGGAAGTTTCCATAGCGCAGGTGGAGGACTTGTCTTTCCGCTGGAGGCAGATCCTTACTGAATTCTTTCTGGAAGTAATACTCCGCCTTATCATACTGGCCCATGATGGCATAGAGGCAGGCAAGGTCTGAGCAGGCGCGGGGAAGGTTAATATTCAACTCGACAACTCTCTTAAAGTGATCCACCGCGTGTCTCGTCATCTTCTGCAGCTCTTCTTCATTCTCCTTCGTGGTATACCTCCTTGACCTCTGTATTTGCCGGATTTTTGCTCTGTAGCAGCATCCGATCTGCAGATGTTGATAGACGTTGTTCGGTACCGATTCTAAAGCCTTTTTAAGTAATTCGATAGCCGTGTCCAGAGTACCTTTATTTCGGTAATATTTGGCTGCGCTGCAGAGGACGTCTGTCGGGCACGGCGTTTTCTTCAAGGCCTCTTCGACTAGCTTATCTCCTTCAGCTTGTTTCTGGGTCTTTTGGAGAGTCAGAGCCAGGAGAACGTGAATATACTGGTTGTCAGGATTCAGTCGGATGGCCCGCCTCAGCAGGCAAATGGTGTTCTCTGTTGGTGCTTTGTCACCCAGACGGTAGAGTGTGATAGCCAGTCCCAGGGAGAATTCTGGATTGGTGGGTTTCTTTTGCAAAGCCTTCTCAAAACACTCCTTAGCCCGTTCATAATACTTTTCTCCCCATTTTAAAAGTGCCCATCCCTTTTCACAGTCAATCTCAGGGCATTCAATTCTGTAGGAGCTTGCAAACTTCTTGCAAAGATGTCCTACCTTGTCAACGTAAGCCTGTGCCTCTGGAAGCCTGCCCATGTGATAATAGACCCAGGCATAGTTTCCCCAGGTGACCAGACTTCGGATTTTGCCTTGGCGGGCCTGTCCATGCAGGATGAACTCTTCTGCTTGCTGTAAATATTCCAGAGCCGCCTTGTTCTGGCCTCGGAGGTGTTTAACATAGGCAAACAGATTGTACATGATTGCTTTGAATTCTTTGTTTAGAAACCGTGCCTGGTCACGCACTCTGTTCTCCAGATCATCTAAGGAACTTTCTTCATCATGTAAGTTCCAGGTGAAATGGCATTTCAGTTGCAGTAAGATATTTTCCAGGGAATGTTTGGTGATTTCACTGTAGGGGAAGAAGAGCAGACATTTGGGGATGTGAGTGAGCAGATGGACAAAGCAACAAGTTTAGGGCATGGCCCCCTGACCATTTCTGAGAAAAGGCCCAAACAGTGCTGGCACTCTGATCCGGAATTGTGAGAAACGAATTTCTGTTGTTTATTATAAGCTACCAGTCTGTGGTATTTTGTAAAAGCCCCCCAAATGGATGGAAGTCGATGGGATGGCCCAGAAGGAAGGGGGAGTGGAGGAAATTTATTACCCAGGGACACCCCAATTCCACCTGTCTTAGAGAAGGATGGGCACAGCAGTCCTGGACCTCCAACTGCAAAGCAAGGAAATTTCTCTGTAGAAATTATCAGAGAATGGTGCGGTAGTTGAGTAATAATATTTAGTGAGGTTGGTTTTTTGTTTCCTCTCTCAAGCATGGAAACCAGGGTGTGAGCCTGCACTTCTGATCCACCAGAATATTCAGGGAAACTAAGAGGAAATGCTGGGCTGAAGACACCAAGAGATGAGAGGGGGATCATTTGGGGCTGGGTGTGAATAGATATCCCTCAGGGGTCCTTTCCAAGGGATGGAGTGTGCACAGAGTGTTAATTTATTCAGGTTGGCTTGGGGCAGGCTTTTGGTCCATCTGACATTGGGCCAACAAGGGTAGCCCCGCCTGTGTCACTGTCTCTGCCTTTGCTGAGCTGGCTCTTCGGGCAGATTCACGAACTAGAACAACTCAAATACTCTCCACTCTCTCCCCGGGTGGGTGCCACCTGATGCTGTGGTCCACCACCCTTTTGATTTGCTCAGTGGTTACAAAGACAGTAGTCAGGTTCCTTACAGAGACATCTAGAGCAGAGGAGAAACAGCACACAAAGAGCCCACATGCAAATGCTATTCACAAAAATCAAAGGACAAACTAGAAAACAGATTATAAGCATGACAAGAGGTATTCCGTTTAATATCTAAAAGGCGCTTTTAGTATTCATATTTCAGTAGATACTAATATGAGCAGGTAGTTCGAAACACACATAAAAAAAACACACATATAAAAAAATGGTCACTAATCAAAGAAATGCAAATTAAATCAACGGTATTTCAATGGCTTTTAAAGCTTCAGTTACACAAAAAAGATTTTTAAGAATCACAGCTGGGCATTTTTACTTATACATGACGGTTCGGAACATACTTTGACATAAAACTTGCAGGGAATTGTGGCAAAACATACAAGGAGCTCTTGACTAAAAATCTGAATATTAAGAATGTATAGAAAACCAGATATTCAGTCAAAGGTTGTGATGGCCTATGCATGTGTCATGTTGGCTAGGCTATTGTGCCCAGTTACTAGATCAAACATGAACCTAAATGTTGCTGTGAAAGTATTCTGTAGACGTGATTAAAGTCCACAAGCATTTAATTTTAAGTAAGAAAGATTATTTTATTTTACCTGGGCGGGCCTGGTTTAATCAGTCGAAAGGCTCGAGGATAGTGCTGAGGCTCCCTGATGAAGAAATTCTGCCAGTGGACAGCCACTGACACCCATGCCCTGGAGTCCTGGTCTGCCTTCCTTGATGGTTTGCCCTGTGGAGTTGGACTTGACCAGCAGCCCTCATCATCACATAGGCTGATTCCTTGCATCATGTCTCTTCTTGTATATCTCCAGCCTCAGCTTCTCTGGCTGCACCCTGACTGCCGCAGAAGTTTGTGAACAAGGGATGTTCATCGCAGGATCAGTTACAACTGCTTAAAACTTTAAACTAGGTGATGGTGGAAAATAAATAAAGGTATCATGAGACTATCCATTGAACACATGAGACTGTTTTAGCTCCCTCCTTGATCAAATCCTACCAAGATGACATGGTCTATGAAGGCTTCTAACCATAAAGGAAAGAGAACACAAGGACGGCAGAATCTCGGAAACCCTGACACAGCTAGACAAGTGGGGATTGGTTTTTCCAAACATGGGAACATGGGAAAGCTAACTCTGCCACCAGTGGGGGAACCTAAGAAACAATCCATTGATACTGCAGAATTCCCCAAAGGCTCAGGAGTTAGCAGCATAAAGTGCTGCAGAAGTGCGTGTGTGTGTGTGTGTGTGTGTGTGTGTGTGTGTGTGTAGGGGTGAAGAGGGGTCCCTGGGCTCTCCAGCAATTGAAAACGACCAGACGCCAAACAGGAAGCTCCGGGCAAGTCTTTTATTGGGGCTTATGCCCGAGCACAAGGCAAGCAACACAAGGGAAAGGACCCTCCGTGCTGGCTCCCAGAACAAAGGCCAGGGAAAGATTTTAAGAAGAGACTGAGGCAGGAAAGGAGTAATGTCTAAGCATGTAGGTGGGGAAGGGAGACAGGAAGTTGGGCATGCAGGTGCAGTGGACAGAACCTACACCAAAATGTCTCATTAGCATGTTAAATCCCCGCCCATGGACATGATTTTTAGTATAAAGATGGAGAAAGTTTGTCAAAGGTCAGCTCTGGGGTCCACCTCGGAGCAGACTGGTTTGGTTCTGTCTTTACCAATCTTCCTGGTGGAGCCCCCCTTTGGTAAGCTTCCTGCCCCCTGTGTTCCTGCAAGGTGTGCTACTCGGGGGCATGGTTTCAGCTGTCCGGGAATGCTGGGGTTCCGATTAGGATTGAGGGGACCCGAGTCTAGTCCGGCTCTGTTTCAACAGGAACACTGATCCCATAGACTCTGCCTCTGGTCCTCGCAACGCCCACGCCCTAATGTAGCAGAAGGTTGTAGTGTCTTCTGTACAGAGGATAAAAGAGACGGTCCTGGACTATGGTTATAGGCACAGCTGGATGCCTCGGGTACTATACAGCAAATGAGAGAGCTAAATAAATGTTTGCATGTAGAATTTTGAGACCACATCTTCCCGAGTCAGCTCTAAAAGTGCGGCAGCCAGGCTTATTTCTTCCGGGCAAGGGATGAGTAGCCTGTTACGGAGGAAGTCAAGGAAGTCCAGGAGACAGACATCAGGGGTTCCTCCTCAAATGGGGCAGTGAGGTCACCGTGAAAGGAAGCCCCTTGCAGGTGCTCCAGGCTTCCTTTTGGTATTTTAGTGTTTCTCTCTCAATCATGAACGGGCGTCAGAGGATCCCCAGATATTAAGGCTTCTCACCTGGAGGACAGTGGCCCAAACAAGCACATGGTAAAATTGTCCTGAAGGGAGCAGAAGACTTAAAACAACAAGAATAGGAACAAATAAAGGGTCATCAATAAATTGAGATACGAGAGAAGATGCTGCATCCGTGGAATAAAAGCAAATGCTTTAAAAAACAAAAAAAGCCCCAAACATTTAAAGAACATGGAAGAAGTCTTGGAAATTAAAACAATTAAATTAAGTGAAAAACTCAGAAGATTAAGATTGAAAGGAAAAATTGTAAAAAAAAAAAAAAATCTTTTCAATAGTACAACCACCAGATAAAGAGAGGACAAATACGATACATAACATGGAAAATTAGAGGGACAGCCTTGGAGGAGCAACGTCTGAATAATTTGAGTTCTAGATGGAACAAGGGAAATGAAAGGAAGAAAGAACATTCTAGAAGAATGCGATAAAGTTTCCCTGAATGGAAGGCTGTAAGTTTCCACATGGTAAAAATAAACTTTAGCCCCTTTTGTCGGACATCTTAGCGAGGCTGCAGGGGGAGCATTAGCTCCTTGAGCTTTTCGATGCCGCCCAAGGACAAGAAGAGAGATACCAGGAAGTTGGCTAAGAAAGACAAAGATCCAGGGCACAGATCTGGGGGCAAGGCCAGAAACAACTGGTCCAAAGGCAAAGCTCAGAACAAGCTCAATAACCCAGTGTCATTTGACAAAGTGACATATGACAAATCTGTGCAGAGTTCCCAACTATAAATTTAGACCCCCAGTGGTTGTTTCTGAGAGACTCAGGACTTCCTGGCCAGGGCAGCCCTCCAGGAGCTTCTTTATTAAACTAGTCTCAGAGCACAGAGCTGAAGTCATTTACACCAGAAACACTGAGGGTGGGGGTGTCCCAGGTACTGGTGAAGATGCTCGGAACACATCCCACCAAAGGCACATTTTGAAAAATAAGACCTTATTAAATAATAATAATAAAAAACTAACCCTTTACCAAGTACTTGATGGTAAGCTTTTAGAACACTGGTGACAGAATTCTACAGTTCCAGGGGTAAAGGGTGTATATAACACAACAAGAATCCAAATGTTGTTGAACATCTCGACAATGACTCGAAAAGCTAGAAGACAATGGAGAAATGCCTCCCAAAAGCTGTGGGAAGATAATTTTAAATTTCGCCACACAATCATTTAAATGTGAGGAAAGCGCGGAGACCCTTTCATACACGTAAGCAAAAAATTTACGTTACAGACACTTGTTCAGGAAGCTGAGAGGAGATGCCCCCCTCAAAATTAGGAGTAAACCCAGGTAGTAAATAAAGAAATGGGATGTGGGAAACACAGGGCTCAGCGCAAGAGAAGGTCTTACATAAGATGGGAGGGAGAAGGAAATAGTCCATGCTTTCCCCACGGACCTGGAGTGCAGCCAGTGTAGACAGGAGTAGGTCAAAGGTCCTGTGAGTGATTGCCACCAAAATATGACGAGGGCAGCTCGCCTCAGATTTGAAAATATGGAAAGGAGTTTTGTTCAACTAGAATAGAGCTCGGGGCTGAGGTGGTGATAAGTACTTAGAAACCTAAAAAAAAAGAAACAAAAAACAAAACCACTTTTGTTTGTTTGTTTCCTTTAACTTCAGAAAAAAATGAAACGAAATATGGGAAAAGAAAGGTCGTGGGGGAACCAGACAGGACTCAGCTGTGAGTAGGGTTTGTGTCGTTGTAATAATCCAAATACTGAATATCGGTCCAACCAAAGTCACAAAGAGATATTGGGAGGGGACGATGTAGGAGAGGATGGGGGTGTGTGTGTTGGGGAGGGGCTTCAATGGTGGAAAACAAATAGATAATGGCCAAAATTGAAAAATCAAGAACTACCAATATAATCATGTTATTGAAGTATATGGCTATAAATAGCACAAGCGTCCCTAAAAGAATTACCGATGGCCTCTGGAGAAGGGGAGTATGGTGGGGGCTGCGGGATGCTGTTTTTCTAACCCTGTAGATCATGTTGACTATTTAAATGGTGTGAATGCATAAATTTGATTATAAAGTAAGGAATCGGGAGAGAAAGAAGGAGGAATGGAAGGGGGGAAGGAGGGAAGGAAGAAAGAACAAAGGGAAAGAAGGAAGGAAGAAATCATAATACATCCATATTTTGCAGCATTATCGAAGACCTTGATACTCATGATGTTGAAAAATTTTACTGATAACACTCACAATATAATGTGAAGTGAAAAGATAAGATGAAACTGTATGGAATCTATACCCTCAACTTTGAAAAGATTTCCCCCCAAATCTACTTAATAAAGTATATATATATATATACATATATACACACACACACACACACACACACACACACACATACATATATCTCTCTCAAATGTTGAAATAGTTTATTCCTGGTGGGTTATATAAGAGACAATTGAATTTTTCCCCTTAGACTAGCTGGCATTTTCCCCAAGTTCTTTAGCGTGCTCATTGTATCTTTATACTGAAAAAAGTCCTTCATGATTCTAGTTGGATTTTTTTGTTTGTTTTTAAAAGATCACTGAAGATTAAAAACAAAACAGAAGAGGAAAGCGTGGGTACTGGGACTGATGGAGCCCAGTTTCTCTGGAGGCTCTGGGCAACCTCAGAGATGTGAATTCTGGTTTAATGCGCCACTGCGGTTCTTTGGAAAATAATTAGTTAAATCCAGCCCATCCTTTATTAGGGCATCCAATGCTGAGCTTATAAAGAGTATGCTTCCCTTAAAATTATAATTAAATAACCCCAAGCTCCTGACTTTTCCTTTCATATGAAAAACAGGAAAACAAAAGCTTATAAGAATATTTCTGCCGGGTTGGCATCCTTAACTGATGAAAATTTGCCTGCAACAGAATGAAATAAACTTGCCCCTCCCCCTTCCCCCAATGCCTCCTGTGTCTTTTCTTCCTTGCTCCAGCCTCTGGCTGCTTGCTGGCTAGGATTTCTAAAAGCTTCCACTGGGGAGAGCCTGTGTGCATCTGAAAAGTGCTGCAAAATTTAAAATGCCTGCAACAATTACGATCCAGATTTAAGGTATATTAAATATTTAAGCCGGCGCCGAAATCTAGCACTTAAGAAAAATCTGTCTTGAGATTTTTCTAGACACAATTTCAAGAGACCAATGCAAGATAAAACCTTTTACCTCATGGTCGTAGGCTGAGGGCTGCCCAGCTGTCCTGCAGTGTCCTGGAAGGCTGATTTGCTGCTCAGAAGTCTCCCTGAGCTGGAAGCCGCCTCGGCCCCCTGGCCAACCTAGTAGTCTTTAAGCCCACGTGATTGATTAACTAAATCTTTCTTCCCATATCCATAGATCGTGCATTCTTGATAGAAGGAGCGGAGCACTTCTGCACCTCACCAAACTCTCCTGCACCACCTGCTGGGCACCAAGGAACCAGATCTCTTGCACAACTTCTGAGCACCACAGTAACATCCATAGCCGGCACTATAGAGTCTGCACGGAATCAAGAAATATTACAGACCACTGCACTCCCTTAACGAATTCACTGCCCTAAACCCCTTCAAAAAAGTCTCTGGGCCACGCAGAAACCTTGGAGTTGGCCTTTGGACAAGGGTCTACCTACCACCTTCTCCCCAGGTGGCCCACCAACAGAATAAAGCTCATATTCCTTTCCATTCAAAACTCCCATCTTAACTAGTGGCTTTTGGAGCAAGGGGCAGCCAAGCTTGCTGACTGCAGATTCCTGAGGATGAGAAGCACAGCGCTGCTGACCAGGGGTACCTTTGTCAGTACTTGCACATCTGAATGGAAAAATATCCTGGCAAGTGCAACTGACTTTCAGCTATGCTGGTTTCCCGTTGGGGGGAAAGGAGATGTGACCAAGGAGAGCTTTGATCTTTCTGATTGGGAACTCACTGGGACAAAATGTTTTGGAGGAAGCATATGTGAGGACATTCAAGGTGGAGGAAAATTTACTGGAGGGAGGACCCAACTTGTAGCAGTCAGAGAGCTAGAAATCGAAGTGACCACTGCACCCATGTGGCTTCAGGAAACTATGGCCGCGGTTGGACCACTAGCTAGTACTGATGGTGAAGCTCTGCTCAGGGCTTTATAGGACTCATCTGATTTACTCCATTTGACCCCCATGTGAGAGATGGCCGTTTAGCAGGTGAGTAAGAGAAGACTCAGCTTACTTATGCAACATGCCCAGGGAGGCAAGTCCCGATCTGTCTGCTTCAAAGACCTCACTTGTTTAATTGTGGGGCTTATGAGCCCAAAGAGTCTCTTGATCTGAAGATCTGAACTACGTGGTTCATTTATATACTGCTAGCAGGAACGTAAGCTGGTATAGCCATTATGAAAAACAGTATGAAGCTTCCTCAAAAAATTAAAAATCGGGGGCGCCTGGGTGGCTCTGCTATCTAATTATCTATCATCTATCTATATAAATATCTATCTGACTATCTATCTGATTATCTATCTATCTGTCTATCATCTGTCTCCCTCTCTGTCAGTCTGTCTGAGAATCTTTTGCTCAGACTCAAGAAATTCTTTCAGTAAGTTACTGGCCATCTTCATCTGGGATAATCATAAGTTAGGAGCTAGCAAACTACAGTCTGAGGGCCAAATCCATTCCTCTGCCTATTTTTATATAGCCTTCAAGTTAAGAATGCCTTAAAAATTTTTTTTTTACAATTTTAGAGTTGTAAACACACACACACACACAGAAAAACATGTGACAGAGACCATATGTGGCCTGCAAAGGCTAGAATTATCTATCTGGCCCTCTGCAGAAAAAAGTTGCTGACCCCTATCATAAGCGAATTCAGTAAGTCTAAAAAGGAATTTATCTTTCTCCCCAAAACTCCTCTTCTTCTAGTCCCTATATTCATGAAAGGCCCCATCATTTACCCAATTATGCCACCTCATGGATTAGTAAAGATCTGGGGGAATGTTTTATATTTACTGCCTGCCATGTCCAGATTTGCTTAGGGGGAAGTTGCTACCATCAGAACATGCTTTTCTCAATGGGATGCCTTCTTCAGTCCTCATCAATGAGCCCCATGGCAGCTGGTACTCCTGGTGTGTAGGACATGGCCTTGTCTTCAGAGTTTACTTCATGTGGCTGGAAGCTGCTATATTGCAGATGTACCAACTGTTTCCTTGTAGGAGTTCACTCCTTTCTTAATTCTCTCTGTACGTAGCCTCTTGCTTTTCCACACTCGACTGTCTCCATTTATGTATGAGCCAGATGTCAGCAGGCAGCAGATATTCTCATTGGACTCAGTAGCTGCCTTTAAAGAATTTAAACCATTATGGAAAACAATATGGAGTTTCCTTTAAAAAGTTAAAAATAAAACTACCACGTGATCCAGCAATTCCACTTCTAGGTATATATCTGAAGGAAAGGAAGCCACTATTTTGAAAAGAGATCTACACCCATTGTTCACCGAAGCATTATTTACAACAGCCTAGACATGGAAGCAACCTAAGCGTCCATCGATGGATGAATGAGAAAGAAAAAATGGATATATATCACATTTTTAAATATATATGGATATAATAGAATATTATTCAGCCATAAAAAAGGGAAATGTTGCCATTTGTGACAACAACATAGATGAGCCTTGAGGGTATTATGCTAAGTGAACTAAGAGAAAGACACATACTATATGACTTCACTTTTATGTGAAATCTAAAAAAAAAAACAAAAAACAAAAACAATCCCAAACTCATAGAATAAGAGATCAAATTTGTGGTTGCCAGAGAGGCAGGGGTGCCGGGGTATTGGGTGAAGGTGGTCATATGTACAAGCTTCTGGTTATAAGATAAATGAGTACTGGGGATGTAATGTACCGCATTGCCACACTTAACAATGCAGTGTGGTACACTTGAAAGTTGCTAAGAGAGTAGATCTTAAAAGTTCTCGTCACAAGGGAAAAAATTATTTTTTGTAACAAAAATTTTCGTGAGGTGATGGATATTAACTAAACATTGTGATAACCATTTCACAATATGTAGGGATATCAAGTCATTGTGCTATATACCTTAAACTTAAACAATGTTATTTGTCAAATTATATCTCAATAAAAATGGAAGAAAAAAATAACAATAAAGGTACTTATTGAAAAAAATTGATAGCACACCTTCGAGCCCGTACAAATTATTCATTCCCATATGCTTTTGCATTTTGATTTCATTTGGCTTTTTCCCCAGAGGAGTTTCAGATCTGGAGAACCAGGTAGGCTGTTTGTGGTTAGAATTCATAAAACTTTTATAAGTAATTCAGAGCTTTTTCCAGATTTCCTGTTCTGCATCAAACTTTGCCCTCAGTACAGAGTTTGCATCAAGGCCTCTGTTATTGACCTCTCTACTCTTTCTTCAGGTTTCTTCTGAAGTTTCAAGGCCAAAATAATTTAAGGTATTATTGGTTAAGATTCAGCTCAAAGACCTTTCTCAGGAAATGGAGGGATTTCTCTCTTGGTTGTCTCTATCATTCTTTGTGGTTTGGCTAGAATTTCTGGTCTCCAACCCAGGGTCATGGCAGGACCTTGGTTTATGTCAATGCATTTGGAAATCTGAAATCCTTCCTGAAGATGGGAGCCTCCTTCTTTCTCATTTCTCCCTGGATTCCCCCACCTGCCACTCAGAGAGAAAGTTAATCCCCGGTTGCTTTTCCAGAGCTGTCCCCCAACCTCATGGCTGCCCAGGGCCTCCGCATACCCTATATCCATCCTCTTCTAAGGAATAGTCCCTTTAGACTATTCACTGGAGATTAAACGCTCACTAAGCTAAGCAGAAGGGAGGAAGGTGGGGTATGTCATAGAAGGGAGAAGGTGGGACAAGCAGGTTTCTGTTCATCTCTAAAGCCTGGAGTCTCAGATGAATACATCACACCAAACAGAATCTCATGACCAGTGAGCTTTGAACAATTCTCATCTCCCTTTTTTTAAAAACTGCTCTACTTCCTATAATGCAGCCAAAAATTGCAACTGTTTTTCTGGGGCATATCAACTTGATACCAACTAATCTTTCACACAAGCCACGTTCTTAAGTGTATTTTTTATGAGCTGCAGTAAAGTGGTTGTCGACAAAAATCTCTCCCATTCTGTTTCCATTATATATTCTTTTAGAATATATTTTATTTATTATAATATACTTATAATTTATTTAGAGCATATCTGTATACTCTTTTAAATGATAGTATATATGAAATTTAAAATTAGTATTATTTTATATTATATAGTGTAAATACACTATTATTATAGCAATATTTAAATATAGCCTAAATATAATGCAATAAAAATATGTCAATGTATTATACAGTATTTATATTATTATCATAATGTTTTCTATATAATATGTAAAAGTAATATATTCTATCACGTATTCTATCATTATATTATATATCTATATAATTTGTGTATCTGTATCAGTAATATATATTCTATGTGCTTCTATTATTACTTTTTTAAACTAAACTTAAGACTTTATATTTTTCACAATTCAATTATATTTTGTGAGATTTCTTGCTTTTTCAAAGCATAAAGGACTATTTGGAACCTGTCTTTATAATTTTATTTATTTTTTGGCTAATATTCCAAACTAACATAATTGTCTAGTCCTCTAGCTCTGAAGTAAAATAGGGCAACACTCTAGATGTGTGTCCTTGAGAAAGTTACTCAACCTCTCTCTGCCTCTGATTCTTATCATATTTGTTCCTATCAGGATTAGATGACATAAACCAAAAAAAGCCACTGATAAATGAAAAACCCACTGATAAAAGAAAACCCAAATTGTGAGCCACTGATAAATGTGAATTACATTTTATTATTGTGTGGCCATTCCATGGGCCTTCCTCCACACCTCCCTGATACACCGAAGCAGAGAGAAACTGATCTCTTAAGTCTTGTTTGTAGACCTTCTGGACACAGTGACGAATCCCAGCTATTCTTGTTTTGGACTTTAGTTTTGGAGTCAGTCCAGTGTGGCCTCTCTTGCTTGTCAGAAGTTTTATATAAGGAGAGCACAAGTCTTGTTCTGTCTTCTTTCTCTTCCAACCTAGATAGGACATCGTTGGAACTGAGAAAATAAAACCAGCCTCATTATACTGCCCGAGAAAGAAACTCCGTAAATTACTTCGGTAAGAATCACTCTTTTTTCCTGCTGTTACCCTCTTGCTGGTCTCCCTGAGACTCTCGGCCCTGAACCAAGAGATTCACACAAAGACTTATTCTGACCAAGGAGAGGGGGACTAAATGAAAGAGGCAGGATTGGATGACAGGTCTTCAAATCGTTAGTTTGCTATGTCCTGTCCCCACATGTATGCAGCCCTCTGTATGTTCAGCTGAGACTGGAACCCTTAAAAACAAAACAAAACCACAAGGCGGGGGCATGCTCCCATAAGGAGAGTGGGAAGGGGCTGTTATTTGTGTAAAAACAGCCATAGAGTAAAAGACTTGGGGAAGGTTCAAACTTTCCCTGGATGAAAGGAGGCACCGCTGCTCCCAGCCCAGTCCCAGCCCTAAACCTGATTGTGGGCAGCAGAGTCAGTTCTAAATGATTTCCGCCACTTATAAATGATCACCAGTAATTGATCAACAACTGTTCCCTCTGTTGTGTGTGTGTGTTACTTTTCTCAACAGCTGAGGGGAAATTCAGGAAAACTGAACTCGGAATACATATTTTGTCTGTCCGTCCATCCATCCATCCATCCATCCATCCATCTCTATTCATTCATAAACTCAGTCAATATTTATTGAATTTCAACACTGTTTTGTACCTCTAATATTTGAATATAATACAAATAAATGCGAAGATAACTAACATTTATTGATCCTTAGCCATGTGCTAGGAATTATTTTAGTTGTTCTGCATATACCATTGTGTTTTCTCTCTGAAACAGCTTTATCATATATATTGTGATTATCCCCTTTGTAGAAATCAGGAAACCGACTAAAAGGGATTAAATACTTTGCATAAGACCGAATACTCGAGAGAGCACCGGGGAGCTTTGCTTCAGCCCTGGTGACTTGGCTCCAGAACCTGAACAGGGGGAGAGGAGGTGAGTGAGGACCTATGGAATAAAATTTAAGGAGGCACTTGGTCTCAGGGGGTATAAATGCTGCCCCTGCACTTGCATGACCTTGAGTGTGAGTGTTCCCTTAAATGATGTGCCCTAGGAGCCCCACTCCTCTCACCCTACCTTGTCTGAGCCCTATCTAGCACCTCCATTCTCAAAAACTGCCCTTTACATATTAACATTCTCTACAGAATTATGCTCTGGGATAGAAAGGTCACACTCTGACCTGAGCTGGCTGTGAGTGCCGTCACACAAACCGTGTAGTCTGGGGTTGAAGGTAACGTAGAAATGAACGAAATCATAACAGAACCTTTGTTGCAGTTAGAGGTTTTTTTTAAAATTTTTTATTTAATTGCAATTTAGTTAACATATACTGTATTATTAGTTAGTGACTCATCAGTTGCATGCAACACCCAGTGCTCATTACATCACATGCCCTCCTTAACGTCCATCACCCCGTTACCCCATCCCCCCACCTACCTCCCCTGCAGCAACCCTCAGTTTGTTTCCTAGAGTTAAGAGTCTCTTATGGTTCGTCTCCTCTCTGTTTTCATCTTATATTATTTTTCCTTCCCTTCCCCTATGTTCACCTGGGGAACCACATGAGTGAAATCGTAAGGTATTTGTCTTTCTCTGACTTATTTTACTTAGCATAATACCCTCTAGTTCCATTTGTCTTTTTAACAGAGAGAAAGCAGAATACCAGTGTACTTGAAAAAATCCATTCATTTCGGGGCACCTGTGTGGCTCAGTGGTCATGATCTCAGGGGGACCGAGCCCTGCATCGGGCTCCCTGCTCAGTGGGGAGTCTGCTTCTCCCTCTCCCTCTGCCTGCCCCTCCCCACCACTTGTGCTCTCTCTCTCAAATAAATAAAAATAAAATCTAAAAAAACTCCATCCATTGCAACCGTAGTCCGTCCTGACCACACATAAAATTCCCTTCCAAAGATTTCCCTTCACAGACCTTCGACAACTTCCTGTTGCATTCAGATTTTGTCCCAAGCTATTTCTTTCCAAACAGCCAGTCTCATTTGGGACAAAATTACCTTCTTTTACCTTCAACAAAAATGTATTCCCATTCCTCATACCTTTCGTACACACACAGAATTGCTTACTCCCATCAGTCTTAATTACATTTAGCAGAATTTTAACTCTCAGAAACCCTAGTCTCCAGGGAAAACTAAGGAGTAACCAATTGTGAATTGTCACATCAGAATTCTTTAGATGGCAAATTTACGAACCATCTAAGCACAAAACATGTTTTCCAACAGACCAAAATATCCTAGTCTCTTTGCAATAAGTCAAAAACACCAATCTACATCTAATAATCAATGTGTTAGCACTTCATCGTATTTGGAAAGGACTAGATATCCAATGAATTCAGTCGAGTCTATCATCCAAGCAAAACTTTAGAGTTTCAGGTTACCAAAGACTTTGAGAGCTATCTTAACAATTACCCATAAAAACTTTGGGACAGACAAAATTAACCATCATCTTAAATCATCTTTTTTGCTGACAAATTGCAACAAGGGATCACATGAGTTTATTTGACCTTTAGCAAACCTTGGTAGAATCAAAGTTTCATATTCAGTGCTGATAACGCTAAAGACACGTCCATTGTAATTAACCCACCAAACTTAAATTAGTTTAAATACGGTGAGAGAGAGTCCCCTTAGGGATGGCCTGTGTTTTCTCCAGCAACCTGGATTCTATTAGGAGGAGGCCTATTTAGAAAATTATCATCCTATAGGTCAGGAGGGAGTTTACTAGCCTGGTTACTGACCAGACATGTTTGGCAAGGGGCCCTTAGGTCCGAGTCCTGGTTTAGAGCCCCAAAAGCCTGGACTTTGGGTACCTTTGTCTATTTGCCCTGTTTCCTGCAGGAGGGATCTAACAGATAGATCCTACTAAGGCCATGCAGTGTTACAGGAACTCAGTCCTTTCCTACGTTTTGCAAACTGAATTGTCTCCAGTGGGTTAAAAGGCATTCCAAGGGCATGTCCTTGGGAACTGAAGAGAGAGAAAGTCCATTACCCAAATCCCCCCAACTCCCGAGTGGTGTCCCATGCAGAATATGTCAGAGGTTCCAGGTGTCAAAAGCCACCAGAGGTATGTTCCCTCAAACGAAAAATCGCTAGTGATCACTATCCTACCTCACCGTAAAAGCCCCATGGGAGGGATGCTAGTGTCCCCCTGCTTCACCACTGCATCCGAGGCTACAGATGGGTGCCTGGCGTATGGACTGATACCCTGTGCCGTGCTGTCCCATGCCCTGAAGGCTGGGTTATCGCCCTGCTGTGAAGGTTGTGCTGCAAAGAACCTGCTGTTTTTAACCCATGGAAAACACTAGAAAAGTTTTACAACGGGGAAATTACCCAATCTTGTAGCTAAGGTAGTTAGTAGAGGACATTGACAGAAAACAGTAAAGATGGAAAGCCTTCATGATCTAAGCGACATTCCAACACATGCGGTCTTTACAGCCAACTTCCCTGGGAAACCGTCCCCAGGGGGCTTTTAATTCAGTCGGGTACTGGTTTCTGCCGGCTCCCATTGGAGTTCTCCTGGCCAGAAGCAGCTAGACCAGAGATGTGGAGGGGCTCACATGAGACCAACGAGGAGGAAACCTCACACCGGCAGTCTTAAGATTCGCAGCTGTGCTAGTCACTTAGGTGGCTGTCCTGTGCCCAAGACAGACAACTTTGTATGAGGACAGGAATAAAGAGAAGGCATCAAGTTTCTGGGTCTTACTACCATTTCAGCCAGGGTACAAACTTCCAGCCAAATATATACATCATGTAATATATAATATAATATCATATATATGTATACATACATGTATATATACATATATATATGGCAAAGGCAAAAGAAAAAAATTAAATTTCCTTACTGCCTACAGCCCACTGACAAGTCCTTGAAACAGGCAGAGTGACCTTCCTCTAGGAACTCAGCTGCCTCGATGTTGACACTCTGCTGAGGGTCATAACATCTCTTGATGGAAACTGAAACCACCCCTCAAGCAATAAGGATTGCCCAGAGGAAAAGCTCCCGTGGCCCAGAGCACCCCGACCAGTGTGAGCTTAAACCCGACTCACGCCTCCGCAGATGGACCATGGAATGACCCACGGTTACCTCTACCTCATGATAACACTAAAATCTCCACCCAAGGAGGAACACAAGCCTATTTACATAACATGCTAAGTGTGTACAGGCATGGTCCCTTAAGGTGCATGCTCAACCTCATCCCTGCCTCTACATCCAATGACAAGGCTCCCCTACCTAAATACTCATCCTAACCCTGAATAAAAGGAACCCACCCACCTTTTTCTTTTTTAAATAGGAAACACAAAAGAAAAATGGTTGTTTTTTTTTTTTCTAAAGCACTCACTTCCGAAGAGGAGGCAGGTAGACCCATCCCTGCAGACGGCTTCCGAGGTGCTGGTCACTAGGCCAAGCAAGCCCCCTAGTGAGGAAGCCTGTTAGCTCTCTCCATTCCTCTAGGTTCTGTTAAAATTGCCTTTGTAGAGGAAGTTCCTTGACATGGGTCTTGGCAATGACTTTTTGGGTTTGAGACCTAAAGCACGAGTAATAAAAGCAAGAATCAACAAGTGGGAGCGTGTCAAACTAAGAAGCAAAAGAAACAATCAACAAGAGGCAACCTAAGGAAGGGGAGAAAATATTTGCAAACCGTATATCTGATCAGGGTTAATATCCAAAATACATAAAGAACTCATACAACTTAAGAGCAACAAATTTAAAAAATCGCTAAAAAAATAGGCAGGGGACTTGAATAGACATTTTTCCAAAGAAGACGTACAAACCAGTCAACTGCCACGGAGCTTTTGCAGCGAAGAAAGCTAGGCAATTCACTGGTGTGAGGCAATTTACCAGGAGAATGGGGAGCTAATGTACAAAGTCACAAACTCTCCAGTGGCTGACAAGGGAGGGTTTTTAAAGGCAACAGTTAGAGTTAGGGCCTCAGGCAGGCCTGACATTCAGCAATGAGTTAATATGTATTGCGGTAATTCATCCTGTGATTCCTAGCCATAGTAATTTATTACATGTAAGCGTTTTAAGTAATTTCAGTATTACATTAAGGATTGTCTATTTTTTTTAAAAAAATATTTTTTAAAATCTTATTTGTTTGGGAGACAGTGCGGGGGCAGGGGTGGCAGAGGGAGAGGGAGAAGCCGACACCTTGCTGAGCAGGGAGCCCAATGCAGGACTCGATCCCAGGACCCTGGGATCACATGCTTCACGGACTGAGCCCCCCAGGTGCCCCTGCGGGCAGTTCCTTTACACAAGGGGTAGTGTCCACCAGCCAAGGAGCTCTGAAACTTGCATCTCTGGGGTCGTCCCAGGGTCCCAGAAAGGGGGCCTAGTGAGCAAGTCCTTCTCAAAGGGCTACCCAAAGCAGCATTTCTTTGGAGGGACAGTGTGGGATTGGGCTGCCAGAATGGTGCCAGCCCACCTGTTTGAGAAGACCCAGATTGTTTGTATAGACAGGAGACTCACAAATGTTTGCCTAGGGTCTGCACAGCCCAAGGATGGCCCTGCCTTGAAGGCAAGCATGGTTATGATTGCCATTTTATAGATGAGAAAACTGAGGCTTAAGGAAGCCAAGAAATCTTCACCAAAATCCCCCATGAGAGCTGAAACTCGCATGTTACCTTGACTTCAGAGCACAAGCTCTTAGCTATTCCATGACACTGTCTTTTCTTCCTTTCCTGATGTCGGTGTATGCTCGCTCTCCCCAAATGCTCCTACAGGTGGAGGCAGGGTGTTGGAGCCCTGTGATTTCCTGGCTCTGCCTGTCACGGCACATCACATATGGCAGCTCAGGAACTGTAGTCCTCGATTGAAAAGCTGGAACATTCCCTCACAGCTGAAGTCAACCCGGTGAGATTCCTGATCTCCAGGATTCCTAGCTGCCCCAGGAAGGGAGCCGCTCCTGGGTCCGTAAAGGCCTGAGTGGAGATGCTGAAATGTTCCCAGATACCAAAAACCTCCCAACTCACAGATCTGAGATGGATGAGAGAGACCAAGGGGGAAGGGGAGGACCAAACGACCACAGGGTTATGCTAGAAATCCAGGAAAAGAATAGGAAACCCTTAATGGGCTCTATTTCTGGAGATGTGTTTTGTAATTCAAGGGTATTATCCACATTTCATGTAAATTATTTTTATTGATCGAATTCGCTAAATTATAACAAGTCTTACAAATTCTGTCCATTGGCCTCTTTTTTTTTTTTTTTAAGATTTATTTATTTATTTGAGAGAGAGAGAGAGAGCACATAGGGAGAGGGAGAAGCAGACTCTCTGCCGATCAGGAGCCCAGTGCAGGGCTCGATCCCAGGACCCTGAGATCATGACCCGAGCAGAAGGCAGACATTAACCCAGGCGCCACTCCACTGGCCTTTTAAAACAAGCTCACTTCCAATGCACTCCAGCAATGACAGGCTTTCAGTAATGCAGCACTGGCTTTGGAGCCCTACTGTCGCCAGGCTTCCCTGGGCCATTCTAGCCTGGAGCCAAATCCAGGGTTTCCATGGGAGCAACTGGTAAGAAAAACCAAACTCTTTCTCCGGCTCCATTTCCACCCCCAAAAGCAGAATCCGGTCCTGCCCTGGTCCACCTCCCACTCCCAAATATTTCTGGGAGCTCCGAGGAGTGTCCGCAGTTTCTCCTCCCTGCTCCACATGCCACAAAGACACTTTTGCCAGTGCTTTCTCTAGAGCCCAAGCCACGCCTGGTGTTGGCTGTTCCGCTGCTTCACCAAGCCACCTGCTCCCCGGTGAGCTGGGCCGCAGGTTGGCGCTGCCCCGCTGCGTGTAGCTGAGTTACCACCTGGGGACACTGCAGTGACAGTCTCCACTCCTCCAGGCTTTAGCACAGGTGCCTAGGACGGGGAGGGAAGGCAGATCTAGAACACAAAATGTGCCCAAATTCTCCCCTCCCTTTTCACACGGAGCCGTGTTCCCTGCGCCAAACTTCTATTCTTTCTCTCTTCCCTTTCCTTAAACTCTTAGCCAAGAGCCTCCTAGTCACTTCCACAAGAGCCCCCCGGAAGGGCACCACCCCAAACAGTGGCATGGGCACGCCATTAACAATGGGTCCCCGAATGTCCCAATGACACGGTGGAGTTAGAGAGACTCCGCTTAGCATAGCTTATGTTTCGAAGCTGAAATCCTGCTTCTCGTCCCTAGGTGAGCATGCGCGCGCGCGCGCACACACACACACAATACACATATACACACATCAGTGTTCACACTTACACACATTCACACATGCACACACGGATTTGCTTCCTGTTTGAGATATTCCCTTCGTCGATCACCGTTGGCCTTCTACAGGTCACCCACCCGTTGCGTCCTCCTGACCTTTCACAGGAGGATGGACAATCTGCTCATGCAGCCTCGAATCAGACAAGTACAGTCCCTCCAGTTGATTTTTGTCCTCCTGATACAACCCTCTGGATGAGCCAGCAAGAAGTCATTAGATCTTGCGGTGCCTCTGACTCCGTCATAAAAGTAGGACAGTGGGGTGGGAGTGGGGGGAGATGTACGGAGAAGAGCTAGAGCTAGGGGTGGGGAAAGGGAGTTTGAGGACCAGTTTGGGCTGCACTTTGGCTGAACTGAAAATAGGAAGGGGCTCCAGCACGTCCAGCCATCAGTCACCAAAGCCGTGGGACCAGCTGAGCTCTTGCCCGGCACTCTAGGCCGGAGGCTCCTGTAGCTGATGCAACAAATCAACCCAAACTTGGTCGCTCAAAGCAATGGCAATGTATTCACTTAGTTCTAGAGGCGACGGTCTGAATCAAGGTGTTGGCAGCGCCCTGCTCCCTCTGAAGGCTCTCAGGGAGAATCCTTCCTGCCCCCAGTAGCTTCTGGTGGCTCCCGGTGTTATTTATTTATTTATCTTTTTAAAGGTTTTATTTATTTATTTGAGAGAGAGAATGAGAGAGAGAGAGAGAGAGAGCACATGAGAGGGGGGAGGGTCAGAGGGAGAAGCAGACTCCCTGCGGAGCAGGGAGCCCGATGCGGGACTTGATCCCGGGACTCCAGGATCATGACCTGAGCCGAAGGCCGTCGCTTAATCAACTGAGCCACCCAGGTGCCCCTGCTCTCGGTGTTATTTAGCATGTGGCTGCCTTATCCAGTCTCTGCTTCCACTCCCCCATGGTCTTCTTCTTTGTGTCCCCGTGTCTTCTCCTTTTCTGTCATAAGGACGCTGTCACTGGGTTTAAGGCTTAGCCTAAACCCACGATGATGTCAAGGTCTTTAACTTAGTCAGTAAAAATAGTAGCTCCACTGAGAGTGTACTATACGCCAGGCACTGCCCACATACTTCATCCAGTTCTAACAACCACCATGCAAAGTTGGGCGTTATTAGTCCCATTTTAAAGATGGGGAAAAGTGAGGCTCAGAAAAGTTGCCCAAAGTTTTAGAGGTAGACACTAACAAATCTGACCATGTTTACATAACATACTCCTTACATCCTTGTTGCCCCTCTTTGCTCCCTCCTCCCTTCTTCCTTCCTTCCTTCCTTCCTTCCTTCCCTAAACATTGAATGCCTACTTCATGTGAGGAACCACTCTAGGTTTTGAAGATACAAAAAACAAAACAAAAATCTCTGCACGAAGCTGATAATCTAATGGGAGAGACAGACATTAAGCAAATATGCAAAATGTATAACATATTTTTTAAAGATTTTATTTATTTATTTGACAGAGAGATCGAGAGCATAAGTAGGCAGAGAGGCAGGCAGAGGGAGAGGGAGAAGCAGGCTTCCCGCCGAGCAGGGAGCCCGATATGGGACTCGATCCCAGGACCCTGGGATCATGACCTGAGCCGAAGGCAGCCACTTAACTGACTGAGCCACCCAGGTGCCCAAAATGTATAATATTTTGAATAGTGATATTGCTACGGAAAAGCTACAAAACAATGTATGTACCTTATTTAGACTTTTATTCAAACATATCAGCTGTAACAAGACATCTTTGAGACAAAAGGGAAATTTGAATGTGGACTGGTGTATGATACTGTTAATTTATTACACCCGATCATGACATGGTGGCTGTTTCTAAAATGTAATTATTTTGGGACGCCTGGGTGACTCAGTCGGTTGAGCGTCTGCCTTCGGCTCAGGTCATGGTCCCAGGGTCCTGGGATCGAGTCCCACGTCGGGTTCCTTGCTCAGTGGGGAGCCTGCTTCTCCTCCTGCCTGCCACTCTCTCTCTCTCTCTGGCAAATAAATAAATAAATAAAATCTTTAAAAAATAAAATAAAATGTAATTATTTCAAGATGCAGACTGAAATATTTATGGATAGACTAAGATTGCAAAAATATTGATTATTGATGTTGGATGATAGATTCCTGTGGAAGGGCCTTTATGCTTTTTACTTTTGTGCGTATTTGAAAATTTCCATAATACAAAGTTTTGGATAGGAGCGGCAGATAAGACATGCAAAGGATGTTGTAAGACCCAATAGGTAGCTGAGGGAGGGCCTCACTAAGAAGGTGGTGTTTTAGCAAAGGCTTAAATGGGGCATGGAAGGAGCTATATGAAGAATGTTCTCTGAATGTTCCAGAAATAGGAGCTCATGCAGAGCTCTGAGGTGGGAGTGTGAGAAGGGAGAGATTTACCCCAAAGAAACTGGGCAAAACTATAAATATGAAAATATGACAGCCAGCTTCCCATCAGCCTTATAGATATTAATAATGTACTTTATTGTGTGTTATGCAACAGAACATTTTCACATGGTATCACAATGCTAATTAAGTTTTGGCATCATTTTGAGACCAATCCTTCTTTAAAGAAAAAGGAGTTGAAATTTTAAGTGCAGACATTATGACTCTTCAAAAGTCAAAAATTATGGCCGATTTTCAAACTAGAAAAGGCCACCAAAGTATCTTATGGGTTTAACTTCTAATAAGGTAAATATCATTTGCTATAACCCACATAAACAAAAAGCGTTTTGGGGTCCTTTATGTTTGTAAAAGACTAAGGGATTTTTGAGACCACAAGGTCAGAAAATCACTGTGGATTATCCCCCAGCCTTGGTAGGTCTGTTTCTTCCTATGGTCTCACACTGAATTATTGTTCTGGAATTCCAAGGACCAAAGAAATTTCCTGGCTGAAGCTGCTTTTCAATGACCTGAGGCACTTTGACCAAAATTAACTGTTTCCTCCCTGGTGTTTTTGTCTGTTGTTACTAATTTCTTTTTTCTTTTTCTCATTTTTTAATTTTTTCCATTTTAAAATTTTCTTTCCCTTTTCCTTCTTTTTATTCATTTCTCTCTAGTTAGTATTTATTTATTTTTGTCTGGCACTGTGTTTTGATTCTGTCATAAATTTCATGAGGTGAACTTCAAACTGATTTGGACTACCAAACTTCTCACCGGCTTTTCCCAAATGTAAGCTGACCTCAGGACCCCTTGAACTCAAGCACAGTGGCACATCCAACATGCCATGGGGCCTCCGGCCCTCTCTGCTGAGGAGAGACTCGTATCCACAAAGGTCTCCTCAAGACCACTGGGCAAGGGTGACTTGGCCGTGGTAAAGTGGGTCCAGCACATCCTGACCAGCAAGGTGACAACCATGAAGATCACTGATGAGACTCAACATAAGTCCTCCAGCCTCCAGAGTCCATCCCGCCAAGCAGGAATCATGGAGGCATGGATCATGCCAACAGAGTGAAATATTTGAAGTGGCAGAGGCTGAGAAAAATTTCCGTGTTGCTGGGAAGGGCGCTAGTGGAAGGGAGGTGTTTGAGCCCCTAGTGGCTCCTGGCAGGGAAGAGAAGAAGCTGAAGGCTGATGCCATCGGACAGTGTCTGCTATGTCAACTGTCACCACAAGTATGTTGTCCGTAGAGACTTAAAGGCAGAAAACCCACTCTTGGATGCTAGCATGAAGATCAAGAGGGCATACTGGGGCTTCAGTGGCACGTTCATCTTTTACAACAAGCCGCATATCTTCTGTGGCAGACCCCTTCTGCTGCCCCCAGGACTCTTCCAGGGTCAAAAGTACAACCTGGTGGGTATATGGTGTCTGGAAGTCATCCCGTATGTGGTTGACGGATTCCTGCCTTTTGAAGGACAGAAACTCAAAGAGCTCTGAGAGTGAGTACTGAGCAGAATCTATCACATTCCATTCTGGTCAGTGGTGTGTGAAAACCTGCTTGAGAAATTCCTCCTTCTCAATCCCAGCAAGACCTTTGGGGCAAACTGTGAGGGCTCTGTGGATTCCTGTGAGTCGCAAATATGAGGAACTAACGCTCTGTGTGGAGCTGCTGTCTGACTACAAGGACCCTCAGCAGCCTGAATTTGGGGTGCCCGTGGGTTACACATGGAAGGAGGGACCCAGGACTCACTCACGGGCCAGAGATGCAATGAGGTAATGGCCAAATATCTGTTCCTGGGTTATAAGGGATCCGAACCAGAGGGTGACCCCACCGCCCTGAGGCCTGAGCCTTTAGCTGATCTAACTAATAGCAGCTCTCCGGCCCCCCCCCCCCCCCCGAAGTTACAGCAAGGGGCTCTGCCACCCTCAGGCCTGCCCTTCCCACCACGACTGCCGCTCAGTGAATATTCAGAGGATCCACACAGATCCTGAGGAGGTTCAGGGGGACAGGGCGGGGGCCCCAGCACAACCAGGCTGCCAGGCCCCTACCCAGCCTGCAGCCTGCAGGGCAAGAAGAAACCCCCACTCCCCTCCCCTGTCCCCTGCCGCCATCAGGGACCTCGCCACCAGCACAAATCAGAGCAGGAATTCCTCACTTTGGGAGCAAGCCAGCCTTGGCCAGGCTTCCATGCAGAATGCCAAAGGCAGCCTAACCATGCCAGGTCCCTGGCCCCGCGGCTTTTGCTTCTGCCACAGTCTCCTAGCACCCCTGCCCCACGAACCCAAGTGCCTGTGGGCTGCACCCCATGGAGAGTACCTGTGAGGAGCCACCACCCAGGAAGACCCCCCAGTGTGTCCCTGTGGCCTCCCGTCTACCTACAAGGTCAGCAGAGGTGGTGGAGACCCAGGGGTGTCCACAGGGAACCCTGGCAGCTGAGACAGGGGCTCGACCCAGAGATTTTGCCCTAAGGTGAGACCCTCGCCTCCCCACGGCAAGGTCCACTGCTGGCAGGGGACTCCTGGGAGCTTCTTCAGGAAGTTCAAGTTCAAATCTACAGGAAGAAATCTTTGTCCAAAGTTTGCCAGAAAAAAACTCGAATGAACCTGAAAGCCAAGAAAGAAGGAAAGCACTTTGAGAAACACAACTTTGAGTGTGACACAAAGAGTTTCCAGTGGCCAAGCCACACTGACTACACTTTAGGTGGAGGGTAAAGGTCACAAGGGCTCTGGGGCCCAGCGAGCTGATGTGGGAGATAGGCTGGTGATCTGCACAGAAAGCTACGGTCCACCCTCCAGGGCAGTCTCCCAGCCTCGGGGAATGTAAACACGGATCCCATACCTCCTTGGCCTTCAGACCTCTGCCTCCAAAACCACCAGTGCTCAGGGGCAAGAGGAGAGGCGGCTCCCAGCTGCAGGCCACACGGCCCAGCTGGGCCAAAGCACAGCCGGACCCTGGGCGTTTCCCTGGAGCACAGGGCCTCTCCTGCCCTTCTCCTCTCCTCTCCTGCAGGGTGGGGAGGGCAGCTGGCTCTGTGAGATAAACAAATAGAATTCCAGTCAGGACAGAGGGAGGCTGATTGCCTGGAGCTTGCGGAAGGGAGTGGGCCACCACCCCTTGCTTTGCGGGGAGACTCCAGGCAGCCAGGGCAGCAGGAAAACTTGCTGGTGAAAGGGAAAGAGTCCACCGTGCTGATGGGAGGCTGTTGGCACGGGGAAGCTGGAGGAGGGCTTAAGTAGAGCAGGACACCTTATGTGATTGGTCTGGGGAGCAAATGTAGCTTTCTCTCGGTGGTCCTGAGTTGGAAAGGGAGGGTGAGTATAGGGAGAGGGAAAAAAAAAAACAAAAACAGGGGTGCCTGCGTGGCTCAGTAGGTTAAGTGTCTGACACTTGATTTCAGCTCAGGTTATGATCTCAGAGTTGTGAGATCAAGCCCTGAGTCAGCTTCTTGATCAGTGGGGAGTCTGTTGGAGATTCTCTCTCTCTCTCTCTCTCTTCCTCTGCCCCTCCCCACCCACTCTCTCTAAAATAAATACATAAATCTTAAAAAGAAGAAAAAAAAAGAAACAGAAGGGGGCAGTTGCTGATCCAAGTTATGGTGCCTGTGGCTTTACTGGAATAAGGAGCTCCAAGGGGCCACGTAGCCATTTCAGGTTGCAAGTTAACAGAGCCACAAATCAATGTAGATCCGTAAGTCTGGACATGTCTCCCTTCAAGGAAGATTAATAGCCAGAACTTTTCAAAGCTTTTCCACTGGAGGAATTTCCCATAACTATTGTCCTTCAGAACCATCCCAAAATAGGGCTGGAGTGCTGCAGTTGTCTACTTCCGGGGGTACTGGCATACTGTGCAGAACCATGTATAATTGGCTCAAATAGTCTCTTCCTTGGCACCAGGCTCGGTGCCTCTTTCTCAGTGGTGGGAGGGAACAGATGCAACACCTTGTCCTTCACACTGGAAACCACATGTCCACATGGCTCGGACACTGGACTCCTAGAAATGTCACTGAGGTGGCAGACCTCTGAAATTTCAAGGGGCTTATTTCCCACCTGCTGATACACATGTATCTAGAATGGTTGCAACTCCTGCCTGCCACATCCAAATCGGCCTAGTGCCACCACCGTCATGCTGGGCCGGCATGATGTCTTGTCAAATGGAGAAACGATCAGTTTGCTGCAGGGGAAGTAGCAATAGAGGACTGGAGAATTACAGATCCCTGAGCATGGGCAGGGAAAGGGGATTTCTGGTCCCACCAGCTGGAAGCAAACTGCTCTTCTCAGTTTTCACTAACACACATAGAGAATACAGCGTTGACCAGATACACGTCTAGCTAGCACCTGCCAGAGAATGTGTTGATTTGCTCTAGAAGCAAAAAGACACCTGCGACCACAGCTAAATTGGAGTGGCCACCCGATTAAGTTGAAAATAAGCCAATGTCACCCAAATCCACCTGCCCTTTGTATAGACACAATTGAGCATTTCTTTAAAAAGGAAGAAATCAAGATTAAGATTGTGCAATAAATGTCCGACCAGAATTCAGACCCATCTGTCTGGTTCCAAAGCTCAAGCCATTAGACCTCAGTGGCTCTGCAGTTGCCTCACATTGTAACCTGTAAGACTAGACCTGCAGCAGATTCATGACTGGGAAGAGTTAGTCTCACTTTCTGGCAAAAAATAAATTAAGAAAAAAATTCACCCTCTTCCCGGTCTTAAATGGATCACGAGGCAGTTATCCAAAATAAGATCTAGTCCTTTCGCAATCATTGCACGGGTTCTGATGGAAGTCCAAATGGTAACTGGCTACCCTGGTGGCCGTTTGGCCACAGATCAGTAGCCTCAAGGGACGAGCTGGGCATGAGTGTCTGGCCAAGCTGCGGGAGGCAAGCAAACGCCAGCAGAGATTTTGTAAGATGAAAAATGCATTCTCAAGCTGCCCACCAAGGGTAAAAAGACCTTAGAGCCTGTGGCCGAACTGCAGACGGCCATCGCAGAACCTGAGGGCTGGAGGGAAAAAGCGCACGGTTCCATCGTGCAAGGGCAGGCCGTGCACCCAGGTGAAAAGGCACTGTGCGCCCGGGTGTGGACACAGACAGGGCCCCGAATTCTGACACTGACACTTAAGATTCCAGGCCCCGTTCCTGGCTTTCCTCTGTGGATACCAGCAGGCCCTCCAAAGCAACGTCGTGCAAGCAGGGACTGCGCACTCCTTTCACGAAGGGACAGAGGCTTCCCAGGTGGAGAGGGCAGCGCCCAGGCGCACGGGCATCCTCCACCCCCGGGGCTGGTGGGCACCTCCCTCCGCACCCACTATAGAGTCCAGCAGAAATTGCTCCAACTCTGACAGACTGTGTACTGATCTGGTTAAAAGGATCGCCACTGCACACCACTGCCACTGAGGTGGACACCGCTCGCTAGAAAACACAAGTACTCTAACTTGACAGCCTTCATCGTGCAACTCAGAACTCGGAAAAAGCGTCGTGCATGAGAGTGCAAAGAACTCAAGCCCCAAACCCAGTGTTCCCACCATGCCAATGTAAAGCAAAGGCATTGCCTCCCCAACGAAATGATTCATCACCAGGGAAGAGGGTTCCTGTTTCCCCAGGAGAAACAGGGCGCAAGGATTAGAAACACCTAGATGACCTCATCACAGCTGGGCTCCTACCACTTCCCCACATGCCCACGCAGCCTTTCATAGAAAGAGCACCTCAGGAAAGGCAGAAATAGGCGCGAGGAGATGCAAACCAAGCGCACAGAACAAAAATGAGCTGAAAGACTCAATATTAAACCGCAGAGCTACCATTCTGAAGACAGGCATTGGGATCATCTAAGTCTCTCGCTGTTGAGATGGGGTCATCTTATATCAAGCTTTTTGACGGTATCAAGGTCAGTGTCAGACACGGTTGAGGGCAAGAACTTTATAAAGTGACACTGAGGAAGCTATTAAAAATGCCCAGTTCATCTGTCAGAAGATGATGTTCGTGTGCTTGAGAAGTTTAATGTTCGAATATTGCATTTCATCACATCGTGTTAGACTTTTGCACCATGTCAGGCATTGCTCTGAGTGCTGCTTAGAGTAGAGCACTTTCTTTTCTCCTTTAAGCCAAATGAACAAAGATCACGGCTTTTTTGCCTTATTCTCACCCTGTTAATTAATATTTATTCTGTTTCTTTCAGTGAAGTACGTAGTTGTGCCAGGCAGCACCTAAAATGAATTAGGAAAGAAGACATAGGTCTTTTTTTGAGTAAAGAAGTGAACAGTTCTAGAGAATTTTAGGCATACTTGCATAAGGTCAGTGAGATATGGGGTGGCTAGGGGCGCCTGGGTGGCTCAGTCTGTTGAGCATCTGCCTTCAGCTCAGGTCGTGATCCCAGGGTCTTGGGATCGAGTCCCGCATCGGGCTCCTTGGGCAGGAGGGAGTCTACTTCTCCCTCTGACCCTCCCCTGTCTGATGCTGTCTTTCTCACTATCTCTCAAATAAATAAATAAAATCTTAAAAAAAAAAAGGTTTGTCTATAGTCAAGCACCATGCACTCCCTCGAGACACCTGTCTCTTATTTTGTACCCAACGTGATTGATGGTGATGATGTACAAAAGTAATCTTTCCTTCCTTGCTTGCTTCCTCTTTCCCCCCCCCCCTCCCTCTCTTCCTCTCCTCCCCACCGCCCTGCTTCCATTTGCAACAGGGGGAGATGCCTCCCCTACCCTCTAGGGGTAGTATTACAGAGTAGCAAGGGTACAGAAATTATCCTGGCATAATGCACGACCAGAGACAATCCTTTGCTCTGTTCTATTATTGGGTTAATATTTACTTAAATCAGAACTCACAGAATGGACACCCTCACAGATGAAGGAAGTGTTGGTCACATTCTAAATGGCAGAGGAAGTCCCTTATTGGCTCCTGTAGGATTGTGCAGGACCCAGCACAATGACTGTGGCAGCATCTCAGAGGCATACCTGGAGGGGCCACAAGAAGCCCCTGGAGTTTATACCATGGAGAAACTGAGGCTCTCCGGCCCTGCATTTTTCACGTACATTAAGAGCATCTTGAGGGAATAAGCTGCTCTAGTCATGTGATCTACTTTGTGCTATCAATCCAATGTTAATCCTGAAGTGGTCTATCATTAAATATAATTTTATCTAAGGGCTAAATATATAAAACTCTTTGCTATAAAGGACCAGAAACTGCGTGGTTCAGCTAATTTTATCCTGCCTCTGCCTTCTCCTTAGTGACATTCAGAGAAATAGCAATCAGTCCCCCTGCTTTCACTGCATGCACCGCAAAGACTTATGCAAAATACAAATATGTTTAACAACTTGAGAAAAGCCAGTCAAGTGACAAAATATTGTTGATTGTCTACTGGATGTTCTGTGGAACACTGAAGCCATATGCCACAATGAGTAAGTGTGCCCAATACAGTATCATTTGTTTGACCACTTAATGCTGAGTCCTATATTTTGGCCATATTAGGGACTAAGCGGCTGTCCATCTGAGGGGCAGGTCACATCTGGCAAGCTTCATTGGTGAATATTTTTTATTTTTATTTAAAAAAATTTTTAGCATTCTTTGCTCTTTACTTTCATTTTTTAAGTTTTTAAGTTTTTATTTTCATTCCAGCTAGTTAACATACAATGTTATATTAGTTTACAATATAGTAATTCAACATTTCCATACGTCACCCCGTTCTCATCACAAGTGCACTCCTTAATCCCCATCACCTCTTTCCCCCATCCCCCACCCACCTTCCATCCAGTGAACCATTAGTTTGTTCTCTGTAGTTAAGAGTCTGTATCTTGATTTCTCTCTCTCTCTCTTATTTTTTCCCTTTGCTGTTTTGTTTCTTAAATTCCACATATAGTGAAATCATATGGTGTTTGTCTTTGATTCATTTATTTTGCTTAGCATTATACTCTCTAGCTCCATCTATGTCATTGCAAATGGCAAGATTTCATTCTTTTTTATGGCTGAATAATATTCATATATATATATTTATATATTTATATACCACATCTTTTTTATCCATTCATCAGTCTATGGACACGGGCTGCCTTCATAATTTGGTTATGGTAAATAATGCTGCTGTAAACGTAGGGGTGCCTATATCCCTTCGAATCAGTGTTCTTGTGTTTGGGTAAATACCTAGGAGTGCAATTGCTGAATCATAATGTAGCCCTATTTTTAACTGTTTGAGGACCCTCCATACTGTTTTCCAGAGTGGTTGCACCAGCTTGCATTCCCACCAACAGTGTAGAAGGGTTCCCCTTTCTCCGCATCCCCGCCAACATCTGTCGTTCCCTGACTTGTTAATTTTAGTCATTCTGACCAGTGTGAGGTGGTATCTCATTGCAGTTTTGATTTGCATTTCCCTGATGATGAGTGATGTGAGCATCTTTTCATGTGTCTGGTGGCCATCTGCATGTTTTCGCTGGAGAAATGTCTCTTCATGTCTTCTGCCCATTTTTTTAAATTGGATTATTTGTTTTTTGGGTGTTGAGTTTGTTAAGTTCTTTATATATTTTGGATACTAAACCTTTACTGGATATGCCATTTGCAAATATCTTCTCCTATTCTGTAGGTTGCCATTTAGTTTTGTTGACTGTTTCCTTCAATGTGTAGAAGATTTTTATTTTGATTAAGTCCTCGTAGTTTATTTTTGCTTGCCTTGCCTCCGGAGACATATTGAGAAAAAACTTACTACAGCCAATGTCAAAGAGGTTGCTGCCTGTGTTCCTTTCTAGGATTTTTATGGCTTCAGGTCTCACACTTAGGTCTTTCACCCATTTTGAGTTTACTTTTGTGTATGGTGTAAGAAAGTGGTCCAGTTTCATTCTTCTGTATATGGCTGTTCAGTTTTCCCAACACTGCACAGCAGCATGTTTGTTGAAGAGGCATTCTTTTTCCCATTAGATATTCTTGCCTGCTTTGTTGAAGATTATATGACCGTATAGTTGTGGGTACATTTCTGGGTTTTCTACTCTGTTCCACTGATCTGTGTGTCTATTTTTGTGCCAATACCATACTGCCTTGATGACTACAGCTTTGTAATAGAACTTGAAGTCCAGAATTGTGATACCTCCAGTTTTTTTTTTTTTTTTTTTTTTTTTAAAGATTGCTTTTGCTATTTGGGGTCTTTTGTGGTTCCACACACATTTTTGGATTGTTTGTTCTAAGCTCTGTGAAAAATGCTGTTGGTATTTTGATAGAGGTTGCACTGAATGTATAGATTGCTTTGGGTAGTATAGACATTTTACCAGTATTTGTCCTTCTAACCCATAGTGAACATTTTTTTTTAAGTTTTAACAGGTTTTTAGATTTACCTAGACCCATTGGAAACATGTTTTGAGTTGCCAAAGTTTCATAATATTTAACACTAGCCCTTGCCTTTAATGAGTGCTCAATGCATGCTCATTGACTCAGTGAACACTTTTTAAAGTGCAAGAGAAATTAAAATAATTCTAGTTCCAATCCTCAAGAACCAAAATTTTCTTTCTGGAGCTCTTGGTTCATAAAGATGAAGGTTACTTATACCTTATTAAAAATGCTTTTCCACAAAAGGATGTGTTTACTGTTTTCATAAGATTTCATAAGCTGTTAGCACTTTAAATCTATGTTCATCAAGTGACTCGCGGTAAATCATAACTCTCTGTACGTGTTTATTTCCTTTGTGTGACATGTTTGGCAGGGTTGGAAGACAGAAATAACTTCTACCATGGTGAACAGAAGGAATCTCAGAGATTGGGTTGTTTTCCCCAACATAAAACCAACCAAAGATCCAAGAATATTAAACCTAGTATCTCTCGTTATTCGGTAGCAATCCATTAAAAGATTTCTGGCACAGTTTCTCACAAAATGGAACATCGCATAGGTAAAGTCTAACACCAAGAACACAACCTCCTCTTCCTTTTATGGTCTTTCTTTATAAAGTCGGAAGATTATTTTGACATATCTCAAATTGAAACAATGATTCCTGCATGTACAAAGCTTAACAAGTTTTTCTGCAGTTTGAGAGTTCAGAAAAAAAAGTGGCCACACCCACGAAAAGTATGGAGGGGTGGGAGAAATTGAGGAAAGCAGATTGGGAAATTGGAGGCTCAGACAGAAGAATTACTCCTGACTCAATGCCGCCGAATGAACTCGTAGGAGGAAGGTGACCGGGCCCATGAATTTAAAGAAGAAATGCCACAGTTGGGCTCAGTTTCCATCCCCACACTATTGCTAGCAGACAGGACTCAGATTCAGAGCTTCAAGCTTTAGACCGGCTTCCACTGACCCATTAGCGACCTTTCCAACCTTTGGTTCTGATAGAAAACAAGCTGAATTGAACCTCCCTCTTTTGGTATGAATTGATTCCCTGAAGACCTAAGAGGGAAAGCTTCTTTAGGGCTTGCCCAAACAATAACATTATGGGCCAGAATAAGACATCTTAGTTGTCACTTCCTTAAATTGTATGAGGAAGGACTCCTGAAACAGTGGATTTTCAAACTGTGCGTTCACTGCTGGGTCAAGGCAGAAAATTGGAACAAGATCACCATCCTCGTGGTGAGACTAAGCCTGTTGCCATTCAGCACTAGGGACCAGGCTATAACATTGTAAATTCATAAATTACTGCTGGACCTAATAGGCTTGCTTTACACTCAGGACACTGGAGCTGAGGGATTCTTAGAGGTGGTGGAGGTTAATTAGGAGGAAGAGAAGGGAAAGTAACAGCTAAATGGGTCCCCATACCCTGATACTTCAGCTGCCAATGGTGACATGCCAGTCTACTTCAGTAAGTTCAGACGTTTTGGGGCTTGTCACTTTCAACTGTCCCCTAGACTGTCATTGGTCAATGGCTGTGTTGGTCCTAGAGAAGAGAAGAGAAGAGAAGAGAAGAGAAGAGAAGAGAAGAGAAGAGAAGAGGACACTTGGCAAGTACCCGCTAGGATTTCTGATGAAGTGTGAGCAAAGAATTTGGAATTATTTTAGTGAAACTTACCAGAAAAATATGGAAAATATTTTCAATATATAAATGATTTCCTGAGTTGGAATCTTGTAAAGTATACTTCTCAAACACTCCTCATATGAGTCACCTGAGGATCTTGTGGGTATACAGATTATGACTCAGTAGGTCTGGGATGGGGTCTCAGATGCTGCATTTTTTTACGTACTGATGCCAGTGTTCTGACCTGTGGACTGTGCTTTACATAGCAAAGCTGTGAAGGTTGGGACAGGCTGATAACGCCAGCAAAATGGAGATATGAAAACATCAAAGTGTGCTTGGAAAAGCTGGGACTCAGCTTTTTTTATCATCCAAAGATAGTGAGATTCTACCACCTCCACCCCCATGGCACCAGACGGGGACATTAGGCTCCTGGCAGACAGAGACCAGGAGACTGCAGGAAATGCTGAATGTGAGAATGAAGGGACCATGAGAATAGCTTGGTAATAGAGTCCAGGCCTGGACTGAGGCCACTGAGGAAAAGGTCACCAGAGATCCAGTCCCCCAACCTTTTCTTTAGAGAGAAAGAGTGTGGTGGGGAGGAGGGGCACAGGGAGAGGGAGAGAGAGAATTTTTTAAAATTTTTTATTGTTATGTTAATCACCGTACATTACATCATTAGTTTTTAATGTACTGTTCCATGATTCATTGTGCATAACACCCAGTGCTCCA
>NW_027397094.1:8346766-8347323 GCF_003265705.2 Callorhinus ursinus | reverse complement strand
AACCACTCCAGCAACCCTCAGTTTGTTTCCTGAGATTAAGAATTCCTCATATCAGTGAGGTCATATGATACATGTCTTTCTCTGATTAACGTATTTCACTCAGCATAACACCCTCCCATTCCCTCCACGTCATTGCAAATGGCAAGATCTCATTCCTTTTGATGGCTGCATAATATTCCATTGTGTATATATACCACATGTTCTTTATCCATTCATCTGTCGATGGACATCTCGGCTCTTTCCACAGTTTGGCTAAGGTGGACACTGCTGCTATAAACATTGGGGTACACGTACCCCTTCGGATCCCTACATTTGTATCTTTATGGTAAATACCCAGTAGTGCAGTTGCTGGATCATATAGTAGCTCTATTTTCAACTGTTTGAGGAACCTCCATACTGTTTGCCAGAGTGGCTGCACCAGCTTGCATTCCCACCAACAGTGTAGGAGGGTTCCCGTTTCTCCACATTCCTGCCAACATCTGTCGTTCCCTGACTTGTTAATTTTAGCCCTTCTGACTGGTGTGAGATGGTATCTCATTGAGGTTTTGATTTGGATC
>NW_027397094.1:8337304-8341766 GCF_003265705.2 Callorhinus ursinus | reverse complement strand
AGTTTTGGGGTGGAGTCTTTTGGGTTTTCCACATACAGTATCATATCATCTGCAAAGAGTGAGAGTTTAACTTCCTCTTTGCCGATTTGGATGCCTTTGATTTCTTTTTGTTGTCTGATTGCTGTGGACTTCTAATACTATGTTGAATAGCAGTGGTGAGAGTGGACATCCCTGCTGCGTTCCTGACCTTAGGGGAAAAGCTCTCAGCTTTTCCCCATTGAGAATGATATTCGCTGTAGGTTTTTCATAGATGGCTTTTATGATATTGAGGTATGTACCCACTATCCCTATACTCTGAAGAGTTTTGATCAAGAAAGGATGCTGTACTTTGTCAAATGCTTTTTCTGCATCTATTGAGAGGATCATAGGATTCTTCTTCTTTCTTTTGTTAATGTATTGTATCACGTTGATTGATTTGCGGATGTTGAACCAACCCTGCAGCCCAGGGATAAATCCCACTTGGTCATGGTGAATAATCCTTTTAATGTACTGTTGGATCCTATTGGCTAGTATTTTGGTGAGAATTTTTGCATCCATGTTCATCAAGGATATTGGTCTGTAATTCTCCTTTTTGATGGGGTCTTTGTCTGGTTTTGGGATCAAGGTAATGCTGGCCTCTTAAAATGAGTTTGGAAGTTTTCCTTCCATTTCTATTTTAGGAACAGTTTCAGGAGAATAGGTATTAATTCTTCTTTAAATGTTTGGTAGAATTCCCCTGGGAAGCCATCTGGCCCTGGGCTTTTGTTTCTTGGGAGATTTTTGATGACTGCTTCAATTTCCTTAGTGGTTATAGGTCTGTTCAGGTTTTCTATTTCTTCCTGGTTCAATTTTGGTAGTTGATACATTTCTAGGAATGCATCCATTTCTTCCAGGTTATCTAATTTGCTGGCATAGAGTTGCTCATAATATGTTCTTATAATTGTTTGTATTTCTTTGCTGTTGGTTGTGATCTCTCCTCTTTCATTCATGATTTTGTTGATTTGGGTCATTTCTCTTTTCTTTTTGATAAGTCTGGCCAGGGCTTTATCAATCCTGTTAATTCTTTCAAAGAACCAGCTCCTAGTTTCGTTGATCTGTTCTACTGTTCTTTTGGTTTCTAGTCCATTGATTTCTGCTCTGATCTTTATTATTTCTCTTCTCCTTCTGGGTTTAGGCTTTATTTGCTGTTGTTTCTCCAGCTCCCTTAGGTGTAGGGTTAGGGTGTGTATTTGAGACCTTTCTTGTTTCTTGAGAACGCCTTGTATTGCTATATACTTTCCTCTCAGGACTGCCTTTGCTGTATCCCAAAGATTTTGAACACTTGTGTTTTCATTTTCATTGGTTTCCATGAATTTTTTTTAATTCTTCTTTAATTTCCTGGTTGACCCATTCATTCTTTAGTAAGATGCTCTTTAGCCTCCATGTATTTGAGTTCTTTCCGACTTTCCTCTTGTGATTCAGTTCTAGTTTCAAAGCATTGTGTTCTGAAAATATGCAGGGAATGATCCCAATCTTTTGGTACCGGTTGAGACCTGATTTGTGACCTAGGATGTGATCAATTCTGGAGAACGTTCCATGGGCACTAGAGAAGAATGTGTATTCCGTTGCTTTGGGATGGAATGTTTTTAATATGTCTATGAAGTCCATTTGGTCCAGTGTGTCATTTAAAGTCTTTATTTCCTTGTTGATCTTTTGCTTTGATGATCTGTCCCTTTCAGTCAGGCGGCTGTTAATGTCCCCCACTATTATTGTATTGTTTTCAATGTGTTTCTTTGCTTTTGTTATTAATTGCCTTATATAATTGGCTGCTCCCGTGTTAGGGGCATAGATATTTACAATTGTTAGATCTTCTTGTTGGATAGACCCTTTAAGTAGGATATAGTGTCCTTCCTCATCTCTTATTACAGTCTTTGTTTTAAAATCTAATTTGTCTGATATGAGGATGGCCACCCCAGCGTTCTTTTGGTGTCCATTAGCATGGTAAATGGTTTTCCACCCCTCACTTTCAATCTGGGGGTGT
This sequence comes from Callorhinus ursinus, assembly GCF_003265705.2. NCBI lineage: Eukaryota > Metazoa > Chordata > Mammalia > Carnivora > Otariidae > Callorhinus > Callorhinus ursinus. The sequence continues at coordinate 8,339,767 of NW_027397094.1, read as the reverse complement.
CTTTGGGTCTGAAATGAGTCTCTTGCAGACAGCGTATGGATGGGTCTTGTTTTTTAATCCAATCTGATAGCCTGTGTCTTTTGATTGGGGCATTGAGCCCATTTACATTTTAATTTTAAGCCGGCTCCACTCCCAGCCGACACGGGGCTCGATCTCACGACCCTCAGATCATGACTTGACCTAAAATCAAGAGTCAGATGCTCAACTGACTGAGCCACTTAGGCGCCCCTGAGAGACCCAGTCCCATTTAATTAACGCCTCATTGTCTGCATGAAGGTGTGCCTGGATTTTTGTTTTGGAAAGTTCAGTCCAGTGGTGTGTGCTAAACGAGAGCTAACAAATGTATGCCTGCATGTAGAGGATCCTGAGGGCATGCAAGACCTCAGCCCAGTTGTGTGAAAAAAAAAAATCTCCTTTTTCTACCGTCTCATTTGATTCTAGCTTGGAGAAGTCAACAGCACGGATTAGGGGTAGGTGAAAAGCAAGGGAAGGGGACTCCCTCTTCCTGAGGCTGAGCTCCATCTCAAGGCAGGTCTGAGGTAAAGGAGTGGGGTGTTCAGGTGGGAATTGGACTGGTCATAGCAAGGATCAGCCCAAGGGACTTTTGAGGGACAGGGAGATGATTTCAAAAATAGCTCCTTGGAACACAGTAATATTCTTTCTCCACGTACCCCGAAAAGCTCATCCCACCAAACATAAACCATCAATGCACAGGCTTGAACAAGGAAGATTAAGAATAGATTGCAGAAGGTGAAGGGAAGGAAAAGTAAGGCCTTTTCTCCTCCATGCTGCAGGGTGGCTGAACTTGAACTCAACCCCAGGGTTCTCCTGCAACTCCAACTCATCTATTCTCTTGCAGTTGAGAGCCAGCTTTCTCCCTGCTCTCACTGAAGGCTGAAAGACCCGAAGGCTTTGATTTTCTGCAAGTGTTAAGCTCTGACTCACGCAGGAAGGGGAAGGGTTGCAGGAATGGGTGGAGAATAAGGAGAGATTCTAGAGCATTGCCTACAAAATTAAGAAGAAGCCAGCAGATAAAAAAGCATAGAACACCTTCTAAAACGAACGCTGCATCTGCTAATTGCATCTGTAGCCTGAACCACGTGCAGATCTGTGCTCTCTAGAAATATGTGAGTGAATTCTGCAATACTCGCAAAGAGTGATCTTATTGAGTATAGTTGTGAGATTGGCCCCGGAATCTAGAATTGGCTGGAACTTAGAGTTGGCACTGCCTTCCCTGCTCCCAGGGTTTCCCGTGTAACAAGGATCCTGTGGGAGAACCCAGCATGACTGGCCACTGGCCCACTTTGACCTTTCCTGGTCTCAGCCGGCCCCTTTCACTTGCCTCCTGAAGGTCCCAGGGATTTGACCTAGTCCTTCTCTTCTCTAGAAGATTCCTTGTCTGTGCTGAAATGAATGGTACAGGCTAAACGTGTAATGCCCACTCTGTCTCTAATCTCTCCCCCCAAGGTTTTTGTTTTTTTTTAATGTGTCTTGTTTTGTAATCATGAATCACCTTTAAGTGATAATATATTCTAGAGCTCCGAAAGAAATTTGTGGATAATGTGAGGGGGGATAGAAGACCCCTTAGACAAATGGGTTAAAGACATAAACACAATTTCATTGCTTTAAACTACCATGTAGGGGCGCCTGGGTGGCTTAGTCGCTGAGCATCTGCCTTCGGCTCAGGTCCTGGTCCCAGGGTCCTGGGATCGAGCCCCACATCGGGCTCCCTGCTCCGCGGGAAGCCTGCTTCTCCCTCTCCCACTCCCCCTGCTTGTGTTCCCTCTCTCGCTGTGTCTCTCTCTGTCAGATAAATAAAGTCTTTAAAAAAAATATAAAAATAAACTCCCGTGTAAGTGTATAATAGAGTGACCACGAACTCCTCAATAATAACCAATATTAGAATAAAACAATGAAAACACTTGTAAATCAGCAAAAGCCCAAGTCCTCACAAGGGTTTACAAGGCCGAGCATGATGGCCCTCACCCTCCTCCTCCATCTCATCAGCCCCCTCAGAGCAGACACCAGGGGTAGTCAGGCCTCTCTGCACCTGCTGGGGGTCCACCTGGACTGCCCCCACCCCTGCCCCGGTATCTACATGGCTACTCCCCCATTTCCTGTAGGGCTCAAATCTATTGTCCCCCTCTCTGGGATGAAGTGGAGAAAAAAAAAAAAGGCCTATTGGCAGCTGAACCAATAACAAGGAATAGAAAATCGAAAGAGAAACCACAACCTTAAGAGTACCCAGACTCATAAAAGTGATAACTGTCAGACTACACCCTGATGTGTGTCACTGCTCAAATTCTTCCCACACCAGTTTGCTTTGACTCACACACCCTTTTTTTATTGTACTTTATTTTATTTTATTTTTTATTATGTTATGTTAATCACCATATACTACATCATTAGTTTTTGAAGTAGTGTTCCATGATTCATTGTTTGTGTATAACACCCAGTGCTCCA
>NW_027397094.1:8275207-8337204 GCF_003265705.2 Callorhinus ursinus | reverse complement strand
CTCAGTTTGTTCCTGAGATTAAGAATTCCTCATATCAGTGAGGTCATATGATACATGTCTTTCTCTGATGGACTTATTTCACTCAGCATAACACCCTCCAGTTCCATCCACGTCATTGCAAATGGCAAGATCTCATTCCTTTTGATGGCTGCATAATATTCCATTGTGTATATATACCACCTCTTCTTTATCCATTCATCTGTCGATGGACATCTTGGCTCTTTCCACAGTTTAGCTATTGTGGACATTGCTGCTATAAACATCGGGGTGCACGTACCCCTTCGGATCCCTACATTTGTATCTTTGGGGTAAATACCCAGTAGTGCAATTGCTGGGTTGTACGGTAGCTCTATTTTCAACTTTTTGAGGAACCTCCATACTGTTTTCCAGAGTCACACACCTTTTTTAACAGCTTTATTGGGATGTAATTCACATACCTAAAATTTGCCCTTTTCAAGTGCGCAGTTCGGTGGTTTTTGGTATATTTGCTAAATGGGATGGGGTCCGACAATCCCATTGTTTGATTTGTTGAATCATTTGTGTCGTTCTCCAAAGCATCCCTGTACCCTCTAGCAGTCACTGCCCGTTTCCCTCTTGCCTTGGTGCCTGCCAGCTACGAGTCTACTTTCTCTTTCTACAGATGGACTTAGACAATGTGTATAATTATTCTAGGGCTCCTTCCACTCAGCATGTTTTCAAGATCTGACCACATTGGAGCAGGTGTCAGTGCCGCCTTGCCTTCTTTTTTACCAAATATCTGTCTCTGGTGTGTGGGAGGGAGAAGCAGACTCCCCGCGGAGTAGGGAGCCCGATGCGGGACTCGATCCCAGGACCCCGGGATCACGACCTGAGCGGAAGGCAGACGCTTAACTGCCTGAACCACCCAGGCATCCCCAGAAATAAATCCTTCTTAAATCTCAGAGATATGCCCAAAAATTCAGATGACCTAATTAGTCAAAATAAATCAGAACTAACACACAAAAACACACTCTCACACACACAATCTTAAAATGTCAGGGTATAAAATGTTATACAGAAAATATTTCATCATGGAAAAAATAAATAATTATGTGTGTAGGAAATCGGTCTGGAGAGATATATAGTAAATGTTACCCAAGTTTTTCCTCTTAGTGAGATTATTGTAGATTTTTGTTTGTTTTATTTACTCTCATTTTCTGTTTTTTTTTCTACATTTGACTAGGATTACTTGTGGCATCACAGCAATGGTACTTATGTAATTAAAAAACAAATAATAACAGATAAGCATCCTTAGTATTTTTCCAGACAGTGTTTAAGTACTTCCTGTGTGTTTTGAAGTATAATACATGGGACTGTGTCACTCGTTCCGTAGATGAGTCCGCTGATAATTCCGGTTTTACCGATGACGGAATTGATGCAAGGAAAGGCCCCAGAAATATCTGAGAAGTGAACAAAAATTACTAAAAGATGCACAGTATGTTGTAGAAAAACCTGCACGGTGTCCGCCCAATCGCTAAAGCATTAGGAAAAATCAGTTACTCGAAGTATCGATTTTGACCAGCGCGTTAACAATTTGCTTTTGACCAACGTATCTGGAATTTGTGTCTCCGGGGCGGCATGAGGGGCATGGGGGGCGGAGAAGGAGGTCTCATCGACAAGGTACTGCTTGGACCAGACCCTGGAAGACGGCTAGACGCTCCCTGAGCCGGCAGGTTGTGGGGAGAGGGTATGGGACGGGTGGAAACATCCCATAGATGGGGCATAGAGGATGCAAGATTTCTTTACATGTTTTAAGAGTAATAGATTTTTATCTGAGCTCCTTTTGATTTGATCTTTATTTTTATTTATCTTCCCATTTCTGATGGGTTTTTAAACCCACCTTTATTCATTAATTGTAAGTAATACAAATATTCCAAACATATAAACAGACCCTTAATGGCGTCCTACGTTTCAAGTTTTTGAATACAACAAGTTTATCCAACCGCGAATCTGTAAGCAAGCTAGTCAGAGCCCCACAGCCTGGTCACCGTGGGAAGCAGGTCCCCTGCCCTCCAAAGTCTGACATCTTGAGGGGGGCAGGTCAGGATATAGAATGTGTCAAACTTGGGATAACTATAAGCAAAGCTCATGGGGCCCAAGGAGGAGGGTCTTCTCCGGGGGTCAGACCTACAGCAGGGCATAGGACAGTTGGTCACTGTGGGATGGAGGAACAACAGTGGTAATCAGTTGAACACCTGAAGGGGACACGAGGCTTACCTTCCACAGACACTTGGCCCGGCTGGGACATGGGATTCAGGCCAGCCTTACGTAGCGCGTGCCCTCCTGAATGAGGCCTCAGGAGCAGGGCAGGGGCAGCAGACCTGAACGGGATCCGTCTCCCTGCAAGTGACTACCTTTATAGACTTCCCATGCTTTTAGCACAAAGATGCTTCTGGGCCACGGTTAACAGAGGTGAGTCTACACACTTATAAATGGATCAAAATCTTTGGGAGGCAGGAGGGAACAAAACAGAAGGTCCTGGGTTAACTGAAGGCAAATTTACTCAACCTCTCGGGCGTCAAGGACCCATGGGCCTACAAAGTGTCCCCTCTACAATGTGCAGAGTGAAAACTCTTCCCTTGACCATTTCCAGACTGGTCCTGTGTCCCCAGCTCCCCCTACAAGAGGAACACGAACACCAGGCTTTCGATGTAGAAGCCCAGTCAGAGAGACATACTGTGGGTCTGCAGAGGCACCTTGAAGACGTGGAGCTGGCAGGCGGAACAGATTTGGGGCATGGCTTGGGTTAGGGCTGACTAGGCACAGAGTCCTACGACCTCCCAAAGATAGCCTCCAATGGGGAGGGCTGACGGGAGGCCCCAGAAGAGATCCTGGGCTAAACTGCTTCCCTCCCAATCTTGCCCTTCTCCAAAACGGAGTCTGGCCGGGTTCCTCGGAGGGGCAAGTTTTGCAATCATTGCTCACCCCGAACACACCACGAAATTGGAAACCAGACAGCAAATGATGACTTCAGGCTGGCTCTGGTCCACACGGATGGACCCCGTTTAGGTTTATTTTGCTGAGTTCCTTCTCTGCCGAAGGCAGAAGTGTGGAGAGCTCCTTTGATTTTTAATTGGCAGGCACTAATTCAAATTTCTAGAACATTCTGAGGGCCCAGCTATGTTGGCAAATGAAACATACCTGCGGGTGTTTGGATCTGACCTCTGGATTAGGATCGTGCCCAGTTGCTCAGGCATGTGGGAGGGCACTGAAGCCTTGGACTCATTCATTTCAGTGTCCCCACCCGGGGCTTTGTCTTTTGCAGGAGCCTATAAATGTTGCTAACAGGAATCAAAGGCAATTGTTTGCTGGGAAGTAATGAGCCCTTACACAATGATCTCTAGAAATTATTCTGGTGCTGAAATGTGCCCCTGCCAGCCACAATCTGCTTTGTTGTGATGGAACTAACTAGACAGCCCCAGTTGGAAAAGGAAGAGGTAGTGCTTGCTAACCTTCTCAGGTCAACGCCTGGTGTCCTGGATTCCTAAATTCCATTGATTCTCTGTGACGGTTCCTTCCCCTCGCCCCCAAACCCACTTCACCTGGTAGCATCAACTGCATGCCAATAAGCATTTTACCAGAGCTTCTAATGGAAACAGAACAAAACAAGACACATTTAAATTGCCTCCTTTTGGGAGGTGGGGCAATGACTAGAATTTACAGAGCACAGAGAAATGGAGTCCCTGGACCCTTAAGCACGGAAACGTGTGTAGGGGTCAAAGATGGAAAAACAGGGCCAAAGGCCGGTGAGACCCTGAGGCCCCAAGCCCCAGAGGGGACAGGACCTCCCTGCAGGAGGACCCAAACACGTAGAACCAGTTTCCTTAGGGGAACTTCTGCTGCCTATTGACCATGAAGGGTGAGACAACGTTCTGTTTTAATGGCTGGAGACTCAGCCTCTCTTTTTCTACACCTACCGAGCCTCCTGCCCACAGGCCAGGAGAGCTGGGCCCTCCTGCTTTAAGGCTGCAGTTCCCCAGCTCCTTGCCTTCTGCACCACCATATGAGGGCAGTGGCCAGTGTTGATTAGTTCTAGACCCGTGACACCCAGGAGAGTGCCTGGCGCTCAGGAGAGAAATGAGGAAGGGTTACAGTTCTCACATAGTGAATAAGAACTGGGCTTTTGGCATCAGGCTATTTGAGTTTGATGGCTATTTTCATGACTTCCGCCTTTATATCCTCATCTGCGGGAGAGGAAAAATAACCCTGTCGAGAGGTTCATGATTCAATAAGATAGCGTAGGTAAACTGCTTAGGATCTGGCATATGGCACGAGCTCAGTGAATGGAAGCTATTAGTATTTTTTAAAGGTTTATTGAGAGGGACGCCTGGGTGGCTCAGTCGGTTAAACATCTTCCTGCCTTCAGCTCAGGTCATGATCCCAGGGTCCTGGGATTGAATCCCACATCGGGCTCCTTGCTCAGCAGGAAGCCTGCTTCTCCCTCTTCCTCTGCTGCTCCCCCTGCTTGTGCTCTCTCTCTCTCTCCCTGGCAAATAAATAAATAAAATCTTGAAAAAAAAATAAAAAGGTTATTGAGGTATAACTGTTGCAGATTAAGTTTCGCATATTTAAAGTACAAATTTTGATGAGCTTTTATATACATCTATAGCTGTAAAAGCATTGTCATGATCAAAATAAAGATATCCACTCCCTCAAAAGTTTGCTCTGCCCCTTGGGAATCCAAATTCCTCTCTTCTCAAAAAAAAAAAAAAATCCCTTCCCAAGCAACCAGTAATATCCTTTTTGTTCATCTGGATTAATTTACATTTTCTAGAATTTTCTACAAAGGAAATCATACAGTGTGTACTGTTTTTGTCTTCTTTCTTTCAGCATGATTATCTTAAGAGCCATGCATGTTGCTGTTTGCATCAATAGTTCATTTTTTTTTTTTTTTACAGCTGAGTAATATTCCACCATAGGGATACAAATTTGTTTATCCATTTACCTGTTGGTGGGCATATGGGTCGTTTCCAGTTTCTGCTTATTACAAATAAGCTGCTATGGTCACTTGTGTACAAATACTTTTCATTTCTCTTGGGTAAATACTTAGGAGTAGAAGAGCTGGTTCGATGGTGGGCCAAGTAGAGCCTTCTAAGAAGGTTTCAAATGTCTTTCTAAAGTAGTTGTACCATTTTACATTCCCACCAGCAATGCAGGAGATTTCTAGCTACTTCTCACCCTCATCAACAATTTTTAATTTTAGCCACTCCGGTGGGTAGAAGAGTGGTATCTCATTGGGCTTTAGTTAGCATTTCCCCGATGACTAATGATGGTGAGCCTATTTTCATTTGCCATCAGCATATCTGCTACCTTTTGCCCATTTTTTGACAGGGATTTTAGTCTTGTTGTTAAATTGCAAGGAGTATACCTTACCACTTTTTTTTTTTAAAGATTTTATTTATTTATTTGAGAGAGAGAGAGAGAGCACTAGACGAGGAAACGTCAGAGGGAGAAGCAGACTCCCTGCTGAGCAGGGAGGCTGATGCGGGACTCGATCCTGGGACTCTGGGACCATGACCTGAGCCGAAGGCAGTTGCTTAACCAACTGAGCCACTCGGGCACCCTACCTTATCACTTTTATGTGGTCTAAAAGAACAGCTCATTGAGGTATAATTCACATACCTTATAATTCAGTCATTTGAAGTGTACAATTAAATGTCTTTCAGTTTATCCACAGCGTTGGCAATGAACACCACAATTAATTTTAGAACACTTTCGTCGGGGCAAAAAGTAACCCACAACCTTTAGCTGGCAACTCACATTGTCCCCACTCCCGCCCCCATCCACAGGCAACCACTAATCTACGTCCGTATAGACTTGCCTCTTCTGGACATTTCAAGTTCGTAGAATTATCTCCCTTAATTTTTTGTGGCTGGCTTTTATCACTTAGCATGTGTTCAATGCTCAGACGTGTTGTAGTACGCATCAGTACTTCATTTTTCTTTAATTATGCAATAATATTCCATTGTATAGATATATTGCATTTTATGTATCCATTCAGCAACTCCTCGACATTGAGCTGGCTCCGCTTTTCAGCTCTTTTGAATAATAATCCTGTGAACATTTGCATATGAGTTGTTTTATGTGAACATGAGTTTTCATTTCTCTCGGTTGTATACACAGCAGGGGAGGTGCTGGCTTTTTGAAGAACCGCAGACTTTCATCCAAAGTAGCTGCACCATCTCACGTCACCCCGGCTTCTGGGTTCCCTGCATGTGCCAACATTCTCACCCATGTGTGTGCTAATATCTGTCTTGTTTTATTATAGTCACCCTCGTGGATATGAAGTGGAATCTCACTATGGTTATAAAGTGCTCTTTAAAGGACAACATTTTTTTTTATTTTGAAGAAGTCCAGTTTGTTAATTGTTTTTTCTTTCATGGGTTGTGCTTTTTATGTTCTGTTTAAGAAATCCTTTTGGCAAATCCAGTATTTTCTCTTATTTCCACTCTCCCCCGGCCCAAGAAAGTCCTATAGTTTTAGCTTTCAGATGCATGTCTATGGTCCATTTTGAGTTAATTTTTGCATAAGGTCAAAGTTTACCTCTTTGCATATAGCTATCCAATTGTCCCAGCACCATTTGTTAAAAAGATTATTCTTTCCCCATGATATTGTCTTGTGAAAATCAACTGGGGATCTATTTCAGGACTCTTACTTTTGAGTAGTCATATTACTTAGGGATAATTTTGCTTCACGCCGAGGCAATAATATCCTTGCTAGTCTTCTACCTAGTGCCTTTTACGTAACAAGGTTTTTCCACTCTGGCCCAGTGTCACCTGAACTATTCCCAATTTACTGTGTCAACTTGGGGGAGTTATCCATTTGTTCCTTTCAGGTGTATTCCCCCCCTGGTCTAGTGTAGTTTTTTCATATGCAAACTCCAGTTAGTTCTCAGTGCAAGACTTGAGGGGAACGCTTGGTAGACCCCCCAGAGCTCTTGCTCTCTCTCTCTCTCTCTCTCTGCAACTCGTTACTCTGCCCTACAAACTCAATTGCCTTAGACTTCTTGAATTCTCATCTGAGTCCACTCAGAGAAACTGCTGGATTAAAAAAAAAAAAGATTTTATTGATTCATTTCAGAGAGAGAGAGCATGAGCAGGGGGAAGGGACAGAGAGAGAGGGAGAAGCAAACTCCCAGCTGAGCAGGGAGCCTGACGTGGGGCTCGATCCCAGGACCCCGGAATCATGACCTGAGCCGAGGGCAGACACCCAACCAACTGAGCCACCCAGGTGCCCCGAAACTGCTGGATTTTTACCTAAGTTCCCCTCTCCCTGAACTGCAGCCTGGAAATTCTCCCCAGGCTGTTATCTGGGCAACTGCAGGGCTCACTTCATTTAGTTTCCTCTGTGTGTGTTCTTTGTTGCTTACGCTTTCTCTCTGGGAGACCTCATCCAGTCTCAGGGCTTTAAACTCTGTCTCTGTCGCCAGCCTGGGATTTGACTTTGAACACTAGATGTGTACGTGCCAGTGCTGATCTTTGCCATTTTGTCTCTAGATCCATTCCCTGCCCACCCTCTGCCCTGTGTCGTGGAGGGTGGACGGGTCTGAGCCCTGTAGCCTGCGTTTCTTAGGGTCCTCTGTCAGCCAGCGTCAGGTTGCATTTGACCCAGAGGAAGGACTGGTGGGAAACTGGAGGGCAGGAGGCAGGAAAGGCCACAGCATGTCGAACCCTCCTCTCTTGACCTTGGAAGTGTCTCTGGCAGAGGTTGCTGTTCAACACAACCACCTCTGGTCTCTGGTGACACTGTCTTCCCCAACACCACCTCAGCCCTTCCTGCCATTGCTGGTCTCCGTGGGGCTTGCCTAAACCCTGTTTGGCTTTCCGACAATTCCACCACCAGAGTAACCATTTGCTCTGTTTGGAATACCTAGAGTGGGTTCTGTCTGCTGACAGGGCCTTAGCTGAGAGAGTTCTCTAAAGAGTGTCTCAAAATCAACACATCTAAAACCAACTCTTGATTTCCATCCCAAGCTGCTCCTCTTGGTGCTTTCTTCATTTGAATTCGAGTATTTGCCTCCACCTCCACTGCTCTCAGCACCCGAGTCCAAGCATCATTAACTCTCGCCTGGACTATTGCAGTAGACTTCCAACTTGTCTCCCTGCTTCCCTAGCTGACCCTAGCAGTCAGAGTGATCTTTCTAAACTGTAAACCAGAGTATGTTGCCTTTCTATTGAAACCTTACACTGGCTTCTTATCTTGGTTAGAAGAAAAAGCAAAGTCTTTACAATTGTCCCTCCAAGGCACCCAAGTACCTCTAGGACTTCATGTTCTACCACTCTCCACCATCACATTCTGTTCCAGTGACACGGACCTCATTACTTTTCCTAGAACCCACCAGAATATTCCTGCCTCAGGGCCTTTGCACATGCTATTCTCGCACCCCAGAATGGTCTTTCTCTAGTACCCACACGGTTCTCAGTCAGCTTCCTGTTTGTGTTCAGTTCTCACTTCATCAGAGTCCTTTTCTGATTACCTTACACGTAACACGACATCCTCCTTCTTTGTCCCTTTACTGTTTTATTGTTCTTCACAGCACTTTCTACTACTTTATGTTATATATTTATTCACGGTGTGTCTGTTCCTGTTGGAATGTAAGCAGAACAGGGGCCTTGTTTGGTTGGCTGCTATACCCCTAGTCTCTTAATACTGGGCATTTTAGAAATAAAAATAAAATGTACAGCAAGATTGCTTTGCATCAGCCACAATGCTAAGCGCTTTATACGGAACATACAATTTCTTTGCACTTACAGAGCCCACAGCTCTATGCCAGGTGCAGAGGGTGCGGACCTGGCGGCAGAAAGCCTCAGCCTCGCCGGCAGGTACAGCTGGAGATCAGCCCAGGCTGGGAGGCTCCGCCCTGCCAGGGGCCCGCCCATGGCGCATGCTCCGTGGCGGCGCTGGGCGGGGCGGGGTCTCGGCGGCACTTCCCGGCAGCCCGCCGCTCCGATTGGCTGCGCGCCTAGCCTGAGCCTGGAGGGGAACCTGCCCTCGTGTCCCGCGGTCTCCGCCCCGCCAGGTTCCCAGTTCCACGAGCGGGCGCTGAGGCTCTGGACAGCGTCCTGGGAGGATCGGTGCGGGTGAGTGCCGCCGGGCTGCGCCGCCGGGTACGGGTGCTGCAGCTCGGGCCTCCGCGCGCCGCCCCCCCCGCCCGCTCACGCCCGAGCCTCTGCAGGCTGGCGGGAACCCCTGAGCTTGGCTCGTTGCGCATCCCGCCTGGAGCACCTGAGGGCGCCTCCTCTGCGGGCGGCGTGGTGCAGGTTTCGCGGGGTCTCCGAAGTTGCCCCGGCTTCCGTGGGAGCCCTCCAATTTCCTGCACGGGAGTGGTCGCCGATCAGCAAAGCCGCCCAGAGCCCTCGGATTGCGGTGGCAACCGGGATTCCTGATTCCCAGCTACTCCCTTGCCCTGGTTAAGCTCCCCTTTAACCGGTTGTCACTTTGCTTCCCGTACTTGACCTAGGTCGAATCTCAGCTTCCCGAAACAAGGATATAACGGGACCGTACTGATGTGCTGGAGGAGTAGTTAACGTAGGTCGGAAGCACTACCGGCGTGTCTGGAGCGTAGCGGGAGTTTAATGGGAGCGAGATTATTGTTCGTGGTGTTGACCTTGTCATTAGTAGGAAGCAAAATGGGAGGCTGCTTTGGGGCTTTTCTTTTCTTCAGCCACTGAACTTTTGGACCGACCCGTATCTCATTTTTCAAAATATGTACTGTGCATTTCATAGGTGCAGGGCAACTCTATAGATCCTAAGGGTTCAAAGTTGAGTCAGACACCTGCCCTGCCTTCCGGCTTGGGCGAAATGAGGACAGACGAGCACGTACTTGCATTGTTACAATGTAGAGAGAACGGAGATAGAAGTTGCTAAGAGAGCCCAGAAAAACACAGAATCCAGCCTGGAAGGGGGCTTTTTCTCCGTTTAAACTTCTCAGTCATCATCCTTCCAAGAATCACCTGACTAGTTGGTTGAAAAACTTGCTTAGTGTTGTTGGAAGGAAACATGAACAGGGTGACATACGCAGTTGAGGATCTTCAGCTGCTACCCTCTTGGAGCGTCTCCGTGGACAGCTGGTCCAGGTTCTGTGGGATCGGTACCGAGTGGAAAGCATCTGCTGCCACAAGATTCTTTGTTTTAAATTGTGGGCATGACCTTTCTTTTTCCTTTTCAATCTCTTCCCTGTTCTCTAGTAAAAATGGACTTCGGGGAGGTAGGGATTATGATAAAAGGTGGCCTGGGAGTATACAGCTCTTCCCAACCACCATAAAGAAAGAAGTTGTGAGTAAACGCCAAGTGAGCTTGCTTTGCCAGTGCAGGCTCCAGGTTGCATTCCTTTCTCTCTAGATGTTCAGGGTTCATCACTGCTGGAGAAGTAACTGCAGCATCAATAGGACTCGCGTTGGCAGAATTCACTATGGTAATCTCCTGAGAACCAATCTCTTAAGATTTGTGGAATACTCAGTTAAGCCTAAGTCTCAAAAAAAAGCTGTATTGTATTGACATACAATAACAAGATGTATTTTAAATGAACAATTTTATAAGTTTTGACCTATGTATACTCCCATGAAACCATCGGTAAATTCAATATAGTGAACCTGTCCATCACCCTCAAAAGATTCCTCGTGCATACCCCCTTGCAATCCTTTCCTCTTGCCCTTTTCCTTAGGCAGCTCGAGATCTGCTTTCTGTCAATAGAGATTAGGTTGCATTTTCCATAGTACTATGTAAATGGAATCCTATGTATTCTTTTTTTTTTTTTTTTGGTCTGGCTTTCATACACCATAATTATTTTGAGATTCATTCATGTTATTGTGTGTTCATTCCTTTTTATTGCTAAATAGTATGTATATATCACGTACATATTATATATATATGTATATGCATATATATATCTCCATCCATTCACCCATTTGGGGTATTTGGGTTTTTCTAGTTTTGGTTTATTACACACAAAGCTGTTATAAACATTTTTATACAAGTCTTTTTTTATTTTTTTTTAATTTTAAAGATTTTATTTATTTGACAGACAGCGAAAGAGGGAACACAAGCAGGGGGAGTGGGAGAGGGAGAAGCAGGCTTCTGCCGAGCAGGGAACCTGATGCGGGGCTCGATCCCAGGCCCCTGGCATCATGACCTGAGCCGAAGGCAGACGCTTAACAACTGAGCCACCCAGGCGCCCCTTTATACAAGTCTTTGTGTGGATATATTATGCATGCATCTTTTTAAAAATGATTATATTTTTAAAAATGCAGGATGCCTGGGCTGTAGTTCCAGTTTTGCCTCTAACCATCCAGGTTCCTTAGGAGACTCACTTCACTTTGCCTTTAACACTCAGCCCCAAGGTCTTCGCTGTGCTGTGATTTTGCACCATCACTGGTGGAAACTAGATCATCTTTGTTGGTGGTTGGAGGGTCTCAGAAGGAGAAACGAATGGTCTTCTATCCTGTTTCTCTTTCAGCCTCTCTTTCATTTCACTCTTTTCCTTGGATGACATACTTATTTTATTTATTTTTAAAAATTTATTACTCTTTTTTTTCGCTAAAGTTTAGTTGACACAATGTTACATTAGTTTAAAGTGTACAACATAGTGGTTCAACATCTTTGTATGTTATGCCGCTACAGTCTGTCACCATGTAACTCTGTTCTATACCGTTGACTAGAGTCCCTCTGCTGTGCCTTGCATCCCTGTGACTGACTCATCCCATAACTGGAAGCCTGAACCTCCCACTCCCCTTCACCCATTTTGCCCGTCCCCCCAGCCACTTCCCTCTGGCAACCATCAATTCTCTGTATTTATGGCTTTGTTTCTGCTTTTTGTTTGTTATTCATTTTTTAGATTGCACAAACATGTGGAATCATATGGTCTTTGTCTTTCTCAGTCTGGCTTATTTCACTTAGCATAATATTTGCGTGACAAATTTGAATCCTGACATGTAATTTTGGACAAGAACAGAAATAGACAGTGGGAGGCAAGAACTAATACTGAACTTAAACATGAGAACTTAAAAATGTTTATATCGCAAATTCGAGGGAAAAAGGTGGGAGGCTTACAGGCTCTGGAACTTTGTGGACCCTCTTTTTTTTTTCCAGCCTATTGTCTTCTAACTTCTCGCCTCTGTTTTTTCTCCAGAACACTTTGTTTAAACTCATGGTGAGGTGGTGAGTGGGTGTGCTGGGCTCCAAAGGTCACATGTTAACTGGTGGTGGCAAAGGGGGGGGAGGGGGAGTTTCCTAGTAAAAAAATAATCCCTATGTTTTGTTTTTGCTTTCAGAACTTTTTATGGGAGCATTAATCTACCAACATAATCTGTGTGGTGAAATTCAGACAAATAACAATAGACTATTTTATACAGAATGAAAATGCAGCTCCTGGGATTGGTGGTCTGTTTGGTCCTTGGGACCCTGCCTTCCAAGGCGTTCGAAAGCAAACTGGCAGGTGTGGATCCTGAAACAAATATGAATGTGGTAAGTTTCTCAAAGTCTCAAGGATGCTTTTAAAATGCATCTGTGACAAATGTCAGGTATTTTCTGCAATTCCGTTATGTGGGCTATGTGAAGCCACAAACCAATCTCTTTATATATCATTATGCTTTTCATGTTCTCTGAATCTTAGATTCGGTTTCCTGACTTTCCCATCAGGTAATGTGTATTTTATGAACTGCATTTAACTGTTAAAACTACATACTTCTTAATGGGATAAATGAAATTTTTATAAATTCATTTCATTTGTAAGTCCCACTGAATTTGTTGAAAGAATGATAAAAATGTATCAAACCTTTGCAAGAATGTTACTACCAACTGCTGCTTTTTTTTTTTTTTAAGATTTTATTTATTTATTTGACAGAGAGACACAGCGAGAGAGGGAACACAAGCGGGGGCAGTGGGAGAGGGAGAAGCAGGCTTCCCGCGGAGCAGGGAGCCCGATGCGGGGCTCGATCCCAGGACCCTGGGACCATGACCTGAGCCGAAGGCAGACGCTTAACGACTGAGCCACCCAGGCGTCCCCCCAAATGCTGCTTTTATAATACGTTGAATAAGAAGTGTGATTAGCAATGTCCAGGGAACACAGTTCAGTACAAAAACCAAAATATCTGAAAAAAACCTTTGTTGGAACAAATAAGCAAATACAATTTGTAGAGTAACTGACACATTTCAAAGTTATTAATCATAAGTAAACAATAAAACCTGGAAATACCTCATTTAGGCATAAAATATTGGGAAAATACAAATGACTAAAGAAAAGAACTACTCTATTTTTTATTATTATTATTATTTATTTATTTATTTATTTTTTTAGAGAGAGAGTGAGCATGGTGGGGAGGAGCAGAGGGAGAGGGAAAGAGAGAATCTTCAGCAGGTTCCACGCCCAGTGAGGAGCTGGAGGCCTGATTAACACCTGCTCCATGGATTGGAGAAGTGTGATTTTGATCATAATTTCCATTTTTCGTCTCTTAGTGTCCTTTGTTAGCGTAAGTTTATCAGTTCATTGATGAAAACGGATTAATGCTATGCTCTGTTCCCTAGGACTGGACCTCTTAAAATGAGGGTAGTGGTAGATCACAATATTAGCTGGCATATTTAGGAAAGAAAGAAAGAAAGAAGTGTGTTTATTTGTGGAGCCAGGATGCAAACAGAGGGGCCCAAAGCAGTGGTGAAATTAGACACATTTGGTGTAGAACAGGCTAGAATGTTGAAACCAAGGTTAATCAGACACCAAGGAGCGGAGCAGATGGATAAAACAAGGAGATTGAGCTTGATTGAGCACACCAGAATTTCAGTAACAACTGTTTTCTCAAAGCCTGGAGAATGTCTGCTGACATTTTGTCTTCTCCTTTGCCTGCTAACGTGGGAGATCTTGTCCGATTCTATCCATAGAGTTTCCCATATTCTTTTTCTCTGTAGAGTGAAATTATCGCTCACTGGGGATACCCTAGTGAGGAACACTTCGTCGAGACAGAAGACGGATATATTCTTTGCCTTCACCGAATCCCTCATGGGAGAAAGAACCATTCTGCCAAAGGTATGGGTGTTTCTGGTGGTGAGATAGGAAAGCTCTCAGAAGTGCCTGCATGGCTGGAATTTGGCTGGTTTTCATGTCAGTGACCAAGTTGAGATTTAACTTGAAAACATTGAAATGGGGTTATTTTTTAGGCCAAAGTACTAAAAGCGTTACACTTATGCAAGACATATAAAAATACTATTTTGAAAGAAGTAAGGATGAGTCATTTAATTTCATATTTTGCTTAAGGATTCAAAAGGTCAATTTTGTTTGAGGATATGCTGAAGTCTCTGCTTTCTTTGTTTTAAGGAAATATCTTATTCATGAAATGTTTTGAGCATTAAGGAGATAGCTTTTGGTGTTTGAAAATTAATTGATTGAATAGGCAGTGTATTCATGTGGTTCAAAACTTAAAGGAAATAAAAAGCCGTACCGTGAAATCCCTCCCCCTTGTCTCACTGTTCACCTCCCCGGTCTGTGTGCATCCTTCCAAAATCTCTTGAATTTCTTTAGCTCTAAAAAAAAATCTCTTTAGAAACAAATATAAACATAGATTACTATTTTTCCCTGCTTCCATTTTAATACAAAAGGTGGAATGTAATGCGTATTCTTTTGTTCCATGAATTTTTTACTTGATATTTTGGAGATCTTTCCATACAAAACATAGAAGACTTCACCGTTCAATTCTGCAGATACTTGGCATTCCACTGCATAGCTGTAGCATGACTTACTTAACAGATGTCCTAGTGATGGGCATTTGGGCTGTTTCTAGTCTTCTGATAGATGACAGATCTTGCTGCTGAAAATAACCTTGTATGTGTGCAAGTTTGTTTATAAGATCCATTTCCAGAAATAGAATTTTTGAGTCAGAGGATCTTGTATACATTTGTGATTTTGACAGATACTGTTAAATTGCTTTTCATGTGGTCTTGTTCTAGTAATTACTCTTGCTAGCAATATATGAAAGTTTTTATAGCTTTGGAGATATGTACATATCTTCCCATGGCAAAACTGAGGTTTCCAGTTCAGATTACTGAATTTCTAGACAGACTACTTGAAATTGTTAAACATATATCAGAATAAGGATCTGATCCCCATTCAATCATCTCTCCAGACTTACCTTATTCTTTAACATTTGCTCTTTGTAGGGATTTTCCCTGGAAAATTAAGATTGATATTAAGGAAATTTGATGACTAACTGTTCTTCAACTAACATTTTGTGGGAGCAGAAGGGCCTTTTTACCTCAATTCCTTCCCAAATTATTATTCGAAGCAAACTAAAAACCTATGTTAACGTGAGCTTTGTAGCATTATTCTTTATTTTTTTCTTAATATAATCTGGTTTGTCTATTTCTTTCTCCCATAAATTCTAACTATAAGAAGGCATTTCATAATGCTGAAGTGGCTGAACCAGACAGTGCTCTTTTTGAAATTTCATTTCTCATTCTTGAGATTTTTATGGTTTACACCTTATATGTTATTAAGCTTTCTTCTTGTAAGTGTGTTGCAAAAATGAGTAGTGAGCTGTGAGGGCTTCTGTTTTTTTTTTCCTGCTCAAAACACACAAAATGTATACTTTATTCCAGCATGAACATCTGATCTTACTTTCCATGCCTTTTTTTTTTTTTTTTAGTAAACCCTTTGATTTCAGATTTGATTTCAGATTTAGTAAACCCTTTGATTTCTATAAAGAAGAATATGTACAGATATCATTTCTCTTAAAATTGGTGAGTTGACTAATAGAATTAGTAACGTGAATCACTGTTAAAAGGAACTCGTGTAAAAACACGCTCAGAGAACGCACGCCCTGTGTTCTCTGTCCCCACCCTCAGGCTCCCGTGTCACGCAGCGGTTAGCGCAGAGTGCCGCCTGCCCTAAGTACATATGTATGCACGTTCGTACTCCTGCAGGGGAAGCGCTGTGCCCCCCAAGGTGAGGAAAGGGAGCCCGAGTCTCCATATGCTCCCCAGTGGCAGGAAGTAGTCAGGAGAGCTCGATGCTCTCAGACTGAAAGCTCTCTGAATCTGGTCACAGCGTGAGGTGCCCCACCTGCTACCTGTGCTCTGCAGAGCTCTCCTTGTAGGGCATCAGTGATGCGTGTCTCCCACCTGCTGTGTGCTAAGCTCGGGGTCCGGGGCGGGGAGGGGGGGGCGCGTTCAAGGAGCTCTGCGGCAGATGACTCCATTATCTAAGGCAGCTCCTGGCATCCCTGAGCACTGCGTAGGTTCTTCGTGGTTTGCAGGTCCACGGTCCCCGGCAGAGACCCTTCACTGTCCTCTCCTCCTGCTCAGGATCAGCGTTGTCGGCTTGTCAGTGGTGTTACTTTGGCTCACTTAAGCTGCACAGACACAAAGAATTCCTAAGAGTCCTTCACACCCAACACAGAACTCATCCTCTCGTTCATGCCCCTCCATCCCCCGACTTCTTCCTCTTTAAGAACACCATTGTCCTCCCAGTGATCCTGCCGCAGAAACTGCAGAATCATTCTTGACCCCGGGCCGCCACCCTACTCAGGCTCTCGTGCCCGTTTAACCGGACACCTGGAATAAGCTCACGACCCAAGGGAGGCTTGGGCCGCTTTCTTTTTTGAGGCTTGCCATGTATCAGAAAAAGGAAGAATCTCAAAACAGGTAGATGAAAATTGTTTGTCCTTTAGGAAATTAATGCATTTACTACACCCAGATATAATGCCCTGCATCTGTACTAATTACAAGGCATTGCAGGATACCTGAAACCATTTCTTCATTTACTGGGGGGACGGTGAAACTCTCTTACCCTTTTTAAGTGGGTTTTCTCCATTTCTGTGCTCTCTGGCCACGCTGCACGACCTGAGTTGAGGCAGTGTGGGGAGCGACTTCCAGACACTGGTCCTCAGATTGTACAGAGCGCCTCACCTAGAGATTACTGGAGGCCTTTATGGTCCTAGGGTTTGGCCACATGGTTCCTTCTCCTGCCCCTGTCTCATCCATCCTGTGTAGTTTTGCAGGATGAAGCTTCTTCGAGCCCAGGGGTCGTTAGAGGATAGGGCCATTTGGCAATCTTCAGGGCCCTGGCACATGAAGTGACCTACCTTTCCTTAACATTTTGTTTCTTCGTTGTCTGGACCTTTCACACTGCAGAAGAACTTTGAAGCTCCCAAGGGTATGTGCAGAGACCTTCGAGATTCAGCACCTCGGTGTCACATGACAGCTATGGACCGTGATGTCCGCAGTGTCCGTGTCTGCTCACGGTGGGGTAGGAGACCTCAGGCCCATCGGTTCCCTTCTGGGTTTCCGTGTTGGCGAAGAAACCGTTGTCATTTATCAGCCGTCCGGGTTTAAGCTGGGACCTTAGCCCAGCTCTGAGTAACTGAAGGCGTGTTCGCTGTAGTAATAAATATCAAAGAACGACTTTTGGGCACTCTGAAGTCCAAGCAAGGCCTTCCCTTTCTGCTGAGCCCTCTCGGATGCTGCTCGCTCTGCCCACCATCTTCATTTCTATATATTTATAAAAACCATTCTTCCCCTCCCTCCAGGCCCAGCTTAACTGGCGGCTCTCCCGCATTGCTTGAGCAGGAAGGAGACGTTCTTCCCCTGAACCCCCAAACCCCTCGCTAACACTCTGGAGGTGCTTTCCTTCTTCTGCCTTGGGATGGACTTATTTCTGTGCTGCTTCCTCCCCACCACGCCTCTCTGCAGGAGGGGCTGTGTCTTTGTCGTCCTCATGCCCCTCAGCACGGTTGACCAGCCTGACTGGGAGTCACGTCACCGCCGTCTTCAGAACCGGGGCTCTTAACTGCATGAAGGCAATGCACCGTCCCTGTAGCAAAATAGCACAGCACCCTGTGCCCACACATATGTTACATGTTTGTAGAGAGTGTACGGACCCAGTAAAGAGTACGCTGATTTAGACCATCATTTGCCTGTCTGCTCAAACTCCTATCGACTGGTCAGCTGGGAGCACCTATTTAGAAAGTTCTTAGCAGCCTGGGGAGCCTGTGTGTGCGCTTCTCGGTGTTAAGCCAACTTCTCTGTCAAGCGTTGAGTTACCCCTCCTCTGCACTAACTCAAAAGGGAATTGAAATTTGGAAACTCATTCTTAATAGGGAAGTGGTTCTCGTTTGTGTCCTCAGCTGTATTTCAGAAAGTCATGGGATGTTAGCAGCGCTAGAGAGGTCTCAGGGTCCTGTGTGAGGCAGAGATTCAGAGAGTTTGCATTTTTAACATAACTTCCTAGTGGATTCCAAGGTAGAATCCTTGGGTTCTGGAACCTGTGTGCTAGATGAACACCCTCATTTTACTGGGTGAGACAAAGAGAGAACAAAAATGGCTTTAAGGCAAAGAAGAGTGGCCCAGCCAGTCTGACTGCTGAGACAGCATTCTTTGAATTAGAGAACGCAACCTTATGTAATACGTGTTGAGCGAGTTGATCCCATGATAATTAGATATTTATTTTATTTGACTAAAATAAGGAAATGCATATTGTCTTGCCTAAAATAGAACAGTGACTACAACAAGGCAAGACTTCTTGCCTCATTGGGAAATAAATTGTTCATAAAGCAATTGTCAAAGCACCAATAGTGGGTTATTTGTACCTGATATATGTA
This sequence comes from Callorhinus ursinus, assembly GCF_003265705.2. Lineage (NCBI taxonomy): Eukaryota > Metazoa > Chordata > Mammalia > Carnivora > Otariidae > Callorhinus > Callorhinus ursinus. Next base: position 8,318,605 of record NW_027397094.1, on the reverse strand, counting down.
TATGTACATAAATACATACATGCACATATGATATCTGATATGATCTATGATAGGTATTTGATGGCCTAATGAGTGAAGTGGTGTTCTGGGAGATGAATAATTGTCTTCAGGCATTTTGAACTTGGCCTTGGCAGAGACGCCCTGTGGCTTGCCCCTTGAGCTTTTTAAGTCATAACTGAAAATTCACAGTCTGGCTTGTGAATTAGATCTTTGGACAGAAAGACCATTGACTTATATTCTCCTTTGATTGTTTTAGGAGTCTGATTATTTCTGGATTTTCTGTTCTACACAATTCCTGAAGGAGCCGTCTCTTGGAGTAAATGGTGTGTTCCAACAAGCTTCCCAGAGCCCTGGGCGAGCTGAGATGTAATTCCTTGCCTCCTGGCCACACTGGGCAGATGTAGAGTCATTAATGGATGCCGGGGCTTGTGGACTCTGGCCGACTGAACTCACGTCCAGCTGTGCTTGGTTCTGATGGCTCTCGGGGTAGCGGACCGTGTTTGGACCTTTGCCTACCGGAGCAGCACGAACCAGTGGGAGCTCCACCTGTCTCCTCCCATACGCAGGTTGGGGCTGGAGCAGAGTCAGGCTGGAGCAGAAGAGAGTGCCCTGCCAGCACCCCAGTCTCCTGCACCCTCCCTGTCTTCCTCCCTGTTAACTGGTCTTACCCATTCTCTGTCCTCACCCTCCTCACCCTCCACGTCACAGCTTCAGGAAGGACTGCCCATCCGCTCATTCTCATGGCCCTCTGGGGGTTTCCTTCCTAGCACGGAGGGCGGGAAAACCTTAGGGCAGGACGGGTTATGGAGGTGATGGTGTGTGTGTGATTTGCACCTTCACTAGATCGTAAGCTCTTTGAGGCCAAAGCTGCTTCTGATTGTTTGATTGTCTTCAGTGTCTCTGAGAGTTCCTCCGGGGCTGGGCCCTCTTGGGACACGTGGAGCAGGGCTTCGAAGGCCAAGTCCACGCTGGTCAAGGACTCGGTCCTTCTGAGCTCAGAGACAGCCACGGGTGCAAGCGGGGGGCATCCCGCGCTGGGCATGGAATCAGAGGCCGGACACCTCGTATGTGTGTAGACACCGAGTGAGCATGTTCGCAACCCCGACCCGGGGTTTAAGTTCCTGCTCTGCTATCGTAACTAGGTGTGTGACCTTGGCAGTTTATTTATTTATTTATTTTTAAAAAAGATTTATTTATTTATTTTTTGAGAGAGTGAGAATGAGAGAGAGAGAGAGAGAGAGCACATGAGAAGGGGGAGGGTCAGAGGGAGAAGCAGACTCCCTGCTGAGCAGGGAGCCCGACGCGGGACTCGATCCCGGGACTCCAGGATCATGACCTGAGCCGAAGGCAGTCGCCCAACCAACTGAGCCACCCAGGCGCCCTTGGCAGTTTATTTAACCTCTTCATCTACTAACCAGGAAGAATAACACTTGTTATTTTGTAGGGTCTTGTGAAAATTAAATGAAATAAGGCCCATAGAACATCTTGTGCGGTACACACGAAGCTCTAGTTTCTGTTTTTAATGACAGGGAAGGTGCTATCGTGGAATGTTTATGTCCCCCCATAAATTCCTCTGTTGAACCCTAACGCCCAACGTGGTGGTGTTTGGAGGTGGGGCCTTTGGGAGGTGATTCGGGGCTGGGTGAACGGGATTCATGTCCTTCTAGAAAAGAGACCCCAGGGAGCTCCCCTACCCCTTCTGTGAGGACACAGTGAAAAGTCAGCCATCTGTGAACCAGGAGGGGGGGTCCCCACGAGACAGCAGATCAGCTGGAGCCTCCACCTTGGACTTCCCAGGCTCCAGAAGCGTGAGATAGAATTTCTCTTGTTCACAAGCCTTGTGGTCTGTGGTTTTCTGTTGTAGCAGCCCGAATGCACGGACGCAGAACGTATCCTACACTACAAGGAAAGGAGAAAGATGTCTATGGTCAGGACTTGTGTGCTGTGCGCAGACAGTATGGGAGGGAGAGCCAACGAGCGAGGAGTAACGGTGTCTGGGGGTCAGAGTCCCCGTCTCTGCCCAGTACCCTCCATGACACGCTTGCCTCTGGGGGCCTCTCTCTGTTCCTCCTGTTAACTGAGTATTTGGAATTAGAGCTAGATAATTCCCCAGCATTTGGCCCATGGTGAGGCTCCACGACCTCAAGGTGTCACAGCGCGAAGCCTCTTGAAGGCAGGCCGTGGCTGCAGCGAGGGACCGGGAGAACACAAAGGCAACTTCGCAGGGACCTGTCTTTGGTTCCCGGCTCGGCAGTGTGCACACTGTGTGTGCTCTGGGGTGATTGTTTCTCTCTAGGCCTCGGGGTCTCCATCTGCCAGGTGGGGGGAGTGAATCAGAGGCCTGGTGCCCTGGAAAGTGCATATAGTGTACGTGGGGTGCGTGCGAACATGTCGTGGGTTTTCTTTCTTTGCTTTGTTGATTTCTTGGTGATTGCCTTCATTCTTCAGGGTTGTCATGAGTGAGCAGCAGGTGCCAGACCCCGCGTGGGGTGCTGGGGACCTGCCGGGGATCGCTCAGCCCAGATTTCCACCCTCATGTTGTTCAGCGACCATGGTGGCTGTGGCTAGTGGTGGGGAGATTGGGGTGGTTCTCTGGCCTGCTCTGTGATCTGAGCACTAACGTGTCCCCTCCTGCAGAGGGTCACCCCTCTTCAGCAGGGCGACTTTGGAATGTGAGCACAGTGATCTGGCCCGTGGCAAAGTGCACACCTTTCTGAGGGCTTCCTGGGGAGGGAGCCAAGTGCTCCCTGTGGGTCGTGAAGTGAATTCTCATGCAGCTCTGTCCGTTACAGATGAGGAAACCAGGGCTTATAGGGCTTGATTAGTTTGCCCGTGCTAAGGCAGCTGGCTTAGGACCGACCTCCTGCCCATGCAGCCCTGGGGACGACAGCGATGCCCCTGATAAAGCCACGGTGTGGGAGGTGCTCTGTTTAGGTAACCTGTGCACCAGCTTCTGTCGCAAAAGTTCTTGGCAATAAATGCTTTGGTGATGAGCTCTTCCTTCTTATTTTCTCCAGTGACTCTAAGTGTTATGACCAAGGCTTCCCACTGTTATTTGCTGATCGTGCTTTTGGCTGTGTTTTGAGGCAAACGCTTCAAACCAGCATTAACTGCAGAAATTCACTCTGTCGTCCCTTGCTTGGGATAAATGGAGGTCTACTCTTAATAATCCTTGAGAAGGAGGCTCTGGAACTCCCTCCAGAAGCCTCTCGGATGTCAGCCAGGGATCTCCGCATCTGGCCTCTCTCTGGGCATTTAGGCAGCGTGTTCTCTGGGCCAGGCTGATGAGCAGAGGGCGTCCGTGCTCCCCTTTGGATGAAGCCCCGTTGAACCCAGCTGTGGATGGGCTGCTTCAGAAGAGCTGATGGAGCCTGTCGAAATCCTTCTAGGCTCTGCCCCTGGAGTTCCTGGTCCCCTAAATCAGGAGCTGGGCCAAAAATGTGTATGGTTTTGAAGTGCTCTAGGTGATTTTGATAGGCAGCCAGCTTGGGGAAAGAGTGCTTGGCTTGCTTTGAAGTGGCCGGGTTCAAATAGAATACTTGTAAGCACACCTCTTCTCCCCTACCACTTTATTCTCTAATGACATATTTTTCTGGAGTAGTGGTTAAAGCGGGGACTTTGGAATGAGAAGAACTTGGGGTGAGTGTGCAGGTCACTTAACCTCCCTCTTCTCTGCAGGCATCGGTTACCTTATCTGTAGCGGGGGCGGGGGTGGATCTTTGCATCTCTCTTGTGACAGCTTAGTCCATGTGGAACACAGCGCCGGATCCATAATCGGGAACTGTTGTGACAAATACTGGTAATACCTACAAATTAACCAGATACGAGGACGCTTGCTGCAGTCTAGCGCGAGTAGTTGGGGAAGGTTCAGCAGTTTCTGGTGACCTGAATCCTGTCTCAGGGATGGTTGGCACCCGCCCTGGACTTTGGGCTCGTGCATGGTTGAGGGTTGACTTCGCTGGGTCTCAAGCTCGCTTGAATTGTCCAGTCCTGTGGATGGTGGCAGGGGTGTCTGAAACGGGCGATTCTGACCGTGCCTTCCTCCGTGGGACACGGCGGCAGCATATGTACTCCATAAGCAAGTCCTCGTGGCTCTTCTGTCTAGAATCTGCCTTAGCAAGGGAGCAGGGGTGGGCGGAGCCCATATGTGACTCATAGCCTACCTTCAAAGCTGTTCTGGAAGGTTTTAGGTTATGCGGGCTCCTTCCAAAGCAGCAGGGAGCCTGGCCTCTCTTCTTGAGGCTCCAGAGACATACTCCCACCTGTCTGCTCTGGTTCAGGGTTGTTGGCTATGCACCTGTGTGGAGATTCCTTAGCCATACTGTGGCTCAAAACACCACAAATCTATTGTCTTACAGTTCTGGAGGTCAGAGGTCCTAAGATGAAGGCATTGGCGGGCTGTTCCTTCTGGAGGTTCTCAGGGAAAGTCTGTTTTCTTGCTTTTTCCAGCATCCTGAAGCTGCCCACATTCCTCGGCTTCTAGCCCCATCTCCCACCTTCAAAGCCAGCAGTGAAGCGTCTTCCACCAATCTCTCTCTCTTTCTCTCTCTGGCCCTCCTGCCTCCCACTCGGAAGGACCCTTGTGGTTACACAGGCCCGCCAATGAATCCAGGGTGATATCTCCCTCTCAAAATCTTTAATCCCATCTGCAAACCCCTTTTACGATGTAAGGTGATACATTCACAGGTTCTGGGAATTAGGATGCGGACACATCTGGGGGCCCAGTGTTCAGCCCACCGCACCCACTCAGCTGTTTGGTGATAATGCGTGCAAGGTGCTTGGCATGGTGCCTAACATAGTCAGCACTTAGTATGCTCCTGCTGTAACCGTGATTAAGTATCCTGGCTAAGGGATGCCACTTCATTTTATCTTTCTTCACAGTGCTCGTGTTCTGATAATATTTTATGACCTTTATATATTTATTACGATTACGAGCAACTGTTACTTGTTGAGCTTTACTGCGTATCAGCCGCCGAGTGATTCCCACTTTAGAAAGTAGCACGTAGACTTCAGAGACATTGAGTAAATCTTACAAGGTTTCCCATTTGGCGAGAACCAAGGTCTGTTTCACGCCACCACCCTGACCTCGGTGACCTCATTTTGTTGTCCCCGTGCTTCTTGGACTCAGCTGATTTCACACTGTTGGAGATGGCCAGTGCCTTGGGACGCAGGAAGGCCTTCCCCACCCGCCCGGTCCGCTTCCTCCTGTTAGACTGTGGGCTCAGCACATTCGTTTTTGGAGCCTGAAATCCCCTTCTCGCTTCCACCCATATTTGGGCTGAGTCAGGCAGCACTGTGGCGGGCCAGGCCCCAGGCCGCTTCCCCTCCCTGGCTCTGTGCTATTGAGGTGACCTTTGGCCCTCTCTGGGCTGAGGGGCTTCCAGGCCCTTCCCTCAGCCCCCAGCTCTACCAGAGCTAGTCTGGGACCAACAAGCTGGGTTTGGGCACAGCTGAGGAGCCAGCCCTTGTACCGTTGTGTTAGTTTGTCGCTCAGATGAGCCAGGCCTCAGGCTCTGGAGTGCGTGGCCTGGGCTGGGCCTTGGGCACCCTGCCTGAGCCGGCGAGTCTGCCTACCATGTCCCTGCCTCCTCCTCTGAGTTTCCATCCACGCGAACTTCCTTTCCTCTGAGCCCCTGCTCCAGCTCCCTCCAAGATAGCTTTTCCTCTTCAGCCTGTCGTTCTCCAGGGGCCTCTGTATGCTACCGAATGGCATGTCTCTTGGTAACCTTCCTTTTATGGCCAAGCGGGAAAGAGCATGGACCCTGGCATCAGACATCCCCGGTTCAAATCCTGACTCCCCCTTTTAGCAGCTCTTGTTCAACCTTGGGTAAAGTGCTTGACTTCTCTCAGCCACTGTGTCCTGTTCTGTTTTCGGCGAAGTACCTTAGAGCGAACGAGCGTGTAATAATAGCGAGTTACTACTTCAGTCAGCTTTTCTCAGCAAGGTGAAAAGAAATCCAATTAAACTAACTCACTGAAAGACGTGAATAGCTGTAGGATTGAGCCTCCCAGAGAGATACTTCTTTTCCAGCAACTGCTTAAGTCCTTGACTGGTAGCGGGATGGGAAAGAAGGATGCAATGCCTTCCTTTCTTTACCCTGGTGGGAGCGGGTAAGGGAAGCCGGCAGGTGCGTGGGCAGGCCATTTGCAGGGCCCTGTCTTTTCTGGGTGTCCTCCTGCAGTCGCTGATCGCCAGAGGGAAGGGACAAACTTTCTTGTACCCCTTTGCCACCCCAGGCCAGGCTTTGTTAATGTTTTGTCTGTCTGACGAAATCATGGGTGCTGGAAGCCCAGAAGGGCACTTTGGTTCTAGAAGGAAAGGAAGCTGGCCCAGCTGGAAGGATGTGCTCCCCACAGGGTCCCTCATGTCTCCAGGTCAGACAAGGCACTGACCCTTACCAGTGGTCCCCGGCCCCACCTGGAGTCCAGCTCCTGCAGGGGGCTGTCGGTGTGCGCTCTGGGGTCCCGTCTGACTGCGGCCCAGGGCGCCCTGTCCGTTCCACAAATCCAGGGTCCCTTTTCTTCCCCAGAACCCTCCGTGGGGCGTTCTGTCTCTCTCTCAAAATCTGGCTCTCATGTCCCTGACTCTGGCTGCCTGACTTTCTTTCCTGGGGGCTTTCCTGGGTGGGGATCTGGCTTCTTCACGCTGGCTAGAAGGTAACTGTACGTCTGTCTCCTGGGCTGGAATGGAGCTCCCTGGGGGAGGGAGTGTGGCTTACCCACCTTTGTGCCCCCCACGTCTAGCACGAGGTCGGCCGTGGGCCCTGGGCATGCGTTTCACCTGGCCATCTGCCCTTTCTCGGCTTCGTGCTTACCTTCTGAGAGAGCACCCGTGACTTCTCCTTGCCTGTGGGAATCCAGGAATTATTGACCGGTGGTGTTCAAAGAATTTTCCGGTGTATCTTCACCTTGCCAATGTCCACATTTCTCCTTTGAAGCTCCCAGGTTAGGGAGGGATGTACAACACAGAGAGATAGATGTCAGGGGAGTTGTAAACATCCCCCAAGGGAGGGAATGGACATCTGGTCTCCCACAGGCTGACCCCCGCCTCCCCTTCCCGCCTCAGCCCTGGCCAGGCTGCCCTGCCCTCTCCTCTGCACTCCCTCCCCACTGAGACCATTCCTGCCGTTCTCAGAGCTGGGCCCTGAGGAGTCGGCTGAGCAGAGGCAGGTTTTCAGTCTGCCATGCCCCTGGCCCATCCTCGGTCCCGGTTCCCCCGGGGGGAGATGGCTCCGTGGGCAGATCATGGTTTTAGGTCATGGATGACGGGCAGGAGCGCCTCTTGGAACCAGGCAGTCCAGCCCCGGTCGTGCCCGAATGTTGCCAAAGCGTTGCCTCGATCGGCCTGACTTGCTGATCTTTTAAGGTTAAGTCTTATTCCTCCTGGCGCGGCCCCAAAGCACCTTTGAGGAGAGACACAGGTCGTACCGCGCCGAAGGGATGGATACTGAACAGCATCGTGTGGCTTCACGGGGCAATGCTCAGTTACCCTGAGCGACCTTGCCTCTTGTCACCCTCCCCACAGGGCAGGCCTGCTGAAGAGCAGCTGTTACTTAAAACACATCTCATGAGCTGCAATTTAACGAGAAATTAATTTCAGTAATTGTGATTGCATCACTGAAGTTCATTTGAACTTTGTATGATGATTCTTATTTCCCCCGTTAGATTAGGATCTTCTTCTCTGAGCTAGCCTCTCAGATGCTACGGATCCCACAGCGCCTTGTCCGTAGAGCTTTGTCAGTCAGGTAGTCCTGGTAACGTCGCACCAGAATGAACGCTGAAGACAACAAAGTGCTTGTCACGCTGCCCCAGTCTGGATCTATTTTGCTCTCTAGTCTCTCCCCCCTGGGAAAAAGTCATAGGCGCGGCCCCCGCCATGCAGAGGGCTGCCGTGCGTCATTACAGAATCACAGGAGTTGTTTGGACCTTTGCTTGGCAGGCCGTCCCGCGGTCTCTGCAGATGCGGGGAGCAGCGTCCACACAGCATGACTGTGGGGTGATGTTCGTGCTGCGAAGTATTTGGACCAGGCCTCCTGGAGTTGTCTAGAGAGCCACCTGCTTCAGAGGGACAGACACTTGAAAAGCAGTTCAATAGTTACCAAATCCATTGTAGGACATAAACAGGAGTAAACATTTGTCAGTTCACTTCCCATCTGTCCGGAAGACTCTTTCTTCCCATTTCTCCTTGATATTTTTACACCTCTTCTCGTTTGCACACATCATTGCTGTCTAGCTATTGTCCAGAGTAGTCTATTGTTTTGTGCTTTGCTTCCCCCCCCCGCCCCCTTTCCAGGCTGGGTTATGAACTTTTCTGGGCTAGCCACAGTCCTTGTCATTGTAGATGGCTGGAATACTGCAGTGAGTTATTTGACCACTCAACAATCAGCTTCTCCAGCCCCCAGCGTTTCACTATCCTAACAAATGGGCCGAAGGCAAAGGGAGCTCTTACTTTGTGACCTCTGTGTCCGTCACTTAATTACCTCATTTATTTCTGTTGACAGTTATTTACGGAATGGAGACTCAGACTGGCTAGGTGACAATAATGAGCTAATGTTTATTGAACTCTTACTGTGTCTCAGGCACTTTGCTAAGAACTTTTCATGTCCTATCTCCTGGCTCGTTACTCCTTATAAAGTGCGTACGACATTTCCTTGCTACAGGGGATGATGTAAGTTTCAGGGGATGTTGAAGTGCTTTGCACGGGGCACCAGTCCGAAACTGGGCAGGACAGGTTCAAACCTGGGTGTGTCTGTCTCTAACACTCGTGGTCAGTATCAAATCAGCTCCGTGATGGTGAATTGTTTTCTTTCTGTGTTTGTTCTCTGTCGTGTGCCCAGTGCTGGGAACGCCTGACACATAGTTGGTGCTCAATGAATGCTTGGTTAATGAGTGACTAAATGGTCTTAACGGATGTAAACAGCCAGAGGTCATGTTTCTCTGGCTCCCTAGTCTTTGTTTTCCCACTACATCAGTGTGTAGGTGAGTAGAAAATAAAAAATAAATAAAAGAATATATATGTAAATAAAAGAATATGTATAGATGTATTTATGAATTTATATATAATCTTTTTTTAAAGGTTTTATTTGTTTGAGAGAGAATGAGAGAGAGCACAAGCGGGGGAGGGGCAGAGGGAGAGGGAGAAGCAGTTTTCCTGCCGAGCAGGGAGCCCGATGCAGGACTTGATCCCAGGACCCTGGGATCATGACCTGAGCCGAAGGTAGACGCCCATCCGACTGAGCCACCCAGGCGCCCTTGTATATAGTCTTTTTCTGTCTTTTGGTTTATTTCCTTAGGATACATTGTAAGAAATGCAATTACTGGAGCAAATAAATTATAGAAACATTTCATCGGCTCTTAAAAATGTATTAGCTTTTTTTTTTTTTTACGGTTAAGTCACTGTGTCTGGTTATCAGCTATGCAAAATAGTCTATTTTTGCTACTCCTTTGCCAGCACTGTTTAAAAAGATATTCTTTACCTGCGTCATATAGGAATACATTGTTACCTCAACATTTGGATTTGTTCTTAGCTCGTTATTTGCTTTGGGATCTTTTATGAATGATCTGCTCAGCAAGATCTCATGTTGGCTTTACAGTGAGGTGCTTCCGCCTCCTAAACCCGAATGTTTTTCAGGTCCTAAGCCAGTGGTGTTCCTGCAGCACGGCCTGCTGGCAGATTCTAGTAACTGGGTCACAAACCTGCCCAACAGCAGCCTGGGCTTCATCCTGGCAGACGCCGGTTTCGACGTGTGGCTGGGCAACAGCAGGGGGAACACCTGGTCTCGGAAACACAAGACTCTTTCAGTTTCCCAGAATGAATTCTGGACCTTCAGGTACGTTGGAATTGATCGTGACCGGGGCTGTTTCCTTCGCACCCTCAACGCAGACACATCCGGGGAGGCAGATAGATGGGCAACTCGGAATTGTAGGAGAGGGGAAACTGGTGGCTCGTGGAAGGCTTTAAACCTGGTGAGGAATTTAGTAAATCACAGCCGCGTAAATTACAAGCAAATAATTGCATATTAAGAATTAGATTCATTTACGGATTTTTAGTTATTTTGGCATTCCAGGCCGTGTGGGAGCTGCTGGGTGAATCGTGTCTTAGAGCCTTCTTCCTTCCTCCATCAACATGCACTGTTCTCTATTTCCAGAAATTGTCCTCTCCCCTCTGTTACTTCTGGCTCTGCCTGACTCACTGCATGACATGGCACTTGTCGCATAAGCCCTCTGTGTGTCAGCATTCTTTTTTGTAAGATGGGGCTAATAAGTACCTATCTCATGAGGTCGTCGGGGAGGAGAGGGTACAGGGAGAAAGCCTGGCGTGTTGCACGCCAGGTAACGGTCTGCTCACACATCTCCTAATGACAAACAGCACCCGTGCACGGGTCCAGGGCGGTGTCTTGGTACCTGGTATTAGAGAAGGTCAGAGCCATAGACTCCTTCGGGCTTGTTTCCCGTTTGTAAAACCACGGCTTACCTAAAGACAGGAAATGCAAGAATGGGAGCTTTTCCCAAAGGCACGCGCGGGGATATATATGTTGTCACGCCATTTGTAATAGTGAAAAGTCCGAAACTACCAAATGCCCATCAGCAGTGAATGGACAGATGGAGTGCTGTGTATTTACACAATGAACGGCTAGCGGCTACGCAACAGCATGGATGTAGCCAGAGACGCAAACACACATCCTGTTTGATCGCACGTATGGAAGAGTTCAAGAAAGGGTAAAACTAGTTTATTGTATGAAAGAGGAGGACGGTGGTGAGGGGCCCGTACAGTCCCGTTGATGTCTTCTGCGCTCAGCGCTGCTTCACCCAGCTGGGCTCAGCTTTTGGGCGCTCACCCCACTGTGTCCTCACTGCAGGTGGTTGTGTTGGTGTGTGCTTGTGTTTGCATGCGATGTCTTAATGAAAGTGTTCCTTTTTTGGATTCCAGTTATGATGAAATGGCAAATTATGACCTGCCAGCTTCGATTAACTTCGTTCTGAATAAAACTGGTCGAGAACAAGTGTATTATGTGGGTCACTCTCAAGGCACCACGATAGGTATGTATGTGATAAAGACTGGAGCTTGGTACAGAGCTGGCGTCTGTCCTTAGACGTGAAATGTAAAAAAATAACGTTAGTTTGAATAGAGGTGTGTGTCCGTTTTTTGTTTTAATGCCAAGCAGAAATAATGAAGAGGGGAAGGGCAGGGAATCCGGAGTAATAGTTCACAACGTTCTCTGGAAATTCAGACTTTCCTATCAGTATCAATGGCTAGACGTGGTGTATGCTTCTCTTGACATGGAAGGAATTAATGGAAGCCACAGCCTAGCACGTATTTTCCTGGTTTAGCAGCATGGGGATGTGAGAGGATAGGAAACAAGGGTGTTCTAAGTGCAGAGACTTTTAAACAGAAAATAAAGTACACTGATTCTTACGTGGAATAAAACTAACTACAAACATGCCACGTTATGCTTCGTCTCTAAAATAGTTTCAGAAAGTCATACGCATTTTTTATTTATGCTGATTATAAAAGGAAGGTGTATTCATTGTATACAAAAACAAAAAAATTTCGGGGCGCCTGGGTGGCTCAGTCGGTTAGGCATCCAACTCAGCTTAGGTCTTGATCTCAGGGTCATGAGTTCAAGCCCCGTGTTGGGCTCCATGCTGGATGTGGGGCCTACTTAAGAAATTTTTTTTGGCAGAGTTTAAAGAAAATAAAAATTGCCTATGATTCTAGCAAATAAGAGTTCCTCTGATTAGGGCCTAGGGCCCTGTCCCATAATTAATTTAATTCCTTCTTTTAGTGTGTGCTAAGATTAGATTCTGTGTTTCTGTCACACAATCTCCTTAGAATGCATTCCTAAGAAGCAGAATCAGTCAGTGAAAGGTAGGCCTGCTCTTAAGAGTCTTGACGCGTTTGGTTAAATGTCCGCACCCTCACTGCCTCCGAACACACTCGTAGCCAGTTTGAGAGGCTACAGACAGAAGGCAACACGGATGCGTGTACCTTCCTTAAGCGTCGAGTTAAGCATTTTTCTTCATTTTATAATCGTCTCCCATGACTTCTCTACTTGTGACCCTTGCCTCCTTTGCCTTCTGAAGTGACACTCTGGGGCCAAGTTCAAGGCAAGGAGTGACCCAAGAGGAAGCTGAAAGATATTTTAGAGCTAGAACATTTCTAAATGTGTAGGTTCCTTCTGAGTCATTGGCGACTGATCGGAACGCCTCTGTAAATCGTTCCTGGGGCTGGGTGGTGGGGTGCCCTGCTGGGGCGTCTTTCCTTTGCTCGGCTTACATGACTCGGGGAGCAGGGACATATTCTGGCTCTCTTCCAGTGCGTAGGTAGGTTGAAGATTGAGTCAAGCACTTAACAAGTACTTGATTTACTAGTTTACTCAAACTCAGTGCGCACTGAGTTCAGAGGCCCCCGCGTGAGTGTTCGGCCTCTTGCTGGCGGTGGCGTTGCTTGCATGGTTCTCAGGCTGCCACTAGAGGGCGTCATGCACGCCCACCTTTGCCTTTTCCAGAGGAAAGGCCTACGAGATCGAATTCCGGTCCTTTCCCTTTTGTTCCTACAGGTTTTATAGCATTTTCACGGATCCCCGAGCTGGCCAGAAAGGTGAAAATGTTTTTTGCCCTGGCTCCTGTGGCTTCAGTTTCGTTCTCTACTAGCCCTCTCTGTAAATTAGGAGGATTTCCAGATTTTCTCTTGAAGGTACTTGGGCTCCCCCCACCCTCTCTTGCCCCACAGACTCCCTTTTCAGACGTGAAGGACTGGCCTTTAGAGGGAGAATCGGCGCCTTCCTCCTCTCTATTTTGCTGTCGATGGAACAGTGGGGCAGCTTCTCCCCATCGTGTTTCTTTCCCCCTTCACCCCTACCTCCAGGTTCTGGGGGGTAAGGTGTATCACTGACCCCGCCGGAGAGCACCATGTTCTCCGGGTGAACTTGTCAGCGCTCTCCACCCACCACACAAAGGGAGCACAGGGGAGTCCGGGAGAAGGTAAACTCCCGTGCGCGGTGAGCCCGCGGGTATTGGGATCAGGTGGGGGATGGGAGAGGGGACCACCCTGGCCGTGCTGAGGACCATCGAAAGACGCTGTTCCTATTACATTTCCTAACATGGCCCCCAACACAAACCCGTAACCTCAACCCTAGAACGGTGTGACCCCCAAGCTCTGCTCAAGGAGGAAGCAGTTTTCAGGAGGACGAGCTGAGAGCCAGCTGAGGCCAGATGGCCCGTCATGCACACACACTCTCTGGGTTTCATGTATGATACTTTTATACACACACATGAAATCCCATACAGGAGCAGGTGTAACATACTGGCCACTTAAGAGATGTTCACGGGGAATATAGACTGTACTCTGATCTCAGAATCCGACCCTCACCTGAGATGGATTCTCTGCACCAGTGACCAGACACACAGATAAGATGTGGCCCCCTCTAACCGAATTTATTTTTAATGTCTCGGGTCATATAGACTCTTCAGTTTTCATTATAAACCATTCAGAAATTGTACATAAAGTCCTCTTCCATTACCGAGGCCGCTCTCACTCCTCAGAATTGAACACAGTGCTCAGGGTGGGTCTTTTCCTATAGACCTTGCGTGTGAATTTAAATATGTACACAGATCCCGAGAGAAATGTAGTGTTTTGTTTTAATGAAGACGGTAGCCAACTATGTATATTATTCTGCAGATTCCGTGTTTCACACTTGGAGAGCTATCATGTTACTGCACAAAACAACATCACGTTCTAAACGGCTGTGTAGGAAGCACTCCATTATCAGGAATTCCAGCTTCCTTAACCAGACTTTAGGTGGTTGCTCATTTCCCATTGCCGCATCGCTGTGCCCTTCTTTCCGAAGAACTGCAATGGCTATGTCATAGGAGGGTTTCTGATTTAATTTAATTCTTGGAGAGTGTGATCTAGTAGCTTTGTAAAGATACAGACCTCCCCACTCCCCAGCTTGGAGACGGTGGCTCATGAAATCTGGAGAGGGGCCCAGGATCTGCGTTTTCACAGAGCACCCCACCGGATCCTAGTAGAGACGAAACAGACTGGTCTTTGGGAGTCACTGTTCCCGGCAGTGGTGTTTTCTGATATCCTGGGACAGTGACAGAGCGAAAAAATTAATGTTCATAAAACCTTTGAATGATCTGCTCTGGGAAATCTGCGTTGCCCCCACGGAAGCTTAGTGCCCTAACTCTCAGAATACAAAGATATGAATTAGAAAGACATCAAGATTGATCTGAGCGGGCCTGTAAGTGTGTAAGATGGATCTTTCTTTTTCTCTACGTGCGGTCCTGCTTGGACAGAATTCACAGGGGAGTGTACCACAGTGGCGTTCAGGTAGCAGTTCTGAAGCTCAGGGTCAACTTCACATCCCTGGTCAGTCCAAAGGAAAGCGTGGCTTATTGCCCTCTAGGTCGGTGATGCACCAGCCTCTTGTTTTTAGGAGAGAACCTCAAAAATCTCTGCATTTATCACATGTGACTATTATGTAGACTCAAAGCCAGGAGTTTTAAATACTGATGCCTTTTCCTGCGGTATGACCTTCTCTGCACGCGATGTTTCTCAGTGTTCCCCAGCTACTTGTCATGTGATTAGTCCGGAGAAGAGGCACATTCAGGGAGACCCAGTATCTGTGTTTAGATGTTGATTGGCTGTCTTGTAGTCGACAGACTTGACACACAGTCACAGGCTGTGTGTACGTGGACGGAATTTCCCTAAAGAAGTGCTGAATATGGCCCATACAGTGTTAAAACTTCAAATTAGTCACACCCTTTGAAAAGCATATCTAATGCTGAAATCTTGATAATTGATTATTTTTTGGCCGGGGGTTGGTGGGGGAGAAAAGGGTGCTCTGTATCACCAAGCAGTTGCACCCTTAGGCTGGGCATACGATTTACAGTTCCCTGGGGCTTTTAACACTCTCGAAGCCTCCCTCTGGCCTCTGGTGCCTTGCTTGGCATTCCTTGGCTTATAAGAGCATCCCTCCCATTTCTGCCTTCATGTCCACATATGTGTATGCCCCGTGTGTGTGTGTCTGTCTCTGCCCACGTTTCTCCTTTCTGTAAGGACCCCAGCCCTACTGCATTGGGGTCCACCCTGATCACCGCATCTTCCCTTGATGACCTCTGTAAAGACCCTGTCTCCAGATAAGGTCACATGCTGAGCTACTGGGAATTAGGACCTCAACATACCTTTTTTTCTTTTTCCTGGGGTGGGCGGACACTGCCTTGGGAGGCATTTGAATTTTTCACTCCTGCTCGTCCCTCCACGGGGTAGGCATTAGCAGAAGTGTAACTTATAGGGGGATACATTTGGGTTCAATGTATGGAAGATCTTTCTCCTGTTTCCCATTGCACCAGTATGCGAAGATCTTTGTGGGCATAGCGATTGCCCCAGAAGTACTGGCGCATAAGTTCAGGGGCCGTTGGTCAGGGCTTATGTACACCAGGAGTCAGCGGACTTTCTCTAAAGGTCCATATAGTAAATACTGTTGGCTTTGTGGCTCCTGCATTCTGTGTTGGAACTTGTGCCCTCTGCCACTATAGTGTGAAAACAGCCAGAGACAAAAGTGGAGAAAAAGGAGTGTGCCTGTGTACGTGTCAATAAAACTCTCTTTATAAGACTAGGCAGTGCTGGTGAGGGGAGGGATGAGGAGTTCTTGTTTAATGGGAACAGGGCTTCAGCTTGAGGTGTTGGAAGAGCTCTGGAGATGGGTAGTGGTGCTAGTTGCACAATAATGTGAGTGTCCTAACGCCCCTGAACACTTAAAAATGGCCCAAACGGTAAATTTTGTGTTACGCACGCTTTAGCGCAAGAAAAAAAGTGTTAAAAGGAAAAGACAACAGGCAGGGGGCCGGAATCGGCTCCCTGGCCAGTAGAATTGGATCGGATGTATGGGTCCTACGCAGACACACTGTTGACCGGTCTTGGCTCTCTCTTGGGAGTCACTACGAGCCCACCAGCCCATGACACTTTTTGGGGATGGCCCTGGGATGGGTGATCACTAATGTTTCCTTCCCGTGGTGAAGAGTCTGCTGTGAACTGATTTGATTTTCTGCCTCTTCTCTTCACAGGAGACTTTAAATACACCTCCCTAACATCTGCTTTGGCCTTAGTAAACGTATCATGTGCGTGTCCTGGTGCGACCATCCGCTGGTTGCCATTTCTTTTCTGGGGTCACACAGGGAGACGCTCGGCGTGTGTCGCTGAGGTGGGTCAGGGAGGCTTGTCTGCCAGAATGAAATGCTGAGATATTCTTGGGTTCCCTTTTATTTTATAGGACATGTTTGGGGTCAAAGAATTTTTTCCCCAGAGTACGGTTTTGAAGTGGCTGAGCGAACATGTTTGCAGTCATGTCATTCTGAAGGAGCTCTGTGGAAATGCCTTCTTTATTCTCTGCGGATTTAACGAGAGGAACTTAAACATGGTATGTGTGTTTACGGCCAGTGCCTACTGTCCGTGAGTTTGTTTTATCTGGGAAGATGCGTCTTTGTGCTGGAGGATGTGAGAGAAGTGAGGACGACTCCCTCAGAGTGCTCACGGGCCTCTCGTTGAAGAGGCCCGGAAGTAGCTTTGGCAGGTGCCTGGGATGCTGTGTGCAGTGCTCCTCAGGCCTGCTGTTAGCGACTTCCTACTGAATGAGGACACTTGTCGTAATTTAAGTCCTGGTATTTATATGCATTCCAGTGATCTGTTTCTTTTAAGAGATTATTGTAAGTATTTAAATTTGTGTGTGTGTGTGCGCGTGTGCGTACACATGTATTTACTTATTTTATAAAATGTAGACCCTCGGCCAGCAATATGCCGGTGTTTCTAATGCTTTTTTTTTTTTTTAAAGAAAATTTTATTTATTTTGAGGGAGAGCAAGAGAAGGAGCACGAGCGAGGGGGAGGGGCAGAGGCAGAGGGAGAAGCCGACTCCCCGCTGAGCAGGGAGCCCGATGTGGGGCTCAGTCCCAGGACCTTGGGATCATGACTTGAGCCGAAGGCAGACGCTTAACCGCCTGAGCCACCCAGGCGCCCCTTTGCTGGTATTTCTAAATATATTTGTCATTGGTAATGTTGCATTTTGAAAACAGGCCTTAAAATTCTAGAATGAAGGCTCTAGGGAATTTTTTTTTTTTTACAGTATTAATTTTTCTTGTTTCCGATGATAAAAACAAGGTCTGATTATTATATGAAATGTTGGAAATTCAGAAAAGCTTGAAGAAGAAAATCAAAACGACCAGTAAGCTCAGCCCACACAGCCCTACCGTTAGCTACCATGTTGCTCTGCTTCCTTCGTATGTATTCTGCACGTGTGTGGTTGTACGTATTCTTATAGGACATATTTGTCATCAAAGAACTAGAACTTTTTTCCTTGCTCTTAATCTCCTGTATTTGAGATTGTGGCTCTGAAACGCAAAAGATGTTTATCATCAGTGCCTCCTTCATGCTGTGTTCAGTCTTCATTTCACCATGTTTCTTTTGCAGTCCAGAGTGCCCGTCTATGTGGCACATTCTCCTGCCGGAACTTCTGTGCAAAACATTGTGCACTGGGGCCAGGTAGGCATCCCCGGGGTGCACCCGGGGCTTGTGTAAAGTCAGCCTTAGGGAGAGTTCTGTGCTCCCCATGAAGCACTTCTCTGCGAGCCCTTCCCAAGCCCTTCCTGTCCTGCACTGAACCAGGCTGCTTGCAAATGGGAGCTGGTTTCCTGCCCCAGAGTCCTGGGTTCCTGTCATTGTGCCCGTGTACTACGGGCGAGTTCATCCAACTGCTGTTGGGCTTGACTTCCCCGCCCCTCCCCACCCCTCCCCTCTGTCAGTTTTTCACTGAGTCCTGGATTTATTTTATTTTGGAGTTGCTTCACAAAGCAAGATTTGGGAGCAGCTTTGAGAGGGAGGCTCCGATGTCGTCACGAACCCATGAACACGACGTACTGAAACCATTAGTGGATACACCAGAGCGAAACCAGTCATGGGCGTAAATAGGAACCACTCGCTTTTAAAATGCAGTTTTGATTGTTTTATCACATACACAAAAGCAGTGCATGTTCATTCTAGAAAATTGAGTCATTACGTACAGGAGAAAGATAACGAAAATTCTCTTCACAATTAAAAAACAAGACTTGGCAATCAGACGCAGAGACAGAAAATGTGTACCCAGAGATAGGAAGTGTCTCTGCATTCTACTCTCTACCTCTTGCTGCAGATCATTTCAGAAAGAACTGGCTAAAGATGCAGATAGAAATAATAGTTGTAGAAATAGATTAATTATTTTCTTCTACTTATTCTTTTATAACTTGCCTTTTCCCCACCTAACAGTATATCAGGGACTTATTTCCACCTCAGGACATATTTTTGTAGGAATTGCCTTCCTAACCTTTATTTTTTTAATAT
Organism: Callorhinus ursinus; assembly: GCF_003265705.2. Taxonomy (NCBI): domain Eukaryota; kingdom Metazoa; phylum Chordata; class Mammalia; order Carnivora; family Otariidae; genus Callorhinus; species Callorhinus ursinus. Next base: position 8,300,230 of record NW_027397094.1, on the reverse strand, counting down.
TTTATTTATTTGAGAGAGAGAGAGCGAGAGCAAGAGAGAGAGAGAGCAGGGGGAGAGGCAGAGGGAGAAGAAGACTCCTCACTGAGCAGGGAGCCCGATGTGGGGCTCCATCCCAGGACCTGAGCCAAAGGCAGACACTTAACCGACTGAGCCACCCAGGTGTCCCCTAACTTTTTTTTTTATTATTATTCATTTGAGAGAGAGGAAGCACCAGCAGGGGGCAGCACGGGAGAGGGACAAGCAGGCTCCCCACTGAGCAGGAAGCCCGAAACAGGGCTCGATCTCACAACCCTGAGATCATGACCTGAACTGAAGTCAAGCACTGGACTCGACAGACTGAGCCACCAGGCGCCCCCCCCCCCCCACCATTTTATTTTAAATTACACTTTGGAAATAAAGAGTAAATCTGGGTACAGTGTAAAATGGGACTTTTGAGGATACAGCTAAGTAGCCACCTGTGAGGCTTTCTCAAACTTCTGTGTCAGATAACATGTTCCCCCAAATTATCTTCTTTTTAGTTTATTAAATTCCAGAAGTTTCAAGCCTTTGACTGGGGAAGCCATGCCAGGAATTATTTCCATTACAACCAGGTAAAGGCTTCAAAAGTCTAGAATTAAACCCACCAGGGAAGCCAGCTGGGGTCACGGGGCTGGGGGGTGGGGGTGGGGGGGCAGCTGCTGCGGGACATGCTGGGGAGAGTTGAGTAGATGCTGTGGGTTTCCGTCCGTCTTCCGGAACAACCCGAGCTTTGTGGTTGGTGTTGTGGCCTGGGCCTCCCCTCTCAGTCCTGTTCCCTGAGTCTGTAACAACGGTCACGGTCACACGTGCTTCGTCGTGACCAGGAACACAGACTTCAGAGTCAGACTAGCCTCGGTCTGCTCCCTGGCAGCTGGTGGGCCTTGGCCAGACTCCATCGCCTACGCTTTGCCTTCCACATACAAAGAAACGGACCATATTCTGAGGCCCGGGTGCTCTGAAGTGGGAGGCACTCTGCCCCTACTTTTCTTGTTTAATTCTCGCAGTGCCTGTGTGACAGATGTGGTGGCTATTGTCATGGAAGGTGGGGGAACTGAGGCTACAGAATTCCTGTGATGTGTCGTACCCCAGATGGAGAAGAAGAGACAGTAGGAGGCAGGACTCCAGAGCCACCACCCAACCCCTTGGCTTCCAGGGTTTCATGACCACCAGCAGGGAGAGGAGCCCCTTCCTCCAGGGCACTCGACAGCTGGAAGCTCTTCTAGCTAGGATTCCGCCCTTGGGGGCTAGCTAGGTGTCTTGTGGTTCTGGTAACCGTAACTTGAAAACTGAGGACAGTTTTCAAAACTTGGGTCTTCCACTGTCACATTTACTAATCAGTATCTCACGGGGGATTATTTGGCTGTGTTTCTATAAATTAAAATGCCAACAAAGCCTTCTGTCGGTTTTATTATAGACTTACCCTCCCCCTTACAACGTGAAGGACATGCTGGTGCCCACGGCCGTCTGGAGTGGGGGCCAGGACTCCCTGGCGGACGTCAGCGACATCGGCATCTTACTGCCACAGATCACCAACTTGGTGTACAGCAAGCTCATCCCGGAGTGGGAGCACCTGGACTTTATCTGGGGCTTGGATGCCCCTTGGCGGCTCTATAATGATGTGGTGGATCTAATGAAGAAATACCCTTGAGAGACGTGAGGCATGCTGCAGAAGTGGACCGTCACGTTGGGTGTTCGGCCACGTTCAAGTGTGTGTGCTTTCTTCCTCTAAAATAGCTGTCTGTCTTTCCCAGGCTGCTTGCATTTTTGTCTCTGATCAGATTATGATTGACGTTGTTCAAGTGCCTCCAGAATTAGAAATTGCACCTTTTTGTTTAATCATGGCCTAGTCGAGGCTAGCATCTCAGAAGGTAGTGCGGCCTCTTGAAGACTTTTTTAAAAATACCACTGACTTGTAAAAGATCCTAACCATTCTGGATATCCTCACAACTTATCCTTACAATATTGCCTTCTTGCGGTCACACAGGACACGCCAAGTAGGTGTTGGAGTTTTTAGGGTGTGTGGTCCGTTGGTAAATAACCTGACACCGATTTGAAAAAGCTCCGCATGCACTCAGTTTTTACCTCTTTGCCTTAAAGGGCTCTTCAGTCCAGTGGCCTTGCGGTCACTAGGGAGCTAAATGACAAGTACTCCTGCTCTCGTGCAGTAGGCACACAGTCTAATCCTGTGACACCGCAGCCGGGCCAGTTGCGAAGATTCTATGAGGAATTTTATCAAACCTAACCATGATAGTCATTATTTAGCAAATGTTTAAATTGCTCAGATCAAGCCAAATAATTTGCTGGAATCTTCAGAAAATAAATGACATTCATTTAAAAAGCAAACAAACAAAAAAAACCCAGCCCTCTATTTTAAATAGCTTGAAGACTGTTGCAGGCGACCATCTGTATTCATGAACTCATAATTGTGTGGTGGGCCGTAAATTCACGTGTGTGAGAAGACAAGTCCTGTGGGGAGACAGTACCACTCTTTTCTGCAAAATCAATGCATTCTCTTAGCTGCCCTAGCTCAGTGCTCCTGTGTGGGAAGTAGAAGCCCAGGGGCTGCCCAGGAGGAGTGTCCTACTCATTTTCACACGAAAGAAATGTGAGCGTGAATGTTTTAAGACAAATGCTCAGGGATTCTTTCTGTTTTTTAGTTTTGCACATGACCATATTTTCAGTACTCCTGATTTGCGTTCCTAGTTCGGGAAGCCCTTATTCACCTGCTTTTCTTGCTGCACATTGTCCTTGCAATATTGACAGATGGACGGAATGACAGTTGAGATGTTTTCCTGATACAGTTCTTTTAGCTGCGATAATAATACTTGAAACTGGCTAATGTATGCAGACAGCGCGATAACTACTTTGTAATACTTAAGAAGTCTTATTTGAACTTTTCAATAAAACTCAGTAGCCTCCTAGCTGGAAGGACTGTAGGTATGTGCGTGTTCTCCTTTATTGCCCGTGAACCTTGGATCCCCTCCCACAGTGAGGAGAGAGCGTTCTCAAACTAAGGGGGGTTGGGAGATCGGTTGGAAACTCTGGCTCTCAACCTTACCCCGCAGGGTCCATTGAGCTCGTGAGGCTGAGTGGAGAGCGAGCAGAGACTGACCCATCCGCAGATAGGACCGTGGATTCAGGGACTGCCCATTAACTCTCTCCTTGAAGGAGGCAGAGACAAGTCGTTCATGCCATAGGATCCTCAAAGCATAGATCTTGGGGGGAGGGCATCTGATGGGATCTCTTCCACTACTCTCTGAGCTTGAGGGCAGAAGGTCCATCTTACTCATCTCTATATACCCAGAATCGAACACAAAGCCTGGAATATAGTGAGTCAAAAAATGCATGTGGACTCACAAGATGTGTGAAAAGTGAGAGACTTTTCCCAGTTAGCTAAATGAAATTAGATGCACAAGTAACACCCGGGAGGGTCTAAGGACTGAAGCAGAATCAATGTTTCCTCATGGCACCCACAGAAAAGAGTCCAAGTGTACTGGATGCACGGGATGTACATGCGCAGGAGGATGCCACCTTCCCCACAGGCTTTATGTCCCCCCCCCCGCCAAACCTTCTTTCTCCTTTGATCAAAGCAAACCAGTTTGGCCAACCAGGTACAAGAATCTTGGGTAGGGCTGGAAAGAAAGGGACAGTGAATAGGTATTTTTGTTTGCTGTTTTCCAGCACTAGTGGGAGAGCGCTTGCCCGACCGAGAATGGCTTCAGCACCATAGATGACTTGCTGTCTCTAGCTTGGGTTGCTGCCACGGGGGCGCCCCCAGACTCCCTTGACAATGAGTGAGTAAAGCTTTCACACACGAGGTGATATGGATGAGCAGGGGGAGGGGGTCCATTCCATACAGTCCACCTCTTACTGGTGAGAGTTTCTCTTCTCCTTTCCAGACTTTTCTCTGGGGAGTTTTCTTCAGTGTGGGGCCCGCCTAGAGGTAGAGATGTTGCATAGCTGTTCTTGGTACAGTGCTGTGACACTGCTGCATAGGTCCTTTATATCCTTACAACCCTGGCTGCATTAATGTTTCATCGTTGTTTTATTTTATTGTTTCTTTAAAAAGATTTTTATTTATTTGAGAGAGAGCACGAGTGGGGGTAGGGAGAAGGGTGGAGGGAGAGAGAGGGAGAAGCAGACCCCCTGCTGAGCAGGGAGCCAGATGTGGGGCTCAGTCCCAGGACCCCGGGATCATGACCTGAGCCGAAAACAGTTGCTTAACAGACTGAGCCACCCAGTTTTATTGTTTAACAAAACGGTCTTGTTTTATCTTCGCCTGAGTGCAATACAAGGTAGGAGTTTGTGCCTTAAGAAGTCCTGTTACCAGTTGGTAGGACTTCTGACTCTTCAACTTGGTTTGATACATATTCCTTTGAGCAGCACACAAAGATATCCACAGATCTCTAGGGCAAGAAAGACTAATTAATACACTGCCAACTTGGAACTCGAAGACCCCGTCCGTAGTCACTGGGGGCAAAGCCGCCAAATGAAGTTACAGTTGAGGACAGAGTCATTTCTTTTATTCGCCATCAGAGGGCGCCCTTGACTTTGCTGCCAAACCTTTTCTTTCTGTAAGGAGGCTTTCTCTAGTGTCTTCCTCTGGGCGAGGCGGAGAATTTTGCTAATTCGAGAGCCAGTTGGTAATTTGAGGACTGGTGAGACCAACCATGTCTCTGGTCATTTCTAGCCAGGATTATGACCAATTCAGGCCTAATTCATAATATCTGAAAAATGTCCTCAAAGAAGAGCTGTGCCCCAAATGTGACATGAAGATGAAAATTTGCCTGATGGGTAAAAGAACGGTCAGAACCTCAGACAGGGAGGGGGCAGCGGGGGAGGCTTTAACCTAGGTCTCACACTTATGAAGGACCAAAATTGAGACTATTGATACGATTTCCAAATAATGAAGATTATTTTATTAGAGGTGTTAATGTGTTCAATGTAAACATTTAAAATATATGTATTTTTAACTTTTGTCATTTAGTTTTTAATATAGGGAGATATTTTCAAAATGTGACCCCCCCCAAAAGGCAACATTAGGTGACAATAATTATTCTGATTTTTATTTATTTTATTATTTTATTACTTTTTAAAGATTTTGTTTATTTGAGACAGAGCAAGGGCAGGAGAGAGCATGAGCTGGGGGAGGAGCAGAGGGAGAGGAAGAAACAGGCTCCATCCCAGGACCTTGAGATTATGACCTGAGCCAAAGGCAGACGCTAAACCAACTGAGCCACCCAGGTGCCCCTCTGATTTTTTAAAAAGCTCATCAGTAATTCATTCAAGAGTATTTACTGAGTATCACACCGTGCTAGGTGCAGATTTCAAGTTCAATTCCAAACTAAGCAAGTAAAACTCTCTCTGCCAATTTGTTTTAGTGATACTAAAAAATACTTTGCATTTTATATTGTGCCTTCTGATTTTTAAAACCTTCTCACAAGGCCTGAATTTTGCAGCAACTCCCTTGGTAGGTGAGGTATTTTCTCTGCTTTACAGGCAATGGGATGCCTTTTAATGGAGATGATTTTTACATGCTTTAAATATTTTAAAGGGGTTGATGAGCATTCTGACAATTTCAGTAGAAGCACACACTTAGGTGGATGGATAAAAAACATAAAGAGAAAGTGTTTGAAACCAAATATGAATCAGCATCTGTGTGTAATAGGGTGTCAAGGAGTCTCTTGGGGGAGCTAACATCTCCCACATTCTTCATCAGTATCTTCTGTTTTGGTGTGGGTAAGTAGTGTTTTCTGAGTCTTTTGGAAACTTCCCTATAAGTGAAACTTCAGTGCCTCATTCCAACACCAAAGTCCTTTTGTAGAAGTACCTACCTTGAAACTGACAAAAGATTCTGCTTTCATGTTGGCTGTAACTTTCTATTCAACCCTAGCTAGTCCTGACTTTTCTGACAAGAAGCCTTCATTTTTATAACAAGGGATTACATTTTTTTAAGCATTTTATTTACTTATCTGACAGAAAGAGGGGAGCAGGGGGAGAGGGAGAAGCAGGCTCCCCGCTGAGTAGGGAGTCCAACTTGGGGTTCCATCCCAGGACCCCGGGATCATGACCTGATCCGAAGGCAGCCGCCCAACCGACAGAACAACCCAGGTGCCTCAAGGGATTACATTTTAATCTTTGAGATTAATCTTTGAGATTACTCCATCCTCTGTGAGTCTTATGTGTTACAGCTGTAAGGCATTATAACCCACTTCTCATCTCTGATATCTGGCAGTATGTGTTTCAGTTCAGATCAAAGAACATCCTCTCTAATTCTGGAAAGAAAAAAACCATAAAGGTCACATAGAAAAAGAGAGGATGTCATTGGTAATCCAAGTACGTGTTCTATTTGTGGGGGTGGGGGCAGTATCCAAAGTCTTCTGCTGAGTAATACCCAATAACTTCGAGATTGTGTTAAATATGCACAGACTCGATTGCTGCACTCATAGAAATGATTTGATCTCTGGGGTAGCTGGAGAAGAAAAGAATCCCGTCCTCCAACCTTGTCAGAAAGACCATGCCAACTTAAAAATGATACATAAGAAGTCAAAGTCAACTGGGGAAGCACAAGCAATAGTATGGCTGAAGTCCTAATACCACCAGAGCTCGGTAAATACCCCCTTCTATGGAAAACCATCCCAGTAGATAAGTAGCTAAACCACACCAAGCAGTGCTCTAGCCAAAAACAAACAAACAAACAAAACAAAACTACTTTTTAGCTTCGATTTAGAGCTAGTATGTTTAAAAACAAGCATTGAGTCCACAGATGTCTTTTGAATGCTCGCTATGTGCAAGGTATAATGCTTGGTACTGTGGGAAGAAAAAAATCCTAAAAGACAGTACCTGTGCCCTAAAAAGAACTATTCACATAGAAAGCTGTCAAATATATTTTGTGTTCATGAAGTGCTTAAAGGTGCACATTTGCCAGTTGAGGAAATGGTACCACTTTAGTCAAGACGAAACAGGGTTCGATTTCATTTGGGTCCATTTAAGTGGTGCTGTCTTGGTTGCCCGTAATGTTGCGCTTACCTTTCCTGGCATCCTCCCTATGACATCGAGTGGACAACGATGAGATTTTAACTGACTACTTTCCCTGGGATGGTTGCATTTGTATATGGGACACAGACTTCTGTCCCGGGCAGCTGATGGGCTGGAAAGGCAGGGACGCCGGTGGATGCCTGTTCAAAGTGCTGTGAGCAAGAGGGGAGAGCCTGGGCCAAGCAGGGGGCGGCCGAGGCTTCTGGATCTTGCTGCACAGGGCTCTAAGCAACCGGCCCGTGGAGAGTATTCTAACAGGCTTAGTGATAGACGATGGAAGAACTGAAGAAGGCAAAGAATGGGTTGGGTGGGGCTGGGGGCTCAAAGGGGCAGTCCGGACAGCAACCTAGTAGCTAAGTCCGAATTAAGCAAGTCTGCCAATGCCACCCACTTAAAAAATCCACAGGAGTATCCAAAGCACCGGAGCATGATGGCTGACACCACAAGAAGCGGACAGTGTGTGCTGAATGGAAGTTTGAAGACTGAGTTAATTTTCTTTGGAGGGCAAATCTGAGTGATAATTTACCTCTAAGCAGAATTCACTTGTAAGTCTGAGAAAGTGAGCTCTGACAGTCCCTTTGGAGCACTGAGGGGTCCAAGAGCGAAGGAGACCAAGCCCTTCCTCTTCTCTCTGAGATGCTGCTGGAGCCACGCAAAGTTCAAGGGCAAGTCTTGTCTGCCAGGAATGGGAAAGGAAGAAGTTCCTGGGTTGCCCTAAAGGTGAATCAGAAAGAGCCTTGGAGGAGGGGAAGATTGAAGAGGAGCCTAGAAGCGGCAGGTTGTCTATGTGCTAGAAATTCACCAGCAAGGGAGGCCAGGGGCCTCATCGTACCCAGCTCTTCTACCAGCCAGATATCCAAGCAGTTAGAAAATCCACCCTCTTTCCATGTTTGCATTGCCTGTCAAGAAACTCGGAGCTGTTTCTGAACCTTTGTCTCATCAATACACAAGTAGAATATCAATATTCTCAGCACACTGAAGTTTCTTTTTTTATAAACATTTTTTTAAGATTTTATTTATTTATTCATGAGAGACAGAGACAGAGACAGAGAGAGAGAGAGAGAGAGAGAGGCAGAGGGAGAAGCAGTCTCCCAAGGAGCAGGGAGCCCGATGCGGGACTCCATCCCAGGACCCTGGGATCATGACCTGAGCCGAAGGCAGAGGCTTAACCATCTGGGCCACCCAGGCGCCCCACACTGAAGTTTCAAAGAAAACAAAGCTGCAGTATAGCCAGAGGCTGGAGGCCCCAGAGAATGGGCATCTAGGGAGTATGTGTATTCCATCAGTGGTGGTTCAGGGACAAAGGCCACCTAGGAAGTTCTGAATTATGAACTGGTTTGTTACAGGGTGTGTGTATAACACCCAATACCTTATTAGATATTAATATATCATTAAATATTATGAACCGGCTTATGATATATGTTATAGGGCGTGTGTATAACACCCGATACATTATTAGATATTAATATATCATTAAATATGGGGCGCCTGGGTGGCTCAGTCGTTAAGCGTCTTCCTTCGGCTCGGGTCATGATCCCGGGGTCCTGGGATCGAGCCCCGCATTGGGCTGCCTGCTCCGCAGGAAGCCTGCTTCTCCCTCTGCCTCTGCCCCTGCTTGTGTTCCCTCTCTCACTGTCTCTCTCCCTCTCTCTGTCAAATAAATAAATAAATAAAATCCTTAAAAAATATATATATCATTAAATATTATGAACTGGCTTATGATATATCATATATATATACCCTATATATTGTTATATTTCTAGGTCCATATACCGGTCCTCCTAATACGTGGCTTTACATCTTTTATTTCTCCTTACACGATTTTATTTAATTGTAAACTTCCTCGGTTCTTTAGGTAAAATGTGGAGCACAAATTTAAAATAATATGCGTCTTACTTTGCAAGTGTGCTGTGTGCTAAGCGCTCTGCTTTTGCTTCTGTAAGGGCCACAGCACTGATCGCGATGCCTCTTCTCGGCAGCTTGGGGTTCCCAGCCACGAATGAAATCCCTTCAAATGAAACACTTAGCTAATGCCTGGCAGACGTTGTAGTGTTATTTTTGTTGTTGTTGTTTTCCCATTTTAATGCTTGTAATAACCTCATGCGATGGCTACTCTTACTTTCCTTTAGCGGGGTGGGAGGTGGACAAGAAAATGCAAAGCCTCCGGGGAGTGAAGCGCCGTACCCCAACCTCACAGACACAGGAGGAAAAGCTAGAATTTGTTCCGAGTGGGCCCGCCTTCAAAGTGTTCGTCCCCAACTTCTATCCTCTAGGGGACTCTTGTGTCGCGTGGCAGCCACCCGGGTCTAAGGCGGAGGTGGTTTTCTACGCGGGTCCCCGGTGACCCCCGAGCTCGCCCAGTACCGACCTCCTCCCGCTCGGTCCCCCGAGAGCCGCGGAGGTGGAGGGGGGGTTGCCACGCAGTCGGGCTCTGGGCGCCAGGGGTGGGTCGGGGGAACGCGGGTTGAGGACCAGCGGCAGCCTGGCCCCGCGAAGCCCGCAGAGAGCAGCGCAGGGTAGGCGCGCCTCCTCCGCTCGGTGCACAGCGTCCCGCGCACGGATGCACGGATGCTCCGTTGAGGAACAAGGCGGGTGGTTTACTGCTTTCATCGCTTCCATCCCAGATTGAGACATAGCGTCTTTGTAGCCAGATCCGGGCAGGCTGTGGATGTTAAAACCCAGCACTTTTTTTTTTTTTTTTTTAATTGAAGCCTCACAGCCCCGGTCCCCGCCCTGTCGCCGTGCCTCCTGGTCGGGGTCGCTGGTCTGGGCTCAGCGCTCGCCGCGGTGAAAGAAACGAGCGGCCGCCCGGGTGAGCGGACCCAGCGTGGGGAGTCCGCGCGCAGTGAGACCGGGAGCCTGCGGCGAGCCGGCGGCGAGAGCTGCGCTCCGAGACGCTGGAACCGGAGAGGTTCGGGTCCCGCCGGCCGTCTGCTCCGACTTCCCGCGCCGATCGCCGATCGCCGCTGCGCGCGCCCGGGCGCCCGACGGTTCCCTCTGCGGGAAGGTCGGTGTGCCGCTCGCAGATCGTTAGATCGATACGAGGTGTGCCGACAGAAAGATCGGAAATACAGAAGGTACGTCGCTTTTAAAAGTTTTAAAAAATGCAGTGATGGCTGCCTCTTTAGGAAAGCACACAGACGCAATTATATGAATGCATTTAAAAAATACAAGCGATTGCGCACCGACTGAGAAGGAGCTCTTTGCCGTGGTGGCGCAAACATTCTCTACCTTGTTCGGGAGTGATAGTGGCAGAGGAATTAAGGTGTCAAAATTTGTAGACACCGCACTGAAGATCTGCGCGTTGTATCGCGCGTACACGGTACAGCGGTTGGAAAAAGAAAAAACGGAACATAAATGTGCGTGCACGTAAAAAGTTAGTAAGTAACATTACATACTGCGCATAGAAAAGTCGATTCAGCGCCGTCGTAGACGTTCATTTTGGCAACGGAGCGCGGCTCTCTGTGGGGCTGTTTATTTCTGCAAGCTCGGCCCGGCCGGGAATGGGGGAGAGAGGAGGCGGCTGACATCACTTGGGGCGGGGCCGCGGCGCTAAGAAAAGTCGGCGGGACCCGAGCGGCCCCGGCACAGCCTCACCATGAGCTGCCGCAACACGACTGAGCTCCACATCCTCGGCAGCTCGGACCAGCTGGTCCTGCAGCCGCTCTGGGACCAGCTGCGCGCCCGGGACGCGCTCACGCAGTCGCCCCTGTTCGCGGTCATCTTTTCCATCAGCACGTACGTGGGCTTCTGCCTGCCCTTCGTGGTGCTGGACGTCCTGTGCCCCTGGGTGCCCGCGCTGCGGCGCTACAAGATCCACCCGGACTTCTCGCCGACGGCGCGGCAGATGCTGCCCTGCCTGGGGCAGACGCTCTACCAGCACGCCGTGTTCGTGCTCCCCTTGACGCTGCTGTCCTGGGCCTGCGGCCCGGCCCCCTGGCCCCGCGAAGCCCCCGAGCTGCTGCAGCTGGCGCGCCACGTCCTGGGCTGCCTGCTCCTCTTCGACGCGGAGTTCTTCGCGTGGCACGTGCTCCATCACAAGGTGCCCTGGCTCTACCGCACCTTCCACAAGATGCACCACCGCAACTCGGCCTCGTTCGCCCTGGCCACGCAGTACATGAGCGCCTGGGAGCTGTTCTCCTTGGGCTTCTTCGACGCGGTGAATGTCACGGTGCTGCAGTGCCATCCGCTCACCGTCCTGGTGTTCCACGTGCTCAACATCTGGCTGTCGGTGGAGGACCACTCCGGCTACGACTTCCCCTGGTCCACGCACAGACTGGTGCCCTTCGGGTGGTACGGCGGCGTCACGCACCACGACCTGCACCACTCGCAGTTCAACTGCAACTTTGCCCCTTACTTCACGCACTGGGACAGAATCCTGGGCACTCTTCGGTCCAAGTGACTCGCAGCCTCCCGGCCCGGGCTGGTATACCCCGGGGCGGGGGACGCCCCCTTTCCCACGCCCCCCCCAACCCAGGACTGCCGCAGGGCACTTCAGCTTCAGTCAGGAGAAACACACCTGAGCTGTTGTGTCTTGTTTTGTTTTTGTAAGTAATTGATTACCTGCTGGAGATTTAAAATCGGATGTATTTTCACAGTCTGATGAAGTGATTTATGTCGTTTCCGTGTATTGACAGTTGTATTCTTGGAGTCAGATTCTAGCTCACTTCAATAGCCTTGATTCCTGGATATGTTAGACACTCATCACTGGCATATTTAAATCATCTCAAAGAGGATTTGACTGTCAGACAAGGAAGGTCTTATGTTTGAAAGTGTCCTAGAAATAGGCTAAAATAACGTGTTCTTATGGAGAATGTGATCTCTGACTCTATTAGCGACAAAACATGTTCCTGCTGGACAGTAATCACAATCGGTGTGCTTTTTTTCTATTTTTTCATGTAACTGTATATTTATATTGAAAGAAATGTTATTTGTATTTAAAAAAAAAAAAAAAGAACAGAACATAAACCAAACCAGTCCCGGCTACTGTTTCACTGGCATTTAGACTGACGGATACTAAAACCAGAAGAGGGAGCTGGGCCGGCAGGTGTCTTTCAGAGCCTCCATCAGCCCTAGAAGGAGAGGAATCTGGTGGTGGGCTGTTTTGTGGGGGATTTGTAGGCGAGGCGGAGGCGGGAGAAGGGATCAATTTGTTTGGGTCTAGTCATTGCACAGAGGGAAAACCACTATTGTTCCGAATAATTTTCAGCTGATTTCTGCATAGCAAGCAACTCAAAGAAATACCCTTTCAAGTTTCAGAGAGATCAACCCTGCTCAACCACTTGATTATTTGGAGGACAGTGGTGTTGGGGGATGAATAGAATGAGTGGAGTGCCTTGCTTTGCAAAACTGGCGAGTCAAATCTGTGCATGAGAAGGGCTGATAGAGAAAGAGATTCTGAGTCAGCCCTCCTTTTTTTATGAATCCATCTAGAGTAAGTGACCATCATACGCACAGCTCTGCAACTGGGGATTTTGGGGTATTTGCTTTTCTTAAGTAAAGACATACATGCAAGTTACATACCCCTTTGTCAAAGAGAGAAAAAGTGAAATTTGGCCCCAGGTCCCTGGTTCCTCATCTGTAAAAGGGGATTGTGTTCCAGATGTTCTACCAGATTACATGCCACAGTAAATGTCCCTATGACCGACCACACGCTTGTTACCCGTCATGTACCTCATCCCAAGCGGCTGCTATCTAATTGTTTTCATTTTCTCTTTGGCTTAGGGTTATATAGGGGAAAGTAAAACATCAAGACAATTCAGACAGAAAAGTATAAAGAATGGCAACTTTGCATGTAATTCTAGGCTCATTATATATGAACCAAACTGTCCTGTTTAAAGGTGAAGCATCCATCTAAAGACCTGGTTTCCACAACCTGCCAAATGAGATTGCTGGGAGGTGTGTTCATGCTTTCCCAATCTTTGGCAAAGTTGCAGTCGGAATGCCCTGCTGCTCTGCTGATTTTCTCATGCTCCCTCCCAAAACATGTGCTCTTTGGGCTTCTTCACCAAAGCTACCTCCTCCTCTGTCTGCAGAGGCTCCACACCAGGTCTTAAGGATTATATTGATGCGTAAAAGTGGGGTCCGTGCAAACAGGCGGTCAGAGGTAAGAGGAGCGTGCTGCCTTGGAGGGAGTGTGATGAGCAACAGACTGCGCAGAGAAAAAACAGAGGAAGCAACGGGCAGCCGTGAAGTACATGGTACAACTATCAGTTGTTTTGAGCAGCTCCGGGCACCCCCCCCAAATGCCTACAAATCTGAGATAATGACAATTTATCACAGCTCACTCAAAGACTTTGTAAAATGTCTCATGTAGCTTCAGTGTATAAGGAAATTTTGCATTTCGGGCAAATTGTACCCGTGGAAATTATTTGGGTCTGGAAACACTTTCTCTCAATGGATGTTTTATCGGTTTTTAATACCTTGGCAGGCAAGGAAGGGGAGAGGAGAGGAGGAGCAGTTTTTCAGATAGTTGAAGAGCCTCGTAATAATAAGAGTGAAATACTTCACTTCTGCATGCATGTTCACACTCTCACATTGTTTCACTTGCTCCTTACTTTCGAAGGGAGATAGGATGGTTGCTATTATTACCATTATGATGACTGTCCCGTGTTACGGATGGAGAATTGGTACCTGCACAAGGTTAAGTGACTTGCTGACTTGCTCCCGGTTATTAGAGCACTAGACGTTGGAGCCAGTTCTCGAACTCTGGTCTTTGGATGCTTGTGAAACTCTCCACAATTGCCCCGCAACACCAACCAATGGCCTCTGTCTGCTATTCCTCCCCAGCCACTGCCCTCAGACCCTGCCCCCCCCCCCCCCCCCCCCCCCCGCCCATTACTTGGATGTGGATGTCTCTGGAGACTAACAGGCTCATGGAAAAATTTCAAACACTTGAGAACAGTGTGAAGTAGAGTAACTTCCATCCCCACTCAGTGAACTCATTTCCACTGCAGGTATAATCACAGTTAAGCCTTTTTTGGGGTACCAGACCAGAAAGCCAGTCATTCAGAGTCTCTCAGTCTCTTCTTCAGCTAGGATGCATTAAAGGGTTTACGAAAGTTAAAAAAAAAAAGTGCAAGTTAGTGTGAACAGAAATTTTTAGAAAAAAGCCCAAGGGCATTTCCTCCCTCTAAATATCTTTTGCTTATTTCCTTTTTCTGTACTTTTTGATCACGACTCAAAACAAGAAGAGAAACTTAAGTTGTCTGTCTTCCCCAGCTTCTATGGGCAGCTTGCTCGGCGGGCTGGCAGAAAGGGCAGGACAGAGGAAAAGCAAGGTTCTCCTCGCTCCCTGCAGCAGGAGCCTCCTGCCCCCTCTCCTCGTGCCTACAGCCCTTCCTTGGCCCCTCTTTTGGAAACTCCACTCTCTGCCTTTGCTATTGGAGAGAGAGGTGTCTGAAAGAAGAGGCCACGGATTACAGATCTTTGATTCCTTGGCAGGTGCTCAGTCAGTGTCTGGCATGCAGGCTTTGGGGTTTGAAGCCCGAACAGGCTGTGGCTGAGCTCCCTGATTTTCCATTTTGCGGGAAACCATTGAGTCCCTTGGGACATCAGTTTCCCTCTCTGTGAAATGGGTGGAGGTTGGGGGTAAACGGGAAGTGGGTTGCCTTGGTCCTCAGGCTGCTGTGGAGACCTAAGGAGACAGAGCAGGTGGATGCTGAGGGAGGAATGGATGCTCCGCGTGCACTTGGGCATGTCTGGAATGTGTGATGACGTGGACCTTGGGCATGTCTGGAAGGTGCTGAGGTGATGTGGCTCCTGTCTCCATCCATCTCTGCCACAGCGATCCTGCATCCCCCCTTCCTCCATCGCCCTGCCTCGAGGGCTCATGCCGACCTCCCTTCCTTGAAATCCTCCCCTCTTTAAGCCCTGGTTCTTGCCTCCCTGCTAAATCTCAGGAGAATACAGGAGGGGAGGGCACTTCCGAGTGACCAGAGACAGAGGAAGCTGGCCCCCGGGCAGCGAGTTTGCAGAAGGAACCCCGGGCTGAGACGCTCCAGAAGAGGGCTCTTCTTTCTCTCGGTGCCAAGGATGAATGCCAAGCCAAGAGCTGCAGCTGGCTACAGAACTAGAATGTGGGAGCTCAGGGCTTTTGAAAGAAGCCTCCTGTATTTGGACACTAAGTGGAAAAAAACTTACCCCCTACCAGGCACTTTGAGTTCCCAGTGAAAATGGACAAGAGGGCTCATCCTTGGCAGTGGGTTTGATGAGATCCAGCAGAGCCGAGGGAAGATAGCTCACGGGCTGACACTGTCAAGCCAAGGAGATTGTACAAATGCTAAGGCTGAGACAGCACTGTCCAGTTTCCCTATTTGGCGAATAAGGAAACTGAGGCTCAGGCATGGGAAGTGACTTCTCCTGGGTCACACAGCTGGGCTACAACTAAGACCTGTGCTCCCCCTTGTGCCTCCCTGCTGATTCCCTCCCACCCTCAGATCCTCAGAGCCTCCTGCTGAGTAGCAGAAACGTGCTCACACTGCCTAGAAATCGTTGCAATCCATAGTCTTTGTTAATCATTCGCATAAACACAACATAATTAGCTCTGCTAACTTTTAGCAACTTGAGTGAGGTGTTTATTCCGCACTTGGCTAAGATCTATCCCGCCATATAGTTTTGCGGGTAATCGGTGTGAACTTTTACTATGTCCCTGTGAACCCTGACAATCTCTGTTTAGAGAATGTTTAAGAAAGCATCCATATCATGGAGTACAATGAACTCAGCAATGAGGAATGAGACTATTTGTACCTGCAACAACAAGGATGAATCTTATAATTACGATAATTAAGGGAAGCCAGACAGAAAGAGTATGTCCTCTATGGTTCTATTCACATAAAACTTCCGAAAACGCAAGTGAATCCATTGTGACAGGAAGTGGGTCAGCAGTTGTTCAGGGGAGGGAGTGGACCTCAAAGATGTATCACCATGGGGCACGAGGAAACTTTTAGGGAAGACGGTTATGTTCACTATCTTGATTGTGTAGTGCTGGTTTCATGGGTGTATATATAGATATGTTGAAATTTATCAAATTGTATACTTTAAATATATGTAGCTTATTATACATCAATTATACTGAAAAATAATGATGATCATGTCAATGATGATTAATCATTTATGAATTTTAGCTTTGGAGCCAATTCACCATGAGAAAAATATGGCGGGGGACATCACAATAACATCATAAGCACACACACACCTACAGAGTCTAAGATCTATCTTTTGCCCATCTGTACTCCTGAGCTATTGGAAATAGACACCCTCACAAGGAAGAAGACCTACTTGAGAGCCTACAAAATTGAGACCCCTTTCTCTGAGGACCTCCCGTCCCCCCATCATGTACACAGCCAGGTTAGATTCCTGTAGCCATGTTGTACTACATGATCCGTCTATTGTGGCCACAGCTTTCTGGACCTGGTCGGAAATCTGTTTCACAGAGGAATAAATAGACTCTCTCCCAGGAATTTACGATATGTAAACAAGGGGGTCGAGATGACCATTTTGGGCTACCATCTTGGGCCCTGTGAATGGAGATGCACCGGGAAGCTCGTCTACAGAACAAAGGAAGGATGAGCAGATTTTCAGGGAGGAGCGATGAGATGCACACATCCCTGGAAAGAGAGTGAGGGGAAGGAGAGTAAAGACAGCAGCCAGCTGCTTTGGTTCCTGAGGGGTCTATATGCCCCGTTCTAGGTGTTAAGCCTGCTACGGTTCCTGCCTTTGCATTTCATGACTTTCCATGAAATGTCTCTTCTTTGCTGTTGAGATGTCACTGTGGTTCTCGTACACAAAGATACCATGGTTAAAACACAAGGGTTCTGGGGCGCCTGGGGGGCTCAGTCATTAAGCGTCTGCCTTTGACTCAGGTCATGATCTCAGGGTCCTGGGATCGAGCCCCGCATCGGGCTCCCTGCTCCGCGGGAAGCCTGCTTCTCCCTCTCCTCCCTGCTCATGTTCTCTCTTGCTATCTCTCTCTCTCAAATAAATAAACTCTTAAAAAAAAAAAAACACAAAGGTTCTGTGACATCTTTCTGACTTCAGGTGGAAGGAGGAAATCCCTTAGGTGGCAACCAGTCCAGGAGTTGTGAGTGGACACCAAATAGGTACATCCCAAGTGATGGCCAGAGGCTGTGTGAGTGGAATCACACAATGTGTGGCCTTTTTCAACTGACTTCTTTCAAGTAAAATGACATGTTCGAGGTTCATCCATGTTGTAGCATCTATCAGTACCTATTCTTCTTTATTGTTGAATATTTCATTGTATGGGTATACTACATTTTGTCTATCCATTGACCAGCTGTTTGACATTTGGGCCGTTTCCCCCTTTGGCTGCTATTGTGAATAATGCTGCTATGAACATTCATGCAGATTTTTTTGTGGGGACATATGTTTCCATGTCTCTTGGGTGTAACCAGGAGTGGAATTACTGGGCCATATGGTAACACTTTATTGAGAAATTGCCACACTGTTCTAAAACTAAATGTGTTATTTCTCATTCCCACCAGAAATGCATGGATGTTTAAAAAATGTAGCCATTCTCGTGGGTGTAAAGTGGTCTTTTGCTGTGGTTTGATTTGTATTTCCTTAATGACTAAAGATGTCAAGCATTTGCTCATGTGCTTACTGGTCATTTGTATATCTTCTTTGAAGAAATGCCTATTAAAGTCCTTTGCCTTTTTATTTTTGGTCTTTGTTATTGAGTTGTAAGAGTTCTTTATATATTCTGGACACCAGACCCTTATCAGATATGTGATATACAAAACTTTAAGCATATTTAAGACAGTTGATTTAAAGTTTTTGTTGGGGCATCTGGGTGGTGCAGTCAGTTAAGCATCTGACTCTTGGTTTCGGCTCAGGTCATTATCTCAGGGTCGTGAGACTGAGCCCCGCGTCAGGCTCCAGCGCTCAGCTCAGGGTCTGCTTGGGATTCTCTCTCTTCCTCTCCCTCTGCGCCCCAGCCCCTGCTCGCTCTTTCTCTATCTCAAATAAATAACTAAGTCTTTAAAGAAATAAAGTCTTTGTCTACTAAGTCCACAGTGTTTCCTTAGGGACAGCGTCTTTTAGTTGCTTTCCCCTCCTGTGAATGAGCCATACTTGATTGTTTCTTTGCATGGCTCGTAATTTTTGTGAAAAGCAGACATTTTAAATATTATGGGATGGCAGCTCCATAAATGAGACTCTTTCTCCTCTGCAGGTTGTGTTGTTCCCGCTGATTGTCGTTGTTGAGTTTGTTTAGTGGTTTATCCAAAGCCTGAAATGCCTGGAAGCAACAAATACCCCAGTCCCTGCAAGCGGACTCTGTTAGGACACACTTTGAACCGTCAGCCTGGCAGCTTACAACTCTGCCTTCATCTTCGTTTCCTACTTGCCCGGAGCCTGAAGGTCAGTCAGAGGTGAAAGCTCAGGGCCTTTCCCCATCTTTCTTGAGCATACACACAAGCCCTGGGTTTTATGTATGACCTTTAGATTCTCGGGAATATTTTGGAACTTTTCAGAGTTTTTTTCCACAACGCATCTTTCTTTTCCTAATTTTCCTAATTTGGGTGAATTGCTTTCCAAGCTTTTGGTTAGTTGATGGCTTGTTGAACTCCCCGAGCAGCAGTGACAGATACATTTACCTGTAAACGTTATTGACAAATTCCACCCCCAGGGCAGTTGGCTCAGCACTGTGGCGAGCTGTGAGTTGTGAGTTAAGACTAGATAAAGGCAAGTAAGTGGAGCCCATCCTCAAGAGGGAAAACACAAGGCGGGTCAAAACCAACAACTGTGATTCTTTGTGAATGGAGTCCATTCTTCTGCCTGGACCTGGATTCCTGTACTGGGAACGTGGGCTGTTTCTCCAAGGCCACCGCTGAGCACAGGAGTGGGAGTTCGGATTAAGGTAAGTTAAAATGACATAAACTCTCTGTTATCCCCTATATGTTGGTTTTCCTTCTACTTGTTCTATTAATGACTGAAAATGGGTTTTGAAATCTCTGCTTATAGTTGCGGGTGTGTCTGTTTCTTCTCTTGGTTCTATCAGTTTTTGCTTCGTGTATTTTGAACTCTGTTACATGAGATGTAGAAACGTCTAGGATTATTACGCACTCCTAATTTATTGAGCACCTACTCTGTGGCAAGTGTTCTCCTACTTGCTTTCTCCATGTAACCTCCTTCCCTTGTTAAAAGCATATTCAGGGGGCACCTGGGTGGCTCAGGTGGTTTAAAAAAAAAGTGTGTTCAGTAACCACGATCTCAGTTTTAGAGAGGAAAAGAAAATCGACGTACGAGGTTTTACACAGCAGGAAAAAAACCCAAGCAGTCAGATGCCAGAGTCCTTGGTTTTCATGAGTGTGTTGTTTTAGGTGTGCAGTGGTGATTCCAACTCTGGGCCAGGCCCGGGGTAGGGATCGTAACCTCCCTTGGAAATTTGGCCTTTTGTTGCGATTGAACTGGTTCCAATTTTGGCACATCACACACACCTCTTATCGAGATGAGAAAACAACACACATTTCCTGGTGAAATAGAAGGAATTAAGGTTGGAGCCAACTTTTGAATTGCACGTTTCTGTTCTTCTCTTCTAGTAAAGTCTGTATGGCCTGAGAGAGCTGAGGCTCTGTCTTCTTGTCCCTGGGTTGCACAAAAGCAGTCCCAAGGTGGCTGATGGGAAAAACGAAGCATCTTTAATAGCCATCTATCAGTGAGTTCATGAGACCCACTGCCAACGAAACTCAACGGCTAACCCTACTTTGCTCATTGAGCCTCCTTCAAATGCTTCCCCCTAGCCCATTGTTTCCTGCTGAATCATTCAGAGCCAGGGACATTGACCTTTTAGTCAAAAGCAGGGATTTGAGTTTTGGCTTTTCACTTCCTGACTTGGTGACTTTGGGCAAGTGACTTAAGTGATCTGTAAAATGGATCTACTCATCGTGCCTACAAAAAAAAAAAAAGCTATTTTGATAGTAATATGTAAAATGCTACTTAAATACCGGGTACTATTATTATAATTATCTCTCTTTATAAATAGAGGAAGCCTGTTTCCGTCAGTGTCTGCTTGGCAGTCCGAGTCAATACTGATAACTGTCATTTCTTAGTCCCTTCCATGGGGGAGGCACTATTATCTACCTGGTCTCATTTAGCCCTCATTTAACCCTATCAAACTTGTAGGATCTTTTTCATTGTCACTTTTTTACAGAGGAAATCAAGACTCAGAGTGGTTACATGACTTGCTCATAATCATGCCCAGAGTGAGGGGCACCTGGGTGGCTCCGTCGGTTAAGCATCTGCCTTCGGCTCAGGTCATGATCCCAGGGTCCTGGGATCGAGCCCTGCGTTGGGCTTCCTGCTCAGTGGGGAGTCTGCTTCTCCCTCTACCCTCCCCCCCGCTTGTGCTCTCTCTCTGTCAAATATATAAATAAAATCTTTAAAAAAATAATGCCCAGAGTGTATACGGGAACCAGGATACAAAGTCAATTTTAAGCAATGCCTCTTTCTTCCACACACCTCCCCTCTACTCCATGCCTGAAATGATGGAGATGCTCTCCTGAGCCTGCCATGCACAGCCATGCAGGTTGTACACTGAACAACTCCAGGGAGTGACATTTTCATCGGTATCAATTCAAACAGCGCGTCCTGGAGATGCGCAGTGCACAACCTGCAGACACATATGATGAGGCTCCGGAGCAGTTAATGGGTTTTGTTCAGAAAGCAGAGAAGATTTTGCTGCAACCACATCTTCAACCCTGCATTCCTTCCTGTAATTGTTCTTGGAGGTACTTTCCATTCTTTGAAAATTCTGAGTAAATGACCTGAAGGGGCCTGACCACACTACATCTTAGCATGTGGTGTGATTTTCTCAACATGATGGTGATGGACATGCCTGCGTTTGTACTATCTTTGGGTATTTACCTTCTGCATGTGCCTACATGCCTGCCACCCTCCAAGCAGCGACTGTGAATTGCCTCGCTGCATTTGATGGTATGATGCCAGAACATGGGCAAAAGCCACTTATCTTCTTTGAGTTCATCCTCGAAGAGTTTCTTCATGTCCTTGTGTGTACGTCAGCCACTCCAAGTCTTAGAGGCTGTCTTCTGTGAAATAAACTCCCTCATGTCTCATTTCCAGAAAATGCAGCTCAGCACTGCTCTGTGCCTTAGGCTGTGAGAAGTGCCTTTATTCAGACACAAGAGGAAATGTGAGTTTAGGGATGAGATAGAGGACATGAATAGTTTCCACTGGGGCGTGTTTCTTTTTTTCTCTAGCCCCACTTCCTAGATGCTCTGGTTTACTGAGGTCTTTCCCTAGCAGCCAAGCTTCGATAATGCTGTTTGCATGCAAAGGAGGCAGTAGAAATACTAACTTTCAGTAGATCTGAGCAAGGTCTGTGCTCTGGGCTAGGCACATTTAGTGGTTTTATTTAACGACCTCAGGAATAGTAACAAAAAGATTATTCTACTTCCCTTACATGTATTTGGGTTTTATAGAATGCTTTCACAGTTGGGAGCTTTGATCTGTATTACAACCTTGTGACAGATAATTTCATGTCTTGCAAAAGACAAATCTGGAATACAAGGCTAGAGATGTCCAACACGATGTCCAAGTTCACAAAGCAAATAAGAGTCTGGACCGTGTTTGAGCTTTCCTTCCCAGGATTCCCATAGCAACCGCTGCATCCATTTGGAGGCCATGGAGACTTAAATCCTTCTTCTTTTTTTTTTTTTTTTCAATTCCTTAGTGAAAAGATCCACTGTGGCAATGTAGAGAACATTTAAAACCTCTCCAAATTATCACAGTGATTTTAAGCTAAGTCCAGAGAGTATTCTGGCAGGATAAATCTATGTCATTGTAAGCTGCCTCATCCTGAAGTAGCCCTTTCTGTAATTCTCCCCCATTCTACCTCATTTACAAGAGGCAACATAAACAGTAAGGGGCAGAACTCCAACTGTCCTCTGTCAAGAATTGCTTCAGCAACAACTACCCCAAGACCAAGCAGGTATTCACAACCCCCTATGACCTACTGAGTGGAGGTAGAGCACAAACAGCGCCGACTATTGACGGTCACTCAGCCAGATTATTACTATTTTTTTAAAGATTTTATTTATTTATTTGACGGAGAGAGAGAGCACAAGCAGGGCGAGCGGCAGGCAGAGGGAGAGGGAGAAGCAGGCTCCCCGCTGAGCAGGGAGCCCGATGCGGGGCTCGATCCCAGGACCCTGGGATCACGACCTGAGCCGAAGGCAGACGCTTAACGACTGAGCCACCCAGGCGTCCCATTCTGCCAGATTATGATGCTATATTCGTCCTCAGGGACTTGGAAATAACTTTATCCTCTCAGAAAACCGTGCTTACACCCCCACATGGTTCCCTCTCCTACTTCTGTCTTCAAATGTGGTCTTCGGCGGGGGCTCAAGTCTTTTGCATCTAAATGTGTCTGGTGATAGAACCATATGCGTTAAGGCCCATCATGAACTGATGACAAAGAGGGACGTCCTGTTCTCTTTCAACATCTAAGTTCTTGTGAACAATTGAATGAGCTTGGAGTAGGCTGCTCTTGATGTGAAAGGTAAATATTATCATTGAAAATAGATACGTCTTGGGGCGCCTGGGTGGCTCAGTCATTAAGCGTCTGCCTTCGGCTCAGGTTGTGATCCCAGGGTCCTGGGATCGAGCCCTGCATCAGGTTCCTTGCTCCGCGGGAAGCCTGCTTCTCCCTCTCCCACTCCCCCTGCTTGTGTTCCCTCTCTCGCTGTGTCTCTCTCTGTCAAATAAATAAAATCTTAAAAAAAAAAAAGAAAATAGATACATCTTTTAATTCAGTGGAAGCTGGTGCTGACCCACAGCTCAAGGAGGAGTTGAGCACAGAGATCGGACTGAGACAGGTTGGAATGAGAGAGAGAATTCAGGAGACGGAGAGTTAAGTTTTGAGGTTTCCAAGTTCCTTGTGTGTCTTGACATGGTTCCAAAAATGTCTTCCAAATGAAATACAATGGCAGTAATTCCATTGAATTTTAGTGTTTCTGACTGCCTCCAGCTCCCTGAGGGTATACACCTTTAATCAAATTTTAGCTAGTGGGAAAAGAGTTTACACAGTGTAAGCACCATGGGAGGTGCTCCCTCTGATTAACCAGAAACATCCAACAAGACAAGAAGGGGGGAGTGGAATATGGCATTGGAAACTCTTTGTTGGAGACAAATACTTGAAATACTTGAAAATGTTCGAGGGTGACAAGTTTACCACTTTTCTTTCTTGTCTTAACTGAAATTTCATGTGGCTACGAAATAAAACATAAGGAGAGACAATCGGAGCTGTTATGGTTGAATGGTGAGGTAGGTGGTCACACAGAGCCTACTTGATCTGTCACCCACATGTCCTCTGGGAGAACATCTGAGGCACTTCAAGAGCTTGAAGGAACACAGTGAAAACCCAGGGGTCTAGGGAATTTCTAGAATTTCATTGTGGGAAATGAGGTGTTTGTTCTTGAGCAATTGCCAGAGGAGGTCAAGGAAGAGGGGATTAGGGTGTGAACTCTTGATGGGAAGGATTCTAACTTACTTCTTTCTGTATGGTTGGTGACAAGCATAAGACCGGGCTCATGGTAGGTGCTAATTGATCCAGCAGTCTGTTAAATAAGTGGCTGTATTTTCCAAAATCTGCATTTGAGTGACAAAAGTACCTAAAACCAAGGGAGCACAGGAAAGTAAGTATCTTAAGGAGAAAGCATGCGGGCCTTCTGTGACTTGATGTCCTCATCAGTTGCCTCCCTGGAGAAAATGAGGCCTACCGAGGAACAAAATTGGTTAACACTAATGAATTTCCCAGCTTAATGAAGCTGTACCCTGATATATTGTCAGGTTGAGTTCATACCTTCCCTTGAAGTTGGCCATAAGAACCTGTAAACCGTGGTTTTCAAATTTTAGAGTGCCTAAGAATCACTCCAGGAAGTGGTAAACAACATAAATTTTGGGTGGTACACTAGAGGTTCTGATTCAGCAGGTCTTGGGTAGGAACCAGGAGCCCTTTTACAAATGGCTCACGTAATTTGAGAAACCCTGATTGCCGTGGGCAAAAGGTGCAGGAGATGAGAGGTAACTGTGTGTTCTTGGAGGTGACAGCTATCCTTCTAGATTTTGTGAATTCTGGGCAAAGTAAGAATCCCCGCACCAACTTCGAAGTCAGCCCCAATGCATGCTATTCCTCCAGAGGCTCCCATGATGGGAAATTCCACCTCTGCAGGCTTTCCAGCCCATGCCCTGCATGGGGCTTGCCAGGTGGAGGCCTTGGGAAGGTGACCCCAACTCTAGCAGTCGCCCGGATTTGCTCTCTTGACACATTTCTATTCAAACCCTGGAATGGCCCCAAAGTCATAGTTGGAATGTGTTCAAAAGAATGTAGGAAGAGTGACACAACAATGCACTGGGAATCTCTGCAACCACATTCTTTCAAGAAAGCCATTTTATTAGGAGACTATTGAAACCTACCAGCAGGACAGGATGGAAAAACCAAATTCCTTTGTGATTATGATATTTTCCTAGTAGCTAAATATTATGACTATAAAGGCATAACCTTTAGATGGTAATAACAACTGATATTTGTATAATAAGTGTATTTAGAGTATCAATTTTATTTTATTTTAATTCCAGTATAGTTAACATACAGTGTTATATTGGTCTCAGGTGTGCAATATAGTGATCCAACAATTTTATATATTACTCAGTGCTCATCAAGACAAGTGCCCTCCTTCATCCCCAGCACCTGTTTCACCCATCTCCGCCCCCCGCTGCACCCGGCCACCCCACCCCCAGGTCACCACCAGTTTATTCTCTGTAGCTAAGAGTCTGTTTTGATTCGTTTCTTTCCTTGTTCGCTTGTTTCGTTTCTTACATTTCACATCTGACTGAAATCTAGAATATTAAGTAATTTTTGAAACAAAGAAATATCATTTGAAATGATGCTGGTTCCATAATCAGTTTCAAGGTCAAAAAAAATTTTTT
>NW_027397094.1:8179329-8265207 GCF_003265705.2 Callorhinus ursinus | reverse complement strand
GGGGGGGGGGGGGGGGGGATGGGTTAGCCTGGTGATGGGTATTAAGGAGGGCACATTCTGCATGGAGCACTGGGTGTTATGAACAATGAATCATGGAACAGTACACCGAAACAAATTATGTAATATATGGTGATTAACATAACAATAAAAAAATTAAAAAAAATTAAAAAAAAAAACATTCAACTGAAGATTCCTGCCAAGAAGACTTTTGATACTTAGAGTTCTCTTACAGAAACAATGTTTTTCAATCTTTTGGGAACATATGTTTCCCCTTTTTTTTTTTGAAGGTTTTATTTATTTATTTGTCAGAGAGAGAGAGCACAGGCAGGGGGAGTGGCAGAGAGAGAGAGAGAAGTAGGCTTCCCTGCTGAGCAAGGAGCCAAATGCGGGACTCGATCCCAGGACCCCGGGATCATGACCTGAGCCGAAGGCTGAAACTTAACCAGCTGAGCCACCCACACGTCCCCATATGTCTCCCTTTTAATTAACATTAAACATCTCAAAATTCCATCTTGCCCCAATTCAATAATTCCCCCTTCTTCCTTTGAGAATCACTAAATTTTTCATGGATGGAATTGTCTGTGAGCAGGGATTCTTAAAAATAATCTTCTGCAAGTACAGAATAGAATATAGCTGGGTGATCAAGACCTCTAGAGTAGAAGTTAAAAAAAAAAAATGATGGGTTTTATTCATCCGCATGACCCTTACTCCATTAACTATAGCCTCGTACAACTCACCTCCCTCTTTAGTCCTTGGTGTGTGTTCTGACATTTTTCGTTTATGAGCCTCAATCTCTAACTTCCTTCCAGCTCTGATATGTTCTATTACGCCACCAGAAATACAAGAGCTATAAATTGTCATGACGACAGATGGGAAATGTAAAGTAGCTGGCTTGTTTCCCAGGCAGATAATTTTCTCAGAGGGGACTCTGGAGAGCACGTCACGGTATGGGAAGGAGGGGAAAGAAATATCAAGGGTCCAATCAGTGCTAGTCTGTTATCTGGAAAAGACTGAGTATAGGAACATGGATGCCAGCATAACTAGATAAATATAGAGCCATATTAGTCCAAGAGGAAACCACTCTTTCCCTGCCCAGAAGGCTGAGCTCTGCTCAAAGTACTGCTGTGAAAAAGTTCACCCACGACAGAACATCTACTCTCATGGGAAGGGCCTGGAAGCATTTTCTTTCCTTGGCACATAGGTCAAGACAGTTGGCAGTGGTCCTCTGGACTGAAAGCGAAGCTGTGTTCTGACAAGCATCGAGTGGTTCTTTCCCTTTCGGGAATGCCAGCTAGATGGCCATCCTGCAGCTGTCTGATAAATTAGAATCAAGCAATGAGAGTATGAACTGAGGGCTTTGTGGAGACAGAAAAATGGCAGGAAGAGCCATACATACGGGTAGAAGTTCCTTCTAGAGATCATTGTTGGCATTTGCATGAAACTTGCCCTTGACTGACACCTGCCTTCCAATTCTTAAATACTCCTCAGATAAACAACACTTCGAATCTTTACATGAGGAAATCACTGGGAAACCAATTATTTTCCTCATCAAAGAATTGAAATATATGCTTTTTACCCCTAAAATTACACATATGTGCCTACAACATTTGTAGATATTGTTTATAATATATCAGGTCTAAAAAATATACACCTAATTTTTTAAAGAGGTAATCTGGATATTAAGATCACAATTTAAGATTACAATTGTGTTCTTTCCTATGCTTTTTTTTTTATACCTAGAGAAAGAGATTTATTTTAAGGAATTAACTCATGTGACTATGACTTCAGTAAGCTGAAGACCCGAAAGAGCCAGGTTGTAGGTCCAATATGCTCTTTGATTTCCAATTCCTCAAAACATAGGGCGCCTGGGTGGCTCAGTTGGTTAAGCGACTGCCTTTGGCTCAGGTCATGATCCTGGAGTCCTGGGATCGAGTCCCGCAACGGCCTCCCTGCTCGGCGAGGAGCCTGCTTCTCCCTCTGACCCTCCCCCCTCTCATGAGCTCTTTCTCACTCTCTCAAAATAAATAAATAAATCTTTAAAAAAAAAACACAAGCATGTATTATTTATATGTTACGGGAAATGTAATGGACTGATACTTGTTAACAATCTTGGAGGCCTTTCTCTGTGCCTGGTTCTGGGCTCTATATTCTGTCTGCCTCGTCTGTTTTCATTCTCCCAGATCCCCGTTGAGAGTGGAACTTGCATTACTTACATTTAACCAATTTAGGAGTAGGCTTATCAAGGTTCCTATGGTAAATATATGGCAAAGCCAGGATTTGAACACAGGTGTTTTGAGATTCTGGGGCCTGAGGAATAGTCTCATTAACAAAATCAGGACAGTTCTTCAATGTTCCATTGCTACCAAACCCTAATTCTCTCAGTGGCATCTAACCACTAAAATAACCCTAACTTGGCAAATTCTGGAGTCTTATCTCAATAATCAGATTTTTTCTTCACCTCTTACCACCTTCCCTTCTCTCTCTCTCTCTTTTAACTTGGAACCCTGGGAACTTAGTAATTCTGAAACTCAGTCTCATTTGTCAGGATATTGGCTGAAAATTCATGGATGGCAGGGTATTAGTTATTTTAACAAAATTGTTAATTTTTCTTATGAGTTGTCTCTGCTCTCTCTTGTGCACGCTCTTTTAAAGGAAAGCACTCGCACAACTTTGATTGAATAAAAGTTCCTTTGGTGACTTGTGGCTAATGGAGGACTTATTTTATTTCCTGGAGGGAAGCATGGACATCAACCAGTTATAGAGGCTCCATTAATAAATAAGTCTAGAAGGATGGGTGTGAGTGAGGGACAAAGCAGCCAAGGCGTCTGGGCGAACTGAGGGTGCAGGATGACGGGCTGTTTACTAGAGAACGTGGAAGCACAGTTGATTCTTATCCATTGAGGTCGTCGTGTGATGTAAGTTTCCTTTGAACTCTGAATCAGCCAACACTGACCATGGCTCCTCTGGGAAATACAGGGTGAGGCCCTGAGAGCCTCTAGCCACAACATTTTTATCAGCTGACAACCATGTTTTTTATGGGTTTAAAGACACCTTATTTATTATGTATTATTGATTCATTCACACTGTACTCAACTCAGCCCTGAACTAAGCTTATTTTCTCCATAAGGCACATTATAGTCTTTCTGTACTTAGGAAAACTAGCACTTCAGCCCTGTGTCTGGGGGCCATTTAAAACAGTGCAGTCACCCACAAAACACCCAAAAATGCAAACAGTGTAGCACTACACGGACCTTGAAAAGGTCATCTCTTTGCAGTGTGAGCCCTGAGACAGGAAGACTGCATGTCACCTTGTTCAACCTCAGCTGGGAGCATGCATGTCAGGTGACTTTTTTTTTTTTTTCTGCTCTGCACATGTCCACGGACGACTGTGAAAAGGCCAAGAGAATTGATGTGGGGGTTAAAAGTAAATTTTAGCAAGTAGGCAAATTTGCAAATACAGAATCTGTGACTAATGAGGACCAACTGTATTTCAAGATTTTCATGCCTGGCAAGACCACACTCTGGGCATGGGGCTGAGCATCAGCAGTGGTGTGTCATTCCATGACCTTGGGCAATGTAACCTTGCTCTGACCTTGGCTGACCTCCTTCAGACTTCCACCATCTGTCTCTGCTTTGGCTAGTTCTTTAG
Source organism: Callorhinus ursinus (assembly GCF_003265705.2). Taxonomy (NCBI): domain Eukaryota; kingdom Metazoa; phylum Chordata; class Mammalia; order Carnivora; family Otariidae; genus Callorhinus; species Callorhinus ursinus. The sequence continues at coordinate 8,261,558 of NW_027397094.1, read as the reverse complement.
TTCTGGCAAATTCCAACCTCCTTTGCCTCATTTTACCCTTTTCCTCAGGGGTTTCCCATCCTGTAAGCCTGTCAAATATTCAGCCTCTTCCAGAAGGTCACCTTGATAAGCTTAGGCAATATTAGCCTCTATCCTCCCTTCCCCCCAACAAAGAAATCCCACTTGTTGATGAGATCTTGCTTCTTAACACTGGGGCTCTTTCTTCTATAACCACATAAGTGTTACTCAACAGAGTGGCCCCTTTGGGACCGTGGTCTGTCCCCTTTGTGTCTCTCCTTCCCCTGCCCATATTAAACTTGCTTTCACAGAGTTTAATAAAGTTGATTTTCATCCAGTCATGGAATGCAAAAGCCCTTAGGGACCACTGGATTAAAAGTTATACACATAGATGAAAATTTCATTTACTTGGCCTAGCTTAAAATGTTGACCCTGAAGTCATATTCTTAACAGATCCTCCATTCAGTTTCACTACAGACCATATACTGACTTCAAGATCTGAATTTTGAAGTTGTTTGAAGTTGCTACATTTTTTTTTATTTACTTTCTTGTTCTCTTTTTTTATTGAATAAATCTAACAGGTAACATTGTGTAAGTTTAAGGTGTATAGCATGTAACTTTGATATGTTTATATAGTATAATATGACTGCCAATGTAGCAATATTTATCACATGATATAATTAGAGCACAATATTATTGTCTACATTCATTATACTGTGCATAGATCTCTGTGGCTTATTTAATACCTGTTATAAGTTTGTACCCTTAAACACCATCACCCCCGCCCCCCAACATCATCTGGTAACTGCCATTTTACTCACTGTGTTTTACAGGTTTGACTTTATTAGATTCCACATAAAGTGATAGCATACAGTACTTTTTTTTCTCTGTCTGGCTTACCTCGCTTAGCATAATGTGCTCAAGGTCCATCCATGTTGTCACAAATGGGAGGATATCCTCTTTCTCATGGCCAAATAATATTCCATTGTGTAAATGTACGATGTTTTTAATCCATTTATCCCCTGGTGGGCATTTGGATTGTTTTCACATCTTGGCTATTGTGAATAATGCTGTAATGAACATGGGAGTGCTTCTATCTCAGATCAGTTCAACCTTGATTAATCAAATCCAAGCCTGCCTTCCTTGGCACAAAGTGGCTATTCATCACACATCCTCAGCCTTCTCAACCTGCCTTGGAATTTCTCCATCTCTTCTTTGCCACGTGTCATGGCACTCATCACACATTGCCCTGTGTTATAGTGACTGGCGTGCCTTTATCATCACCTCTTCAGAACTATTAACACCTGAAAGGCAGGAATTGTATTTCAGTGGACTTTTGCTCCCACTCTAATCTTCAATACCTAGCAAATATGTAAGCATGTTTTCATTAATTTATTAATTCCTTCGCGAAATGAGCATCTACCTTGTGCCAGAGACTGTTGTAAGCACTGGGGATATGGTTATGAGTAAACAAACCTGCACGGAACCTACTTCACAGTGGGGAGACAGACAATAACCAGGATGTATAAGAAAAATGCACAGTATGTTTGAGATATCTCAGTGCTGAGGGGAAAATTAAGGCCAGAAAAGAGTAGAGGACATGTTTAATTTTAATTCCAGGAGAGTTAACATACAGTGTTCTATTAGGTTCAGGTGTACAATATACTGATTCAACAGTTCTATACATGACTCAGTGCACATCACGATAAGTGTGCTACTTAATCCCCATCACCTATTTCCCCCTTCCCCCCCGCCCACCCCCCCGCTAGGATGGTGTGGAGTTGTCACAGTTTTATATAGGGGTAGTGAGGGAAGGTTTCACTAAGAAGGTACCATTTGAATAACAGCCAAAGGAAGGGAGGGGGCTGTGGACCTAGCTGAAGGGAATTCCAGTTAGAGGGACCCCCAATGGTAATGACTTGAGGTGGACTCATGCTTAGAGTTTGTGAGGAACAAAAAGGCTCAAGTGAAATGAGCACCCAGGAGGATACAGGAGGGAGTCAGAGAGACCAGGAGGTCTTCCCTCCATGGGAAACCATGGGAGAGGGTTGCACAGAGGAGTGACGTGTTCTGACTCATATTAACATGCTCACTCTGGCTGCTGTGTGGAGAACAGGTGACGGAAGCAAGTCTGAAATTGAGTAGAGAGTTGGGAAAAGGTGGTGGCTTTGACCAGGGTGTAGCAGTGAGATGATGAAGAGCGCTGAATTTTGGAGGAATTCTGAGGGGGGAACAGACAGGATTTAGTGACAGATTGAATGTGAAGTGTGAGAGAAATAGGGGAGTTTGGCTTGAGAACCTGGAAGAATGCGATTTGGGTTTTACTAAGGTGAGTACATTTATGGAAGCAGTAGCATTTGGGATGGCGGAGAGGTAGGCACTCAGTGTTTGATATATTAAGTTTAAAATGTCCGTAGAACAGCAAGTGTTGGTGAGGATGTGGAGAAAAAGGAACCCTCATGCGCCATTGGTGGGAATGTAAACTGGTGCAGCCACTGTGGAAAACAGTATGGAGGTTCCTCAGAAAGTTGAGAATAGAACTACCCTATGCTCTAGCAATCACACTACGGGGTATTTACCCAAAGAATACAAGAACACTAATTCAAAGGGATACATGCACCCCTATCTTTATAGCAGCATTGTTTACAGTAGCTAAATTATGAAGGCAGCTCAAGTGTCTGTAGACTGATGAATGAATAAAGAAGATGTGGCGTAGATATACAATGGAATATTACTCAGCCATCAAAAGAAAGAAATTTTGCCATTTGTGACAACACGGATGGATCTAGAGAGTATAATACAAAATGAAACAAGTCAGTCAGAGAAAGACAAATACCATATGATTTCACTCATATGTGGAATTTAAGAAACAAAACAAACAAACAAAGGAAGAAAAAGAGAGAGGCAAACCAAGAAACAGCCTCTTAACTATAGAGAACAAACTGATGGTTCCCAGAGGGGAGGTGGGCGGGGGGGAAGGGGGAAATAGGTGATGGGGATTAAGTAGCGCACTTATCGTGATGTGCACTGAGTCATGTATAGAACTGTTGAATCGGTATATTGTACACCTGAACCTAAGAGAACACTGTATGTTAACTCTCCTGGAATTAAAATTAAAAATTTAATAAAACTAAATAAAATGTCCCAGAAATACAGATGGATATGATGCTATTTTAGCAGATTATACTTGAATCTAGGGCTCAAGGGAGAACTATGGGCCAGCAATATGAATTTGAGAGTGATCAGCATACAGAAAGCATTAAAATCCTTGAAACGCAATGAGATGCACAAAGAAAAAGGCATAGATAGAAAAGAGAAGACATACCTCCAATACTTAGCATGAGGCAAGAACAAGGGAGAGCAAAGAGGAGCGGATGGAGACATGGGAAGAAGGCCAGGCACATGTTGTGTCTTCGAAGCCAGGTGAAGGGGAACTAGCTCGGAGGAGGGAGGGAGCTCCTGTGTCAAATGCCCCTGATGGTTCGAGCAAGGAGACAGGTGAGCACTGCCCACTGGATTTTGCAACATAGAAAAATTTGGGGATCTCAAAAAGAGACGTTTCGGTTGAGTCGTCAGAGTGAAATCTGATTGGAGTGTGGCCAAGAGATAATGGGAAGAGAGAAATCAGGGGCAGTGAGTTTGGGAAAATCTCATAGAACTTTACTATCAAAAAAAGAGAGAATGAGGAAGGTGGAGTCGAGAATTCTTTAAAGATCAGTGACAGAACAGAAGAGTCTATGGCCATCGGGATTCATGATGGAGGGAAGTGGAGAACCATGGGAGCAGTATCCCTGAGGATAGAAGAGGGGTGGGAACCACAGTCCTTCTCAGGGAGGTGCTGGTCTTCACTGGAAGCATGGGAAGTTCTTTTCCACACCAACAGGGGGAGAGGAAGGCAGCCATGTGGGCGTTCATGCCGACAGGTAGGTAGACACAGTGGGGGCAGCTTGTGGAAGTTTCCTTATGCTTGCTTCTGTTTTCTCAGCGAAGTACAAGTCAAGATTATCAGCTGAGAGAGAAGATAAGGGAAGAGGGGCTGGAAGTTTGAGGAAAGAGGGCAGGGAATAAAACAACCATCTCAGAGAGTGGAAAAGTGAACAGACCAGGGGACAATAATGTGATTGCCAAGCAACATTAAGTTTCCATTTGGAGTTAGTGGTTATGAATTTAACATGACCATCAACACGATTGTGTCTTTTTCCTCCAGTCCAAGTAGCTGTGTGGGAGCAGGTATAAAGTAGGTGGAGATTCCGATTGAATAAAGCTTGGGGTTTTGCTAAAGAACTCTGTCAAGCAGAAGGTAAGGAAGATGAGGAGAAAGCAGGGGAATGGTTATAATGATTGACCATGGCATTTAGTCTGGGGAAGGAAGAGAGTAAAGACATGACTGAGCGGGGCTCCTGAAATGTGAGAGGAACCTAAGCATTATGGGTCTTGGTGGGGGTCAAAGGACTCATGGAGGTGGGCTTTTAGGGAGAGTCAGGTGCAGAGAGAGGTGGTGCAGTGGTTGAAAAACGAGATGACTGATACTAGATTCTGGTGGGAAAGCAGGTATTGGTCATGACAACGTCTAGGTCATGACTATGGAAGTGAGCAACTAAGGTAGTGTTTGTGGACAAGATCATTGTAGGACAGAAGGTCATGAAATTCAGAAATCAGGGAATTGGGAAGATGAGGGTTTTTTTTTTTTTATAGAGATTTGGAGAGAATGACAGTGAGCCAGGAGTTAATTCTTCACAGAATGAGGAGGAGTGTCCCAGGGATCCTCAGATGACTGTGACCGATGGATAGAGGATGGTATGGTTGTAATCTGGTGATGTGGGAATCAAAGCTAGGTGATTTCAGGGGGAGTGAGGGAGAATGGTTGCAAGTTGGATTAAGGGGCAAGAAAGACATCCAGTTACCCATCTTCAGATCCAGGCTGTGGGGTTGGGAGGGCAGCATTCTCAGGGGAAAGACAGGTTTCAGTTAATACATGGAAGTGAATGGAATCCTCACAAAGAAAGGATAAAGATAAAGGTGATTTTGCGGACCATGAATGATAAGTCCAAGAGCTGATTTTATTTGAGTTTTCAGGGAATGGGGAGGGGTAGGAGAGGGGGTGAGAATAGGTGGTGGGGTTGGAGCACAGCATCTTGAAGATGAGTCTCTTGTCTCTTTTTGGATCATCCCTTAAGTTCTCCTCCTTACAACAAACCATTTGGTCCCGTTTTATTCAAAGTCTCCTGCTCCCTATTTAGTACACAAAAACTGAAATGGCATTCTCCACATTAATAACGTAGCCATCAGAAACAGCATGAGGGATTCGAGATCCGGGGGTTCTAGCATAAGTGGGAGAAGAAAGGAATTTGTAGACGTTGCACATGTGTCCCAGATGGAAACCTCAGTTGTCACAATTTTTTCTGTAAAAATTATGTATAAGATAACCATCAGACCCTGAAATTTCTGGAAAATGTTGCACCTCCGGAAGATGAATCATGGATTACAGAGCAAGCTAAAGAAAACTGGTTTTCTAACAAAGTTGTGTCAGAGTTATAGAAATGCCAGATAAGACTGGCCTGCCTCCAAATCTTCTGCTATTTGTTTTCCCCAAAAACGTAGACTAGATTGTGAGAATGGATTGCAGAAGCACCTAAGGACTACTGAGAGTCTTACACTGTCTCCTTCTTTCTCCCTGTGTAGTCAAGGGTGTAGTAGAGTTTGGGTCTTCCTAGCTCCCTGTTTGCGCCCTCTCCTCCCCTCTTTCCACTCACATTCTCTCTGTGTGGGGATCTCCTTTGGTGAGTATTGTTCCCGGAACAATGTAGTTGGACTTAGGTTACCTGAGCCAGACTTTCCACCCCCCATCAACATGGCCCTCTATTGAGGAATTTTGATATGTCCAAGGCGGAGGCCAGTTGGGGAAGGTGTCATGAAGCCCTTGCATGGACTCTTACTGCCCTCGGCATACTTTCATGTGCTCTGACCTGAAGTTTCTTCTCTGAGATTTGAGGTTACTTTTTCTGACTATTCAGATTCACTTTCGTTTCCATGGCGACTGATCTCCGGGTGTGTGTGTGTGTGTGTGTGTGTGTGTGTACCTAGCCCAAAAGTTGGTGGTCAAGTGCTGAAACTTACCCCATGGCCTCTCCATATTCTTCCCCAATGGGGAAACAAATGGAACAAATCCATAAATAAGCCCAAACCAGGATCCTCCAATACCTCACTTTTGAACCAGCAAGAGTCTTAGTCCATTCAAGCTGCTATACCTAAAGACCACAGACTGGGTGGCTTGTAAACAACAGAAATGTATTCTCATAGTTCTGGAGGCTGGCAAGTCCAAGGTCAGGGCACCAGCATGGCTGGATGAGAGACCAATTTGTAGTCCATGCCTTTTCACCATTTCTGGACTTGGTGGACAGGGTAGGGATCTCTATGAGGTCTCTTCTAAGAGAACGCTAATCCCATTCACGAGGGCTTATGACCCAAGAACCTCTTAAAGACCACCTCCTAAGACCATCATCTATAGGGCGTTAGAATTTCAACTTATGAATTCTGCGGGGTATGCAAACATTCAGACCATAGCAGGCAACATTTGTCCTCAAGTTTTCTGGAAGGATATTGTTTGTCCTTGGAGTAGATCTGAGGTTGCTATCCAGAGGCTAGTCTTGCCCCACATCCCTCGCCCCGAGGGATCAAGTGTTCATAGGGATATGAAAAAATGAACTTAGAGTATCATGATGGGGGTCATAATTCCCTCATTTTGTGTGGCTTCTCAGGGGTGACTGTTCATCAAGGCAGGAAATTTACCCAGTCAGTTCTAGCTGTTAATGGAAGAAATAGTGAAGGCCATGGTAGGGTTACTAAAGATAGACCATCCTGAGTTGGAGTGGGAGATTTTTCTCTTCGTAGTACTTCTCCATGAATAAAATCACAAGCCACACTTCTCTTGCTGAATGTAGGAAGGATTAGGATGAACTTAGCAGAATCAGCAGAATCGATTTGTTCTCTTTTAGCCCCATTTTAAAGGAAAGGCATGTGCAGAAAATCGTTCCAAATACGTAGAAAGATAAGACAGAATTTTTTGCCTCAAAGTCTTCTTTGAAGATTGTTGAAAACTTTGGGTGTTTTCATGGATTCCCTGGGAAGTTTTTATTCCTATGCCCCTTTCCTTAATCTGCTTTGCTGGGTTGTATTGCTGTTCTGCCCAGTAAGACCCTAGAATGTAGTTATAGCGAATAAGGCACAGACCACAGATGTAGGATTCCACCACACTTGGCATTCTTCAGGAGAACGCATGAACACACAGTCCGCATTACTTTTTGTTAGCTGAAATGACTGTGACCTTTCTTCTTCCAGAAATTGTTCCAGCTTGTGTCCACATGAAAGTCAGGGGTTGGATCGTCTGGCTTCTAGAGTTCCTGATATCTTTTGGGAACTAATAAAAACATAGCTAATGTTTATTCAGCACTCACTGAACCCAAGGGAGGGTGTCAGGTGCTTGGGAGAGCACATTATAGTATTTAATCCTGACAACTGTTAGGGGAAGTTGCTGCTAATATCATCCTCAGTTTGCAAGTGGGAAAACCGAAGCGTGTGGATATTCCTCAGCTCACTCAAGGCCACGTGGCTATACGTGGTTCAAATCCACGGATACCACACTCCAGCCCCCTCACCTCTGTTCCCTCCTACTGTTATGTGGTTTCTCATTTTCATCTTCCCTTAACATAGCCTGAGATGAGTGTGGATGTGGGAGGCGAGACAGCTAGAAGCCAGAGAAAATATGACTCCGTATTAGGTCATACATAAAGAAATCTCACCTTTAACCTTCAAGGTGGCAGGTGCCAGATTTCAGCCTTTACCGAGGAAACACCATGCCGCTGGTCACACAGACAGAATCAGGAGCCAGGAAACCCTAGAGATCAGAGATAAAAGAGACAAGAGTGTTTGTCTCCTTTGTGTTTATGATCGTGTGTGAGAGGAAGACACGTAAACAGCAAAAGGTGATGGTTTGCCTTGTGTATGTGTGTGGTTTGGTGTGTGTGCATGTGGGTGGTGTATTCCTAGTGTGTGTATGTGTGTGTGTGAGATAGAATAGTACACGTGGTGTGGGGTTTGTGTGCAGTGTTATGTCATGAGGTTGTGTGTAAGTGTGTGTGTGTGTGTTCCTCAGTGTGTGTGTTTTGTGCCTGTGTGTAGTGTGTGCATGTTGTGTGGGTGTGCAGGTGTGTGTTGGGGCATCTGGGCACACTCGCGTGACTTGGCACACTCATCCCACCGACTGATCTGGGGCTTCATCTTCTTCTCAGCCTGCAGATTGGACTTCCATTTTTAATAGGACAGGTGCCGTCACTCACCGGAAAGGGGAGATATCTCCACGGAAACAGTCATCATAAAAGAATTTAAGGATACTTTCACATGGGACGAAAATTCACCAGCTTTTCAGAGAAAGTGAAGAGTCACCTAGTTTCCAGGGCAGTCTTAGCTCCTGGAATGTCCTGGCGTCAAAAACCATCTTTAGGGGCACCTGGGTGGCTCAGTCGGTTAAGTGTCTGCCTTTGGCTCAGGTCACGGTCCCAGGGTCCTGGGATCGAGCCCCGCATCGGGCTCCCTGCTCCGCGGGAAGCCTGCTTCTCCCTCTCCCACTCCCCTTGCTTGTGTTTCCTCTCTCGCTGTGTCTCTCTCTGTCAAATAAATAAATAAAATCTTAAAAAAAAAAAAAACCATCTTTAGCCTGTGTCTCTTATCAGGGAGAAGTCTGATGTCACTTGTCCTGCTGGAGCGCCCATGACGTGACCTCTGCCCAGCCAGCTCGTTTGTCTGTGTGTCCGGTGGTAGCTGCTCCTGACCGGGGAGGGTGTGAGCTGGATGGTGCCTGGGGCTGGATGATGGTGCACACTGGGACACGGGACCTCCGCACCCCCGCTCGCAGGCGTGAATACCCCATCACACGACTCCCGCCCCTCCCCCCTGCCGCCGATCGGGAGCTGCCTGCCATGTTCTGAATACTTGGCTCTTTGCCTTCAGCATCGGCCTGTGGCCTTTCAGATTTGCCTGTTCTCCGCTGTGTCTCCTGGCACATGGACAAGGCCCAAATCACATACTTGTCTTTCCCTTCCGTCTAAGCAGCTCCTGTGTTCTGACAGGGGAAGCGTGTGTTCCAATGTTGGAACTTCACGGAGCATCACCAGGTTTTTGGTTGGCATCGGTTTGCGTCAACCCTGGCTTTGGCGATCTTTGGAAGATGTGGTTCATGATAGATTCGTTCAGTTATGTCTTCTGCGCCCATCTGTATTGGTACGTCTATAAGGCAGCCGTGAAGCTTCATCCTGCATCGATTGCCCCAAGTGGTCAGCCAGCCTGGATCCGGTCTCGCAAGGATTTGTGTCCCTCGTGGTGACTGGCAGAGGGATCAGCACATCTGCTCACCTGCAGATACCTCTGTGCAGAAACTCAGCGGCTGCCCAATAAATATTAGCTCCTTCCTTGCTTCCTGGATGGTACTCTCACCACCTGGACTGGCTTTCCCTGTTTGAAATACAAGTACATCTTTATTCTCTTTCATTTATAGATAAATGTATATGAGAAAGGGCCAAGCAGGGGAGGAAGTGGGTGGGGGATTGTCCTGTATTCCTTATTAAATATTTTTGAACAATACAAATGTAATACTGATTCAAAAATTAAATTAGAAAACTAAAAGCAATCTATTTAATATAAACAAGCTGATGGTAATCTAGGATATGGAAAGAAAGAAAAAACATTTCCTAAACTCGCCATTCTAATAATAACCAATGTTAACTCCTCAGTGTATTTGTGCGCACCGTCTCTCTCTGTGTCTCACTGGGAGTGGGATCTTTAACACAAATTCCCTTGAAACAAACTGTGAATGGAGGGTAGTGAGTACGCCAGGAAAGATCTTTCCTATGTCAACATTTGGACCTATGAATGTTTTTGTTCTTACAGACTCTCAGGACTGGAAGGCACCTTTGGGGTATGCCACCCAATACTCTGTTTTCTTCCTAATTCTTCCCTAAGACTCTGGCACTTTCCACTTAGCATTTCATGTAGCCTCTTAAGTGCATATTGGCACAAGTTAGATAAAGATACAAATTATTTTTTCTTAGATATGTAAACAACCACTTTCTCAGAGTTATTAGCAGAATGTTTGTTCTACTGATTTTGATCAAGAGTCAAGGTCCAGAGTTTGCCCATGGCAAAGGGTGTACCTCTGCATTTGTGCTTTTGATAAATCATGCCAAACTGCTTTCCATAGTGGCCAGACCAACTTGCACTTCCACAAAGTGATATATGGAAATATCTGTTTCCCAGATAGCCTTTATTTTTTAAAAAGATTTTATTTATTATTTGAGAGAAAGAGTGCACAGGGAAAGAGAGGGAGAAGCAGGTTCCCCATTGAGCAGGGAGCCCGATGCGGGGCTCTATCCCAGGACCCTGGGATCATGACCTGAGTGGAAAGCAGATGCTTAACTGACTGAGCCACCCAGGCGTCCCCCCCCCATAGCCTTTATAAACCTATTATATTTTTCTAGCCTGAAGGGTAAAAAATGGTATTTCAGTGTAATTAAAAAAAAGATTTTATTTATTTATTTGAGACAAAGAGAGAGGGAGAGAGAGCACACACAAGCCGGGGGTGGGGACAGGCAGAGGGAGAGGGAGAAGCAGGCTCCCCGCGGAGCAGGGAGCCCGATGTGGGACTCAATCCTAGGGCCCCGGGATCATGACCTGAGCCGTAGGCAGATGTTTAAACCACTGAGCCACCCAAGCACCCCTGTTTCACTGTAGTTTGAATGTATTCTCTTGTCATGAGTAAGGTGATGCTTTCTTTCATTTGCATATCTTTTCCCATAATCTGTTGGTGTTCTTTATCCATTTTTCTCACATGTTCTCTTTCTTAATTCCTGGGAATTCTATATATGCTAGAGGGATTAATCATTTGCTGTGATGAACTGTTATTAGTTTTCCCAGCTCGTTCATTTGGCTTTTGATTTGTTCATGGTGAATTTTACCCAAGCAAAGTTATTTTAAAAATATTTTCATGGAATTGAACGTCTCAATTTTTTTTTTAATGGTCTCTTGATTTTGAGCCGAGCAATAAAAGCTCCCCCCACTACTATAAGACCCTGGCATATTTTGTGACCAAAGGTGTGGGCAACTTTTCTCTGCTCACTTTATGCCTAACCATCAATTTCCCTGAATTATATTGTAAATTGACCTATGGCAAAAAGGCGAGTCAGAACTGAAAGCACCCCTCACCTCCTCAGTCCTGGGAAACTTTAGAGAAGGCTGTTGTGGGAAGGGCAGAAAACCAGCAGAAAAAGAACAAGAAAGAAATTCTTGGGAATCTGTGGTTGCAGAATGCTTCTCTCTCCTTTTGTGCATGTTGGCTTCACATAACTTAACTCATGTACCAGGGAACCTTGAGGGACCGACTTGATTCGAGGTTGTTATCAGCTGGTAGAATTCTAGGTACATTTGTAAAGACTCTCTGAAGGAGGGTATCCTCCCCTTAGGCCTCCGGAAACCCCCCCAAATAATTTTTTCAAGAGCCATGACTTCTATGCAGGTAAATTGAACACATATCCAAGCAAACAAGGCTACAGGCTGACGAGCAACAGACATATAGACAATGCAAGAGGGGTCTTCTCACCTTCAGACACTGGAATATTAGACCAGAGACAGACAGACAGAATGATTCTGCTTACCAGGTTTAAATAACTTATTGATCTTAAAAATATCTGAAGGCCACTCTAAAAACCACAGAGCAAATCTGGAAAAAAATTCTGAACTTACAGATGTGGCAAATATAATAACTAAAAATAAAATTCAGGGTAGCGGAGAGATTGGACATAGAATGATATGGAATTAGAGAATTAGAAGATAGAAAAGAAGAGATTATCTGGAATAGGGCACAAAGAGACATGATGTTGAAAAATCTAAGAAAGAGCTAAGAGATATGAAGAATAATTTGAGAAGGGCCAATGCATATTTGACTAGAGAGGAAATAAAGCAAAGGCAAATTTTTCGTGAGATTACGGTTGAGAATTTTCCAGAGCGGGTGATATACGGTCATTCATAGGTACAAAGGTCTAAGCTAGCAAGGTAAAAAAATTTTTTAAAGTCTGCATTTAGATAGCGTAATGATACCAGGGATATCCAAAAGCAAGGAGAAAAATCTTACAAACAGCCAGAGAAAGTACATTTTACTTACAAAAGAATGACAGTTGGAATGTCTGCCAACCTAATAAAAACATCAGAGGGAGGCAGAAACCAGTGGAATGTCTTTAGTGTGCTGCTGAACAAACAACCTAGCATTTTTAGTCCAGTTAGAATATGATTTAAGAATGAAGGCAAACTAGGGGTGCCTGGAGGGCTCAGTCCGTGAAGCGTCTGCCTTTGGCTCTGGTCATGGGTCATGATCCTGGGGTCATGATCCAGGGATGGAGCCCGCCTTGGGCTCCCTGCTCAGCATGGAGTCTGCCTCCCCCCCCCCCCCCCCCCCCCCCCCCCCCGCCCCTTCCTGCTCTCTCTCTCTCCCTTGCTCTCTTTCAAAGGAATAGATAAAATCTTTAAAAAAAAAATAATGAAGGCAAAACAAAGGAAGCTCTCTAAAATCTAACCTGAAGTTCATGAATGGAATGAGGCCATCCAAATAGCCAATCAACATGCAAAGTACTCAGCCTAATTAATCATCATGGACATTTACATTGAAACAATGACCTACCACCACATCTGCATTGGATTGGCAAAGAACTCTGACAAAGCAAGTGTTGAGGAGGATTTGGAGCAAAGATAATGTTCATCTCCTGTTTCCAGGAGTATGTCCTGATAAAATTACTTGGGAAAAATTTTGGATGATTTTGCAGAGTTGAAATTATGACCATCTCAAGACTCAGCATCTGCACTTGCAGATACGTGCCCTAGAGAAAGTGTACATCTATGCAGTAGGAGAGGGTATAAGGATGCTTGTTAGCAGTATTTGTCAGTATAGCCTTATTAAAACCGAGATAACCCAAATGCCCATTGACAATAAAACGAGTACATAAGTTGCAGTGTATTCACGCAATGTGTTATTGCACAGCAGTAACAAACAAGCAACCATCACATGTGACAACACGTATGGATCTCAGACTACGCTGAACAGAAGCATAAATATAGTAACACTCCATTTATGTGCATTTCCCAAACAGGTGAAACCGAACTGTATTGCGTGGGGATGCATGCCTAGTGGCAAAGACCTTAAAAACGAAGAAAGGAGAATAAAAATCTGGATAATGGCTCCTTATAGGGAAAGGGAAGCTCTTTTGGTCTGAAGTAAGGCACCAGGTTTTTTGAACATGAGGTTCAATTTCCTGGCCTGATCGGGGGGTTCTGTGTGGGTTCACTTTTAGCCTTAAAATAGCTGTTCCTGTGTTTTTTTTTCATTCTTTTCTGTCTACATGCTGCGTGGGACAATTAAAATATTTGTAAAACGGAAACATTCCTCTCCCCTCACCCCTGTGTGCCTCCCCAGCCACAATCCCTAGTCCTATTTTCCAGTATATCTGCCCCCCTGAGGTATTTCTAATTCTTATTTTAAATTACTGTCCCTGTCCCCGCGGCCCCCCCCCCCCCCATTAGAGTTACTTCTGTTTTCACTAACATAGGTTGGCCGGTTAGGTGCTTTCCTTTTGAGGTGGTCCCTGGCTCAGCCAGATACACAGGACAGCCTCAACCAGCAAGAATTATCTGGCCCAAAACGTCAGTACTGCCGAGGTTGAGCAGCACCGCCCTACTATGTGTCTCCCTGGTAAATTCAATGGAAGAAAAGGGTATGAGCCCTAGGACTTTAAAAATCACAGTTAATCCCTCTCCTCTGCAATCACCCACCTAGTAACCCTGCAGCCGCCCCTCAGCCATCACGTGGGCTTCCTTCTCAAGCCTCCGGAGAGAACGAGAGAACGGGGGAGGGGAGGGATTTTAAAACACCAGCTCTGTGAGCTTGCAGGGCTGTGGTTCCTGACGCTATTCAGTCCGAGCTGTGTTCCTCACCTCCCCACCCCTGCTGGGCTTGCACTCTGCTGGGGGAGGGGGCAGGTGGTGACTGCACCAAGAGGCGGCAGGGGGAGGGGCAAGAGCAGAACTACGCGGCTTTTCTCCAACTTTTCATCCCGCAGTGCCCAGTGCCAACCACCTTCCACCCTGGGCTGCAGCATGCCTCACCGTGCGCGCGAGCATACACACGCGCGCACACATGCACAGACACGCGTGCACACGCACGCACAGATACACACACACGCACTCACACACATAAACACACGAGCACACACTGGCACACGTGCAGACACACACGCACACACTCGCGCGCACACACTGGCACACGCGGACACACACGAACACACACTGGCACACGCGCGCACACTGGCACACGCGCACACACATGGTGACACTCGCACACACACTGGCGCACGCGCACACATGCACACACACTGGCACACACACAGGCACACACTGGCAGACGCGCACACGCACACAAGCGCGCACACACACCGGCACACCGGCACACACCCTGACACGCGCACACTCATACACGCACACATTCACACGCCGGCACACGTGCACACACATACGCGCACACACGCACACGACTGGCACGCGCGCACACACTGGAACACACGCACACACATACGCACACACACGCACACAACTGGCGCGCGCGCACACACTGGCACACGCACGCGCAACACACTGGAACACGCGCACACGCGCACACATATACACACAGTGGCACACGCGCACACACATACGCACACGCTTACACTGGCACACGCACACACGCACACTCATACAGGCACGCGCACGCGCACACACACATGCGCGCTCACACGGACACACGCGCACACATACGCACACACACGCCCAGGTGCACACGCACGCACGCACGCACGCACTAGTTCAAAAGTTTTTGATTCCCCAAGGGGTTTCTTCTCTTCCTCTCTGCTCCTCTTCTCCTCCTCCTCCTTCGCTTCTTTCTTCTCCTTCTCCTCCTCCTTCTTCTTCTTCCTCCTCCTCCTCTTCTGCTGGTTCCTTTTCCTCTTCCTGCACACTCCTCTCTCTTCCTCTCCTTCTCATTCTCTTTATCCTCCATCATTCCTAGAGTCTATATATTCTCCTATAGTTTCCTTCGGTCTGATTTCATTGAAGGGGCCAGCATCCTGTGCTAATCCATCATCTTGGTTGGCATCCTGGTCATTGTGGTGACAGTGATAATTGGGCTGGTGATTTTGTAGTGTTGTGTATTTCAATCGAATGTCACGCAATTTCTCGAATATTAGTAGAGTTTGAGCAGTGTCTCCATAAACAGTGAAAACACAAATTTTGTCCTGTCTTTCCGGCTAACTTCACTTGTTTAATTTTTTTTTAAAGCAGGCTCTGTGCCCAGTATGGAGCCCAGTGTGGGGCTTGAACTCAACGACCCTGAGATCAAGACCTGAGCTGAGATCAAGAGTTGGACACTTAACCGACTGAGCCACGCAGGCGCCCCTGTTTCTTTTTTCTGAATAAGTTTCTGAGGTGCAGTTGACTTCGTTTGGAACTATTGCTGAGAAATATAAAACAGTAACTTAACCAAATGCTTTAGTTAAGTCATACAAAACACTTGGGCTTCTTAAGAGGTGATGATAGTTAATTTTATATGTCAACTTGGTTAGGGTATGGTGCCCGATCCTTTGGTCAAACACAACTGGCATAGATGTTGCTGTCAAGGTGTTTGGTAAGTGTGATTATTATAATTAGTTGACTTTAAGTAAAGGAGATGAGTTTTGATAACGTGGGTGGGCCTCGCCCAATCAGTTGAAGGCTTCAAAAGCAAAAATGGATTTTTCAGGGAAGGAATTCTGCCTCAAGACTGTAAATAGAAATCCTGTCGGAATTACCAGCCAGCCAGCCTTCCATATAGACTGAAGACATAACACATCCACAATCACATGGGCCAGTTTCTTAAAATAAATTTCTCTCTCTAAGTACTTACATATCCCATTGGTTCTGTTTCTTCAGAGAACCCTGACTGATAGAGAAGTTATTTTGTACCACATCTTTTCTTGAAAGTGAAAGGGCTTTTAAATCAAAGTTGTTCAGATGAGATTCTCAGGGTCAGTTGACCAGGACTGAGAAGAAGCATGTGTAGCTGGTGCATGATCAGACCTGCTTCATAACCCAGAGGCACAATAGAATAGCTTCTTTTGGACAAGTCAAAACCAAGGTTTCCCAAAGTAAAGTGACACTTTGATGAGAAATAATGAGGTAATTAAATGTGTCATATTCCCAGAATTATATGTATCTTTTTTGCCAAAGCTGTGTGCACACCTCTGGAAGGGCAGCCAGTTGTTCCTGAGGCCCTGCGTAACTTTAGCTGTGTTCACTGATTCCTGCATTTATTCACCCATTCATGCAACATCTCCTGAAGAGGACAACAACTCTCTCTGTCCTGTATCACCAGCATATAACATTGCACCTGAGTATTTCTTTTTATGGATTTTATTTATTTGAGAGAGCGAGCATGAGTCGGGGTGGGGGGCTGGTGCAGAGGCAGAGGGAGAAGCAGACTCCCTGCTGAGCACAGAGCCCAACATGGGACTCGATCCCAGGACCCAGAGACTATGACCTGAGCCAAAGTCAGATGCTTACCCGACTGAGCCACCCAGGTGCCCCAACACAGCGCCTGAGTATTTGTGGAATGAAGGATAGATGTCTTAAATTGCCGATTTATGTGTCAGTTGAATAAAAAAGTAAACTAGAAGACCTGCAGAGTGTTTTCATCTTCGTAGTTTGCTCCAACCCAACTTCTGTTGTAGGTATTTATGATGACTTGTCTTGTTCCTTGCTCCCACATTAGACCCCCTGCAGGTGGAAGGTACTCGGGTCCTATCTGCAGACTAATCCCGACCCCAGGTTTGGGACCAGCACTGCTCTTGAAAGGTATACTTCTAGAAGCTTTAGCTCAGCAGCTTGTTCCAGGCATGCTCTGCCCTTGAGCTTCTGGGTCTGGGATGGGCGCTTTGCATTCATTGGCTAGGGTGTGTTTTGCTACTGACAATGAACTCAGTGGTGGCTTCTCCCACTCCATCAAGGCCGTATGTGCAATATAATGGTCACAAGCTATGGCCTCCCTTAGACCGGTGTTCATATTTAAATCATGCCTTTTATTAGCATGGTTTCCTCATCTGAAGAAATGTACCTGTGTTGGATATATGTACAGAGTGATGTCAGCTTTGACACTGAAAAGTACGGGGGCCCCTCCGTACATGCTGACTCCTTCTTCCTCATTCTGGGATTTAGTTCTGCCTTGCTTTGCCTTGTGCTCACACTGAACGCCATAATTTGGGCAAGCCAGCGTGCCTCTTGGGACATGTTCCCACCTATACAAAAAAAAGTTGAAGCTGGATACTATATTCCAAACTGTATCATAGGGAGCAACAGATGTCTGTTCGACAATTTATTTACAAACACTCACTGAGTGTTACTTCTGTGCCAGACACTTTTACGCATTCGGAGTTCAGTGATGAACAGGAAGAAAAATTCATGCTTGCGTGGGGCTCACTTAATGTGCAGAAAATTAAAATAGGTGTCACGAGAAAATGAGAGGGGGCCGATGGCTGGTTTCAGTTCGGTGGTCGGGAACGTTTCTCTGGAAAGTGCATTTAATCAGAGATCCTAAGAACAAGAAGGAGGCAGTCCGGTGATGATCAGGAGGAAGAAGATTCTAGGCAGAGGGAATGGCTCATTCAAAAACCTGACACGTGGCTGAAGTACTGAGAGCATTTTGTCCTGGGTCAGGCACAGCCCTTGATTAATGCACTCTTGTGAAATGCGACTCTTCAAGAGGATGATTGTGTTTGCAGTGTTTCCCAAGTCTGTTGGACCAGAGAACCCTTCTTGCATGGGGTATCCATTAACATCTCTTAGCAAATAATATTCCAGCACCAGTATTTTTTGATTTATTTCTGCTGCCGGACCTCCCTGCCCTTGCTCTAGCTACAGTTCCATCGGAATGCTGGAGGGAAGTCATGTGGTGTCAGGCACTGAACAGAGTTTCTGCCTTTTCCCCATGTGCGGGCCCTGGCCTCAGTTTCCCTAGCTGGGTTCTGAGGCTCTGGTTCTGGTCCAGGCAGAAGTCACTAAAGGCTCCGCCCACAAGGGCAATGATAAAGCCATGATGTCCTTTCCTTCAGTGACGGCAACCTGCCAGGTCTTCTTTCCAAGACTGTGTAGATTGCTGTATACACATTTAGAGTCCTGTGCTTAATTTGATCGCCAAGGTGGGAAGTTGTCCTAGTGGTGGGGAAATCCATTGCCATTCTTATTCTTGTGGGAGTCAAATGGCTACCTCAAGTTAGGTATGAGGTACTTGCAGAGGAAGAAATCCTCCACAAAAGCTATAATGCTCTACTGAGTAATGGTGGAGTTGGGCTGTATGCCAGGACTTTCGACTCCAAAGTTCATCTTCCCTGATGCTATATTTTGCTATTTTCCTAAAACTGGAGACTCCCCTTACCAGTCAGACTCCCAGTCTGTCCCTACTTTGCAAACTCTTCTGTATGCCTCCACGTTTTTCATGTGTCCAACACATCCTCAGCAGTGACTTTTTATTTTCGTTTTGGTATTTTCATTATACAAAGTCAGGATCAAAGCTGTGTTTTCCAGGCTTTCATGCTTGTTCCAGGGAGAGTAAGCTCCCCCCCACCCCGCCCTCGGTAATCCCTGGTGAATCCAGTGCAATATCCTAACCCTAACACCTGCGTTAAGAGATATTTGAAGAGGGGCGCCTGGGTGGCTCAGTCGGTTAAGCATCTGCCTTCAGCTCAGGTCATGATCCCAGGGTCCTGGGATCGAGCCCAGCTCCGGGCTCCCTGCTCAGTGGGGGGTCTGCTTCTCCCTCCCTGTCTCACCTGCTTGTGTTCTCTCTCTCAAATAAATACATAAAATATTTTTTAAAAAGAGATGCTTGAAGAGAGGACACACAGGTTGTTGTTGTTTTTTTTTTTTTAAATGAACCACCAAAGGAAGGTACTGTTTCTCCCCCATCCCACCCACCGCAGGAGTCCCTTGTAGCCCCATTACCCAGAGCCTTGTCTGATATATTTATTTCCTCCAGTCCCTTCTTGAGCCAACCTACTTTTTCTCTTGTGCCAGAGTTTAGGTTACAAAATGTCATACATCTGTTAACTGCCATGTGAAAGAGCTCTCTGAGGTAGGAGAGAGCAGTCTGGCTTCTCATGACTGGCCTCTGATGGGTCATCAGTGCCCTGGAAACTGGAGCCACATGGAGGATCTTTTAGAGTCTGGAAGAAGGTGCTTGGTATTGTGAGGTTGCTGGGAAGGCCACAGGCTGCCCATGAAGAAATCCCACAGCACAGAATTGAGTTGCAAGCTTGCAGAGAACAGAATCTTTAGCTCCTCACACTGCTCTCAGAATGTGGCATGATGCTAGACATCTGGAGCTCCCTATTTGCAAAATCAAAGTGAATTTGCCATTGCACGGCATCCAATCTGCTGCCCGGGCTCTGGACTTAACCTGTGACCCCAGATTGTTGGCTTTACCGCCAACTCCTACTCATTAAAGAGCCCACTTCCTATCTACCAAGGAGGGACATCCATTGTCCAGGATGTGTTGTGTCGAGGATTTCGAACTAGGCACCAGGTGGCTGCTTTCGGCAGCCACTTGCTCCTAATGAGCCCTCCTGGCCTCACCTGTGCTTCTCCCAACTGCACCTCTGCGTTCCCGCCCCTCAGGGGC
Source organism: Callorhinus ursinus (assembly GCF_003265705.2). Lineage (NCBI taxonomy): Eukaryota > Metazoa > Chordata > Mammalia > Carnivora > Otariidae > Callorhinus > Callorhinus ursinus. The sequence goes on along the minus strand of NW_027397094.1, from coordinate 8,241,790 downwards.
TACATTCTTTCTCTCCCTGAAATGTCAGCCCTCATTCACCTCCACGGCCATTCCTGCCGAGGCCATTCTTTTCTGGGCTTAGCATATCTTCTTCCTCTCCATCCTAAAAATGAAGTTCATTCTAAGAGGGCCACTTAAAATTGCCCTTCTTTTCTAGTCCATAAAGAAAACTGGACAGTTGCATTCATGTGTCTCCAAAATCACCCCAAAGAAACTACTGATAATTCTTCACTTTCAGCATTAAGTAGAAGTCTTTGCTTATATGGTTTGTTTCTTGGGTTCATAATAGCAGTGACATTTGGCTACTCATTATTATAATTGTTCTCAGAATTTTTTTTAAAGATTTTATTTATTTATTTGACAGAGAGAGACACAGTGAGAGAGGGAACACAAGCGGCGTGGGGCGGGGGAGAGGGAGAAGCCGGCTTCCCACGGAGCAGGGAGCCCGATGCGGGGCTCGATCCCAGGACGCTGGGACCATGACCTGAGCTGAAGGCAGACACGTAACGACTGAGCCACCCAGGCACCCCTCTCAGAATTTTTTTTTTATCAGGATTTCAGGTCTAGCTTCTTATTGTCCTTCATGCTTTTGAGAAAGCATTCCTCAGGAATACGAAACTCACAAATGAGGAAAGGACATGTTGCTTTGTCAACTGAGTCATCTTGGCCACGTTGTCTTGAAACAGCCTGAAGATATTTGGGGAAAATGAAAGAGGCCATTTGATCTATTTGAGATGTTCAGGCACAGATATCATTTTACTTGTCCCATTAATTTGAACTCAAGCAGAGTTAATATCGTCGAGTTATGCTTGGCTAAGTGTTTGTGTTACATGCAAATTAGTGCAAACCATATCAAAAATAATTTTCGACTTACGTTCAGCAAATATAAATGCAAAGCTTCTGCCAAGTGTTCCAAAGTAGGCATGTAAATGGAACACCAGGAAGGACCCTGAGAAGCCTGTTCTCCATAAGTGCAGAATAGAGTGTCAATCTGGACGTAGATGTTTATCTCTATGCACTTGAATTGTCGGGACTGGGTGTGGGATCTTACACTTATTCTTATATGGTATCCCTTAAAAGTGACCTTTTCCTCCAGCTGACTAGGATCTCTTTGGATCCGATTCAGCTTGGCTTTTTGTCTCCTGCAGTTTCTTGATATGCAGTTTCTCTCTCACTGCATTTAAGTCATTGGAGAAAAAATATAAAACAGGAGAGCAATGAGGACTGATCTCCCCAGAGCTCATACCATCTGTAGAGCAGCTGCTCCCTTCCCAGCTGGTTCTTCTCGAATCCCAAATGTCTATAGGGAGAAATCAGGAAAATAAACTCTCTGGGCAACCAGGAGGGAGAGAAGGAACAAAATATTTGTTGAGTGCCTGCTACATAGTAGAAGCCAATTGGGGTGGATGCTTTATGTTAGTCACATGTTATCTTGTTTAGTCTTCATCACAACCCAGAGAGAAAGGTGTTATTATGGCTACTTTACATGTAGGGAAACTGAGGCTATGGGAAATGCAAGTAATTTGCCAAAAGGCACTTGGGTGAGTAAGGGAAGGACCTAGGATTCAAACCCAGGTCACCAGGTGCCATGTTGGTCCTCTCTCTATATCACTCTAGCTCCTTTAGTTTCTTTCCTCCCTTTGAATTCTCAAACGCTTGTTCTCAAACTCTTCTTGGGGTGCTTAGACGGACACGCTCCAGGAAGACTTCCCAAGTGGCCACATCAGGCCTCAGTTGGAAGTGCCCGGGCTCCCCCCGCCCCCCGTGCTTTCTCTTCTATGGAGGGATGAGCCTCACGTCTGTCGTGGGGTTCTGTGCGGCAGAGTCTCCTCCTGCTTCTCTTCTTTGCAACAGTTCTCCCTCCTCTTCCTTCTCTTCCTACCCTTCTCCTCCTCGTCCCCCTCCCCCTCCCCCTCCAGCTCTCCCTATCCTTCTTTCTTGTTCTTCTTCACATTCTTTTACTTTCCCGCCTATCCTTGGCTTTGATGCTTTCCAGTGGTGTAGCCGCTGCTTCTTCATTTATTCAACACATATTTCTGAGGTGCTCATTATGTACCAGGCCTTGAGCTTGGTGCCAGGAGGATGGCAGTGAGTAGGGCTCAACCCTGCCCTGATCAATTTTTCATGGTTGTGGGGAAAGAGACAAGATGGCTGATGCTTCGTTATCATGCGGTAAGGGGAACGGGAGTAAGAGAGCATCCCGCAAGCGCACACAGTGGCTCTCCCAGGCCGTGTCCGGATGGAGGAAGTGAGGAGAGGCTTCCCAGAGGAGTTGGCACTCACACTGAGACCCGAAAGTGGGGCAGACGTGTCCTCTGTGCGTGGAGAGGCTCATACTGTCACTTTTGAGGATGCGACTTTCGTCTGCCTCTTCTCTCTCGAGCTCTCACGCTCTTGTCCCGGCTTTGATGCCTTCCACCTTATCTTGACATCTTATTGGGTTTCCCCTACTGCAGCTAAAACTTCATCCTCTCTGATGAGTCAGAGTTTAGGGAAGCATTCCTCTGTCCACCTCACTGTTTTCCTCGTACATAACATCCAGCCTGCAAGATTGCAGACAGCTAGTCCTGACTGGTGCTCCCATAGCCACCCACCACCTGCTTAGTGTCAGCCAGCCAAAATCTTAGAGTTATTCTCTCTTTTATATTTTTGCTATCTTTCCTAGCCCATGCCAACCTCAGACGTGGGTCGCAAGCTCTCTGTGTTCACATCCGAGAAAATGGCTGAAAGGATTGAACAGGAAAGGTTGAATACGATAATGCATCCATCCTTCAGTGGAAATCTACCCACATCTAATATTGCTCAAAACATATGAACTCTTATCCTCCAGTTGCCGTGAAAGTCATTACCAAAAAGCATAAAATCACTGAGCTGAAAAATCTTTTAGAAGACTTTGAATCCAAACTTTATCCAGTGTTCTAGTCATCTAGCCTCTTCTGATGATGAGGACTTGATCTTTCATAAAGCCCCTCTGCTAGGGTTGAACACCTCCATTTAGAAGGCTCTTCCTCGTATGGACCCAAAATTTGTTTCTCAGTGTGGTACCTATTTTCGCTTCTGAAACTACTTGGAAACATTAATTCACTTGGTCAGTCTGTCAGGACTTTTGGCAAATATTTCCTGAGCATCTACTATGTGCCCAGACAGTGTTTTAGTCCCTGGGATTAAAGCAGTAAATTAAAAAGAAAAAAAAAAATCCCTGCCCTCAGGTTTATTTTCTAGTGGGGGAGATAAGACAGTATATAAGGAGAATGTGTAAAATGCATAATATGTTAAATAGTGTTAAGTGCTAAGACAAAAGAAAATCGGGGGCGCCTGGGTGGCTCAGGTGGTTAATCGTCTACCTTCGCCTCAGGTCATGATCTCAGGGTCCTGGGGTTGAGTCCTGCATCAGTCTCCTTGCTCATCAGGGAGTCTGCTTCTCCTTCTCCCTCTGCCTCTCCCCCGGCTCATGTTTTCTCTCTCTCTCTGTCAAATAAATAAACAAAATCTTAAAAACAATCAAGCAGGTAAAGGGGAGACAGCAGTTAAGGGGTGAAGCTAATCTAATCCTTTTATGTGACAGCACTTGAGATATGTTAGGATGCCTATTCCGTCCCTCAGTTCCTTTACCCAGACGATAGTGTCCTCTGACACCTTCCACCTGGTGTCAGTTGAGGTGCTCCACGACCCTGATCACTGTCTGATGATGTCTTAGATGACAGGACTCATTCTGGGTGCATGTCTATGGCCCCTGGGGATTGCCACTTTCTCCTTAAAGGGAAAGAGAGGGAAGTGTTCACTAAACACCTGCTACGGGCTAAGCTTCCGACTGGCTCCATTTCAAAGGCAACACAAGAGTTTTCAGACGTCGTCTTGCCCATTCTTCACTCTTGGAGTGCTTCTTCTGGCCCCCATTGTTTCTCCGTGACTTGCAGACACCAGTCCAACAATTGCATATGTCCTTTCTCTCAGCATCTTGGGACCTACTTGAGCTCCAGGAGAAGACCGGGTTCATTTCACATATTTATGTGCTTTCCAGTGGCCTTTTACTTTCCCTTTAGTCATTTTCCTCCCATTTCTTTTGCTTAAAAATCCTTCTCCTTGAAAGAGATAAGCCAAATCGGTGTTAACAGCTTGTCTCTTTATAATCTTTGCCCGTCATGCTGTATGCCTCAAGATGAGAGGGTGACCCCTTCTTGGGGTATCTTCTTGTTGTAAATATGACTTTAAAGGTTCACTTGAGGATGCAAACTTTCTGGAATGTATTTTGGCACTTCGGGTGTGGTATACCCTTTGATCAAGCAACATCACTTCAAATACTGATCCTAATTAGATAACCACGCATATGACAAGTTTTCATTTTAAGGATGTTCACGGTGGCATTACTTAGAATAAAAAAAAAATGGAACAACTGAAAAGTTCAAGAGGAGGAGTTTTATTAAATAAAATATGGTAAAGCCATTAAATAATAATCAGTTATTAAAATTTGTATTGACATTTGATGATGTAGGCGTCAAAACTAGTCACCCCAAGATGTGCCATTTTGGCATAAAGATTTTTTGGGGCTGAAAACAAGCCCAAAAGACTCAGGAAGAAACTTTGACCTTCCCCCTAACTGCCTAAAAGAATTTAATGGAGAAGATGCCCAGGAAGGGACTATTGCCATAGATAACTACAGTATAATAGGAAGCAGGGGGGTAGACAGGGAGGAGTTAGGCAAGTCTGTTGGTTAAAATTCCTCTCTGTGTCCCATTGTTTCTAAGTGGCCCAGCAAACATTTGTCTACCATTTACTCTTTTTCAACTTCCTGTAAATTGCTTTCCCTCCTTTTGAAGTCCCAGACCCCTACCCCCTTTTCCTTCATTCAGGATGACATATATGCTTCATTTTTGCTATCTTTGGAATCTCACATTTATGCGGGTTTCCCGTCTGTATGCAATTAAATTTCATTTTCTCCTCTTAATATGTCTGATGTCCCTTTAATTCTTAGACTAGTCAAAAGAACCTGGAAGGGTAGAGGAAAATTTTTCCTAACCAATAATAACAAAAGGTAAGATTTCAATGTGCTACTGGATGAAAAAGCACTTGAAAAGCTATGCAGAGTAAAATTACATTATTTGTAGAACACGTAGAAGACTTGTAATGGACATATCAAAATGTTAACTGTGAGTATTGATGGGGGATGGGATTGGGGACAGATTTGGTGTTCCATTTTATTTTTGTGCATATTCAAAATTTTCTACCATGAACTTGTATTACTTTACAATTAATAAAATTGCTTTTAAATTCCTCTTTTTCCTCTTTTTTTTTAGACTCTAGGTTTTGCCTGAGTGTTAGCTTTTGAGACTCTTCTTAAGAAGTCTATTATGGGGACACCTGGGTGGCTTAGGTGGTTAAGCATCCGACTCTTGGTTTCGGCTCAGGTCATGATCTCAAGGTTGTGACATTGAGCCCCACATCGGGCTCTGCGCTGAGTGTGGAGCTGGCTTGAGATTCTCTCTCCCTCCCTTTCTTGCTCTCTAAAATAAATAAATCTTTAAAAAAAACAAGTCTATTATGTACCTTTCCCATGCATTTTGTTTGCATTTTGTTTTCATATTTTCTACCTGCCCTCTAAAAATCACAACATAGTAGAGAGCTCCCTATCTAGTTCTAGAAGTTTCTTTAGCCACCTTTTCTTTATTTCTCACATGATTTTCTTGTTTGAACTCCTTTAGAATGTTTCATCTTGCTAGACCATTTTACATTTTAGATTCTCATGTCACAGAATCTCCCTGTCTTTTCTTACCACTTTTTTCCTTTTTTTTACAGTCTTTATTTTTTTTAGAACAGATTTATTTAATTCATAGTGAAGTTGAGAGAAAAATACAGAGAGTGCATATATCTCCTGCTCCTTCTCCCAGTTTCCCCCTCTACCCAAATTCCATAGTTTATGGTTCACTCTCGGGGCTGTACATTCTATGAGTTTTGACAAATGCACAATGACAGGTATCCACCATTATAACATCATATGGAATAGTTTCACTGCTCTAAAAATCCTCTGTGATTTGCCTATTTATACCTCCCTCCCCCATAACCCCTGGTAATCACTGATCCTTTTATAGTCTCCATAGTTTTGGCTTTCCCACAACATAATAGAGTTGGAATCATACAGTATGTAGCCTTTCTGGTTGGTGTCTTCTGCTTTGCAATATGAAATTAAGCTTCCTTCGTGTTTTTTTCATGGCTTGATAGATCATTTCTTTTTGTGCTGAATAATAGTCTATTGCCTGGATAGGCCACAGTTTGTTTATCCATTCACTTATTGAAGAATATCTTAGTGCTTCCAAGTTTTGGCTATTATGCATAAAGCTGGATTACCGATAAAGCTCCTGTGAACATCCATGTGTAGGTTTTTGAGTGGACACAATTTTCAACTAATTTGGATAAGTACAAAGGAGCACGATTGCTGAATTTTATGGTGAAAGTATGTTCAGTTTCATAAAAAAGAGCAAAACTGTCTTCCAAAGTTGTATGCTTTTGCATTCCCACCAGCAGTTAACATCTGTTGCTTCATATCCTTTTCAGCAATTGGTGGTGTCAAGGCTTCGGATTTTGACCATTTTAATAACAGCATAGTGGTACTGCAATGTTCTTTTATTTGCAATTCCCCAACGGCATATGACGAACATCTTTTCATATGCTTCCTTGCCATCTGTATTAATTCTTCGGCAAGGTGTCCATTCAGATCTTTTGCTCATTCTTTAATCCAATTTGTGTTTCCATTGTTGAGTTTTAAGAGTTTTTGTCCATTTTGGATGACAGCGTTTTATCAGATATGTCTTTTGCAAATATTTCCTTCCAGCCTAGGGCTAGTCTTTTTATTTTCTTGATAGCGTTTTTGGCAGAGCAAAAGTTTTTAAATTTTACTGAAGTTCAGCTAATCAGTGATTTTTTTCATGGATTGTGCCTTTGATGTTGTACTAAAATGTCATCCTATACTCAAGGTTATACAGAGTTTCTCCTCTGAAATCCAGGGGTTTTGTAGTTTTGCATTTTACATGCAGGTCTTAAGATAGATTATAAATCTATCTTAATTGTTCAAAGATTTGAACAATTTTGAATTAATTTTTGTGAAGGGTATGAAGTCTACATGCAGATTCGTTACTTTGTGCGATATGGATGTCCAACTGTTCCAGCACCAATTGTTGAAAAGATGATCTTTTCTTCATTGTATCGCCCTTGCTCCTTTGTCAAAGATTTGTTAACTATATTTATGTAGGTCTGTTTGCTCTTTGTGGATTATAATTTAACTTGGGAATAGGTTTCACTTTCTTTACTTTCACTTTCTTTAAAACTAACGTTCTCAAACCTAAGGTCACAGATATTTTCCATTCTCTTTAACCAGATGTACAGATTGGAGAGATCTTCTATTGCCACTGTACTTCACTCTGTGCTGGTCTGGCAGTCTTTGTCAGGGGTAGAATTCTAGAATTTATTCTCTTATCACTATTTCTATACCTTTTTCATTTTCTCTAATTCCCCACCCTGAGATTTATGCCTTCTCTTTAGGTTTACAAAGATTTATAATCTATCTTTCTATCAGTGTCAATGTCTTTCAGAGATTGAGAGAGGCCCAAGCTATTTCAAAAATTTTGAAGTTAATGGATTGTTTAAAAATAGTAAAAATCCCAAATACAGTGCTAAAAATTGTGGTATACTTTAACGGATTATATTTTTTGAAATACGATTTTCATATGCCAGAAAATGACCTAGTACTTACATTGAATTTTTGGTAAGTCATTATAGAATTTATTTAAGATATTGATTCCTGGTGTGGTACTCAGTTTGTCTGCTCAGTATCCTTTTTCTCCTTTATGAACAAAATAGTTGTTTTTCAGAGCAGCAATGAGAACAGCTGAACAATTAGATTTCTCTGGCCGTAAGGGGGTGGTCTCTGACAGTGCTCTGGTCAGTGGAGGTAGCAGATGTCCCCGGGGGCAGGGAGGCCCTTTTTGAATAAAACAAGCAGCAAACTTTGCTTTCTGCCCATAACCAGTCTGTTTCTTCCTACCTGAAATGTGGGGACATGAAGGCTCCAGCTGCAGTGGTTACTTTGTCAAATACAGTGCAATGGAAGAAGAAGCCTCTGGCAGACAAAATCATCAGTCTTCTAGTTGTTCAAGTTTTCCATTCATGGCCCAACACATTCCTAAGTTGCACATGTGCATTGGCCCTGTGGTGAGGGTCTTCTCTCGGGCCTCCAGGCATCTCCTGAGACTGTTCCTGTAAAGTTGTTCTGGAGACCCAGGTCCAGCATTCTTCTTACCCCCCACCCCCCCACCCCACCACCATATGCAATCCTCATCAGAACCACACTTTCGAAAAAGAGTATTCTTTCTCTATTATCACATTTGGGGTGTGAATTCCATTTAATAAAACAGCATTAATTATTGATATTTATGGCATGAGGCTTGCCTCTTGACATGAAGAGCTCAAATGCCCTCCATGTATTCCTTGTTCTGTGCCTTAACGGGCAGACATCTGCTGCGGGAAGGAGGCTCGCTGACTCCATTTCTTCCCCTTCAATACATGCTTTCCAGTGATTGTTTTTCTGTGGTGACTTCACAGAGCTGTTTTCCACTGATAACCTTCCTTTCCATGAGTGATCCTTAAAGTTCCTCACACTGCCACCCTCATCCTGGACTATACAGTGTACTCAACCCAACCCCAGCTCCCACCCAGCTGGAGCTTGTTACAGTTGCTCTTACAGTTGGTTCTCCCTCTTTCTCCACCACGTTCTGCTTGGCCGGGGCACACGCCCTGCCTTCGGCCTCCCGCACCTTCTGAGATGCCTCCACAAGAGCCATGGCAGCCGTGTGTCCCCTTCTAGTCTCCATGGGTAGCCATGCCACCTCCTTTCCAGCATAAACAAAATTTGTGATTCCCCTAAAACTCTCTATAAGGTAGGCTTTGCAGACTGTATTATTCCTAGATAAATGAAAAGACTTCTCAAACCCCAGTTACTGGGAGAACCACAAGTAGAAACTGCAATCAAGAACACACTACTAGATGGCATAGGTCAAAGTTTAACATTGCTACTAATTCAAATTGGAGTTTGTCTCATGAATGGGCAATTATGTGAGTCGTGATGCCGACAGAGCAATGCTGAGACATGTTCCCTGGCAAGTAGCCTCTTCTACTGTTTGGTGGCAACCTTCAGTCTCCTGACAGGTCTTGTTTGGTAGCTCGTCTGCTACAAATGTACAACAGGGAGCCAAGGACAAGCAGGAAGCCTGCAAATACAGGAAAGACTCACTCATCTTGTAGGTGATGTTCCTTCAGACATCCACTAGCTTTTTCTTTTCTGAAACTGGGTTATAACCTATGCGTCATGGGCAAGTTGAACACCAGCCGGCTTGGGACTTTCCCTAATTTACAAAGGGTAGGTCTTGATCATTTGCCCTAGGGATGATGAGTGTCTATTTTAGCTTCTCAGGGACGTGCATAAAGCTTGTTGTCTTGCTAAGTACTCTGGTACAGGACCCTGTTCTACCTTCCATAGAGGGAACCACGTAGATTGGACTTGCTAGAAAGCATGTGGGCAGCTGTCCTTGAGAACTACCAGGCTGAGACTCATACCTGCTACACCCCACCCAGGGCCAGTCATGCCTCTGCCGCCAGCAATAAGGACACCGAGGCTCTGATTTAGGTCATGCATCTTCAGTCTGCAGTTCATTGAATTTGGGCTCAATTTCTTCATCTGTGAAATGGGCATGATGCTATCTATTTTGCAAGAGTGTTCTGCAGATTAAATCATTACAAGGTATATGTGAGGTGTACGACAGCCATTCCACTCACTACTCATGGAAGATTTATCGAGCATCCAGAGTGAGCCGGACACTGTGCTAAGGATGGAGTCTCTGCTCCTAAATGCTTATAGTTTATCTAGTGGAGGATACAAAAGCTTTACAGAAAATCTTATAGATAATGTCATAATTAGAATAAAAATTAAGAAAGTAAACAGGGCACTGTGTTAGTTCCTGCCACCATTTAATGCTGGGCATGGTGTATTGGAAACCAGAAAGTTTTAATGTGAAGCAAGTAACAAAACATTTTGGCATTCATTTCTTGGCAGAAAATTGGAGCCATTACAGAATGGGTTTTGTGATATACATAGAAAAGTTGAAAGAGTTGTTTTGCCTTAATCTTCTCAAAAAGAGAATGGAAATCAGTCCAATCCAAACCAAGCAAAGCAAGCCAGCCACTTAACCACAAATCAGCCAACATACAAACATAAAAGAGTTAAACGGTAAGGGAACATGATTACAGTAACACTTACTTCAAAATCCAATAATGGAGATCAGCTGGTATTTATTAAGTTCTTTTCATGTCCCAGTCCTGTGCTAAGTGCTTTCCCGGATGTTCCCGTTGATGCTTCACTACTCTTCCAGATGCGCAGCACTATATTCACATTCTACAGATGTGAGAACTTTCCAAGAGTCGTACGGTACAAACAGGACAGAGTTGGGCTTCCAGTAAAGATCTCTGTGGCTGACAGCCTCTGTGCTATCAACCACTGCACAATAAAGCATTTCTCTAAAAATAAGATTGTCTGTGAACCAATTTTTGAAAGAATTAAATTCTCAGACCATCCATGAATAACTTCCAGGTGGGTAAAATATCTAAATGTAAAATGCAAAACTACATGAAAAGATACAATGCAAGAGAAATACTTTTATATGATTGGGGCAGAGAAGCCCTTCCTAAGTGTGGCTTGCAGCCCATAAATTATAAAAGAATGTGATGACTGACAGGAATAATTTAAAATGTTTCTGGGGCATAGGAAACCATAAATGAAATAAAAGGGAAGTGAAAAGTGAGAAAAAAATTGCAATCTAGTTAACAAAGAGCTAAGATCTACAATATGTAAAGAAACCAATAAACCAGTAAGGAAAACAAATAAACAAATGGAAAAATAGGTTAATAATATAACCGTCATAGTAAGATTAACTTTACTGACAAATAACAAATCAAAACTATAATTATTATTTCTGAAATATGTTGTCAAATGTAGAAAACATTAATGTCAAATACCAAACATGCATAAACACTAACAAATTGTCAAATATTAAAATAGCTGTTATAATTTTAAATGTCTCATTTGTTGGTCTTGTCTAGTTCCAGAATGTCTCCTAATAAGTTTTTCCACACCTGTGGAAAAATTCATATATAAAGTTTCAACATTATATTTTACAAAATAGAGAAAAACAGAAAAAACTCATGACTGCACATATAATTTAGTGGAAACAGGTTCTCCAGGAAATATGATGGATTTTGCAGTTATTAAAAAAAGGGGGTTGACCTCTATGCTCTGATAAGAAGGATATGATTTATTATAAAATAGAAAAACACCTGGTTGAACTATATGTACTATTTTATTTGTATTATAAAACCATACTTCTATATACACAGGAAAAAAGCCTTGAAACGTAAGTATTTAAATACTAGTAATAGTTACCTCTAGGGAATGGAAAGAGTAGGGTGGCCTTGGTATCTACTTTTGTATTGTTTAAATTTTCAACATACACACACACACACACACAGATGTATTTCTCCATAAATTTTAGAGACAAGTCAAAAATAAAACATTTCATTGTAAAAAAGGTTATTTATATAAAATCCAACTGACCAAAATATGCTTTTATGGTATGGATGGTTGGATGGTCATTTTCATTCTGCTGTAGCTACTCTGGGAAATCTCTCAAGACTGCTTTCTTATTTTTTTTAAGAGATTTTATTTATTTATTTGACAGAGAGAGACACAGCGAGAGAGGGAACACGAGCAGGGGGAGTGGGAGAGGGAGAGAAGCGGGCTTCCCGCGGAGCAGGGAGCCCGATGCGGGGCTCGAGCCCAGGACCCTGGGATCATGACCTGAGCCGAAGACAGACGCTTAACGACTGAGCCACCTAGGTGCCCCTGCTTTCTTATTCTTTCTAAGGGTTTCGAAAGTTCTATCTGGACTTCCCTGCCCCGCAAAAAAAAAAAAAAAAAAAAAAAGACTACTCCTCTATCTAACTGGTGATGCGGACCCATCTATTGGCCTGGAGAGGTGAGTCTGGAACTAGGAGCTTTGCACACGCTGCAAGTAGAGCTGGCCATCCGCTGAGGCCACTGTTTGCACAGATGACCGCATCTCTAATTCTTCTTTATTAACTCCCACAGAAAATTCCGGTTCTTGTTAGCAGCTCTCAAGCTTTGATTGCCAAGCCCGGGACAGGAGAGTTGTGCCTTTTGAAGTAGATCATGTTGCTCCCTCAAAGACAACAGAATGTGACCAGCTTTGGGCTGGATGTTTGTCAGCTGGGACATGAGATTCTGATACTAGCCACAGGACCACCCAGAAAATTCCTAAACGGAAGTCACTTAAAAAGGTCTCATCATTACGGTCAAGGGGTTAAAAGTAGAAACAGGAGAAGTTGGTGCATTTGGATGGGTTGAATGGCAAAGGGAGAGGGTTAATAAGTAGATCAATGCCAAATTGGAGAGAGGTCTCTAATACACACTATGCCACCAGGTTCTAGGGGTTCAACTCTCTTCTATATTAGTCAATAACTTAGAAAAACCCGTATGAATTATGACGACCAAATTTATGTAGGACATGAAATGGGGAAGAATGTCAAGTTCATTGGTGGAAACAATCCTAAAAATCTCTTAAATTTGCTCCAAATGAGATCTGCTCTGTAATCCAAAAGGCATATGCTCGAATTCAGAGTGCAGGAATGTGTGGTTTAAAAACAGTATCTGGGGGCATCCAGGTGACTCAGTCAGTTAAACGTCTGCCTTCCGCTCAGGTCATGATCCTGGAGTCCCGGGACTGAGCCCCACATCGGGCTCCCCACTCAGCGGGGAATTTACTTCTCCCTCTGGCCCTCCCCCCCCCGCCATGTTCTTTCTCTCACTCTCTCTCTCTCTCAAATAAATAAATAAAATCTTTAAAAAAAAATAAAAACCGTATCCGTGATAAAGCATTACGATCAAAATGCTTCAGGAGTTTGATGTGGCTATCAAGATAGTTGATGCTGTCTTGGGCTGCATTAACACAAGTATAGCTCTTAGACGTGTGTGTTTTCAACTTAGACACACTTTTAAACCACTTAGAAGCTTTCACCCAAGTCTGAGTCAATTGGTCTGGATGAAGCCATGGCCTAGGAATTTTTAAGAGCTCTGTAATTTTAAATAACCATTCGATTGCCTTTATTAGAAGGAAAAACATATTAATGATATTTGCAGATTGTTTCTGTTCTTCTCAGAAATGCAGTTAGCAAAACCATTGTAGCCTTTGGGACTTTGGGTCTAAACTACTGTAGGTATGATTTAGTGAAAACAGGTCATCCAGGAAGAATGCAGGAATCCTTTAGTAAGTTTTAAAGTGCTTACAGCATGCTGGAGACGCCCACAAGCTGAAGGAGGTAGACTAGAAGTAGCTAATTGTCCCGTTCCTGTAAGGATTAGGAAAGGAAGACATTGGCATCATGCATCTTAGCTCAAACCTTAATTTTGTGACTCATTGGCTGTGTGACTTTAGAAGTTATTTACCTTCTCTTCGGCTTTATCTTCAACTTTAAGATGAATTTAATTCTAAAAGCTCCTCACGAAATAGTGATGACTAAATAACAATATTTAGAGAGTACTTGGTACATGGCAATTTTCAGGTTTTATTAATATATGCTGGCTACCTTTGGATCTAATTACTTTGATGGCATCATTGGTGGGTTAGAGGCCACGAAAGATGGAGACCACTATAGACTTGATTCCTACCTATTCCTAAATCATCTTTCTTCTGTCTCATTTCTAGCTGTCCTTCATTTTTTTCCTTTCTTTCCTTCTTTCTTCCCTCCGTCCCTCCCTTTTGTTGAACACGTCACAATTTGCAAGTACATCCACATTTCTTAGTGCCTATATGGAAAATGGCCTTAACAATATTATGACATATTCAGGTCTATGAAGGTGGAGCCATATTATTTTGACATCCTCCTCTACACTTCCCTGAAATCTACTTGTCCAAATCATATAAAAACGTTCTGATTTATCAGGGTCAATGTTTTCGGACTGATCAATAGAACTGTGTCTTTCTCATTCCAGTGGTGCCCACGGTCGTAATGATTTTTTTTCTTCAAAGCCATGTGTCTCCAAAATCTGTATGTAATTGGTCTCTTTCCTGCTGGAATTACAAAAGTCAGCCTTGCTGAGATGCTGGAGTCGGGTCACTTTCTGTCTGGTTCATTTACCCATGAAATATGTGTGGTTTGGGGAAGGCAATGAAACCCACATGCTCTGTTTCACTGCTTTGCAGGCTCAAAAATCAGTCTTTCCATTTTCTTCTATTCTTCCCCCACCCAAATAAAATCAACTAATTACCGCTAAATAGACCCATTTCCTTAAGAGTGTGGCAAAAAGGTTAAATGTTGACGCAGTCAGTAAAATAAGGGAAATATTAAAGGATGAATGAATTTAGTCATGTTAGTATATATGCTAATTGTAAAACAAAAATGAATAAAACATTAAAATATACAAAAGTAAAAAATCCTTCTTCCTAGAGTGAGTAAATGTATCTTCAAGTCTACTTTTCCTATTAAATGTCTTCATTAAGCTAGTATCAACAGGACTTTTTCTAAGATTAAAAACATATGGAGCCCTACTATCTGTTAGACTAATTCTCGGAACTGTCTTAAAAAAACAAGACCAAAAAATGGTTTGGATTCTGGCATTGCTTGATCCCAATCTGTGTGAGGAAAAAAAAGTTTTTAAACAGAGGTCTTTGACTATCAAAGTATTCCTTTATTATTATTGAAGTGATCATTATTAATTTAAATAAAACTACAATTTTAAATGCTTTATCTATTTATTTATTTATTTATTGTTATGTTAATCACCAAACATTACATCATTAGTTTTTGATGTAGGGTTCCATGATTCATTGTTTGTGCAAAACACCCAGTGCTCCACGCAGAACGTGCCCTCTTTAATACCCATCACCAGGCTAACCCATCCCCCCACCCCCCTCCCCTCTAGAACCCTCAGTTTGTTTTTCAGAGTCCATCGTCTCTCATGGTTTGTCTCCCCCTCCGACTTACTCCCCTTCATTCTTCCCCTCCTGCTATCTTCTTCTTTTTCTTTTTTCTTAACATATGTTGCATTATTTGTTTCAGAAGTACAGATCTGTGATTCAACAGTCTTGAACAATTCACAGCACTCACCATAGGACATACTCTCCCCAATTTCTATCACCCAGCCACCCCATCCCTCCACCCCCCACCACTCCAGCAACCCTCAGTTTGTTTCCTGAGATTAAGAATTCCTCATATCAGTGAGGTCGTATGATACATGTCTTTCTCTGATTGACTTATTTCACTCAGCATAACACCCTCCAGTTCTATCCACGTCGTTGCAAATGGCAAGATCTCATTCGTTTTGATGGCTGCATAATATTCCATTGTGTATATATACCACCTCTTCTTTATCCATTCATCTGTCGATGGACATCTCGGCTCTTTCCACAGTTCGGCTATTGTGGACATTGCTGATAAAAACATTGGGGTGCACGTACCCCTTCGGATCCCTACATTTGTATCTTTGGAGTAAATACCCAGTAGTGCAATTGCTGGATCCTATGGTAGCTCTATTTTCAACTGTTTGAGGAACCTCCATACTGTTTTCCAGAGTGGCTGCACCAGCTTGCATTCCCACCAACACTGTAGGAGGGTTCCCCTTTCTCCGCATCCCTGCCAACATCTGTCGTTTCCTGACATGTTAATTTTAGTCATTCTGACTGGTGTGAGGTGATATCTCATTGAGGTTTTGATTTGGATTTCCCTGATGCCAAGCGATGTTGAGCACTTTTTCATGTGTCGGTTGGCCATTTGGATGTTTTCTTTGGAAAAATGTCTGTTCATGCCTTCTGCACATTTCTTGATTGGATTATTTGTTCTTTGGATGTTGAGTTTGATAAGTTCTTTATAGATTTTGGATACTAGCCCTTTATCTGATCTGTCATTTGCAAATATTTTCTCCCATTCTGTCGGTTGTCTTTTGGTTTTGTGGACTGTTTCTTTTGCTGTGCAAAAGCTTTTTATCTTGATGAAAGCCCAATAGTTCATTTTTGCCCTTGCTTCCCGTGCCTTTGGAGATGTTTCTAGGAAGAAGTTGCTGTGGCTGAGGTCAAAGAGGTTGCTACCTGTGTTCTCCTTTAGGATTTTGATGGACTCCTGTCTCACGTTTAGGTCTTTCAACCATTTGGAGTCTATTTTTGTGTGTGGTGTAAGGAAATGGTCCAGTTTCATTCTTCTGCATGTGGCTGTCCAATTTTCCCAACACCATTTGTTGAAGAGACTGTCTTTTTGCCATCGGACATTCTTTCCTGCTTTGTCAAAGATGAGTTGACCATAGAGTTGAGAGTCCATTTCTGGGCTCTCGATTCTGTTCCATTGATCTATGTGTCTGTTTTTGTGCCAGTACCATACTGTCTTGATGATGACAGCTTTGTAATAGAGCTGGAAGTCCGGAATTGTGATGCCGCCGGCTTTGCTTTTCTTCTTCAGGATTCCTCTGGCTATTCAGGGTCTCTTCTGGTTCCATACAAATTTTAGGATTATTTTTTCCATTTCTTTGAAAAAAGTGGATGGTATTTTGATGGGGGTTGCATTGAATGTGTAGATTGCTCTGGGTAGCATTGACATCTTCACAATGTGTGTTCTTCCAATCCATGAGCATGGAACGTTTTTCCATTTCTTTGTGGCTTCTTCAATTTCTTTCCTGAGTATTTTATAGTATTCTGAGTACAGATCCTTTGCCTCTTTGGTTAAATTTATTCCCAGGTATCTTATGGTTTTGGGTACAATTGTAAATGGGAACGACTCCTTGATTTGTCTCTCTTCTATCTTGTTGTTGGTGTATAGGAATGCCACTGATTTCTGTGCATTGATTTTATATCCTGCCACTTTACCGAATTCCTGTATGAGTTCTAGCAGTTTTGGGGTGGAGTCTTTTGGGTTTTCCACATACAGTATCATATCATCTGTAAAGAGTGAGAGTTTGACTTCCTCTTTGCCGATTTGGATGCCTTTGATTTCTTTTTGTTGTCTGATTGCTGTGGCTAGGACTTCTAATACTATGTTGAATAGCAGTGGTGAGAGTGGACATCCCTGCCACGTTCCTGACCTTAGCTTTTCCCCATTGAGAATGATATTCGCTGTAGGTTTTTCATAGATGGCTTTTATGATATTGAGGTATGTACCCTCTATCCCCATACTCTGAAGAGTTTTGATCAAGAAAGGATGTTGTACTTTGTCAAATGCTTTTTCTGCGTCTATTGAGAGATTCATAGGATTCTTCTTTCTTTTGTTAATGTATTGTATCACGTTGATTGATTTGCGGAGGTTGAACCAACCTTGCAGCGCAGGGATAAATCCCACTTGGTCTTGGTGAATAATCCTTTTGATGTACTGTTGGATCCTATTGGCTAGTATTTTGGTGAGAATTTTTGCATCCATGTTCTTCAAGAATATATTGATCTGTAATTCTCCTTTTTGATGGGGTCTTTTTCTGGTTTTGGGATCAAGGTAATGGTGGCCTCATAAAATGAGTTTGGAAGTTTTCCTTCCATTTCTATTTTTTGGAACAGTTTCAGGAGAATAGGTATTAATTCCTCTTGAAATGTCTGATAGAATTCCCCTGGGAAGCTATTTAGCCCTGGGCTTTTGTTTGTTGGGAGATTTTTGATGACTGCTTCAATTTCCTTAGTGGTTATAGGTCTGTTCAGGATTTCTTTTCTTCCTGGTTCAATTTTGGTATTTGATACGTCTCTAGGAATGCACCCATTTCTTCCTGGTTATCTAATTTGCTGGCATAGAGTTGTTTATAATATGTTCTCACAATTGTTTGTATTTCTTTGCTGTTGGTTGTGATCTCTCCTCTTTCATTCATGATTTTGTTGATTTGGGTCATGTCTCTTTTCTTTTTGATAAGTCTGGCCAGGGGTTTATCAATCTTCTTAATTCTTTCAAAGAACCAGCTCTTAGTTTCGTTGATCTGTTCTACTGTTCTTGTGGTTTCTATTTCATTGATTTCTGCTCTGATCTTTATGATTTCTCTTCTCCTGCTGGGTTTAGGCTTTATTTGCTGTTCTTCCTCCAGCTCCTTTAGGTGTAGGGTTAGGTTGTGTATTTGAGACCTTTCTTGTTTCTTGAGAAAGGCTTGTATTGCTATATACTTTCCTCTCAGGACTGCCTTTGCTGTATCCCAAAGAGTTTGAACAGTTGTGTTTTCATTTTCATTGGTTTTCATGAATTTTTTAAATTCTTCTTTAATTTCCTGGTTGACCCATTCATTCTTTAGTAGGATGCTCTTTAGCCTCCATGTATTTGAGTTCTTTCCGACTTTCCTCTTGTGATTGAGTTCTAGTTTCAAAGCATTGTGGTCTGAAAATATGCAGGGAATGATCCCAATCTTTTGGTACCAGTTGAGACCTGATTTGTGACCTAAGATGTGATCAATTCTAAAGAATGTTCCATGGGTACTAGAGAAGCATGTGTATTCCGTTGCTTTGGGATGGAATATTCTGAATATGTCTGTGAAGTCCATTTGGTCCAGTGTGTCCTTTAAAGTCTTTATTTCCTTGTTGATCTTTTGCTTAAATGATCTGTCCATTTCAGTCAGGGGGGTGTTAAAGTCCCCCACTATTATTGTATTGTTGTTGATGTGTTTCTTTGCTTTTGTTATTAATTGCCTTATATAATTGGCTGCTCCCACGTTCGGGGCATAGATATTTACAATTGTTAGATCTTCTTGTTGGATAGACCCTTTAAGTGGGACATACTGTCCTTCCTCATCTCTTATTACAGTCCTTGTTTTAAAATCTAATTTGTCTGATATAAGGATGGCCACCCCAGCTTTCTTTTGGTGTCCATTAGCATGGTAAATGGTTTTCCACCCCTCACTTTCAATCTGGGGGTGTCTTTGGGTCTGAAATGAGTCTCTTGCAGACAGCATATAGATGGGTCTTGTTTTTTAATCCAATCTGATAGCCTGTGTCTTTTGATTGGGGCATTGAGCCCATTTACATTCAGGGTAACTATTGAAAGGTATGCATTTAGTGCCATTGTATTGCCTGTAAGGTGACTGTTACTGTATATTGTCTGTGTTCCTTTCTGGTCTATGCTGCTTTTAGGCTCTCTCTTTGCTTAGAGGACTGCTTTCAATATTTCTTGGAGGGCTGGTTTCATGTTTGCAAATTCCTTTAGTTTTTGTTTGTCCCGGAAGCTTTTTGTCTCTCTTTCTCTTTTCAATGACAGCCTAGCTGGATATAGTATTCTTGGCTGCATATTTTTCTCGTTTAGTGCTCTGAAGATATCCTGCCAGTCCTTTCTGGCCTGCCAGGTGTCTGTGGATAGGTCTGTTGCCCATCTAATATTTCTACCATTGTAGGTTACATATCTCTTCTCCCGAGCTGCTTTCAGGATTTTCTCTTTGACTCTGAGACTCATAAGTTTTCCTATTAGATGTCAGGGTGTTGACCCATTTTTATTGATTTTGAGAGGGGTTCTCTGTGCCTCCTGGATTTTGATGCCTGTTTCCTTCCTCACATTAGGGAAGTTCTCTGCTATAATTTGCTCCAATATACCTTCTGCCCCTCTCTCTCTTTCTTCTTCTTCTGGGATCCCAATTATTCTAATGTTGTTTCGTCTTATCGTATCACTTATCTCTCGAATTCTGCCCTCGTGATCCTGTAGTTGTTTCTCTCTCTTTTTCTCAGCCTCTTTATTTTCCATCATTTGGTCTTCTATATCGCTGATTCTCTCTTCTGCTTCATTTATCCTCGCAGTTAGTGCCCCCATTTTTGATTGCACCTCATGAATAGCCTTTTTGATTTCGACTTGGTTAGATTTTCGTTCTTTTACTTCTCCAGAAAGGGTTTCTCTAATAACTTCCATGCTTTTTTCAAGCCCAGCTAGTATCTTTGAAGTCATGATTCTGAACTGTAGGTCCAACACCGTACTAATGTCCGTATTGAGTAGGTCCCTGGCTGACGGTACTACCTCCTGTTCTTTTTCTGAGGTGATTTTTTTCGTCTTGTCATTTTGTCCAGAGGAGAATAGATGAAAGAGAGAACAAAATGCTAACAGGTTAACAACGTCCCCAGCAAATATATTGTATACAAATCAGAAAAGACCTGAAACCAGGGGAAAAGAAAGGGAAAGAACGAAAAAAGAAAGAGAAAAAAACAAAAAAGAAGAAGAAAAAGATAAAAACAAAAACAGAACAACACAAAAAAAAACAGAACACAACAAAAAAATACAAAAAATATCAAAAAAAATCAAATATGATCAGGCTAGTGCATAGATCAGTGCCACACACTAGATTTTGGGCATATTTTGGTCTGTTAGAAAAAAGTGCCTCCCAAAATTTTAAAGGAAGAAAGACTTATACATACAATAGAAGGGTTGATACAATGAAGGGATGGAAGATGAATGTAAAGATGAAAATTATAAAAGATTTTATAAAAGGAATTGATAAGAGGTTGTTTGAAAAAAAAAAAAGATTAAAAAAAAAGAAAAAAAAGGGAGAGAATGTGATCAGGCAGGAGACTAGAACAAAGCCATACACTAGTGATTTAGGGTATATTTTGATATGTTAGAAGAAACTGTATCTCAAAATTTTAAAAAGAGAACAACTTATATATATATATATGCCAAAAATAAGGGTAACTACTATGAAGGGATAAATATGACTCTCAAAATGAAAAATAAAAAAACTTTTTTCTAAAAAAGGGATTGATAAGATGTTAGTTGAAAAAGGGAAAAAGAAAAATTAAAAAAAAAAAGTTAAAAAAAAATCATCTTGAAAAAATAAAGAAATATTGAAAAAAAAAAAAGCCATGAATTCTACGTGCAGTATTACCCTAATGCTGGAGTTCTCCCGTTCTCCTTGATTGGTAAACTTGGTCTTGGCTTGCTGGCTGTTCCTGCTGATCTTCTGGGGGAGGGGCCTGTTGCCGTGGTTCCCACATGTCTCTGCCGGAGGCGGAATTGCCCCGCCCTTGTCAGTTCGGGCCAAGCAAGCTGCTCGGGTTTGCTCTCAGGAGCTTTTGTTCCCTGCAAGCTCTTGGTACAGCTTTGGAGGACGATGGTGAAAATGGTGGCCTCCCAATCTCCCCCGGGAGGCGCCGAGAACTCGGGGCCCCGCTGCTCAGTGCGCCCCCATAGACAAGCAGTCACTCCCGTGTCCCCGGTCTCCGGCCGCTCTCCGTGCTCACCCGGCCTGTGACCGAGCGTTTCTATGTCTGGCACCCGACCCCGTGTGGAGTCTCCAAACCCAGCAGATCCCTGCGGTGCGCTCCTGCGTCGCTCCTCCCGGGGGAGGAAGGGGAGTCTCCCCGGCTCTGCCGCTTGTTGGGTCCCTGCTGGAGGAGCCGTGCCCCGACTGGGCCGCGGATCACAGTTTATGGCCACCCCGAGCTGAGAGTCCGCGCCTCGGCTCCGTCTCTGCAGCCGGCTTCCCCGCTCCGATACCTGGGAGCTCTGCCGCACTCAGGCACCCCCGGTCTTTCTGTGACCCCGAGGGTCCTGAGACCACACCGTCCCGCGAGGGTTCCACCCCCGCTTAGCCACTGGAGCGACGTCCCTCCGCGGAGCCGACTTCTAAAAGGTCCGATTTTGTGCTCCGCGGCTCTAGCACTTGCCAGAAGCGGCCGGCGGAGGCCCCCTCCCCCGCCGTCTATCCTCCCGAATATCGCCTGGATTCACTTCTCCGCACGTCCTACCTTCCAGTAAGTGGTCGCTTCTCTGTTCAGAGAGTTGTTGCTACTCTCCTCTTCGATCTCCTGTTGAGTTCGTAGGTGTTCAGAATGGTTTGATCCCTATTCAGCTGAATTCCTGAGACCAGACGAAATCCAGGTCTCCTACTCCTCTGCCATCTTGCTCCGCCCCCCCTTAAATTGTTTAAAGAAGAAATACAACAGTCATAGATTTTATTTTATTTTTAACTTCTGGCAGTGTGACAGGAAAAGGAATTTCCAAATAAGGGTCTCACTTAACAAAGGAAACTCAAAGTATTTATTCTTTTCCAGGAGCAGAGATACTAATTTAAATATTATTATGAGGGCATAATAACACTAATAATACGTCAATCAAAAAGACTCTTTGGAAGTTCAGGTTACTTTCACAGGACATAGAGATAGTCTCCTGAGTCTTTTTTCTTATAGGCCTAGTTATCACAGAGAGAGACAGAGACAGAGAGACAGAAACACACAGAGATAATCTGAGAGGATCAGAGCTTTTACTGTGGAAAGAAAAAGGCAGAATAGAAAAATGAACACGTAACATAGTGAGCACATAATGTTTGCATCTACATTATCAAGTCCTAAAATGCACCAAAGATCCATGAAATAAAGACATACTTTTTGACATATTACCATCACATTCTTGAGAATTCTCAATTTAAACATCCAGTAACAAATGTAGAACTAGATACCGTTTGAGAAAAACTTCTTAAGGGTGAATTTTAAATTAATTAGTTTGAAAAATTCCATGAAATGTCACATGCTTAGTGACAAAATGATCGTATGTCACTGGTCAAAATTTTTCCTGCATATAAGCAATTAGGGTCTCACTCCAAAAGGACACTCGGGACTCAGCAGTAAACTTTACTCCCTCCTGTCCAGTCATTATGCCCGTGTCCACCATGACTCCTCTGTCTTCAATCTCTAGCACCTTCTCTACTTCTCACTCTCATCTGGTGACTTTTTCTCTTGTTTCATGGAGAGAAAAGAAGCAAGATGAGCCGAGTTTCACTTACTTCCACCACCACACCTCTCCACCCGCCCACCTTCTCGTTTGCTTTCCCTCCTTCTGAGGATGCGGAGTCCACAATTCCATCCACCCCTCCTGGATCCCATCTTCTGTCTCCCACTTAAAGACACGCCTCTTGCAATTGTCTCCTGTTTCTTCAGTATCCCTCTTTTTTTTTTTTTAATTTTCTTACTGGATCATTCCAATAGGCCTCCAAACATGCCCTAACAGCCTCCATCTTTATAAAAACAGAGCAGTTCCTGATTCCCTTCTCCTGGTCTCTGCATTTCTCCATCAGTTCCCATATTGCTTTCCTTTATCTGACAGCAGAATTCTTTGACTATGTTGTCTAAACTCGCTGTCTCCAATTCTTTTCCATCCTTCTGTCTTCAGTCCACTCCACAAAACTTTTATCTCTTCCCCTTTGCCAAAACGGTGCTTTCAAGGTCAACTAAAAATCTCTACATGACCGCATTCAACCAGCATTCTCAGGCTCCACCTTATCCTACATACTGGAAGTAGCAGATGATTTCCTTTTTCTGGAAACACACCCATCCCTTGGTTTCCATAACATGCTCTCTTTCTCCTTCTCCTCTGTGTTCCTCATCTCCCGGGGCTCTAAACACTGAAGCACCTTAGAGTCCCATCCTTAAATCTCTTCACTTCTCCCTCAACACGGACTCTTTAGGGAAATGCATCTAATCCCATGGCAGATAACTCCTAAATTCCTATCTCCAACCTGGACCTCCCATCTGACTTGCGCGTTTGTACCCACCTACCTAATCAAGCATCTTTGCAGTGATGTCCAATAGGCCTTTCCCACCATGGCACACCCCAAACTGGACTCTCCCCTACCTTTTCCCACTCAAGTCCACTCCTCTCCATGGTCACTCCTATCTCCGCAAGTGGCAGCTCTATTTTTTTCACTTGCTCAGTTTTAGAAAATGAGTCATGGACTCTTCTTTTTCATTCATACTGTATCTAATCCATTGGTAAATTCTATCAGCTCTTCCTTCCACAGATATTCAGAATCTGACTCCTCCCCTGCCACCACCTAAGTCTAGCTTAATTTTATTGTCCACATGGGCTCTTAGCAAGGGTTAACTAAGTCTTCCCCTTCCTTCCCACTACATCTGAAATGAAAATACCTCAATACCTTTTCATTTCATTCATAGTAAGATTCTTGTCCTTTCCACCCCATCCAGGCTCTATACCACCCTGTTACTTGTTTCTCTCTAAACCATTTTCTACAACTCCCCTTGTAAACTGTCCTCTAGTCATGCTGGTATTTTTGCCTTTCCTAGACAAGGCCAAAGGACACACTCCTGCCTCAAAGCCTTTCACCAGTGGGAACGCTTTTCCTCTGGATGTTCCCAGGGCTCTTCCTCTCATTTCCTTCATGTCTTTGTTCAGATGGTACCTCATCAGAAAGGCCTTCCCTGATTACCTGATGCACACTGGCATCTCTGTACTCCCTATCATCCCCTTTCCTTCTTTGATATTCTTCATTATACTTATCATGTCATCTTGTTTCTCTGTTTATTGCCTGTCTCCTCCCATTGTAATATAAATTCCTTGGATTCAGAGATTATATTTTGTTGAATGCTATATTCTTCATCCCGTAAGAGAGGCTCAATAAATACTGAGTAGTGAATAAGTGAATGATAGTTACCAATTCTTGAGTGTTGGCTATATGACCAATACTATACTATACATTATCTCATTTAATCTTTTCTACAAACTTCTGTCCTTATTCCCATATTATAGGTGAGGAAATTGAAATTTAGGAAGATGAGGAAAGTTGCCTAGGGTGGTGGATGGCGTCTGTCAGACTATAAAGCCCGAGCTTTACATTGATTTCTTTGTATCATCCATCCATTAGAACACATTTTCACCCACGTTACCTTACTTTTACTTTTTTTTTAGATTTTATTTATTTATTTGGCAGAGAGAGACACAGCGAGAGAGGGAACACAAGCAGGGGGAGTGGGAGAGGGAGAGGCGGGCTTCCCTCTGAGCAGGGAGCCGGATGCGGGGCTCGATCCCAGGACCCTGGGGTCATGACATGAGCCGAGGGCAGATGCTTAACCAAGTGAGCCACCCAGGCGCCCCAAGAAAGTATTTTTATTTTTATTTAATTATATTTTTTAAAGATTTTATTTATTCATTTGGCAGAGAGAGACACAGTGAGAGAGGGAACACAAGCAGGGGGAGTGGAAGAGGGAGAAGCAGGCTTCCTGCTGAGCAGGGAGCCCGATGCGGGGCTTAATCCCAGGACCCTGGGACCATGACCTGAGCCAAAGGCAGACGCTTAACAACTGAGCCACCCAGGCGCCCCTTATTTTTACTTTGATACTTAAACGAACTCCATGTGAGAGGCAGGAAATATTTTATTATCCTTGTTTAAACAGTGAGAAAATTGTGGCTCAGAAGGCTAAGATATTTACCTAGAGTCTCAGAACGGATAAATGTCACAGTCAGAATTTTAACGATTGTATCTCAAGTACAACAAAGATGTTATCTCAAAATTGGGAATTTATTTTATGAAATAACTTGCAACAACTTAAAAATAGTTTACATAGAACCAGTTGCTTTTATTGATAAGAATCAATTTTATTAAAAACCACTGGCAAAGAATCTAGAAGGTATGGACTGTGTATTTATTCTTGAAGCCTTGTCTAGAGCCTTGTGTGTGTTTTTTAAAGTTTTAATTTAAATTCCAGTTAGTTAACATACAGTGTAAATTTCGTTTCAGGTGTACAATTTAATGATTCGACACTTCCATACGTCTCCCAGGGCTCATCATGGCAAGTGCCCTCCTTAAATGCCCATCACCCGTCTAGCCCATCCCCCTACCCACCTCCCCTCTTGCAACCCTCAGTTTGTTCTCTATCCTTGTCTCTTATGGTTTGCTTCTCTCTCTCTATTTCCCCCCCTTCTCCTATGTTCATCTATTTTGTTTCTTAAATTCCACACGAGGGGTGCCTGGGTGGCACAGTGGATTAAGCGTCCAACTCTTGGTTTTGGCTCAGGTCGTGATCTCAGGGTTGTGAGATCAAGCTTCACGTCAGACTCGGTGCTGAGCATGGAGTCTGCCTGAGATTCTCTCTCCCTCTGCCCCTCCCGCTTGTGCTCTCTTTCTCTAAAACAAATAAATCTTTAAAAAAAGTTCCACATATGAGTGAAATCATATGGTATTTGTCTTTCTCCTACTGATTTATTTCACTTAGCATAATACTCTCTAACTCCATCCATGTTGTTGCAAATGGGCAAGATTTCATTCTTTTTTCTTCATTCATAATGGAGTTATATTCCATTTTATATATATATATATATACATATATATATATATACCACATCTTCTTTATCCATTCATCAGGTGATGGACATTTGGGCTCTTTCCATAATTTGGCTAATTGTAGTTAATGCTGCTTTAAACATCAGAGTGCATGTATCCCTTCAAATTCGTATTTTCATATCCTTTGGGTAAATACCTAGTAGTGTAATTGCTGGATGTAAGGGCAATTCTAACTTTTAAAAAAAATTTTTTTTAAGATTTTATTTATTTGTGTGAGAGAGAGAGGAATGAGCACAAGCAGGGGGAGCAACAGAGGGAGAGGGAGAAGTAGACTCCCTGCTGAGCAGGGAGCTTGATGTGGGGCTCCATCCCAGGACCCTAGGATCATGACCCGAGCCGAAGGCAGATGCTTAACCGACTGAGCCACCCAGGCGTCCCTATTTTCAACTGTTTGAGGAACCTCCATACTGTTTTCCAGAGTGGCTGCACCAGTTTGCATTCCCACCAACAGTGTACGAGGGTTCCCCTTTCTCTGCACCCTCACCAGCACCTGTTGTTTCTTGTGTTGTTGCTTTTAACCATTCTGAGATCCGTGAGGTGATATCTCTCTTTAGTTTTGATTTATATTTCCCTGATGATCAGTGATGTTGAGTATTTTTTCATGGGTCTGTTGGCCACCTGCATGTTTTCTTTGGAAAAATGTCTCTTCGTGCCTTCTTAAAGCTTTGTGTTAATACATGCTTGTTAAATATAACTTCCAAATTTGTTGTTCCTGTTGTTTACAGCCCTAGTCCTCTCTTACAAAGCTTCTGGCATCCACTGATGGATGATAATGAGTTCAGTCTTAAGAGATGTTTTGCACAGTTTTAACTCCCCCGGGAAAAACAATCAGGCAAAGGGGAATAGGTTTGTGCCTTTTTCCTTCTTCTTTCCTTACCCTTTAAAGCATTGTCCACCCCCAAATTCCCAGGTCATGTCACTCTGTCCTGGGCAGTCCTCATTCTAGTCTGTTTGCCAGGTCCAGCCAGGTCCACACCTCACCGCATCTCCATCTTCCCCTTCTATCTCCAGTCTTTCTCCCACTTCTTTCCTTCGTGAGATTTTACACAAAATGGAAAAGGAGGTGGGAAATGGTTTCTTCAGTCCCTCATGCCTTCTTCTTTGGTAACTCTTGGCCCTCTTTGGGTGCCCAGGGACTGAAGGGTCCTTTCCCCTAGAACGGGAAAGACACAATGCTGGGGGCTTCACTGACCCCATTTCAGGTGTGGAGCCTTGGCCATAGTTTAAACTCCTTGTGTTTCAGTTTCCTCACCTGTAAAATGGCACCTTCCTCCTAAAATGCCATAAATGCCTCCTAAAGGGCCTAAAATGCCACTTGCAGTAAGGAGGGACAGGAAATCTTTGGGAGGCAATCGAGTGAATCAGCAACCACTCACAAGTGATTGCGTCTTTTATTATAAAGATCAGGTGAGCAACTAAAATGTGTGATAAGCACCGTCAAGAATATATTATTATGGGTTAACATCTCTGGAGCTCACTTTCTTTTATTGCACAATGATATGTGATACCAGGAGACAAGCAGATGAGCCAGACCCATTCGGCAAGTATTTAGGTGCTGGGAGAGATCACATACCATTGTACTCCACTAGTAATTTTACTTGAGCAGATACGCATTAGCCTGAACTGAAAGCCATAGATCCAGCTGAGATCCTTCATTTTGTATTTGAGGAAATGAGTTCCAAAGAAGAAGTGAGTTGGTTAATTCACATGGCTAAACAGGGACGAGGCAGGAGGAATGAGCATTCAGCCCAGGACCCTCTCTGCTACAACAGCAAATCTAAGTTAAATCAGGGAGCCCTAGATGATAAGCCTAACACCGACTTTCCTGGGAAGAATTATTTACTAGTTCTTTCATTCCCTTGGGCTGTACAGAGAGGTATCACTCAGCTAACCCCATCTGATAACCCAACAGGATCAGATTTAAAGTGCTGACAGATTCGTGTACCATCAGCCCACCACTTCCTTTATTTCAGGATTTCCGGAAATGCACAGGTGTGCAAGGCAGTGTCATTGGTCTGAGCTTGGACCATCCCCAAACGAAGCTTCAGGACAGCACACCGGGTTACAGAGTCAGAGTCTGAAAGGTTAGCATGTGTAGGGTGGACAGTTCAAGGGGCTGAACCTGTGTGTGTACATGATTATCTTTAGTTTCTATCATAAACCAATAAGGGCATCACATGTAATGCTTTTATGGATATCTGAACACATAAGTACGTGTTTATGAATGGATGGATTTATTACACTGTAAGTATATATCTTTAGTATTTCCCTCTCTAAATCCTACATGGGTTGGAAGGCTCCCTAAATTCTCCGCCACAGATAACAGAGGGTCGACGGCTTGGGGGGGCGGGGTGGAGTCCTGGGCGGGGGGCAGTCAGACTTTCCCTTGGCGGTCCATGGACTGGAGGAGTGAAAACAGCAGTTGTGAACTTAATTTCCTTCTGAAGTAGAACCTAGGCTTTGCATTGGACAGATCTGTGTTCAGTGCCCACCCACGCGGCTTATTTGCTGTATGACTTTGGACAGATTCCTTGATATCGCTAAGTTTCATGCGCATCATCTAGAATCACATGAAGCTCTTTCTGGTGGCATCGTTGGGCAAATTGGGTGAGATCATACATGTAATGTGCCAGTCCCAGTGTTTTGGGGGCCCACAGGGTGTACTTAATAAAAGGGATGCGATTATTAGCTGTCACCTTTCAGAACTTCAAAGTCATTTTATCCCCAAAGAAGACACTAAACTCAAAAGCTAAGGGCACTTAAACAAAATGGAATTACCCATCACTGACGGAACCCCCTCCATGTATCCCACACGTACTGGGCTCCAGGGCAGGGCCGGGGGAGGGGGGATAGATGTTAGCGTCCAGCTGGAGACCAGCGGCTGACTAGGATGTTTGGGATTAACAGGCTTGCCTCATAGAGTTTCACCCCACATTTTCGAATCACTTTTATAAAGTGTGTGGTTGGTTCTTATCTCAGTCTTGCCAGGAGAATTAATCCTCCCTGGGGGAGGGGGATAATTAGCATTTTATATGTGACTCACGTAAG
Organism: Callorhinus ursinus; assembly: GCF_003265705.2. NCBI lineage: Eukaryota > Metazoa > Chordata > Mammalia > Carnivora > Otariidae > Callorhinus > Callorhinus ursinus. The sequence continues at coordinate 8,212,575 of NW_027397094.1, read as the reverse complement.
CACAGTGTTTGAAACTCACCCAAAGCCACTGACCTCAGGAAGCTTCTTTCATTTCTAGCCCCACACCCTCTTGCCTAATGCCATTGGATGTCTTTGTTTCCTTTGTTTCTTTATTGGTTTTTTTCCAATCAGTTGAACACGATCAATTGAAATCCTTGCTTAGACTTGCAAGAAAATCTGAGGTGTGTTTGCAACACACATGTGGTCACAGCGATGTTTTTTTTCAAGTTGTCTTGAGCCACCCCTCTTGCCCTGGGTGTCTGTCTTCACAACTCCCCATTTCCTGTTTCTCATCACTCCCCAGTCCCTCCAGACCTCCAGTAGGCATGATGCATGGTTTCCTTCCCGCCTGTCGGCCGACCCGTCTTCTCTCCTTCCTTCACCATGAAATGTCAGTTTCACCTTCCTTTTTATTATGTCCATAATGCATACATAATTCACATACAAAAATTCAAATGATTCAGATAATCCATATGTCCCCTGGAAAACTGACTTCTGTACCATTTGCTTTCCCAGAGACAACCACTGTTACTAATTGATATATATCTTTCTGTGTGTTTTCCTCTACAATTATTTGATTGAGCCATATAAAATTGTTGGTTTTGTAGGTCATAAGTGATCAAATAGTAGCAATTTCATATGACTTAACCTACTCTTTCTATACACACAGGTATATATGGGCATATAATATATATATATATATATGTCTGTATATACACACATACATAGAAGTGAAGAGTGCCATTTTATGAATTTTAAAAACACAAACAGGATCATATTATACATATTTTATTATAATTTTTACACAAAGTAATACATAATGGAAATCTTCTAGGTCCATCACTGCAACCCTACCCAATTCTTTTTGACTGCTGGTAATATTCTTTAGTAGGGATCATTTATTTAACTTTTTTCATTCCTCTCTCTATCTCTCTTGTTGTTATAAATTCTACAATATTTGTACATGTCTCTTTGCTTATGTGAGAATAGTCAACATTTACTTTCTAAAACAAAGGTTTATGTAAAGAAACATGATAGAAGTAAGTTGGTTTGGGGCACCTGGGTGGCTCAGTCGGTTAAGTGTCTGCCTTTGGCTCAGGTCATGATCTCGGGGTCCTGGGATGGAGCCCCACATGGGGTTCCCTGCTCAGTGGGGAGTCTGCTTCTCCCTCTCCCTCTGCCTCTCCCCTTGCTTGTGCTCTCTCTGTCTCTGTCTCTCTCTCAAATGGATGAATAAAATCTTTTAAAAAAATAAAAATAAGCTAGTTCTTCTTGCCCATAGAATTAATCCATAACATGGGCTGATAGTGTGGTTAATTTTGAGTCCACTCCTCAAAAGGTTGTGATTAATTTTGAGTCCACTCCTCAAAAAGGATTTTTCCGTCTGGATGTGAGATGTACGCTGGAGGTAATACTGGTGAAGTATTTCATGCCACGGAGTTGAAATGACTGAACTGGATGAGTCCAGACGTTTCTGTCACCCAAACCCCTCCACCAACCTTTGTATTGGTCTTTACCATAAACATCTCAGAATTTGAAGGATTTCTTCTTGGCTACCAAATAGCATTTATTGATCGATACATTGGATTTTACAGGTATTTATCACAGATGGAGAAATATGTCAATCATTCTGATGAGGAGCAGTGTACAAGTGTGGTTGCACTGAGTTACTACGAGTCTAGTTCAAAGTGAGGAAATGTAATATTTGAGTTCATCTCAGACCCTTTCTGAAGGCTGCTGTGTCATTTCATCAGGCTCTTTGAGGGACTGAAAAAAGCTTTGGGCCTCTCTACTACTCTTGTAGAGTGAATAAAAGCTGGGGCTTCACATAGTCTCGCACAGAGACTCATCCCAAGAAATGGTCTGTCAAATGAAAGGGGCTTGAAGCATTTCAAATGTTTATTAGAATCTCCTGTAAAACATCTGTGAGGACCCAATCTGTATCCCATGGTCAAGCTCTCATTTCTCATTTCTTCCCAAATTTCTTGTTTTCCATTTCTCTTGCTCTCAAGATCTCTCTCAACCCACCACTACTGTGAAGATTCTCTCTTCACCTCTCAGTTTCACCTCCATAAAATCTCTCTCCTAACCCAGTGCTGCCCGGTTCTTGACTTCCTTGTCCTCCATCTCTCTCTCTTTCATGTATTTTTCCCCTAAAATTTGTTTGCCCTCTCCTGTTACATGGTTCTCTCAGATGTCTAAGGTAAGAAACCCTGATTTAGGAGATTCTCAGGAAAAGAGGAAGACTGGCTTGTCCCTACCTGTTCGGAGCAGAGAGAAAGATGGCTCCCTCATCTCTCCAGGAAGTCGCTGTGTTTCCAGGAGAAGGACCTGAGGTGTATGAGGCTGTCATCATTTCGTAACTTTTAGTCCCTGAAAATGTGTGTGTAGTACATTTTTTGACCCTTTTCTTGGCACTTTGGAGGAAACAGACAATAAGATAGAATTCTATGTGTATTCTCGGGACTGGATATAATTGTCCTCCTTCTTGATTTCCCAAAGAAGAAATACTGTGTGTTTCCTAGGAGTGCAGGATCTGCCTCCTTCTGCAAAGGCCTCTGGGGTCCTTACTGGGAGCCGGTGGGAAGAGAGGGAAAGGACCAGGGACTGAAAGCCTGAACTTCTGGGCACAGATTGATGAAGCGCTGAACAGTCATTTGGGGTCCCTGCTGCTACTTCTCTTACCTTGCTCTGCTCCCTTCAAAGTCCCAGGAAAGAACTGTTGGAACATCAGAAAACAATATTAGAACTTTTTTTTTTGTTCTTCCTTACTTCTTAATCTCATGCTTTTTAGTTTCAGTTTGGGCGTATGTTCTCTAGTGTATGTAATATACGTTAATAAAATAGTATACAGATACAGTAACTAAATATGTAAATGTACATACATTAGGGGTGTTTGCCCAAATCTCTTTACTCACACAGGCACATTGTCCAAAAGTGCATCTGTTATCTATTCATTCATGTATCCTCAAGGAATTCCTGCTATACGTCAGTATTTCTTAGGTGATGGGAACGTGACAGTAAACAAAGGTTGACAATTATTGCTCCACAGGAATGGCTCAACCACCCTTCATTCAGTAACAATGATTAGTAGTTAATAGTCAGTAACTAAGGAGACTCTTGCTTCAACTACTTTCAACTCAACGCAGAATCAGCCACAAGCTTTGGGAAAGCCGTCAGGAAATGTGAGCAAATTCTCCGCAAGGAAAGCTTCTGAGTCTAAACATCTGGATTGGAAGAGTATAAATAGATGATTGCTTAATTCTCTTCTCAGAAGAAAGAGGAGCCTAGGAGTGAGTGGGAAGAATTGCTGGGAAATTGTCGAAAGGACATAAGCTTTGGGACTGCAGTGGGGAGGGAGAGCTCTTCCTTCTAAATCGCCTGTGGCATCACCATTAAAGCATAGCGCAAATTTCGATAAATTATTCTGCCAGATAAACATTTGGTGTAAGCGTCCCAGACAAGAGGAACCGCGGTAAGATGTCTGTATCCATTGTGTCACGCCAGGTCGGTATTACCATTCCCATTCTCTAGATGAGCACACTGAGATTCGGTTAAATAAATTTCCGAAGGCCCCAGCAGCTAGTCAGGGAGGCTGGATCACATCCAAGTGTGATGTCAAATCCGCGTCCTTAACCCGTATGCTGTGTCACCTGAGGGGCAGGGAAAGCAGGAGGGGCTAGAGCAGAGATCATGGTGAAAATTCAGAAGAAGCAAACTCAAGTATTGTGACCGTTCTCTTGTCAATTCTTCTCTTTTTATCCTTGGTCCTTACATGGAAACACGGTGAGAACAGAATCCAAAGAATACCTGGGCATGCTCAGGTTAAGTTCTTGGTTAGCATGCCATACAAATGCACTGCGCGTGGGTGGGGAGGAGCTTGGGGGCCCGTGGTGTGATGGAGGTGCTCTTCTGGTAGCGACCACGGCTCCTGGGAGTTAGGTTGAGTTGGGGCCCTCATCCTGCCACGTTCTGACCAGTTCTTCACCATTTCTGAGCTTGAGCGTCCTCTTCTCTGAGTTAGAGCTTAGTTCCACTTAGTACGGAGCGTGAGAACTAGACATGGTGTGTGCAAAGGGTTTACACCGCGACATGGCACAGAGCAAGACTCGCGGAAGCTGTTTTCTTTCTCCGGAAGGAAGCTGATCCACCTGCTTTACCGCTGGGGTGAATAAGCAGCTACAAACCCTACCACTGAGATCTGGTTTTATTGCAGTCAGAAGCAAGGGTGCGTCCTGCCTGCATGTAAATTGCTCCCTAAGCACTTGTGTACATGATCTTCAGTGCCTGCACTGACCCTCCAAATCATGCTATCCTTTCCCTTTCAGAGATTAGCAAAGTGGCACTCCAAGGGCCCCGGGGGGCCCCGCAGGAAGCAGCAGAGCTGGGGCAGTCCGTTGCAGAGCTGTACTCGCTGTCCACCTGTCCCTGTCCTCTGGCCACAGCCTCAGGAGGAGGCAAGGACGCGTCCTCCTCATGTCCGGTCCGAGAAAAGAAGCAAGTACATTTCCCGATATTCTGAACCAGGCCTCATTTTTATGGGAACCATAGAATGTGACAAGCCGCTGCTTCCTGGCTCGTTCGGTGGGAAGAATGTCCTAGAACTGCTGTGGAAGCAGAGGGAGGACGACGTGACAGGAGGGAGATTTTACACATTTCCCTTTTTGCTCTGATTCAAGGTCCCTGGAACAGAACTATTTGGGAACCGCTGAGCAGGGAGCCTGATGCGGGACTCGATCCTAGGACCCTGAGCTCATGACCTGAGCTGAAGGCAGATGCTCATCCCTGATAGTGATTAATAGTAAGAAATTTGGTGAGGGCGCCTGGGAGGCTCAGTTGGTGAAGCTTCTGCCTGCAGCTCAGGTCATGATCCCTGGTCCTGCTCAGTGGGAGGACTGCTTCTCTCTCTCTCTCTCTCTGACCCTCCCCCTGCTTGTGCTCTCTCTCTCTCCCTCTCTCTCAGATAAATAAATAAAATCTTAAAAAAAAAAAAGAAAGAAATTTGGTATCAGGCAGAAGAGCATTTAATTCACAGCTTTGCAATTTCCTCGCTCTGCAAACCTGGGAGTGCCCATCCCGATGGTGTGTTCCTTCCACTACAACATGGGATCAGACGTTCACTCAGTGATGACCGAGCAACAACGACACACTGTGCTCTCTGGAGCACAAGGAAAACAGAAGCCTTTGCCTCATGGAGCCTATATTCAAAGCAGGGGGGAGAAATAATAAGCTATCCAAATAAAAATAGGCAATGTGTTAGGGCAAAGAAGAAAAGGTAAAACAGGAAGAAAAGATATGAGTCATTCGGTGGAGGAGTTGGAATTTTAAGATGCCTAGGGCAGGTCTCACTGAGAATGTGTTTTCTGAGTAAAGGATGAAGGAAGCCAGGAGCAAGCTGTGCAGATGGCTGTGGGTGGCGGGGAAGTGGTTGCATGCATGGGTTCATTGCTGAGGAGGAAAGTTCCAGGCTAGATGTCTAACTTAGAAGTCATCACTTAATAGATGATATTAAGATTAAAGCCATCAGACGGAATGAGGTCACCACAAATTTCCACATCCTGAGCCCTAACTCACGCCAGTGTGTGCAAATACAAAAGAGAAAGCTCCAGCAGCAGAGCCTGAGAAGAAATAGCAAGAAATGGAAGAGAATAACCAGGGGGGTGGGGAGTCCCGGTGTCTCAAGGCAGAAGGGATGTCTCTGAGACAGGAACCAGGAAGATAAGGTCTGGGAAACAAATCCTGGATTTAGGGGCGTAACCGTCACCGGTGTCCTGCAGAACGTCTGTTAATTGGGAGACAAAAACCTACTTGGAGTGGGTACAAGAGAAAAAGGAAAGGAAGGAAGAAGGAGATTGTGTCCAGAGAACTCTCTCAAGATGTTTTGCTGTACGGGGAAGAAAAAACATACGCGTATGGTGACGACAAGAGGGGGTTTATTTATTTGTTATTCCGATGAAGGGAAAAAAAAATCCCAAACATATTTGTACGCTAAACACCAATATATGCTAGTGGAAGAGATCCTTAAGACTGCAAAGAGCAGCTGAGGTTTCCAAAGGATGAGAACAGGGATGATGATCGTAAGAACAGCAGCAATAAAATTGTACTGGATTTTTTGCTGTTAAATACCTCCTGGGGGTCAGGTTCTGTCTTAGGCTCTTTGCGTCAGTCGTCACCCCCCTAAAATACCTTCCTTGTCCTTTCTATTTGCAAACGAGGAAACCAGGGTGTGACATGGTCCTTGTCATGCTGTGGAGCACCTCGGGGTGCCTGCAAGTCACCTGGGGATCTTGTGAAAGTGCAGATTTTGATTCAGTAGGTCTGGGCTGGGTCTTGAGAGTCTGCGCTTCTGACATGCCCCCAGGCGATGCTCCCCCTACAACCGTCTGAAACATCAAGATTCTCCCACGGAGCCGCCTGAAAGTGTCTGGGCCAGATGTACTGTTCCAGTCACGATGAAGTGTCCACTCAGCTCAGTGCGTTCTTGAGATTATGAGGCTTGACGCGCTGTCTTCTGCTAAGGAGACAGGTGCAATTCCTTCTCAGCCGGCCTCCTGGCGGTCCCTGCATCTGTGGTACAACAGATCCCAGGCAGTCCCACCTGTAGACCCCAAATGGAAAAATCACTGACATCACCACGGCTCAACCCGAACGCTTGCCTTTGGCATCAGTGACGTGGGGTGCAAGATGAAGCACCCAGATTTGGGGGTTACATGCAGTTGGGTTTCACCGCTGGCTCTGCTATTTATTAGATGTGTGATCTGAGCACATTTTGGACTCATGACCTTATCTCTGAAATGGAGGTAATGCTCTCCAATTTGCAGTACTGCATCCCGGTTAAAGGTGTGGCCATTAGAAAGATTAGTGAGTTCACATCTCAATGCCATGATTTCCTGGTTGTGTTCCGAACTCCTCTGGGCCTCAGGGTTTCTCATCTGGAAAATGGGGAGAATTGTATGCCTACTTCATATGGTTGGTATGAAAATCAAATGAGTTAGTCCACTTAGCGATCAATAAATGTTGGTTCTTATTATTCATAGGAATGGTACCGTTACAGGGCTTTTGTGAAGATTGATTGAGATACAGATGTGAAAGTGCACAGTACAGGGGCGCAAGTACCTGGTGAAGCATCCAACTCTGGTTTCGGCTCAGGTCATGATCTCGGGGTCGTGAGATCGAGCCCCATGTTGGGCTCCATGCTGAGCACAGAGCCTGCTGAAGTTTCTCTCTTTCTCTCCTTCTGCCTCTCCCTGAATCACTCTCTCTCTCTCTCAGATAAATAAATCTTAAAAAAAAAAAAGAAAGTGCACAGTACAACAGCTTACGTGGGGGGAGCTCTCCAGACATCTTTGTTTTCCTTGCCCCCTGACTGACAAAGTAAGCCTGCAACTCTGGAGTTAATTGATGAAGTTTGTTAGTGGAAAATTTGAAAGGGAGACAGAGAGAGAGAGAGAGAGAGAGAGAGAGAGAGAAGGGGGGGAGGGAGAGAGAAAGAAGCACTGTATGTATCAGGGCTTAGCAATATCTTCATTTAGACAGAGGCATAACTGAAGAATAAAAGGAATCACGGGAAAAAAAATACATCAACTACATTCCTTATGCTGTGCCTTTGATTCTCTTGACTTAATTCCTCCCATAACTAGAAGCCTGCGTCTCCCACTCAAATTTGCCGACTTTGCGCCCTTCCCTCCTGGCAACCATAGGTTTTTTCTCTGTCTTTATAGGTCTGATTCTGCTTTTTGTTTGTTTATTCATTTGTTTTATTCTCAGATTCCAAATATGTGTGAAATCATATGGTGTTTTTCTTGCTCCGTCTGACTCATTTCACTTAGTTTAATACCTTCTAGGTCCATCCGTGTTGTCTCAGATGGCACAATCTCGTCCATTTTTATGGCTAGATAATATTCTTCTGTGTGTGTGTGTGTGTGTGTGTGTGTATGTGTGTGTTCACACCTTCTTTATCCTTTCATCTATTGATGGACACTTAGGTTGCTTCCATATCTTGGCTATTGTAAATAATGCTGCAATAAACACAGGGGTACATGTATCTTTTCAAATTAGTGTTTTCATTTATTTGGGTAAATACCCAGTAGTGGAATTATTAGATCAGATAGTATTTCCATTTTTGATTTTTTGAAGAAATGTCACTATCTTGGACCAGAACTCCCGTTATATATTGTTTTGTGTCTACCTGCTTTCACAGAATATAATGTTATTGAGATCCATCTAGGTTGTTTATGTCCACAGTTAGTTCTTTTCTATTGCTGAGAAGAATTCCATGGTATGGAAAAGCAGAACTATTTTTATTATTTAACCAATTGATAAACATTTGGTTTATTTCCAGTCTGGGGCAATTGTGAATAAAGCTATTGTGAACATGCATATACAGTTTTTTATGTGAATGTATGTTTTCATTTCTCTTGGGTGATTACCTAGGAGAATTGATGAGTTATAGGGTAAGTGTATTTTTAAAATAAACTTCATCACCATAATTCCAATCAGGAAGCATGTTAATGTCACATATACTTTTTAGAAAATATACATATGATATCAAGAATACGGAGCTGATCAAAGTATGCATATTTTTTATAGGATGTCATAACTTTTCCAAAATACTTGTACGATTTTGCATATTTCCAATGTATGAGAGTTCCCGTTGCTACCCATCCTCACTAAAACTTGTAATTATCAGTCTTTTTAATCCTAGCTATTCTATGAGCACGTGGTATCATCTCATTGTGCTTTCAGAATAAAATATTTTCAAGAATAATTATGTTGAGAATCTTTTTGTGTCTTATGACTTCTCCTAGATATTCTTTTGTGAAGGGTCTTTTTGACTTTTTTGGGGGTTATTTAAATATTTTTTGGTCTTCTTATCATTGAGTTCACAATGTCTTAGTATATTTGTATACTTCTTATAATAAATATTTTCTACTTAACTGTAACTTGCCTTTTTATTTTGTTAACGGTCTTTCATGAAGCAGAAGGTTTGCATTTCAATGAAGTCCATTTGATCAGTGTTCTCTTTTATGGTTCACGGTGATTGGAAAACCTATCTAGAAAACCTAACCCAAATTTGCAAAGATGTTCTACTATTTTTATTCTAGGAGCTTTATGTTTACAGATGCTGGAGTTAACTATCGTGTGTGGTGTGAGGCAAGGGTTGAAGTTCATTGTGTTTTTTTTTTTTAAAGATTTTATTTATTTATTTGAGAGAGAGAGAATGAGAGAGAGCACGAGAGGGAAGAGGGTCAGAGGGAGAAGCAGGCTTCCCGCCGAGCAGGGAGCCCGATGTGGGACTCTATCCCGGGACTCCAGGATCATGACCTGAGCCGAAGGCAGTCGCTTAAGCAACTGAGCCACCCAGGTGCCCTGAAGTTCATTGTTTTCCACACAGATATTTAGTATCTTCAGCACCCTTGTGGAAAAGACTATCTTTTCTGCATTTCTTCATCTTCCCATTTGCCTATAGACAATCGACTGTATATATGTGTGGGTCTATTTCTGGACTTTCCGTTCGGTTCCTGTGATCTATTTGTCTATGCTGACACCAAGACCATACTGTCTTTCTGACTGTAGCTTTGTAGGAAAGTTTTTAACCAGGGAGCATGAGTCTTCCCACCTTGTCCCTTGTTCTAGACTGGTTTGGCTCTTCCAGGCCTCTTGAATTGCCATATACATTTTAGAATCAGCTTGTCAATTTTTACCGAAAAGCTGCTAGCATTTTTACTGATTTTTTGGTTAACGTAGAGATCCAATTTTATTTTTAAAAAATATAGAGGATTTTTCCAGCACCATTAAAAAATTTCATCCCTACTGATTTGCACTACCATGTGTATCATGTATGGAATGCAGATGGACATTTGCATTTATTTCTAGGCTGTATCTCTTCTGTTTCATTGATACTTTTATTTTTGTCTTGAGCTAATAAATCAAAATACTGTGTTAGTCATTATAACTGTATAATAATTTGGGGGTTATCTAGTAAGAGCCGTCACCCCTCCTTGTTCTTTGCTTTTAAGGGTGTTTGACCGCTCTTAGCATTTTTATTTTCCACATTACCTTGCCAATTCCTACAAAAAACAAATCTGTTGTATTCTGACTGGAATCTCCTTCAGTGAATTTTGGGGAGAACGGACACCTTTATGATATTAAATCTTTTAATCGACTGAGCCTGTTTTATTTCTACATTTGTTTAATTCTTGTTTAATGCTTAGAATAAAAAAATTAACTTTTCTCCATAAATATCTTACACACATTTCTTAGATTTATTATTCTAAATGGTACAATTTTGGGAGTTATTGCAAATGGATTGTTTTTTTTTTTTTAAAGATTTTATTTATTTATTTGAGAGAGAAAGAGGGAGAGATAGAGCACGAGCAGAAGGAGAGGGAGAAGCAGACTCCCTGCTGAGCAGGGAGCCCGATGCGGGGCTCGATCCCAGGACCCTGGCATCATGACCTGACCCGAAGGCAGATGCTTAACCGACTGAGCCACCCAGGTGCCCCTGGATTTTTTTTCTTAAAAAAATCACTGTGTTGTACAGAAATGCAAATGACTTATTATTTTGATTTTATATCCAGTGGCACTCTTAAAGTAAAATAATTTTTAAAAATTCTTTTGGGTTTTCTAAGATTGTAATTTTATCATCTAGTTAAAGAGATTTTATTTCATCCTTTCTAGCCTATACCCTTCTATTTTCTTACTGCATTGGCTAGCATTTCTAATACAGTGTCAAAAAGACAGTGAAAGAAGGCACCCTCGTCTTGTGTGATGACCACTTTACTGTCAGTATGCTTACATATCCTTAGTGATGTACTGATCTGAGCCTATTTGGTTATGTACAGGGCTTAGACCAGGTTACATAAGCTGTTCTGAATCTGCTTTTAAATCTTTGTTTAATAAATGTCTATAATCATGGTGAAATTTGGTTTGAGACTTGTCTTTCTTTGAATGGATGTTAAATTTAAAAAATTTTTTTAAAGATTTTATTTTATGTATTTGAGAGAGAGAGTGAGAGAGAGAGCACAAGAGGCGGTAGGGTCAGAGGGAGAAGCAGACTCCCCGCTGAGCAGGGAGCCCGAGGCAGGACTCGATCCTGGGACTCCGGGACCATGACCTGAACCAAAGGCAGTTGCTTAACCAACTGAGCCACCCAGGTGCCCTGGGTGTTAATTTTTATCAAAAGGTGTTTCACATGCACTGAGTCGATCAGGTAATTTTTCTCCTTTAATACATTCAAGTGTTAAATTACACTACTTGATAGTTTAATATGAGTTTGATTTATATTCTTGGGGAAACCAAACCTGGTGATTATATATTACTTGTTCTACATTACTATATACAGCTAGATGAGAGTTTGCTTAGGATTTTTGCATCCATCCTCATGAGGGACATCGGCCTGTGACTTTTCTTTTTAAATGAAATGTCAAAATCTGACTCCTCAAACACTGCCAACATAATCTATTGGTGAAGTAAAGCTGACGATTTGATGAGACAATTGCTTACACCCTTACATTCTTACACCCTTACACTGATTACATTCTTACACCCATAAGAGAGCACCAGTTCTGCAGAGCTTTGGCAGTGTCGATGAGAAGGGGAAGGCAAGGGCAGAATTTATTGGATTGAAGGTTTTCCTTAGCAATTTTCGCTTTTAATGAAGTCCAGCTATCAATGATTTCTTTCATGGATCCTGCCTTTGGTGCCATATCTAAAAAGTCATCGCCATAGCCAGGGTCATCTGGGTTTTCTCCTGTGTTATCTTTCTGGGAGTTTTACAGTTTTGCATTTTGCATTTATGTCTATGGTTCGTTCTGAGTTAATTTTTGTGGAGGGTATAAGGTCTATGTTTGGATTCAATTCACTTTTTTGTACACGAATATCCAGTTGTTCTAGCACCATCTGTCTTATTTTAAATTGAACTGTATATTTGAAAGTCTGTTTAATTTACTCTGTAATTTCTAGATATTTTATAGAGAGTTTTCAATTATCTTTTCCACCATGATGTCCGAAACAGAAGTCGCCTATAGATTTTTGTTGAAATAAATAAATCACATGGCTGAGGAAGTATACTGAAAGGTGAGTCTGTTGGGAAAACAAGAGAGATGAATTAGTAAGTTCAGCAGTTCACTGGTTTTCTGTATAATTTGATTTCAAGATCTCATCAGCATATATTTTGTTCTACATGAAACCACAAACATGTTGTGGTATTACTCAACCTTAGCCATGGGCATGATTTTCCTGGGTCAGATCCAAGGCCAGCCTCTGCGGTGAGTTCAGATCCTGTTTGTGGCTTATCTGAGGCAGGTTGCAAGGGTGGTACGGGGTCAGGAAGTGGTGGCTATTGAGCCCACAGAAGAAAGGGCTGCACAATAAAAGACCCCTCGTGCTGTTCCAAGGAGAGATTTCTCACTGTCAAAAGTTACTTTTCAAAAATGCCATAGAGCCCTGACTCTTGTAAAGATGGAAAAGTGAGCACGTGTTAAATATTTTATTTAGTTCATAGCGAGGGAACCACACTGACGTTATAACTGGTTCAAAGGAGAGATCATAAAAGTACCAATTTATGTGAAATAAAGGAATGTAGAAATGAATGTGCACGGGGAGACACCGCAAGCCTCTTCCAGGTCAGGAAAGGAAGTCAAATGAAACTCTCCCAAATAAGACAGAATTTGCATGCCTGCAGACGTAGCATTCATTTCTCTCAGTTACCTATAAATTTCAGAGTTGGAAAACATAACATAATCAAATAAAATTTAAAAACAAATAAAATAAATAAGCATAAATTAAAAAAAGAAAGAAAGAAAAGAAAAGAGCTTCCATCGAATTCTAGTAAGATGTCCTGGAAGTGTGGGGGCTATAGGCAATGTATAGTTGTCAACTGAAGCATGAATTTTCCCTGCCCCACCAAGTCTGAGACGGAGCCTTTGTCTTGGGATAGTTTGTCAAACCAGGAAATGAGTGTAATTTACTAAAAAGGTTACCTTCCTCCAGCTCTAAGATTCGAAGTTTCTGAAGTATGACTGATTCACAAACCCAGTGTAAGTAAAATGGGGAAGAGAAAGAGAACACTGCCCCAGCTACATGTTTCCCCTGCTGGCTTTGCCTGTTGGGACTCTTGACCAGTCTCATCACCCACATCAGTATTTATGAAATGTTTTGGACCACAACACATAGTAAGTGGATTTTACGTCATAACACAGTACAAGCACATACATACACACACACACACACAACTGAAACAAAGGTTTTACTAAATCAAATCCTACTTTTATTAGGCAGAATACCCTCTTGTATTTTCTTTTTTTTTTTTTAGATTTATTTATTTATTTATTTATCTGACAGAGAGAGACACAGCAAGAGAGGGAACACAAGCAGAGGGAGTGGGAGAGGGAGAAGCAGGCTTCCCGCCGAGCAGGGAGCCCGATGCGGGGCTCGATCCCAGGACCCTGGGATCATGACCTGAGCCGAAGGCAGACACTTAACCGACTAAGCCACCCAGGCGCCCCTTGTATTTTCTTTTTCATTCCACTGCTTTTATAATATGCTGGTTGTGATTCACTAAATTAATGTTAAGACCCCCTAATAAAGTGGTTTTCAACTTTGCACCTTATACTCACTCAAAGAGCTTTCAGAAATACCTGGGTGGCACTCCCAAAGTCTCTGATATAAATGGGCTGACTTATGGCCCGGGCAGCTGTGTTATCAAAAATCCCTCAGGTGATTGGACGTATGGCCAAGGTTGAGAGCTACCTCCCCAGGCAGAGCCCTGACTTTCTAGCCCTTTGCTGTGGACACATGACCTGCATTCCACGGCTAACCAGAGTGGGCTGTGGTCTTCAAATAATCAAACCTTGTTAATAGGATGAAATAATCATGTGGGTTAAGTAGAGCAAAGGGAACCTGTTTCTTAATACGGTCTGTATGGAATAATACTAATGATCAGAATTTTAGGCATCTAAAAGCAAACAAAACAAAACTACTCCTCTTATTATTTTCTTCAAAATTGAAGAATTAATTATTTTTTTAAAGATTTATTTATTTAGGGCATCTAGGTGGCTCAGTGGGTTGGGCGTCTGCCTTCGGCTCAGGTCATGGTCCCGAGGTCCTGGGATCGAGCCCCGCATCGGGCTCCCTGCTCGGTGGGAAGCCTGTTTCTCCTTCTCCCACTCCCCCTGCTTGTGTTCCCTCTCTCGCTGTGTCTCCTTCTGTCAAATAAAGAAATAAAATAAAAAAAAAAGATTTATTTATTTACTTGAGAGAGAGAGAAAGAGCATGAGAGCAGGAGCGGCAGGGAGGAAGGAGAGAAAATCTTAAGCAGACTCCCAGCTGAGCACACAGCCTGACATAGGGCTCAGTCCCACAACCCTGATATCAAGACCTGAACTGAAATCAAGAGTTGGAGGCTTAACTGACTGCACCACCCAGGCGTCCCAGGGAGTTAATTATTTTTTTTAAAGCCAAACCCTCTTCTGTGGGTGCAACTCCTGTGACCCATTGAATACTGAAATGATGTCCTATTTGCCTTCCTAAATATCCCGAGTCTATGTCATGATTAGGATCCTCAAATCTGTGTCCAGCTTGGGAGTTCATTCTTTGTGACCTTTGGGCAAACACTTAACCTCCTTGTGTGTCAGTTTTTCATAAGAAAAACCATTTTAATCATTTCTGCCTCATTGCTTTCATGGGATTGTTGGATAAGACTTTTAAATTATAACAGGACATAAAACCAGTACCAGGACAGCTGACCCTCTCAGGAGCTTTCTAGTATAATTTCACACATCCAGATGGTGCACCTTTATGGAACTTTGGCTTTTGCTTCAGCCACTATTTTAGGAACTGGGACCCCAAGGTAAATGGGACACCCCCTTACTGCCATATTGCTCACCGATGGAACAGTAGATAGGAGAACAGTGGCAATATAAGATGGTATCTGCCAGACGAGAGTCTTTTTTCTGATGCCTCAGAGCTAAGGGAAAGTGGCTCGAGTTCCCTTGCGAGCATCAGTGAAGTTTCCTAGGGAAGCCTGCTGGGAGGTGGTGGACACCGAGCTGATCACACGCACTGAGTTGAAGACGTGTCTGAGTATCAGAGCTGAGCTGCCGCCTGTATGATCTTCTTCTTTCTTACTCCCTATATCTGGGATCTTTTTCCCCAGCCACTCTGTTTTCATCAGAACCACACTGCAGTTCCAAACCACAGTCTCATCTTTTCATCTTTTTTTATATTGCGTTTTCAAGTTTTTTTCTTATTTGAGTACAGTCGCCACGCTCTGTTCCATTAGTTTCAGGGGCACAACGGAGTGATTCAACCTCTCTATACTTCGAATCTTTTCATCTTAGATGCTCTAAACAAACCAGAAATGCCTTTCCTGGCAGGGATGATGAAATAAAGTAGAGGAATAGGGTGCGTGATCAAATGCCACTTCTTGTGAGGCCATTTTATTCCAGATGTTGCCTTTTGGTTTTTTGCCCACTCTAGGAGTAGGGTTTAATCAAACCAGTTGTGCTTCCACATAATAAAAGTTGACCAGATTAAGTATGGACAGACCAAATAGTAATGCAACTTGTCTAGACAGGACTTTTATTTAAAAACTTGAGCTGTGGCAGAGACAATCTTTTTTTTTTTTAAGTAGGCTCCATGCCCAGCACAGAGCCCAACCCAGGGCTTGAACTCACCACCCTGTAATCGAGAACTGAGCTGAGATCAAGAGCAGGACGCTTACCCGACTGAGCCCCCCACACGCCCCAGGGACAATTTTTAATTATCCACAGAATGTAGCTTAATTCTCCTCAGAGTAACTGTATTAGGCATGAAGTTGGTTTCAGAAACCTCATCTTTTCGATACTGATTTGAGGTCGGGGTCCAGGGGTTGTCATTTGGGCAGAGGCTTCAACTATAACTAAATCTTACCAAGTAACAGAGATTGAATTACAGCTGAGGACCAAGGACAAGAAAAGGCAAAATAACACCTTTATTATGAATCTTATTTATATACAGGATATGCAGCACGCTATTGACAAAAGAAGGATAAAAGCACCCACCAAAATATGCAGTACTCTTTACTGCAAATTCCACATAACCGACTTTGATTCTCAAAGAATGCCTTCCCTGATTTGGGCCAGCCTCTTGTGTCTCTATTCAATCTGCAGTTACCATGACAAAGGAATGTAGTTCCCATAGGAACGCTTGCTGACATTTTCATATACATTAATGAGTAAGTTGGAAGCAAAAACAACAAAGATTATTGGAACCTCACTCAGTTATCAGTCTGCTGATGAATGACATGAATGACACTGCTGAATTGGCTAATGGTTTTAGAATACTAGAAAGGATAATTTTTGAGTTTTGGTATTACAACAGTTGTGACACAATTTTAAGTTTAATCTTTGTGCTAACATTTCCCCATGAATTTCCGTAAGTCTAGACAAAGGGTTGCCAGATTACAACCAAATCTATCCCACTGCTCCAATACCCTTTGGTTTTATACAAAAATAAAATGGCTTATTGGAAATAAGCATACTGGTAGACTTATTTCCACGTTGTGTATGGCTGCTTTTCAGCAAGAGATGAGCTGTTGTCATAAGGGTGGTTTGATATTTATAATCTGCTTTTACAGAAAAAGTTTACTGACCTCTGGTCTAGACAAGTGATGACACAATAAATTATACTCTGTTATGTAGCATTTGCCAATTTCCGCATTGTAAATACTCCATGGCTCATTTCAAGCTAACAACATGACATGGCTGAACGGTGAAGTTGGAAAGAGATACACAGTAGCACACAATTACATAATCTTGATACTAGACCGTTGAAATTAACATAAAGAATCTCAAGGGCATGGATAATAGTAAAATATGGCAAAATAATTAGGGAGTGGTGAGTTTTAAGTATTTATTATCTTTATTTTCAATATAATGTATTTAATTTTAAGTTTATCTAACGTGCTTTACCTAGATGATGCTACAAAACTCCTGAACATTTTATAACGTGCCCTAGGGATCTGCTATGACAGAGCTCGGGCACAGCCTTGTGCAGAGGGGTTACGTGCCTAGTGCCGTGAGTGTGTTCCACATTTAAATGCTGGCGATGAGGAAAGACTTCCAAAGAAAGAAGGTGGAATCGTAAGATGGGGATCCTTGAAGAATGAGCAGGAGTTTGACCGAATACATCCTTTTTATAAACATTTATGAGAACCTACAGGTGTTAGCTTAGAGCTGGAGCTACAGAGATGAGTAAGACACAAGCCTTGTCCGTAGAGGGTTCACAACGGATGGAAGAGGTACCCATTCCTTCCTTCCTTTCTTTCTTCCTTCCTTCCATCAGTGATTCCTTGCTCTCCTACTGTGAGCCCCGTGCCCCAGATTTAATGGTCAATGAGATATCACAGACTAATAATTATGATGCAGAATGGTAAATGCCACAACAGAGATATGGGGAAAAGTGTTGTGAGAACATAGAGGAGGAAGGGATTAACCCTATCTGGGGTTAGGCTCCTTTAGGGCACGTTCTGGATTTGCATAACACCATCTCCTTCCAAACTCCTGTCTCACTGCCTCTGAAAATGCCATGGGCGTCTTGCTAACCCAAGGAATCCTTGACATTATGGACTAAATGTTATTTTGCTGTCCTTCGTGCCTGGCACTAAACTGGCTTGCATTTTATATTGGTTAAAAGCGGGATTGAGTCAGCTCCAGTTACCACTATGAAAGCATTTAGATATGTCATTACTTCTCGTTGCCATGGAATAAATCAGTGGACGTTTTCTCCATCCATGTGACCAAAGTAACAACTTACATTGATAATTTCCGGAGGAAATTAAAGGGGAAAAAAAAGGAATGTGAAAGGAGAAGTGAAATTAAGCACTCAGTGGATTTTGTAGCATGATCCAATTCCTTCCTGTGTTCATTTACTTTAGATATGTCTATACCACTTCCTAAAGCCTCAGCGCATTTCAATTTTCTATTCACTGGGGATCCCGTCCTTTCTAAGCCTGCAAAATTCCCAACCACTAGGCCAATCTGAATTGCCTGTCGTGAGGGGAGGAGGAAAAGGTATATATGTCCCTGAGTCACACAGTATTCTTTCCTCTGCCAGTGCTTCCAATTGATTCGTGCATCAGGAACACAAGAGATGTGGGGCGCCTGGGTGGCTAGGTCCGTTAAGCGTCTGACTGCGGCTCAGGTCCTGATCTCGGGGTCCTGGGTTTGAATCCCACATGGAGCTCCACGCTCCGTGGGAAGTCTGCTTCTCCTTCTCCCTCTGCTCCTCCCCCTCTTCGTGGTCTCTCTCTCAAACAAATAAAATCTTAAAAAAAAAAAAAAAGTTACACAAGCCATGTACCAAGAGCAGTCCTTATCAGGAATGAGGCCTGTTATACACTCCATCAATTCTAAAAAGCCGACAGTGATTCACTGCTTCAGGGGCTAGGATTAAGTCATAGTGCCACAGGGGGTAGGCAAAATCGTCTTCCTCCGAAAGTGCCCACATCCTATCCCCAGAACCTATAAATATGTTACCTTCCATGGTGAAAGGGACTCCCAGCTGTGATGCAGTTAAGAAAGGATCTTAACATAGGGAGAGTATCCCGGTGAGCCCGGTGTAATCACAAAAGTCTTTAAATGAGAGAACAGAGAGACAGGCGGGTTCAGAGGAGATGGAAAGATGGAAGTAGGGGCTGGAGTGCTGTGACTGCCGGTTTTAAGGACAGAAGAAAGAGCAACAGGCCAGGGAATGGAGGTAGCCCCAAGAAGCTGGAAAAGGCGAAGAAATACTCCTTCCTACAACCTTCAGAAACACACGGCCCTACCTAAACTTCGATTTTAGCTCAGTATGACTCATTTTGGACTACTAATTTCTAGAGCTGTTAAGATAATAAATATTTGTGTTTTTAAGTCACGAAGTTTGTGGTCATTTGATACAGCTGCCGTAGGAAAGTAATATACCACACCGTTGTCGTCCCCAGGGAACTATAATGACTTATAATTATAATTGTATTTGAGTTGCCTGACCCCTCAAGTCCTCACCACTCTGCCTTGTCTTCCAGGGACTCTGTCATCTGAACCTACATCTCTGTAAGAACCTGAGCACCATTGATTTCTTCTAGTCAGATCGGTGCCATCTCTGTCCCTCTAAACCCCCCAGAGCACAATCTGTGAACACACACACACACACACACACACACACACTATTCCAGAATAGCCCATTTCCTTCTGCCCACACATCCACATAACCAAATTCTACCAGCTCTTCCAGCCTCATAGTCCTTTGATATTTGATAACAAAATGTGTATGGGAGGGACAAGACAAACGTCTTATTTTCCTCTTGCAACTCCTTTGCTACAGAGCTAGATAAATAATCAAAACCAAAAAGCACTTGTTGCCTTAAGTGCTGAGCTGTCAGACTTTGGTAAGGAGTTCCTTGTTGAACCTCGGATCCTACTAAACTGTTACAATTTCCAGTGTTAGAAAACAAAGTCCTGCAGTTTCTAAATGTATCAGGTCATGAGACTAAGCAAATGGTTTCTAAAGAACTTAGATTTTTGCATCTGATTCTGAATGTTTACTCAGGCTGTGAGTTTCTGGCTAATGATAGACCTAGATCCAACATGGCCATGGGGTTGCTTGATAACATGGAAGTCCAAAGTCCTGCACCAATTCCGTTATAGACTGTGCTACCAAAAATATTTGTCTTCTGTTCTGTCTGAATTG
The DNA here is from genome assembly GCF_003265705.2 of Callorhinus ursinus. NCBI lineage: Eukaryota > Metazoa > Chordata > Mammalia > Carnivora > Otariidae > Callorhinus > Callorhinus ursinus. The sequence goes on along the minus strand of NW_027397094.1, from coordinate 8,192,865 downwards.
ATTGCATCAGCTTTGTTTTCTCCCTAAAAGTGACTGGTGATCTTTGTCTGGCTGAGTGTTGCAAAATAGCACCAACTAGTTTTGTTTCTGTAAGTAATGTTTTCCTTTTTGGGAATGGCACTTTGAATATACTTGCACAACTGGTGTTTCTCTCTCTGTCTCTGTCTCCCTCTCTGTCTCTCTCTCTATCTCTCTGTCTTCCATGAAAGTCAAGTATTATTGTTTTGTGTTCTTTACTTAGGTCCTTTGAAACCCACTATGTCCTTTGAAATCCAACATTTGCAGATGGGAGGCATGGACCTAAGAGATGAATCCTCATGCTTAGCATTTGTTTTTCAACGTGAAAATAAATGAAGTGGAGTCTAATAGCAACCCTCTCCCTGCTGACTACCTCAAAATTATTACAGTTCCCACTTCCTGCATGTGATTTATAGAGCCACTTTGCTCAACCTCAGCTTGCACCATTTGGGATTCTACGGGCTCTTAAAGTGGAAATGACTGCAGAAATTTTCCTCTTATGATGGGACAGAATGCTCTAGCTTGGGCTTGATTAGATCACTCATCTTCCCCAAAGTATATACAAGGGAAGCCAGGTTTTAGTTAATTAAAATAAGTCTGACTCTTTAGAAGGCACCAGATGTTGCCATTCATTCAAAACAATTCTGGTGTTTAAAAAAGGGGGCCGGGGAAGCAGGTGACAAGATGAGCCGTCCAAACATAGGGAGATGGGATGACTCAAAGGCATCTTGTTTACTCACCAGCAGGTAGACTGCTCTCAGGGACAGCAGAGTGGATGTGTCCTTGTCATTGGATTGGAGGGTGGAAGGAAGGGGCAAGTGTGCATTCCAGAGTCTTGCAAGGAAATTTTATTAAGCCTCTTGCTCATAAGTGACAGAAATTCAGTTCAAACTGGGTTCAAGAAAAACAATTTTTTAAAAAGATTTACTGGGTATCTTAGTGGGAAAAAAATCAAGGGTAGGACAGATCAGACATGCCAGAATAGAGACACTCAAAGGATGTCACTGAAAGGTATCGCTCCCTCTCAACTCTGCTTTCTTTATTTGTTGCCTTCATTCTCAAGTGGGCTCTCTCATCATGCTGACAAAATGCTTGCCCTGGTTCTGTCTTCACAGTTCAGGAACCCTTGTGGAAAGAGAGCTTCTCTTTATCAAAAGTTCCAGGGATATTCGAAGATTGAGTCTCACTGACGAGTGTGGGTCGTGTGTCACTATCTGAAGCAATCACTATCTGTAGGGAGTGAAATAAGCTTATTTCATTTATGGTCACTCTCCAGGCTGAGTCATCCGGATCCTAGTTGAGGCCGATTGAGGGTAGAAAGCAGGCAACTCCATCTGGGCCTGGGGTTGCTGAGAGGGAGCAGAGGTTCAGCAGGGCCATGGCAATGTCTGCCTAAGTTCTTCCCAAATCTGTGTTCTCTTCTTCCTAAATACACATCCATCCTAATGACAGTTTTCACCGTACTTAACAGTTGGGCGTGTCCATGGGACTGAGTTTTAGCCCATGGAATGTGAAAATATGTATTGCTTATAGGTCCATCAAAACCTCCCAGAGCCAACTTTGGAGACCATGAATAGAAGATGGTGGGGACACAAAATGGAAGGAGTCTGGGTCCCTCAATCTTTACTACTTGGAAGAAAGCTACCCACCAAACAGGACCACTCACTGTGGACAGTCTTTTTTTTTTTATGTTGTTTTTTAAATTGAGATATAATTGACCTATAACATTCCATTAGTTTCAGGTGTATGACATAATGATGAGATGTTTGTATATATTGCAAAATGATCACCACAATGAGTCTAGTTAACATCCATCACCACAAATAGTTACACACTTTTTTCCTTGTGATGAGGAGCTTTTAAGAGTTACTCTCTTTGCAGGCGCCTGGGTGGCTCAGTTGGTTGAGCGACTGCCTTCGGCTCGGGTCGCGATCCTGGAGTCCCGGGATCGAGTCCCGCGTTGGGCTCCCTGCTCGGCGGGGAGTCTGCTTCTCCCTCTGACCCTCTTCCCTCTCGTGCTCTCTCTCTCTCTCAAATAAATAAATAAAATCTTTAAAAAAAACATTTAAAAAAAAAGATTTACTCTCTTCGCAACTTGCAAATATAGGATGCCGTATTAACTACAGTTACAATGTTGTACATTACAGCCCCAGGATTTATATGTTTTATAGTTGCAATTTTGAACCTTTTGACCACCTCCACCCATTTTACCCACCCCCACTCACCACCTCTGGCAACCACCAATTTGTTCTTATACTTAGGAGTTCATTTTGTTTGTTTGCTTGCTTGCTTTTCAGATCCCACATGTAAGTAAAATCATATGGTATTTGCCTTCCTCTGTCTGATGTTTTCACTGAGCATAATGCTCTCAATGTCCATCCACATTGTCACAAATGGCAAGATTTCTTTCCTTTTTACAGCTGAATAATATTCCATTGTGTGTGTATATGTGTATATATGCATACATATATATCTTTCAGTGGACACTTAGGTTGCTTCCATGTCTTGGCTATTGTAAATAATGCTGTAGTGAACGTGGGGGTGTATATATCTTTTAGTTAGTGTTAGTGTTTTTGTTTCCTTTGGATAAACACCTAAAAGTGGAATTACCAGATCATATAGTAGCTCTATTTTTGATTTTTTGAGGAATCTCTATACTGTTTTCCACAGTGGCCACACCAGTTTGCATTCCCACCAACAGTGCATGAGCATTCCCTTTTCTCTACATCCACCAACACTTGTTATTTCTTGTCGTTTTGATAATAGCCATTCTAACGGGTGTAATGTGATATCTCGCTATGGTTTTGATTTCTATTTCCTTGATGATTAGTAATGTCGAGCACCTTTCACTTCCCTATTGGCCACCTGTATGTCTTCTTTGGAAAAATGTCTATTCAGATCCTCTGCCCATTTTTAAATCAGATTTTTTTTTTTTTTTTTTTTTTGGTGTTGAGTGGTATGAGTTCTTTATATATTTTGGATATTAACCTCTTATCAGAAACATCATTTGCAAATATTTTCCCCATTTGGTTGCCTTTTTCATTTTGTTGATGGTTTTCTTTGCTGTGCAGAATGTTTTTAGTTGGATGCAGTCCCATGTGTTTATTTTTGCTTTTGTTGCCTTTGCTTTTGGTATCAAATAGGGATCTAGTTTCATTCTTCTGCATGTGGCTCTCTAGTTTTCCAAACACCATTTATTGAAGAGACTGTCCTCTCCCCATTGTATATTCTTGGCTCTTTTGTCATAAATTAATTGATCATATATGCCTGAGATTCTTTTCTTGGCTTTTTATTCTTTTCTGGTCTATGTGTCTGTTTTTATGCCAACACCATACTGTTTTGATTGCTACAGCTTTGTAAGATAATTTGAAATCGGGAAGCACGATGCCTCCAGCTTTGGTCTTCTTTTTTAAAGATTTTATTTATTTATTTGAGAGAGAGAAAGAGCACACAAGCCGGGGGAGGGGAGGAACAGAGGGAGAGGGAGAAGCTGTGGGGGGTGGGAGGGGAGCAGCAGAGGGAGAGGGAGAAGCAGGCTCTCCCAGGACACTGAGATCATGACCTGAGCCGAAGACAGATGCTTAACCTACTGAGCCACACAGGCACCCCTTTGTTCTTCTTTCTTAAGATCCCTTTGGCTACTCAGGGTCTTTTGTGGTTCCCTAGAGATTTTAGGATTGTTGCGTTTCTGTGAAAAATGCCATTGGAATTTTGATAAGAATTGCACTGAATGTGTAGATTGCTTTAGGTAGTATGGGCATTTTAATAATATCAATTCTTCTAATCTATGAGCATGGAATATCTTTTATTTATTTCTATCTTCTTCACTTTCTTTCATCAATATCTTACAGTTTTCAGCGGGTTTGATTTTAAATATTCTAGCAAAAGAAAACTATTGGATGGAAGAGTAGATAGAATAAAGCATCAGGAAGTTAATACGTCTTGGATCTTGCTGACGGGTACATAAAAGTTCATTTGACTATGCTCTCTACTTGGGAGAATCTCTGAACTTTTCTATGATTAAGACATTTTCTGTGATAAAAAATGTTTTTAGAAAAGTCTTCTAGGGGCACCTGGGTGGCTCAGTCGTTGGGCGTCTGCCTTCGGCTCAGGTCCTGATGCCAGGGTCGTGGGATCGAGCCCCGCATCGGGATCTCCGCTCCGTGGGAAGCCCGCTTCTCCCTCTCCCGCTCCCCCTGCTTGTGCTCCCTCTCTCGCTGTGTCTCTCTCTGTCAAATAAATAAATAAAATCTTTAAAAAAAAAAAAATCAAAGGTCTTCTACTGTTAACTGCCCCTTTCTGAAGTTTTATTTTCTCAGAGCTTTCTGCTAGGTGTACTTTTTTTTTTTTTAAATCCATCTGCGTTTCCTGCCCGAGTGATTTCAATCTTAGCCACAGCTTCTGCTGTCAGTTCCATCCTTCCCCGGCTCATCCTGAGCTTCCCAGCTTGTCTCTCTGTTTTCAAGCTGCATAATTTCTTGTCTGTAGCCATAAAAATTTTTTCTAGGATGCAAATCATATCACACATACATCCATTTCATCAGAAATATCGATCCAAACATATGATCACTGTCATATTGAGACCATAGTTTTAGGCTTAATTTTCCATCCCCCAAATCACATTATAAGGCGATGCATGCCACCACCTAGAATCCATTGTCTTGCTAATTATTGCCTTTGATGTGGCTGTTTCCAGCTTTCTGGATACTAATCTTTTCTTTGGATATAACCTTTGTTTGGATCCCAGGAATTCTCTCTTATTCCTGAGTGCTACTCTTATCAAACCAAAATTCATCCCAGAATCTTAATACTTTTTTTTCTGACTCATTTTCCTTTTCCTCTGACTCCAGATATTTGAGTTCCTTTGCCCTTTTACCCCCATTGTTCTCTATTCTTTGAGGGTCATTAAAATTATTTCCTTTTCGTCTTGACATGACTTTAATTCCCAAGCCCAGAAACTTTCAAATTATGCTATTATGCTACTCAGGGTGGGGTTAGCAATATGTTTACTTAATCTGTCTTCCCCATTAAGCAAACCAATGTCCTGGAGGTCAGGAGACGGGCTTTCGCCTCCTTTATCTCTAGGGCCCTGGCACACTTCCTGACACAGAGGAGGAAGAGTTAATTGAATGAATGCCTTTCATAAATATTCAGACGGAGTCTGCACAGATCTACTTGTTAGATTTCTAAAAACTTGATGAAATGCATTTAGTGAAAAAAGTAATGAAATCATTTTTTATAAAGATGTATTTATTGAAATTTTATTTATCTGGGAGAGAGAGAGTACATGTGTGAGAGCAGGGGGAGGGGTAGAGGGGGAGGGAGAGAGAGAGAACCTTGAGCAGACTCCTCACTGAGCAGAGCCCAATGCAGGGCTCAATCTCACCACCCTGAGATCATGACCTGAGCCAAAACCAAGAGTCAAACACTTAACTGACTGAGCCAGACGCTCAGTCTGGCTGAAATTTTAATATGGACGCATTAGGGTTCAGTTAAGCCCCGGTGCTTATTTCCCAGAATGCCTGTGTTTGTATTATCCCTTAATAGCTGGATTTTTATTCTCTCAGCTCCTCTCCAAATATCATCCATTTCTTCACTGCTCAACTCAAGTGTACCTTCGTTCTTCTTGAATCACCCCAATTATGGGTGATGTCTCTCCCTTCTTTGAACTCCCATTGCTCCTTGTACCACTTTTGTGATACTTTGCCATATATCAATGAATCTAACATACTGTCCTGGATTCCTGCCATCGAAGGAACTCATTTTATTATAAACTCAAGATTGCAAAATCCTGGTGTAGCGCCCAGACATATTTAGCTTACTTTTGTATCCTGTGTCTGCCCAAACACAGAGCTTTGGTCTAGGGTAGTGATGAGCAGATGTTTGCTGAATAAATAATATCTAGTTCTGTGTTCTGTTGCCCAGCTGCACCTTAGGGAGCTGCATCCTATCATACTGCTTCCAGATGACAAGCAGGGCTGAATTTGAGGAGTGTTTCAATTTATTCTTATCCTTTCATCTTGTGAAGAGAAGAATGAAGAATGCATGTTGCATAGGGTGCTTCGTTCCTTGAAACGTCTATTTTACTTCCTCAGGTAGGACTTCTGTCAGAGTCCGTTGGAGATCCATGAGCCAAAGTTTTATACTCCAATTTGGAAATAGAAGACAACATCTCCCTAATGCTGGGCAGTCTAACCAAAGCCTGAGTGTCTGACACGTAGCTGAGTGTCTTCCAGTAGGGCCTTCCTGGTTGAGTTTTCTAATGTTCATACCAATGTTTTGGTGTAGACAGACCCAATGTATGCTCTTCCTCTCCCATAAAGCTAGCTTTTACACAGCTACTGCAAGCTAGAGGTAGCTTGTGGAATGGGAGACACTGCCTTAAGAGCACACATTCTAGAGCAAGACAGATTCAGATTCAAAATACCACTTACGAGCTGTGTGATCGAGGGTGGATCCAAATCTTGGCATGCTTCAATTCTCGCATCTCTAAAGCAGAAATAACCGGTACTGGCTTCACGGAGTTTTGGTGAGGACTTAAGGAGACAGTTTATGTAAAGAGCATTGTGTGCAAATGCAAAATTACTTGCCATTATCTTGGTCAATTTTAGGTAGGGCAGAGAGTTAAGAATGAAAGTTTATTGAACGTTTGTCATGTTCCAGCCTCCTCATCAGGCAGATGCTTAGATTCCTTCATTTGAATTTTCATTTTCATTTCCCGCAGGTTTTCATAAAAGCCATCCTCTTTGGGAATGTAAAAATTCTATGCCATGGAAATGACATTTTTTAGACAAAAGTGCTCTCCTTCACGAAAGCTTGCATCCCTTTAGTATCCTCCACTTATTTCCTGCTTGAGAATTCTTATTTTAAATTAAAAATTAAATTTAAATTGGAATAAGTTGCCACTGACATCAAGAGATTTCTTTTACTTTCTAAAACTGTATGTAATACATGAAAGAGAATTCCCTCCTAGGACAAAGGCACATGACTTATAGCCAGTTTCCCTTTTGAATTTCAGTTTCCTTTTCATATGTATGATATTAATTCACTCACATTTAGAAATTTTTTAAAAGACTTTATTTATGTATTTGACAGAGAGAGACACAGCGAGAGAGGGAACACAAGCAGGGGGAGTGGGAGAGGGAGAAGCAGGCTTCCCGCAGAGCAGGGAGCCTGATGCGGGGCTCGATCCCAGGACCCTGGGACCATGACCTGAGCCAAAGGCGGACGCTTAATGACTGAGCCACCCAGGTGCCCCTAGAAATGTTTTTTCTTAACAGTTTCAAAGTTCTATATCTTGGCTGGTTGAAAAACTTGACACACTTTGTCCAGGACCAGCAGATGACCTACTATACTAGAGATGAGCTCATGGCAGGAAAAGGAACCAAGAGAAACAAAGCATGACTCTTTCTTAGGAAAGAAAGGGTAGTCATGAGGCTGCTAATTGTTCCAAGCAGTTAGGTGTGGAAAGGCAGAAGGGAAATAGGAGTGCACTGTCCTAATCTGATAAACAACCCGCCATATCAATGTACCAAATGCAAGGCATTGCATGGGATAATTTAATGATGGTAACTAGCCAACATGAACCAATGTGTGAACGTGCGTGTATGTGTTGGAAATAAAACAAGCCTTTTCTTTTGGGAAAACCACAGTGACTTCCATTCAATGGCTTTGGCATTGATATTTTATGAATGATTTTCAATTCAGAAAAATAAAGAAGCACCAACAAAAACCAGTATTGGGCACGGTTTTATGGCAGGCACTACACAAGGTTGAACATACAAAGTTAAATGAGACAGACATTGCTCCGTGAAAGCTTGCAATCTGGGAGTGTGAGGGTCACTTTCCCCCCAGCTTTAGTGTGGTAATTGTTTTCATAAGATACAAAGATTTTTATCCTAGACATATACACAAAATGCTCCATGACGACAGGGAAATCTTCCTGGGAAAGGACTCTGAGTTCCTCAATGACAGAAAAGGTATGGTATTGATCTTTGTATCCTATTGGTGAAGGCCTCCGAAGTGATCCTTGGACTGGGACGCCTGGGTGCCTCAGTTGGTGAAGCATCTGACTCTTGATTTTGGCTTAGGTCATGATGTCAGGGTCCTGAGATTGAGCCCTGCATCGGGCTTCACACTCAGTGTGGAGTCTGCTTGAGATCCTCTCTCTCCCTCTGCCCTGCCTCTCCACCCTCACTCTCTCTCAAATAAATAAATTTTTAAAAAATAAAGAAGAACAAATGATTCTTGAACTGAAGTGAACATTGGCAATGAAGAAGGAGTCGTTTGAGATTAAGGTGCAACAGATTAAGGTTAGAGTAAGATTTGGGTGAATCCTTCCACTTGGCATTCTTCTTCATTAGATATGTTAACAAAATTGAACAAAAGTGTTACTATATTAATTGCTTGATAAGCATCTTCTCAACAGTTCTGTGAATACATGTCTTAAGCTCTATTTTAAAGAGTAGGAGGGAAACCTAACTGGCTCAGTCAGTAGAGGGTGTGACTGTTGATGTTGGTGTTGTGAGTTTGAGCCCCATGTTGGGTGCAGAGATTACTTAAAAATAAAATCTTAAAAAAAGAGAGAGAGAGAATAACAAAATGGGTCCCAGAGAAGGGAATACCATAATTATTAAGATCAGACTTTCTATCACACCCCACTCCTACAAATTTAATTTACTCTCCTTCCTGATTCCAACTGCCATAGAAAACTTCCAGACCTTATATTAGAATCAACTTCTTGTTGCCCCAGACTGCAGAGATACTTGAACAGTTCAAGTAGAGTTCAGTTTGGGTTTTTAAACCTTGAGACCTGATTGACACATAACCTTACCTTGGTTTCAGGTGTACAGCATAATGACTTGTTGATTGCATACATTGTGAAATGATCACTAGAGTAGATCCAGTTAACATCTGTCACTACCCATAGATACAGTGTTTTTCTCTTGTGATGAGAACTTTTAAAATCCTCTCTCCTACTTTCTTTTTTTTTTTTAAGATTTTATTTGTTTATTTGAGAGAGAGAGAGAGAGCACAAACAGGGGGAGGGGCAGAGTGAGAAACAGGCTCCCCACTGAGCAGGGAGCCCGATGTGGGACTTAATCCCAGGACCCTAGGATCATGACCTGAGCCAAAGGCAGACACTTAACCGGCCCAGCCACCCAGAAGCCCCTCTCCCACTAACTTTCAAATATACAATACCTCTTAATTAACTATAGTTGCCATGCTGTATGTTCCATCCCTGAGACTTACTTATTTTACAATTGTACCTTCTGACTGCCTTTTGTTTAGCTTTGCTTTCAGTTTCAATAAGACTGTATTTTTTTATTTCTTATTTTTAACTTTGAAACATTTAATCATAAACAGGAAATAACAAAATATACACCATCTTTCTGAGTTCGAATCCTTCTTCCTGAAATATATTCATTCATTGCTCTTTTAGAAAGTGTATGTAAGTAGTAAACTTAGTCTTTGAGAAGGTTTATAGTTTTTCTTCACTCTGGTACTACAGTTTGGATAGGATGGAATCCTTGGATCACATTTACTTCATCCTCACAAAAAGGAAGTGGTCTTGCGAGTGAGTGCCTTGAGTAACATAGCCTAGTGCATGAGGAAAACATCTCAAACCATTGGGGTCAGAGTGCTTATTTAAGGAGGTATTTAAAATGAATTTATTAACCACACTGTGTCCTTGCTCCTGTGAGTCATTTACGTAAAGCCCTTGTTACAGAATTCTCTCTCATGTTTTCCTTATTTTCCCCAGCTCTTATGTTACTGACTCATAGACTCTCCGTAAATGGAATGGTTTGTTGTAGATACAAACAGGCCCCTTAGTTAGCGAAAGGTCAAAACAAAATGTCCAATTAAGTCTTGTGAGAAGAGAGAATGTTGTGGCAGAAAGGACTCCGGACTTGGCCCGGGAGGGCACCTGTTTTGATATTTACAAGTCATGTCAACATCAGCAAGTCATTTCCTCTCTCTGCACACGAGTTCCCAGAGCTGTGAACGAGCAACTATGCTAAATGATTCTGCACTAATGTTGCATATTCCTAGGTGGAGGTTAAAATCTGACAAATGCTAACTTGCACAGTAAGGAAGAACAATTGGCAAGCCCACGGATGATGGTTCTATGTACACTTTTAGATCAACTGGTCCTTGGTTTCTGAGCTTAAGCCAATGGGAGAAGATGCACAGCATCTTTCTCCCTACACATCTGTGAGTATGTGGGACATTGGTGTGGCTCTTTCACCCCTCACCTCTTCTCTTTCATTTAGACTCTCTAATTTCCAGGCAAAACAGTCACAAAACAATCAGGAGTCTGGGCTGGTCAAGGCCTAAGGACCAAGAGGGTTTAGATTCTGTCTACTGCGTACAGCCAAGACTGGACCCAGCCCAGAAACACGAGTACGTCTTGGAGAAAATGGACGTGCGTAAATGTGAACTGAAAGAGCTCTCTTGCCAAGTTCTGAAGCACTTTGGGATCGATACTGCGTTGCTGTGGGATTCCACCGAAGTGAGTACTGTGGTGGGGGTGGGAAGGGGTGGGGACGGAAGAGCCATCTGGAAGGCATGGTTGTCTAAAGGAATCGGCAGAAATCTACAATGATGTCAGGATCAGCAGGAAGCTTGATCAGACCTGTGCGCATCTCTCTTTATCTTGGCACCTGAGCTAGGAACTGCCGGTCGAGGTAGGTAGTCTGACCACACCAATAGCCGTGGGATATAGCCATGGTCGTTCCATGTGGCCAACCCTACCACAGCCTACCCTTCATTGGCCGTCTTGGCTTCCCAAGTCTCCAGCCTCAAGCACCAAAGGGTACATCTGAGCTTATCAAGAGAGCAGCAAATATTAACCTTGGATGACAGTTCAACATATATAAGCAGCTTTTAAGACCCCCTGAGTATTGAGGGTATAGGACAACCGTAAAGGTGTGGATTTCCTACAAACCATGCCAGCAATGGGTGGGAGCGTATCAATTTGGGCTGATAATGTAAATGTATTCTCATTTATTTAAATAAGCAGGCCAAGCCTCCTAAGATATAAGGTACTTCTATGACCTACTGTAGTGATTTTTGGATCCACCTGCCAAATTACTGAGGTCAACTCTATGTCCCTCTTAAATAACAACATCTACAGATCCTAGAGTCTAAATGTTGTAACTCATTGAGATGGATCCACAAGTGCATTTCAGTACCATTATCACCACAGTCTATCCCCACCGTCAACGTCCATCCTTACCTCCATGCTTTGGCTAAGTTCAGGAGCCGAGCAGAGGGGCTGGCCGGCTATACAAACGGTGGCTGGTGAGGTATAAAGAAGTGCCGCTGAGGGGAGATTCCTTCAGCCTTCTCTTTGATTTTCCATACCCAAAGAAGAAGAACAACAAACACAGTTCTCTTAGTGTGATAGAGCATAAAGCTGCTCACCATAATCATTCTCCCTGTTTCCCCAGCTGTAGGACTGAAGCTGAACATAGCCCTGCCCGGTAACAGTAAATTTCCTAACCTTTGCATACGCATGTGGCCATGTCATTCAATACCTGCCAAAGGACTGGGAATGGAATTAAGGGGCTATACTTTATTTCCTCCACACTGTTTTCCACTTTACACTGACAGGAACCCATTACAACTGCACCTTGACCATGGACATGGTGGTAATGTCTGTCTAGGAGTTGGAAGAAACCTGGTCTTTTGATGACAATTTGGGGCAGAGCCAGACCTTTCTGTGTGAAAGAGATGAAGTTCACCTTCTTGGAAATATTATTGGGGTCTTTCATAAAGTTACTTAACTGTGCCCTAGATAATACAGTTACCTTTCATTACTGTTTCCAGGGGAAATTCCAGTCTCACTTGAGGCTTCTGAATCCATTTGACTTTTTTGGTCTGTGTCCAGAGCCTCCAAGCTCTTGGCTTTCATTTGTGCCATGATTTTGCTACTACTTGCCTTTCTGTTCTTTTGTAAAGTTCTGACCTCAGCCAACAATAATTCTTTCTTTCTTTTTTTTTTTTTTTTTGAGAGATAGAGAGCATGCATGCGAGCAGGGGGAGGAGGAGGAGCAGAGGGAGAGAATCTCAAGCAGACTCTATGCTCAGCGAGGAGCCCGACCCAGGGCTCGATCCCACCACCCTGAGATCATGACGTGAGCCAAAAACAAGCATCTGACGCTCAACCGACTGAGCCACCCAGGCGCCCCCAGTAATTCATCTTAAAACGTGAAACAAGCAAGAAAAAATTTTACAGTTCCAATAGAAATTGGGATGATGTTCCAGACCGTGGAGATAACAAAAAATCCTGGCTGAAGCAGGCCAGGCTGTCCAGATTAGATGAAACACAGCGTTCATGGCATGTGGTGTCCTTAGAATAGTAACAGCTTCGAAATAAGTTTCCGTCACTGAGAGCTGACTGCCCACCAGGCTACTGTCTGATCTATAGCACACTTAATTCTTTACGACGGGTGGAATTACTTAGCTTAATTAAAGTCTCATCTAGTTTCAGAATCAAAGCTAAACACAGATTCATTTCCTCTGAGTAAGCATTGCACAAAAAATATAGACTTCCAAGGCATTATTAAACTAAAACAAGCTTTATTGTCCCTTAGCCAAATATCAGACACTACGGAGGGGAAGGAAGGATTTCAAGCCCTGGGAGTGTTGAGTCTGTCTCCTTTGGTCCAGAGAAGGACAGTGATTCTACCTGTAGGTTCTTTAGGCTTCAGAGCAATAGAACAATCTAGACCCGAGCAAAGACCACAGAGCTCCCTTTTATGGGACTAACTGGGTGTAGTTGTGGATCTTCCCAGAACACCTAGGCCTTTGAGGGCTAGGCCAAACAAACTCAAATAGCACACCAGTCTTCTCAAAGAATGTAACTGAAAATCACTCCTACTTTTGCCTAAAGTTACTATTTGTCCCTAAATGAAACCCCTGCACGATAACACACTATATTATCTCCCATTTAAGTTGAGGCTTGTAGGCTTAAAGTGATTTAGCAGACACACTGTTGACCATCTGGTGATGAAATGAGGTTTTATTACAAGCCAGTGGTTGCTGGGAGGACCTACGATCCATAAAATGGAATTTCTATAGGTTGATGGAAACAGATGCTCATATGGTCTTAACGAATGACCCAAAAGATTATTTATTAAACTACAAAGGTTAGAATGTACCTTCACAATGGAGAGCTCTGGGGACTCCCCCCTTAGCGGAAGGTTCAAACTTAGCATTCCCGAAGGTGAGACCATCTGACATAACATGCCTTCTGAAATATGTAATATTTCTGTCAGAAATTTTTAGCTCAAATGTAATCATGAGGAACAGCCAGAGAATTTCAGAATGTGGGACATTCTGTAAGGAAGTTGACGTGGACTCTTAAAAACACCAACAAAAATCCATGTCACGAAAAGAATAGCTTTAGAGCAACTGTTTAGATTCAAGAGACATAATAAATACGCATGCAGTATGAACTCTGACTGAACCTTAAATTTAAAATACAAAGCAATAAAGTGATAAATTTGGGGG
>NW_027397094.1:8178750-8179319 GCF_003265705.2 Callorhinus ursinus | reverse complement strand
AAGCGTCTGCCTTTGGCTCAGGTCGTGATCCCGGGGTCCCGGGATCAAGTCCCACGTTGGGCTCCCTGCTCAGTGGGGAGCCTGCCTCTCCCTCTCCCCTGCCTGCCGCGTGCACACATGCTTGCGTATGTGTAGAGAGCGGGAATTAGAGAGGACTAGAGGAAGTGTGGCAAAATGTTACCGCTTGCTGAATCTAGGTAAAGTGCAGATGGGAGTTTATTGTATCTTTGAATTTTTAAAAAATCAAAAGTTGGTGCAAACATGCAAGGATCTGGAAATTGACCCTACTTACTTTTTGCAAAGGTTCAAGGACACCCCCCCCCCGGAAGTACGCCGTCACTTCTGCCACCCACACTTCTGACTCCTTGCTTTTTGCTTTCTAATGCCCGGAAGACTGAACTCTTTCCTTCTGGCTCCCAAGACACTTAGACTATACCTTCTGCTCACACAGATGTTTGCAGACCCAGTTCCTGGAGAGAGTGGAGGAAGGGTGCCTAGGAAACAGGGCAGTTTGGTCGTGAAAATAATTCTTAATCTCAGGAAACAAACTGAGGGTTGCTGGAGTGGTC
>NW_027397094.1:8171603-8178650 GCF_003265705.2 Callorhinus ursinus | reverse complement strand
AATGAAGGGGAGTAAGTCAGAGGGGGAGACGAACCATGAGAGATGATGGACTCTGAAAAACAAACAGAGTTCTAGAGGGGAGGAGGGTAGGGGGATGGGTTAGCCTGGTGATGGGTATTAAGGAGGGCACGTTCTGCGTGGAGCACTGGGTGTTATGCCCAAACAATGAATCATGGAACACTGCATCAAAAAGTAATGATGTAAGGTATGGTGATTCACATAACATAATAAAAAAAAAAATATATTACCAGAAAGTGAATGGAGGCAACTGACAAGTGAATTTGAACCTAAAAGACCAGCTTTAACAAAGAGGTAGAGGAGGTGAATTCCTGGTCTCCTCCTTCCAAATATTTTCTCCTGCTGTTTTAGCATTCCCTCAGCAAATGTTCTCATTTCATGGATTTTTATTTCTCTGCGTTTTTCCCGAACTCCCACCATGCCCCGGGCAGCACACTGGCTTTATGGGAATAAATGAGATGACCCATGTCCTCAAGCCATAACCTCACCTATTCTGAGTTTCCCATCACACTGAGTCAAAGAAATAAGGTAAAACTTCTTCAGTTGACCCTCTGAGGTCAGGTGAGGAGACAGGTGGAAAGTAATTCTAAGGAGTAAATCTAGTGGCATTATTTGAGGTATTGGTGGGGCGGTGGGGGATGGAGGCTGACTTAGAGCAGAGCCCAGAGAGATTTCTCATCACACAGTGGCCACTGTTGTTACAGTCAAGACAAGAACACCGTTGGGGCACCTGGGTGGCTCAGATGGTTAAGCATCTGACTTCGCCTTGGGTCATGATCTCAAGGTCCTGGGATCGAGCCCTGCATCAGGCTCCCTGCTTGGTGGGGAGTCTGCTTCTCCCTCTGCCTCCACCCCTGCTTTTGCCCTCTCTCTCTCTGTCAAAAATAAATAAAATCTTAAAAAAAAAAAAAAACGACAAGAACACCAGGCCAAGATAACAGAACCCAGTGTCCTGATATTGAGATAAGGAAGAGACCAGAAGCTCTGGGAAGAAAGTTATGTCTTTGGAGAACAGAAGCAAATTCCACACAGAGCAAAGTCTTTGGACAAAAAGAGCCTGCCATGGAGGTGGCCATGAGCTCCACGGCCCATTGCCAGGGAAGTCAGCATGCCAAATTCCCAAGGTGTCTTTGTGTTCCTTGGAATGAAGCATAATAGGAGGGCAGCCTCACTTGAACTGTTAGTAACTTTGAGGGAGACAGTGTTTATATGAGTCATGTGGACACGAGCCAAGAACATGAAATGAGAGTTTCCAGCTAAAAGTTAAACTTTTTCCAGAGATAATGATGGTTATATATTATTAAGTGATCATTGTGTGCCAGCCATAAACGCTAAATATTTTGCTCATCCTCCCCATAAAGTAAGCGAAAGTGAGTCTGATTACCCCATTTTACCCAAGAAGGCAAGAACTTAGGGAAGTGAAGTAATTTCCCATATCAAATACCCTGGAAGTTACGGAGCTGATATGAGCCCACACTGTGGTCCCAACACCAATGCTATTCTTTCAGTTGATCCTTTCTTTGCTCAGCATTTGGTTACCATTTAGTTGTGAGAGCACAAAAATTATTAACTTACAGTGTTCCAAGATATTACCACACCCTCCTCAAACTTACCCACTAATGGGTTTTGTCTCTTTCCTGTTCCTTCCCCTCAGATCAGGGAAGTGTGCAGATGCATATGCTCGCTTGGATTTGGGAGAAATCGTTCTAAGAGTTTAGAGAAAGGGAAACAGGAGGATCTGTGGTATGAGGAGGAACTGGATACGGGAGGAAGTGAGAGTCACCCTCAGGAGATTTGGAAGTCGCTTTTATCCACTTTTATTCCTACGGGACCTGGAGAAAACAGACGGGCTAGGCACTTCTTCACAGGAAGGAAATCTCTGGAGGGGGAGACTGGAAACATCCCAGGACTACGCATAGCAGAATGATCCCCAAAAGAAACGTGACCCTCATGAACACGGGTGAAATAAAAAACAAAAAGAAAAAAAACAAAAAAACATAATACGTTTGGTGAGATTAGATTTCTGGTAGAAAATGGCAAAATGACAAATTTGGGTCTGGATCCAAAAGTGCCTAGGCCTCTTGTCAACACAGGGTCAAAGCGCCATGAGGAAGTTAGATTAAAAATTTATAGACATCGTTAGGAGGGCTCTGGGTCAACATGGAATAAGACATTGGGGGTTGGAGTTAAGTTTTTAAAAAGACCACCCAAAACTAGGGAGGGCTCACATGGGAACCTGGGTTATCTTTTGGAACCAAAACTGATACTTACCTGGAGGCACTTGGTTGCCACACTTCTGAGGACAGCAGTTCATCACTGGGAACTCAGTCAGGTGGACACATCCACAGGGGTCATTTGTGGTGAGCAAGGTCCAAATAGCATGGGCTCTAGGGTATCTGGCCTTAAAGATGGAAAAACCATGTCAGTCAATTACCCCACGCGTTGTAGAGTCGGGTCTTTAAGAATTATAAATCATCATAAAGGTGTAAATGACTGCCTTTTTAGAGAAAATCTGGTAGCACCTCAGAGGTTGTTGATGATGCATATGCTTACTGGAACTTGTATGTCAGGGGGCTGCCGCACATCACAGGAAAGGGAAAGACTTTTTTTTTTTTTTTTTTTTTACAGATTTTATTTATTTGACAGAGACACAGCAAGAGCAGGAACACAAGCAGGGGAAGTGGGGGAGGGAGAAGCAGGCCTCCCGCCGAGCAGGGAGCCCGATGCAGGACTCAATCCCAGGACCCTGGGATCATGACCTGAGCCGAAGGCAGACGCTTAATGACTGAGCCACTCAGGCGCCCCGGGAAAGACTTTTATACAATTCTCAAGAAGTCCACAAAGTGCTCTGGTGTGCAATTTGGGGCATCAGACTGAAATGGGGCTTGAAAGGATCAAATGAGTATTTTGCCCTCTATGTTCCCACGAACTTCACTGTGGATAAAAATAATTCAAGAGGAAGAAGACAAGAAAGATGAAGCAATGTCAGAGAACAAGACTAAAGAAGGAAGTCAGGTTTGGAGATGGCAATCCAGGCCAAGATCGGAAGCTCATGTGGGTGTGACTCAATTCCTCGAGTTAGAGTACCCCCAAAACAAGTCCTAGAGATGTGAGATGGACACCCCACTTTTGGTCACAGACTTTCTCAGTTAAGTTGGAGCTTAGCTTATGTCTTTTAATTTTTTCCCAAATGTAATTTAATTTGTCCAGAGAGATGGGAAGAACAGCTGTGTACCCATGTTTGGTGGGGACATAAGGACACAGTAGTTTTTTTTTTTTTTTTTTTTTTTTTTTTAAAGACAAGTGAGAAAGTACTCTGTGAGGTAGAAACAACCCATCTCTTCTGGCTGTTAAAGGGATTCGCTTTTGAGGCAGGTTGTACCTGTGGAGGAAGCCATCTTGTCCTGCACAAAAAGATGATCACGAGAGGCTGCAGAGGCTGGAGTGGCAGGCCACCGCAGCCCCACAAGGGAAGCTGGGGGGGGAGGACCCCCCACTAAATGGTGCTTCTACCCAGACAAAAGGGTCAGCGACCCGGGGCAGGGCCTTGGCTTTGAGCGTACCAGAAATGTGGTGGAAGAAATTCAACCTGCCTCTACATCACTTGGGAACGGATTCTGCCTCAACTGCTGTCAGTCCTCCATACAGACACCCCTCACCTCAACCACCCTTACTAAAGGGCGCTGGTGTAGCCAGCCCCTGTGTGGCTGGGTTAGAATGGTGGCGGTCCAGTCCTGGGAGCAGAGGAGATACTCTCCCCATATCCAAGCTACCAGGCTGGGTAAGAAAACCCCTCCAAAGTCTCTGCAGGCACAGAAGCCCCAGAGGACTTCTCAGTTTTAAATTAATAATTGTTCTCAGAGATGGGTAGACAGGGAGCTTAGGTCTTTAGGATCCCCCAGATTTATGGTCGGCCATTTCTCTCCCAGGCGCGTGTCATGTTTGAGGCATCACCAAGCCTGATGGAGGTAAAATACCTGAATCACGCAAGAGAATGAGTATAGTAGACTCTCAAGCTGAACGGCAGTTTTCTGTCAACCGGGTTCTTTCCCCTTGGATCATTCACAAAATCCACCTCCAGAGGTTTCACGCACAAATGGGCATCAGAAACATCTGTATAAAAAAACCAGTTGGGTATTGTTGGAATTATTTTCCGTGTGTTCTTTCCAAATGGGAAAAGGTAAAGATTGGTCCATACCTTTGTACGGGTGATGAAAGGTATCTCCAGATGTGTGTACCTGCTTCTATAAATAGCCCCAGTTCCTTTAAGTTTTTAATTTTTTATTTAATTTAATTTTTTTCATTTTTAAAAAAATTTAAATTCAATTAATTAACATATAATGTATTATTGGTTTCAGAGGCAGAGGTCAGGGACTCATCAGTCTTATATAATACCCAGTGCTCATCACATCACGTGCCCTCCTTAATGCCCATTCCCCCATCTCCCCACCCGCCTCCCCTCCAGCAACCCTCAGTTTGTTTCCTATGATTGAGAGTTTCTTATGGTTTGTCTCCCTCTCTGATTTCATCTTGTTTTATTTTTCCCTCTCTTCCCCTATGATCCTCTGTTATGTTTCTTAAATTCCACATCTGAGTGAAGTCATATGATAGTTGTCTTTCTCTGATTGACTTATACCCTCTAGTTCTATCCACGTCGTTGCAAATGGCAAGATTTCATTCTTTTTTGATGGCTGAGTAGTATTCCATTGTATGAATATACCACATTTTCTTTATCCATTCATCTGTCGATGGACATCTGGGCTCTTTCCACAGTTTGGTAATTGTGGACATTGCTGCTATAAACAGTGGGGTGCAGGTGCCTCTTCAGATCACTACATTTGTATCTTGCCTCAACTCCTTTTGAGAAGTATATCCTGATGATCTCTATTTAGTTGGAAAATCACTTGTTCCATTCTTGAGAATTAAGGTGAAAAGTCACATTTTTCTCATTAAACAACATAAATTCTCAGTACAGAGGAAGTCAGTACTAAGAAAGCATTTTGTTCCACTTTTTCTAGTCCATTTTTTTTTTTTCCCTAGAACTGGAGAATTGGAGGGCCTGTAGCCAGGAAAATGAATATGAGACTAACTGTACCAATGTGTGAATCCAAATCGAGGCACCGAACGGAGTTAAGACTTTTAGAAACAGAATCATGGCGCCCAGCGGTGGTCTCTCTCTTTCAGAACATTTTTTCTTTTTTTTTTTTAATCTCATGCATTTTTTAAATTGAAGTATAACTAACGTACAATGTTACGTTGGTGTCAGGTGTGCAATATAATGATTCAACAATTGTATAAATTTTTTGATGCTCGTCATGGCGAGGGTACACTTGACCCCCTTTATCTGTCACACTCATGTCCTCATCCGCCTGCCCTCTGGCAACCACTTGTTTTCTATATTTAAGAGTCTGGGGGGTTTTTTGTTTGTCTTTTTGTGTTTGTTTGTTCTTTTGTTTTGCCTCCTAAACTCCATGTGTGAGTGAAATTAAGTATTTGTCTTTCTCTGAGTGAAATAGGTTGCAACCACAGCTCCATCCATGTGGTTGCAAATGGCAAGATTCCATTCTTTCTTATGGCTGAGTCATAGTCCATTGTATGTATGCACCACAGCTTTGTTATCCATTCATCTGTCACTGGGCACATGGGTTACTTATTTTGTAAATTTCTTCCCCATCCGTCATTTATGATTTGTTGAATACATTTATGTATTCATTTATGTATTCAACAAATCTTTATTACCTCCCATAAGACCCACCTCTTCTGGAAACTAGGAGTAGGGTGGTGAGCAAGTCCTACTCATCCAGAGTTGATTGTCATGTGATTTCTGGAAGCCCTGTGACTATTGCCCACTGCACGGACAACAAGCTCCTCCTTCAGATGCTTCCACATCGCACCCACCCGTTTCCTCTCCACACATTTAATTCTCACATAACAGAGCGCCTGCTCCACATCTCACCCCTCAAACTCCGCCACAACTTCCAGACCCAGCTTTGCTTGCATTTCCTGCACAAAGCCTTCTATCCTTAACCCTGTAGTCCAATGTTGATCCTTCCCCTTCTCGACCGTTCCAAGGTAGCTCCTCTCAATTGCTTCAGCAAGTGCATGAGCCATTCGGGGTGTCTGCGGGAGGGTACCCCATATTGTGTTCTAATTGTTTCGGGGCATAATATCACATGACTCTCACACTAGATGACAAATTCCATGGAAGCAGGAACCAGGTCGCATCTCTTTCTGCAAGCTCCTTGATACTCAGCATTCCATTTGCCTGCTCACTTCCGCATTCAGTCTGTAAGCAGTCAGGGAGCCCCGACTGTGCCCGGGACTCTATTGTGCAGACCCTGAAGGCACAAAGAGAGATGAGGCCATTGGCATCAAGAATTCAGTCATGGGAGGAGCAGCAGACTGAACGGACAGCTATAATGGAGGGATTAACGAGAGCCAAGCAGCGCCAAGGTGCACAGCAAATACTAACTCAATGATCACTGATCTGAATTGATTACATTTCACAGATGCAAAGTTTTCATATGTGTAGCCAAAATTCATATTACAGCTAAAGGTGTGAACGTTCTTGCCTTCATGTGGATTTGCCAAAATCGTTGCCTGCCTTGAGCCATCTCTGCCTGACAATATGTTACATTTTCCTTTCAACACTTATCTCAAGTTCCGCATTAGAGTATCTCTAAAGAGCTTACGAGCCACAACAAAGGTAAGACACAAATGCCCTAAATTTGGACTCCACCCAAACCTACTGAGTCAGAGTCTACGGAAGTGGGGCCTGCCATTGCTCAGTACTGTTAATTCTTTTTTCTTTTTCTTTCTTCCTTTCTTCCTTCCTTCCTTCCTTCCTTCCTTCCTTCCTTCCTTCCTTCCTTCCTTCCTTCCTTCCTTTTTCTTTCTTTCTTTCTTTCTTCTTTCTTTTCCTTCCTTCCTTCCTCTTTCTTTCTTTCTTTCTTTCTTCTTTCTTTTTCTTCCTTCCTTCCTTCCTTCCTTTCTTTCTTTTTCTTTCTTTCTTTCTTTCTTTCTTTCTTT
>NW_027397094.1:8148299-8171503 GCF_003265705.2 Callorhinus ursinus | reverse complement strand
TTTCTTTCTTTCTTCTTTCTTTTTCTTCCTTCCTTCCTTCCTTCCTTCCTTTCTTTCTTTTTCTTTCTTTTTCTTTCTTTCTTTCTTTCTTTCTTTCTTTCTTTCTTTCTTTCTTTCTTTCTTCTTTTTTCTTTTCTTTTCTTCTCTTTTCTTTTTCTCTTTCTTTCTTTCTTTCTTTCTTTCTTTCTTTCTTTCTTTCTCTCTCTCTTTCTTCCTTCCTTCCTTCCTTTTTCTTTCTTTCTTATTTTTTTTTTTTTTTTAAGTTCTTCAGATGATTCTCCTAAGCAGCTAGGTCTCCAGCTCGTGAGAAAGTTAAATATCTAAATTAACAGATGCTTTTGGCTCCAAAGCTTATATTAAATTTATTTTAACACTTCATTCTGTGGCCACACTCAGTCATATAAAGAAGTCTGAAAGGTGTGGGCAACCATTCCAGAATCCCTCGCCTGAGGAGGGCTCTGCCATTTCTACAAAGAGTAGGGATTAGGGAGAGAGAAATGGGAGGTGAAAAGGGACGGGGTGGGTGGTAGAGGACGAGCATATGGAGAGGAGCAGAGTATCAGGAGCCTGAAAAGGGTACTGTGACTTTTCCAAGCCATAAGCCAGTCTGACTGTCTCTGGATGAAATTATATACACGTACAGAACACACACATGCACGCACACACACACACACACACACCCTTGGCTTGCTTTCGTGTTTCTGCAGGTGGCCAGAAGCAGAGTACCCTGAGAGAGAAAAACAAAATAAAGGTTGTTCTGTCTTATAGTTTGTAAGGGTTATCTTTTATTGAAAAAAATTTTTTTTCCATTTGGCAAACAAATTCCATGCTTCAACTCAAACTGAGATGCTTTTCCTAATTATGAGAGTCACTGCAGATGCATTTAGTACTACCAAAAACCATGTATTTTCACAATGTCGCCCCTCCTGATGTCTTATCCAGGCATACCTTGCAGATATTGCTGGTTCGGTACCAGGCTACTGCAGTAAAGCAAATATTGCAATAAAGTGAGTCAAATGAATTCTTTGGTTTCCCAGGGCATATAAAAGTTGTTTATACTCTAAGGTAGTCCATTAAGTGTGCAATACGAGTATGCCTAAAAACAATGTACATTTCTTAATGAAAAGACACTTTATTGCTAAAAAATGCTCATCATCATCTGAGGTTTCAGGGACTTGGAATCTTTTTGCTGGTGGGGGGTCCCGCCTGAAGGTCAGTGGGTGCTACTACTGATCAGGGCAGTGGTTGCTAAAGGCTGGGGGGTCTGTGGTAATCTCATAAAACAAGACAGCAATGAAGTTTGCCATGTGGAATGATTTCTCTGTAGCATGTGATGCTGTTTGATAGCATTTTCCCCACAGTCGAGCTTCTTTCAAACTTGGAGTCCAGCTTCTGCCCCTGTTGCTGCTTTATCAACTCAGTTTATTCTCAATCCTTTGCTGTCATTTTGACGATCTTCACATCCTCACCAGGAGCAGGTTCCATCTCAAGAAACCACTTTCTTTGATCATCCATAAGAAGCAAATCCTCATCTGTTTGAGTTTGATCATGAAATTAACAGTTCAACCCCATCTTTAGGCTCCACTTCTAATTCTGGTTCTCTTGCTGTTCCCAGCACATCTGCAATGACTTCTTTTCTTCTTCTTCTTTTTTTTTTAAGATTTTATTTATTTATTTGGCAGAGAGATACAGAGAGAGAACAAGCAGGCAGAGAGGCAGGCAGAAGGAGAGGGAGAAGCAGGCTCCCCGCCGAGCAGGAAGCCCGATGCGGGGCTCGATTCCAGGACCCTGGGATTATGACCTGAGCTGAAGGCAGACGCTTAACCAACTGAGCCACCCAGGCGCCCCTGCAATGACTTCTTCATTGAAGTCTTGAACCCCTCACTGTCCTCCACGAGGGTTGCAATCACCTTCTTCCAAATTCCCGTTCCTGTTGATATTTTGATCTCTTCCCATGAATCCCAATTGCTCTTAATGGCATCTAGAATGGTGAGTCCTTTTGAAAAGGTTTTTAATTTACTTTGCCCAGATCCATCAGAGGAATCATTATTCATAGCAGTCGTAACCTTACAAAATGTATTTCTTAAATAATAAGACTTGAAAGCCAAAATGACTCTTTGATCCGTGGCCTGTGGAATGGATGCTGTATTTGCGAGCATGAAACCAACATTCATCTGAGGAGAGGGAAAGAGACAGGAATGACTGGTTGGTAAAGCCATCGGAACACGCACATTGATTGATTAAGTTTGCCATCTTATATGGGTGTGGTTTGTGGTGCCCCCCCAAAATGACAACAGTAACATCAAAGATTGCTGATCACAGATCACCACAACAGAGATAATGTAATGAAAATGTTTGAAATAGTGTGTGAATTACCAAAATATGATGCAGAGAAGGGGAGTGAGCAAATGGTGTTGGGAAAACAGTGTGGATAGACTTGCTCGTTGCAGGATTGGCAAACCTTCTTCAATTCGTAGAAAACATAGTATCCATGCAGTGCAAGAAAGCGAAGAGTAGTAAAACGATGTATGCCTCTACAAATATTTATTGAATGAATCAGTGAACTCAAATGGAGTAACATTAACATAAACCCACACAGACAGATGTAAGCGTCTTCTCTATGATGGCTCTTGGGTAGATGCTAGCCTCAAACAGCAGTTCCCAAACTCCGCTGTACGTTAGAATCATCTGGGGGATGGCCACGTGAAACCCTGTATCAATGAAGGCACAATGTGTGGGAGTGACAAAGAAAAACCTGCATTTTCTTAAGATTCCCAAGTGATTCCAACGTGCAGCAAAATTTGAGAACTACCATCCTAGTAGCTGTGTGGGGAGACTGATGAGTAGCTGAATAATCCTAGTAAGTAATGATCTTTGTAACATATGCTATAAAGTAAATGCAATGTTTGGATTTCTAAAGGAACAAATTTATGTATGTACTTTAAGGAACCAGTCTTACAGCTATCTGCATTCGTATTGAGTTAATCTTATATGGTAATCACAAAGGAGTGAAAGATTCAAAAGCCCTCGGTGTGCAGTGTAGGAATTTGACTGTGACCTAATGCCTGCCATTCTTAGGAGAGGTTCCAGGGGCTAGTATTCCAAAGAGTTTATCTGCCCGTGGTAAACACCATCTAACAGCAGGAGATGAAGTCTCAGAAGTGCAAGGAGGTCGAAATCCACCTAGGAAAATGTAGCAGTTGAAAGAACATAAAAATCAACTCATGGGACAAAAACTATGAGTTTTTGGTAGGCTTAGGAATTTAATAGTAGAATATAAGGTGACACGTTATGTTCTGCACAGTTACAGAAACCCCAGGACATGGCACTTATATAAGCAAAAAAAAAAAAAAAAGGGAGGGGGATGGGATGGGGACAGGTGGATGCAGTCCCTGGTCACCTGCTCTTAACTACGCACCAGGTGTTCTCTGCATCTCATGATTCATCTCGCCCGCGGCTCTGTAAAGTAAGTAGGATTGTTTCCACTTGCCAGGTGATGAAACGGAGGCTCACAGTTTCATTTCCTAAGGTAATAAAAGCAGAGCCAGGATTCAAATTCAGATCTGGGTCTGCAGTTCAGATCAATGCATTGCAGGGAACCGTGGGAGCCTGTCCTTCCCCCGCCAGGACGGCCAATTCCTGATGTTAATGAACAGCAGCCAGGGCCTCCGCCCCCAAGGCTGCCTCGGGCCAGCTGGGTGGGGACTGGGAGATAGGTGATTTCCTACATTTGAGGAAACTGGAAAAGCTTAGGAAGACATTAGCACAGATTTGAAGAAATGTCTGTGACTGGAGCACGTAAGGGCCTCTGATGTCAGCATCTCCCCACTGAGAGCAGCCTAACCTTAGAATGTTCCTCTGGAAGTTGGAGATGTTTGTTCCCTTATTTGCAGAAACACTTTGGGAGAGAGAAGGCAGTCCGTGGACCGTCTCCTCGGACATTTTTAGAACTTGGCACCAGCCATGGGCTCCTGCTATGCCGAGCTCCCGTGACTCATGGCTGGACCCTCAGCTCTGCCTAACAACTGCTCCCCCCGCAACCCTAGCTTGCATCACTAGCTTTCCTCACTCATGACTCAGCCCCCTCTCCACTATCTGCAGACTGCATCACACAAGTGGCTTACGGGCAAGGAGGCGTTTCACCGGGGCAGGTCCAGGGCAGAAACTAGTGGGCCACTCTGACCACAGTCTCCTCTTCCTCCAGCTCCCTGGTTCTCAAGACACCACTTCCACTGCCTTTTCTCCCCATGTGCTACCCCTGTCCTGGCTTCACTTCTCTGTGCCCGAAAGGCCATCCCCGCACCACGTCATGTTACCCCTGGGCCCCCACATCAGAATCTCCACCCTGCCATGTTCTTTCTCCACCTGAGCACCTGCCGGGGTCAAACCTCCACACCATCCAACTGCCTGCATCTCTACTCCTGCAACCTTTTGTGGAAGCATATGTGAGTGAGCACACACACACACACACACACACATTATGCAAATTGACATTACTATAATTCCTTACAGCTGATGTGAGCTGGATATTCACCACCACTTAACAATCCTTTGTATTTGAGCCATAGCTGTATGTTAGGTACTATATTACTACTCTGGAATTGGAGGATATTTGTTTGAAAATCACTTCCCCTTTGTCACTGTCTTCAGATTCTCCTCTAACCCTAACTCCTTTGCAGCCACTTTTGTGGTCTTGCCTTTCTCTTCTTGTCATTTAAAGATTTCCCAAAGTTCTGTTTTTAATTCTCTCAACGTTCATTGTGTTGATTTTGTTCATTTTCTTATGCCTCCGTGGTATGCACCGTCATCTGCCCCAGTTTTAAATCTCTATGGCAAGTCTTAGTAGAGTCTTCTACAGCCTACCCACCTGGCTTGAACAACGAAGGGAACAATACTCACCTCGTAGGTGTCTGGGGATGTTGAGAATATTGAAGGTGATGGCTTGCATGGAATGCAGCTTCTGAAACAAGGAAGGGCTCGAAAAATGGAAATTATTGCGAGTGGTCTGTATACGTGTCAAATTCCCAGGTTTTCCCTAACACAGACAGCAGAACCTTACTGGTAGGATGCAGGAGACAGCTGAAGTGGATGGTGAGAGACCCCTGCGTATTAATTGGTCCCAACAGGTTGTTTCTAGACCCCAATTCTAACCCCAAATGGGAAAATTTGAAGTGCACCATCCTGTATGCATATCACACCAGCTCAAGAGTAAAAAGGTATGTCTACTGTTTCCTTAATTTCCGGATAATGTTTAGCCCACATTTTGACTATGGATAGACAAGGAATTAGGAAGTGTTGACAGCTGTACCTAGATAAAACAAATGTGGGTTCCAAATGCTTCACATGATCACAACCGCATGATGCTTAACCATGGTTTTTATATCAGGCACAGGCTCACTAAAGCTATAGTGGGCAATGTTCACCCCTCGCTAGATACTAGGCAAGGAGTTTTCTAGAGGATTTTTTCTCACTGTTTCTCACTATGAATTTGCTGTTGTAAATGGATAGGCAACATCTATGACCCTAAAGGGACTTACACATGAATGCAATCTAAAGGAGCATCTGCTATGAATTTCTTCTCCCTTCTCAGACAAACAGAGGCCCGGTGGGGCCATGAACTCTAGCTAGGATGTGATTTTATAGCAACCTGAGTCGGTGATCGTTTATCAAAAGGAGTGATCCAAAACATAGCATCTCCATGGGATGGTAAAAAACAACGTGACAGAAATCCACTTCTAAGACTTTATTAGGGAACCCATCAGAGATGCATGCAAGAATTTATGAGCATTCATATCGGCATTCTTTTACAATAACAATAAATTGGAAAAAGCCAAATGTCCAAGAATGGGACATAGACTCAATCACTTGGACAGCCGTCCGACTGACTAAGAATTGCAACCAAATGTGCTCAAATGCTTACATGATTCCACACAGATAGAGGAAAAACGGAAAATGCACTAAATAATCTCAATGTTTTCTTGGCAATAATGCTATTGCACACTAAATGGACTACAGTTTAGTGTAACCGTAACTTTTATGTGCACTGGGAAACCTAAAGATTCATTTGACTCGCTTTATGGTGGTGGTCTGGAACTAAACCCACAGCATCTCTGAGGTATGCCTCTATTTCAAATTACATTCAGGAGCTGAAGACAAAGGGACACAGTTAGTTAAGAGTCTTCTCTTAATGATTACAGTGGGTCTAGTGTGCCTTAGCGAGGGGGGAAGACAGGAGCTTGGGTGTTCATTGAGAATGGGAAACTGAATGCAGAATTTTTCCCAATGCAAGTCATGTTATCCATGCAAGTAAGCTAAGTGGTTTTCTACTTGTTCCCACACTTTCTATATACTGCCAACATCTGCCATTTTGTGTCAGGGAGCAAGAATTCGAAAACATGCTTGGAGTTCACGAACCCATTCTTGGACATTTGTTTTTCTGGCTCTGCATCCAGCCTCCCTTTTTGTGGCAAGATTGGTTCTTAGCTCTGATTTGGGATTATTGACTTTCAGCCATGCCCTATCCCACCCCACCCCCTTATTTTTCCATTTTGGTCTCAATGCCCCAGCTTCTTGATCTCAAATGTCCTATTTTGGCTTTCATGAACAAGTCTATCAATGTCATGAACAAGTCTATAATAATGATTTTTGGTTGCTTGTTTTGGTCAGGCCTGAAGCCACTTCTTGTGCACTGTGCACACGGGCGGTTCCCTGGGCAAGGGGAAGGCCCTGCGGTGGGCCTAGCAGCAGACTACCTAGTGGGTCCCGACCACAAGTCTTTTCAGACCCGTATGGGCAGCTACTTGACCATATTCCAGGCCATGAACTGCACCCATGAGCTGACTTTCACATGTTAGCTGTTGTTTCCAGAGAAAACTGGGGCCTATGCCTGAGGTACAAACAACACGAAATTATGTCCATTTTGGGGAAAAGTAAGTGATAGCATGCACTCTCCTGAATATAGGCCAGTGGTTTGAGCTTCAGGGTTCTCTTTAATTGTTGTTCTCGGGAAAACTGGAGCAAATTATAAGTTCTCAGTTATTCTTTTATGGACCAGAAAGTTAAGATGCATATACAAGTGCCTCCCCAATATAAGGAAGTGACATCGATTCTAGGAAGAAGAGAAGGCCATCTTTCTAGATCTTTCAGATGTGCTACCTGCTATGTGCATGCAGTAGAACCTTAGCATTCATGACCTTAATCTCTAAAGTTTTCAGCCAGAGACAGTGCTCTCCATGACCCGTAATAATTAAAGTTTTGAATAATAAGCTATAGTCTGGCCCATTCCAGTCTGAGCAGCTTAAGCATCCAACAGAAGTTTCGCTCTTCAAGGGCACAGGCTGATTCTATCTTGCTCACAGTTGTATGCCTCACACCCAACACAGCATTTGATGTGATTCATGTTGGCTGAGGGAAAGCAATGAATGAATCAGGCTTTTTTGCTTATTGCTCATCGTTATGTGTAACTCTCCTCTGTTAATAGATGATCTGTTGTGAAAGTGGTCATGGGGTGAGAGATAAAACTTGAAAAAGCCAATTAACTTTTGTTGTGAAACTGCCCAGGAAACTGAAGCTATTCCCGGGAAGTGTGATATCGTAGAAAGTATACATTTATACTATTTTTAGTCTGCATTTATGAATTTATTATCATTCATCCAAGAATTTTTTTTCCCTCTGGATGCTTCCTCCATGGTAGGTATTAAGCTAGAAAATGGGGAGACGGCTGAGACCACTGATGGTCTGTTATACTCTAAAAATCAGCAAGTCGTGAATTACTTCTTAGCTGAACCTTGTACCTGAAGGTTGTCTTCATGTGTGTGTTGGGGTTTGGGTTGTCAAGTGGGGCATGGGTAGAGCTAGCAAATGGGACAGTCTTTCCAAATATTGCAGTTGCCTGTTGACAGGCATTTGGTGGTAGATTCATGTAGGTTACTGGTGAGATTTAATTTCTGGAGAACACAGAGTACTGTGTGGGTAGTTGCGGTAAGCCCTGCGGGAGTCAACTGAATAGCCTTTCCTTCCTTCAGAGGAAGGAGACAGGAGAGAGAAGAGAGAGGGAAAAAGCAAGGGAAGAAGGGCTGGGGGGGAGAGGGGTGTAGGAAGAGAAGAAGGAAGAAAAGAACAGAGAAGGGGGCAACTAACTTATTTCAATAGGTCAAAATTCCGACCTTCTCCATTTTGTCAGCATTATCAAAACCTTTTCATTATGCTTAATGAGTTCATGGTGTAATTGACCATTAATCCGGAACAAAAACCAGAGGTCCAAATGAAACAGGATTGTTTTCTACATGCTCCTTCTTCACAGTTCTTTCTTGTCCTCCTGGTCTTTCTCAGTTGAAAGCTCAGGAGACTTTTCCTCAAACTATCGGTAGAGCAGGCCCCCCCCACCAGGCTGCATACCCTCATGGAGAGGGCTTCTTGCCTTGGACCCTTGTCTTTTCACTAAGTCTCCCCTTCACTTGAACCCTCTATGCTCTCCAGGTATCCCCCCATGCTTAACAGCAAGGTTAACTTCTCTCGTTTCGAACTAAAGATGAACAAGATTTTTTGCTCTCCTTAATTCTTCGTTCTACTCCAAACAACCGGAAGCAAGCCAAGCTATTTTATTAAACAAGTAACAATCCACATAAACAAGATATAACAGTGACCGAAATGTTAGTTTCTTGCCATTTTGGGAAATCCACGTGACTAAGTCCACGGGTGTAATCACTACGAAAGTAAGCATAAAAGGTTTAAACCGCTATGTCCAGGGAGAATGGGAAACAGCAAAGTGTCTTTTGTTTCTACCCAATCTTAGGGATGACACAAACTAGAAGCTGCCGTTTTAACAAGGATGAAGAGCTTATATACAAGTCCACACAGGGCCCCTTTGAAATGTGGGTTATATGGGTGACCAGTTTTATGTTGTGGGGTATATGGAAGCAGAGTAAGTGTTGCTAAGGCTTAGCATTGCATGGAGCTCTGTAGTAGCCAGAGACTAGGTATGTAGATGCTTTATTTAGCATCTGGCACAGCTGGGCCCTTTGTGGCATCGTTGAAATACCACCTCACAGCTTTGGTAGGTGGGTAAATACTGTCCTGAGCCTGAACCCTTCCATCACCCTGCTACTAGAGCCCCCAACCCCCACCTTCTCAAAACTCCTCAAAATCCAGTGTCTAAAGAGATTACATCCAGGACTGGGCCTTAGCTCCATGGTCTGTGCCCTGTCAGGTTATGGCTAAAGCTGTACTGTTTGTAAAATATATTTTAATATCACTCTTGAAAAGGAT
Organism: Callorhinus ursinus; assembly: GCF_003265705.2. Taxonomy (NCBI): domain Eukaryota; kingdom Metazoa; phylum Chordata; class Mammalia; order Carnivora; family Otariidae; genus Callorhinus; species Callorhinus ursinus. Next base: position 8,162,236 of record NW_027397094.1, on the reverse strand, counting down.
TATTCCAATGCCATGGCTTGACCAAAAAATAATATAGAAGAAACAAAGAGGATTGGAAGAAATTGGAAGTAAAATTATTGTATCAAAATAGTATCATTTCCCACTCATGAGGCAGGATGATGAATCCATCCCAGGGCTGGACTCTATATTATCTAAGTCTTTTAAAAATATTACCTAGAGGGGCGCCCAGCTGGCTCAGTTGGTGGAGCATTCGACTCTTGATCTCAGGATTGTGAGTTCAAGCTCCACGTTGGGGCTGGAGATTACTTGAAAATGAAATCTTTGAAAAAAAAATATCACCTAGATTCCTGAAATAATCTCATGGTCTGCGTCACCCCAAAGAGAGTCAGTCTGCTTATCACTTGATCCATGGTGCCCAGGACAGGTTGTGACATAGAGTAGTGGCTCACAGGGTATCTGTTGAATGCATGGTGATAGCATGCACTGTTACAAAGGATGATCTCTCAGCGTTCTGTGTATTCTAAGAGAATGAGAACACATTCTGTAACACAGACATGTATTTATTCAGTGATTTATTCAAGAAATATTTATTGTTTTACTCTAGGCTAACTGCAGAGACTACAAGAATGTGGAGCAATTTTTATCCACCCATTTTAGAGATGATTTGCTTGAGCTGATGGGCCTAGCAAGTGAAAAAATCGATCTAGAACCCTAGTCTTCAGTCAGAGAGGCTTTGTTGAAAAGTGTCTATATTTACCGCTTCGACTGTGCCACGACTGTTTATATGTATTATACTTCATTGCAAAGATGCAACAGGCTCTCCCTCTAGGTAAGTGATACCGACTTTGAATGCTTTTTGGTTTGCTTGCTTGTCTGACTATAGACGTACGTAGCTGTAGGCAAGCCATGTGTTTCTTGTAAGTGAAATGTAAACAGACATTTTATCAATCCAAACATGCCTTTAGTGTAAAAAAAAAATGCTCTTTTGGGGAAGGTATTGTGTCTTGTTTGTCTTAATCCTTAGCACCTAGAATGATGCATAACATGATGGTGCTCCCTATTAATGGACATATGCTTCCATGGATCAAGTAGGACTCCAAAAACGCCTTCCTTGGGTACTCTGATTGCTGTTTTGGGGTCTGATTTACTCGGGTTGTGAGAAGTGGAAGGTGTAGGTGTCAGGCTGTAGGCATGCTGATCTAAGCCCTCACTGCTGACATGCTAGGAATTCTCATTCAACATTCATGGCAATTCAGTGACCACCTTGGGTAGAGTGAGGAATGCAAATATGGCATAGACTGGACTCTGCTCTCAAAGAGTTTGTATGTGGTTGTGTTATAAGGACTGAGGTGGTGAAGTGTGAACTCATGACTTCATAGCACTCAAAGAAAATCATAGAATTCCACACCTCAGAGATCTCACCTCCTTACAAGAACTTTGACTCCGATTCTCTTCAGGTATAAAAAGCTTCATTCAGATTTCTCTGGAATGAAGGAAATGCACTAAATACAATGTAAGGACTTCTGAAAGAGGATTTTCTTGTTCCTCTCTCTTCCAAACCACAACCATTAATTAGGGAAAGAAGCAAATTCCATTTTGCATCCAGCCGGATCCTTGTCCCAACTTTATTTCTCACCAATCAGAAGTATGATCAAGTAAAATTATTTCCTAGCGGCAAGGGGACCTCTTCCCCAGTCAGCCCTTCCCAGATCTACTCTGGCCTCCCAAACCTTACAATGCCATGATTCCTAGCAAACATCTGAGGGATGGGAACTCTGACATCATAACAAGAATCCTTTCCTAAATTCTACAATACTTACGAATGCGATGTAGTCACCCTCAAAAGAATTCATTCTCCAGTTTAAAAAATTCACACTGCATTTCTCAAAGTGAGTCACACTTCGCGAGTATAAGAGCTTGTTACGTGTTATTCATACTTCTGCACTCCATATTCTGGCCCAGAGATCAAGAATGGTCAAGATATCAGTTTTTTTTTTTTTCCTCTTTCCTTGAAAAATTCAGCGACCCACTTACTATGATGGCTCTGTCAGTACTATTGGTTGATTATCTGAACACCAGCTGTGGCTTCCTTTGTAACTCTCCATTTGGATGGAGCCAGCGAGCATGGGAGTCCAAATGAAATTACCTTCATCTGCTGTTTCCTGTCCTCTAACCAAATGTTCTGACCGTATGTTTGGTTTAGATGAGAGAGGCTGCTCCTTCATTTTTTAACAACTTGTTTTTGCTAGAATGTGGTGGGAAAGTTTGCCAGGTGTCACATGCAGAGCATAACCTCATTTCCAGGGATGTGATGCAAGCTTGGCTCTTGAGTCATGGATCTTTTTTAAAACAATATTTTAAAATATAGGAAAACAGATGAAAGGCTGTGTATCATTTCAGTAAATGCTCTTTTTTCCCCTCTAGCCAAAAGTAGTAACTCAGTCTGGGAATTCCAGGCCAAAGCTTTTACCCTAACAGGCTCCATGTTAGGAAAAAACAATCACAGCGTATGGTTTGGTTGGGGGCAGATGTTTAAGGCTCCACGAGTCTTGCGCGGGCATCCTGTCTTGGCTATTGTCCGTTGTAAGGCTCAGATGCTTTAGCAAGATTCTTCCTTTTCTGCATCTAACCCATGCCTTTTAACCTCCAAGATGCTCCCTTGGTGGCCCTCAGCCCCGGACTCCACCTGCAGGAAATCTCTGTGCTTTTTTGCTGAATGCGAAATTTCAGCTCCTGTCTCCGTTTCGTGAATCAAGCTGCCCATCTCCTGGGTTCTTCCTCGCATCCTGCTCTTTGAATATTCTCTGCGCTCACTGTCTTTGCATTTCATAACAACAGCTACCATTTATGAAACTCTTCTCTCAGAGGAAGTTTAGCACTGGGGTCAAGACCATGGGTTCCGTTGGGCATGTTTTGAAAGCTGAGGATGCTACACGCTCACCTAAACTCTCCTTCCTCAGCTCCCTCATCCTCTAAATGAGGCTGACTATTTGACCTCCCTCACAGGACTGTGTGAGAATTGAATCCATAAAGTACGTGGAGTACTCTTCCTGGCAGATAGGAAAGCAGGCTAAATGTTAGCTGTGGTATTATTACCATACTCAGGTTTTGTGGTAGCAGACCTTAAGCTGGCCCCATGGACTCCTCCTCCTCTGTGATCTCATCTTCTTGAGTGTAAGCATTTCCAACAGACAGAATATGGTTAAAGTGATGGGCATCACTTCTGAGATTATGTTACAAAAACACTGTGACTTGTTTGGAGCTTTCTCTCTAGCTGCCTCTTGGATTCCCCACTCTGGGGGAAGCTGGCTGCCATGTTAAGGAGACAGCCCCCAGAGAGTTTGTTGTGAGAGCTTGGGAGCGGACCCTGGGAATGCCCCTGGGGATGACTGTAGCTCAGTTGATGCCTTGGTTGCAGGAGGGTGAGAGACCCAGCCTAGCTGCTCCCAGACTCCTGACCCACAGGACTGGTGAGGTAATGAATACTCCTTGTTTCCAGCTGTTATGTTCAGGGGTGATTTGTTACACAGCAATAGGTAACTAATACAAGTACCCTGCTTCTCACTTCACGTGAGATATCCTCTTTATCTTTGTGGCCACTGAAAAGGCGAGGGCATGTTACCCAATTTATGAATGAAGCAATGAGGATCAGCGAAGTTAAGTCTCTTGACCACACATAGGAATATGCGGGGAAGCCCAAACTTGGTTACCAATCTTCCCATCTGCCAAGCTCATCCACTGGGTTCTATTGTTTCCCCCACGAAGCAAATCAGTTCTTTCTTTAGGTTTTTCATTCATGCAATCAACTAATTAACCCATCCTTCATGGATTCATCATGCCAACATTCATCGATCATTCATCAGTCCAACAGTAATATGCTGGGCACTGCTCTGAGGGTGACAGTGATGAACAAGATTAACAAGGTTACTGCCCTCATAGAGCTCCCAGCCCAGGGATGGCACTCAAGTGAAAGACATGGAAATAATAATTTCACGTTATGGTAAGCCTGTGGCTCACATAAAGAGTGTGGCAGGACAGGAGGGCTTTCAGAAAGATCCATCTAGGAGAATGGGTTTCTCTCTCCTTCATTTCCTCTTCTTTAGTTTTCTACTGCATCTTTACTGTCTCTTTAACCTCAACCCCCAACCTCAGAATCTGTCCTACCTGTCCAGGCTTAGAGCTACCTACTGCTTGGAGCCACATTATGTTCTTCTCTGATGAGTTCACATAGTTCACGTTTGCATCAGCCCTTCAAGGTTACTCTGCATTCTCTTTCATGAATTTGAAAATATTTACCCAATTTAAAAGACCGCAACATTTTCCCAAGCCTTGTTTTCTTTTCATATGCACCAGCTCCCCCAACCTTATATCGGGCTTGTCCCTTCATTCATAAAGGGATTATAATTGTAATATTACAAATGTAATGTGCATTGCCTGATACATAGAATGTTCTAGAATGACGTGTTAATGTTGATAAATGTAAAGATATTTGCTATCCAGTCACTACAGCTCATGATAATGTTGTATTTGAATGACAGGGGAAATTTAAATGTACATTAAATAGTAAGAAATAACTCCTTTTTCTTTTTTTTTTAGAGTTTTGAGAGTGTGACATAGTCTGCTTTACTTTTTTAAATTTATTTTTATTTGTTTTATTATTATGTTATGTGAATCACCATACATTACATCATTAGTTTTTGGTGTAGTGTTCCATGATTCATTGTTTGTGCATAACACCCAGGGCTCCACGCAGAACGTGCCCTCTTTAATACCCATCACCGGGCTAACCCATCCCCCTACCCTCCTCCCCTCTAGAACCCTCAGTTTGTTTTTCAGAGTCCATCGTCTCTCATGGTTCGTCTCCCCCTCCGACTTACTCCCCTTCATTCTTCTCCTCCTGCTATCTTCTTCTTCTTCTTTTTTAAACATATAATGTACTATTTGTTTCAGAGGTACAGATCTGTGATTCAACAGTCTTGCACAGTTCACAGCGCTCACCATAGCACATACCTTACCCAATGTCTATCACCCAGCCACCCCGTCCCTCCCACCCCCCCATAACTCCTTTTTCTTATGGGAGCTTCCATTCTGGCCAGACCCCTAGCTCTCGTCCTAACTGTGAAAAGTAGGATATTAGTTAGAACATATTTTAGCTAACAGTCCATTCCCTGAACATAGTCTTTCAGAGAGAGACTTTCAGCTCAAAACATAGTATGTTGTTTGAAGTACAGATAGCTTTCGGGGCGCCTGGGTGGCTCAGTCATTAAGCATCTGCCTTTGGCTCAGGTCATGATCCCAGGGTCCTGGGATCGAGCCCCGCATCGGGCTCCCTGCTCCGCTGGAAGCCTGCTTCTCCCTCTCCCGCTCCCCCTGCTTGTGTTTCCTCTCTCGCTGTGTCTCTCTCTGTCAAATAAATAAATAAATAAAATCTTTGAAATACAGATAGCTTTCATTTTAATGGCTTGGAAAGTGCTATTGAGAAGGACCCATCCCACATATTGGAGATGGGAGAGGCTATGAGAGGCTGGTGGGGGAGACAGTGGGAAAAAAAGATGGGAAAGGAGAGAAATGATGGAAGGAGCAGTGGTCTAAAGGGGTCTTGTGGTGAATTGCATTCTTGCATAGCAGCTGCAAAGGCAGAGGAAGAGGTGCTTAAAACAAAACATGGATGCCTTCCAAACAAATCTTACATTTTGGCTCAATAAAGAAACATTGACACATTTGCAGCTTTAATATTATTCATGATCTTCATGGAAATTTGGCTTAAAATTCAAGCTAAATTTCTACACTCAACTATGGTCATTCCTTATGCAGTAATTAAAGACTTTTTTTTAGCGTGAATTTGATCTATGCCTGTAATATGTTCTGTGGGCTATAGCACTACCGAAAATGAATGTCCCCCTTAATACAAACTGGGATATTAAAAAAATGGTTCCTCAAAAAATTAAAAATAGATTTATATATCCAGCAATTGCACTTCTGGGTATATACCCAAAGAAAATAAAAACAGGATTTCAATGAGAAAAAAAAAAAGGTTTATAAATGAGACTAAAATGTAAGCAATCTGGCCTGAAAATAACCACTGTGGCCTTACAGATGTTGAAGAAACTATGCTAGCTGGAGTTCACAGCTGGTCTTTTAATTGCTGGAAGCAATGGATTGGTTAAGTAACTCAATTTTAAATTTACAAAGTTTATCTGTTTAACCACAGTGGAGAACAGCCTCATGCTGAAATGGTGGCATTTTCCGATACATTTGGCAAATGTACCTCCAAAATGTACAATTTGTAAGCACCAGTGAGCTTACAAATTGCAGATGACCTATTGGGCTTCTCACAATGATGTCCTATTATCTGTGTGCACCTTCAGAATTTAGACATATTTGGGCCCCGTTAGGATTGATGACTGGGTGTGTCAGTCAGGATTCTTCAGAGAAACAGAACCTGTGTGTGTGTGTGTGTGTGTGTGTGTGTGTGTGTGTGTGTAAAGAGAGAGATTTTAAGGAATTGGCTCATTATTGGCTTATGCAACGGGGGGGACTGGTGATTTTGGGAAATCTTTAGGGCTGGCAGATGGAAACTCAGACAAGAGTTGAGGGTGTACTTTGGAGTCTGAAATCCCTAGATTAGAGCAACAGGCTGGAAACTCAGATCGAAACTCAGTCTTGAGGCAGAATTCCCTTCTCCAAGAGACCTCAGACTTTTGCTTTGAGTCTTCAACTCACTGGATAAGGCCCATCACCATTAGAGATGGTAATGTCCTTTACTTAGTCAACTGATTGTCAGTATTAGTCACATCTATGAAATACCTTCACAGCAACAGCTAGGCAATTGTTTGGCCAAACAACCGGGTACCATGATGTATCCAAGTTGACAAATAAAATTAACCATCACAACTGGCCTCTAGGACTGACCACTGGCCAGTGGTCTAAGGCCACTGGGACTAGGCCTTAGACCTAGGATTGGCCACTAGGACTAAGACCGTAAATAATCAGGACACTGTGGCCACCTCTTAGCCCCTGAGTCTAAGTGCCAGGTGGGCTCACTGTTCAGGACTCAGGGACGCTGCTGCCAAACTGTGGCCCTCCAGCGTTCTAACTGAAGGGCCCGGGGCCAGTGCCCACGCCCGCTGCTGGATCCCGCATTCCAGGTGTCTCATCAAAACTTGGAAATGGCCCCAACATTTCTTGGCTTTTCAGAGGCTTTCTCTTTCACTTCTTAACCTTCCCACAGGCAACGTCCAGATGGTCTTAAAGACTGGCCGATGTCTTGCGGAGGAAGCCCTGGACTCAGTTCTCCAGCTTTTCCTTCTCAGAGGGTCCCTTAGCCTCCAAATTCTCTAATTCCTGTCAGCCCAGCCTGAGGGGTCAGCCAAAAGCTTTGCTGCTTTCTCTGCCTCCTGCAGGTGGCCTGAGCCTTCTGCCTGCCTCCGGCACCTCTCTCAGTAGAAACACCCCGAGGGAAAAATGGATGCCCCGTGGCAGCTCACATCTTACTCCGCATTGCCTCTTTCTCTGCAATTTTGTCTTCTTAGGTTCTGGTTGCTTGACCATCATCCGGGACTTCAAGTAAACGGTTTCAACCATTTTATCTCTGCTGTTTGTCCTCAGTGGGCGTGTGGAGCTGTAAGCTATTCTATTTTTTCTCCTCTCTTTTGTGGCCACCAACATTGTATTAAAATCCATTGAATTCTTTAACCCATCTGGCATTTATTTTGTTATAGATTAAGAGATAAAAATCTCCCCCCAAGTATCTGAATTCCCCAGAACTAATTTTTCCTTTTCTGTGCACAACTGTAACTATACCCCATAGGTTCTGTTATATTTTCAGTAACTTTATATTCTAGATATCCTGTGTCTGAAGGTAGATGGTTTTGTTTTTTTTTCTATTTCTGGGTGATACAGTTTTTCCCCCCTAGTTAGTTGTTATTATGTTTTCGTTTTATTGTATTATGAACATAGCATGCTTTCTGTTCTATTTCTACCTTCTGGAATTCATTGATATCATTTATAGCCTCATGTGTGGTGTACTATTTGCCAGGGTTTTAGAAGCAATCGGAAAGCATGTGCAGTCTCAGTGATTTATAGAGCGTGTGTGAATGTGCGTGAACATATAATCTAAATTATTCTGTTCCTCTCTTTCTCACATGTTGTGAATGTGATCTGTCTCAGGCCGGGAGATTTTAACCTGCTTATCACACGCTTACTTTGTGAATATTGATGTTACTCTTTTGTCTACATTGTGGGTTGGGTCCTTTATCATTATATTCATTATATTTAGCACTTTTTTTGTCTCTTTTAATGCCCCTCCTACCCCCAGAAATCAACTGTTACATGAAGACGATATTCCTTGCAAGAGGTAACTTTAGCTCATTTGTTTGTATTTGATGACACAGATATGCTAGGTCATATTTTTGTCTTACTTTCTGGTTTCTGTTCCTCTTTTCTCTCCTCCTTCTTTTTAATCTTTCTCTATATGTGTCTAGGTTTTATTTAGTTAAGAAGACAACAGAAAACCAAACACAAACCAGTGAAATTATCGGCAGGAACACACATCTGATATAGACCATTAAAAGGACTTTTTTTTTTTTTTTTAGCTGTTACTTCTGCTCCCAAAACAGGGTCAGCAGTTTTGGGACTCCCCAGTATTCAGTCTCTTCTCCCTGCCCCACAGATTGACCACTTCTTACAAAAACACTGGGTCTGCACGTTTCCTTTTCCAGTTATCTCTTCTCTGCTTTTCCATGGAGCCAAAGAAGGTCAAGGAAACTCGGGCTCTGGCCCTCGTGCCCACTTCCAGAGGACGTCGACTGGATCTCCCAGGTTATGCCACCTCCTGGGAGCCCTTGGTCCACCAGCTTCAGTGACGTCCCAAAGCTGGGCTTGACCTTCCTGACCTTTGGCAGAATTTCCACTTGGGTTTGGGTTAGCGATATTGCATAGTTTCTTCAAAGACCAAGTTTGTGATTCTGCATCTCACTGTCCTTGAGATATTTGTGTAGTATCACAGAAAGAAGAAGTGATACATCTTCAATCTCAGAGAAAAGAGGAGATACATCTTCAATCTGAAAAAATAATAGTTAACATTTAAGTAGAACTCAATGGTGGGATGGTATAAAGCACTGTTTTAAGCATTTTAAAATAGATTAACTCGCAATCTTTACAGATGAGGAAACTGAGAAACAGAAGTTAAATAGCTCGCAGAGGGTCACGATGTTAATGGAGGGGCCAAGATTTGAATCCAGGCATCTGGGTTCCAGAGTCCATGGGGCAATTTGCTACTCTGCCTCTCCATCCTGTTCATGTAATAATCCACTTCCCTGGAGCAATGAGACAGATCTTGATCTTCTTCCATTTCAGCAATCTAGTAAAAGTTGGACAACTTTCTACTTGTCGGCCATAAATTTGTTTGGGGATGAGTGTTGGAGCAGTGTATGGTGGAGAAAACAGACTCCCATCTGGTCACTCTGGTGTCGGATCCCAGCTCTGTCTCTTGCTAGATCCAAGCCCCGGCCATGTTATTTAACTTGGAATTCTTGGTTTCCTCATGTAAGTGTAATCCAAACGACACCGGGCTCCCCTCTCCAAAGTCTAGTCTCTAGACAGAGAAACACGGCCGATTGCCTATAGTAAATAGATGGGCTCCCTCAATGAAGGGCAAAGGACAACACAGTTTGGAACTTAGACCAACATTTCTTAAAAATCCTTTTTCTTTTTTTTAAACATTCTTTTCCCTAACAATGTTCTGAATCCTTGACTTGCTCTGAAATCCCTATTCTCTCTCTCACTGTAGACGCTCAACCCCAAATGCTCTCTCTAAACCTCCCCGCCTCCATTGCTCCTATCTCCCCTCAATTCCTGTCTCCTGTTTGAAGCTCTTTTATGTTTCTCTTTCTGGAAGCTTCTCCCCTTCCCTTTCAAATGCAAAATACCTAACCTGTTCTTTGACTGCTGGAATTCTTGGAAGTCATTTAAAAATGAGGAAGTGTTTTCCTAAATGCTTTCTTTTTTTTTTTAATTTATAATTGTTATTTTAATCCCCATACATTACATCATTAGTTCTTGATGTAGTGTTCCATGATTCATTGTTTGTGCATAACACCCAGTGCTCCACGAAGACCAGATTATTTTGTAGTTTTAGCCAAAAAATGTCTTTTTTTTTGGTCACAGAATTCATCTAGCATCGGTAATTTTTTTTTTTTTTTCCACACACGAATTGGAAAACCAAAAGTCAGCGACTGACTTTCCGGTTGGATTTCAGGTAAGATGTGCTTAAGGCCAGAACTCTTCCTCAGTATTTGATTTTTCCAGTATTTGTGTGTTTTTTAAAAATCTAGGGATAGGTGCTGGATTTAATCTGCTGGTTTATTGTGTCATAATCACTTCTCGCCTTTTAGAGTGGCAAATCCTATTTACTTTCTTTTTTTCATTTTTCTTTATTTTTAATCTTTTAAAAAAATTTATTTTATTATGTTATGTTAATCACCATACCTTACATCATTAGTTTTTGATGTGGTGTTCCGTGATTCATTGTTTGTGCATAACACCCCGTGCTCCATTCAATACGTGCCCTCCTTAATACCCATCACCGGGCTAACCCATCCCCCCACGCCCTATTAATCACTAGGAAATAATTCTGTGATTGAGTTTGGTGCTCGCCACACATGGATCATTTCTTATCCATAGTATGCCCCCAAATGCAGCTTCATTTTCCAGATACCTTGATGCAGAATACAATTTTTCATCATTAGGTGAAAAAAAGAACTTTCTATCTACTACCCCATCTTCTCCCTAAAGAGCCAGGATGAAGTGTGCAATCTTAGGATTTCTCTTAGAAAGGAAAGGAAGGAGAAATATGAATGACGAGACACTGAGTTCCTCCTGGCGGACAGACGGAAGGACAGGATGTCAAGATCCATAACTGAATATGTCTTATTGCTGCCAAACAGAGAGAGGATGATCATGCTTATTTTACACTATTGTTAAGATTCTCATGTGAGAACATGCATAAAGTTACCTGGAGTAACATCAGCGTATAATAGGAACTCAGAATGTCTTAATTTCCTTTCTACAGGAAGAAGCCAACTATGCACAAAAGCAGAATTACCAACACTCATCAAGTCAGTTCAATGCTTCAAACACTACTAGTTGTCTACTAAAGAGGTGCTAGATATCTCTCCCATTTTGCGTTTTAAGGCCGCAATAATCAACATTAGCTTTTTCCTTGAACACTGCATGAGATGCCTCTATTTCTTCCTTCCTTCCCTCCTTCCTTTCTTTTTGAGAGAGAGAAGGAGATGGGGATGGGGCAGAGGGAGAGGGAGAGAGAGAATCTTAAGCAGTCTCCATGCCCAGTGGACATGGATCTCGATCTCTTGACCCTGCGATCATGACCTGAGCTGAAACCAAGAGTCGGCAGCTTAACTGATTGAGCCACCCAGTCACCCCGAGCTGCCTCTACTTCACACTCCCTGAATTATCTCCTAATCAGACTTGCCAGGTTTTTTTCATCAACTGTAGCAACAAATTAAAGCAAACAGGCCTGGGGCGCCTGGGTGGCTCAGTTGGTTAAGTGTCTGCCTTTGGCTCAGATCATGATCCCGGGGTCCCAGCTAGTGCTCTTGCTCTCACTCTCTGTCTCAAATAAATAAACAAAATCTTAAAAAATAAAATAAAGCAGGAAGGCCTATAACAGGTTTTTAGAACCACTTGTCAGAGGAATTGACCGATACCTTGTTATGCCAACAAGCACAATTGACCAAATACAGATTTAAAGAAGGGTAGGGTGCCAGAATTCTTGAAAGGTTTTCTTTTGTAAAAATAGAAAATCTTCATGTGCCTGTGGGATGATTCATTGACATATGCGGAAGTTTTCAGTCGAATAGCACTGTCTGTTGAGAATCACATCAGTCTTTGCTAGCACGGTCTAAAGTTGAGTGTTGCAAAGTTGCAGGCAGGTGTCGAAGCTATATTCTGAGTTTCCCTTTGTGCAAGTTATCTGTCTATTCCGGGGCTGAGAATCAAAGCGGACTATAGCTCCATTATTTCTATGCATTGTCAAAACAGAACCACTGCCCGGACCATCCACTTTTTCCTTACCTACAAAACTGAAAAAAAAAGGTGCTGTTTTAATTATTCATAATACTTAACATTTAAGCCTCACAGCCCGGTGGAATAGGTGTGATGGCCATAATTTTACTAGAGGACTACGTCCATATGGTTTCTAAATAATCAAACTAGGACTAACCCAAAGAAATGCCACAATGCTGGGGGTGGAGCAAGACGGCGGAGGAGTAGGAGACCTGGATTTCGTCTGGTCTCAGGAATTCAGCTGAATAGGGATCAAACCATTCTGAACACCTACGAACTCAACAGGAGATCGAAGAGGAGAGTAGCAACAACTCTCTGAACAGAGAAGCGACCACTTACTGGAAGGTAGGACGTGCGGAGAAGTGAATCCGAGGCGATATTCGGGAGGATAGACGGCGGGGGAGGGGCCTCCGCCGGCCGCTTCTGGCAAGTGCTAGAGCCGCGGAGCACAAAATCGGACCTTTTAGAAGTCGGCTCCGCGGAGGGACGTCACTGCAGTGGCTAAGCGGGGGGTGGAACCCTCGCGGGACAGTGTGGTCTCAGGACCCTCGGGGTCACAGAAAGACCGGGGGTGCCTGAGTGCGGCAGAGCTCCCAGGGATCGGAGCGGGGAAGCCGGCTGCAGAGACGGAGCCGAGGCGCGGGCTCTCAGCTCGGGGTGGCCATAAACTGTGATCCGCGGCCCAGTCGGGCCACTGCTCCTCCAGCAGGGACCCAACAAGCAGCAGATCCAGGGAGACTCCCCTTCCTCCCCCGGGAGGAGCGGCGCGGGAGCACACCGCGGGGATCTGCTGGGTTTGGAGACTCCACACGGGGTCGGGTGCCAGAGATAGAAACGCTCGGTCACAGGCCGGGTGAGCACGGAGTGCGGCCGGAGACCGGGGACACGGGAGTGACTGCTTTTCTCTGGGGGCACACTGAGGAGCGGGGCCCCGAGTTCTCGGCTCCTCCGGGCGGAGATTGGGAGGCCATCATTTTTGCCCTGGTCCTCCAAAGCTGTACCGAGAGCTTGCAGGGAACAAAAGCTCCTGAGAGCAAACCCGAGCAGCTTGCTTAGCCCGGACCGACAAGGGCGGGGCAATTCAGCCTCCGGCAAAGACATTTGGAAACCACGGCAACAGGCCCCGCCCCCAGAAGATCAGCAGGAACAGCCAGCAAGCCAAGACCAAGTTTACCAATCAAGGAGAACGGGAGAACTCCAGCGCTAGGGGAACACTGCACATAGAATTCATGGCTTTTTTTTTTTTTACCATGATTCATTAGTTCACCAAAGTTAATTTTTGTTAACTGTTTTTTTTTTCTTTTTCTTTTTCCCTTTTTCAACCAACATCTTATCAATCTCTTTTTAAAAAAAAAAACATTTTTTATTTTTCATTTTGAAAGTTATATTTATCCCTTCATAGTAGTTACCCTTATTTTTGGCATATATATATGTTGTTTTCTCTTTAAAATTTTGAGATACAGTTTCTTCTAACAGATAAAAAGATATCCTAAATCACTAGTGTATGGTTCTGTTCTAGTCTCCTGCCTGATCACATTCTCTCCCTTTTTCCTTTCTTTTTTTAAAATCTTCTTTCTTTTTTCAAACAACTTCTTATCTTATCAAGTCCTTTTATAAAATCTTTTATAATTTTCATCTTTACAGTTATCTTCTATCCCTTCATTGTATCAACCCTTATTTTGTACATATATGTCTTTCTTCCTTTAAAATTTTAGGAGGCACTTTTTTCTAACAGACCAAAATATGCCCCAAATCTAGTGTGTGGCACTGATCTATGCACTAGCCTGATCATATTTGATCGCATTCTGCTTTTTTTGTATTCTGTTTTTGTTTTTATCTTTTTTTCTTTTTTTTTTCTCTTTCTTTTTTCTTTCTTTCCCTTTCTTTTC
>NW_027397094.1:8118952-8148199 GCF_003265705.2 Callorhinus ursinus | reverse complement strand
CTTTTTTCTTTCTTTCCCTTTCTTTTCCCCTGGTTTCCGGTCTTTTCTGATTTGTATACAGTATATTTGCTGGGGACGTTGTAAACCTGTTAGCATTTTGTTCTCTCATTCATCTATTCTCCTCTGGACAAAATGACAAGACGAAAAAAAACACCTCAGCAAAAAGAACAAGAGGTAGTACCGTCAGCCAGGGACCTACTCAATACGGACATTAGTACGATGTCGGACCTAGAGTTCAGAATCATGACTTTAAAGATACTAGCTGGGCTTGAAAAAAGCGTGGAAGTTATTAGAGAAACCCTTTCTGGAGAAATAAAAGAACTAAAATCTAACCAAGTCGAAATCAAAAAGGCTATTGATGAGGTGCAATCAAAAATGGGGGCACTAACTGCTAAGATAAATGAGGCAGAAGAGAGAATCAGTGACATAGAAGACCAAAGGATGGAGAGTAAAGAGGCTGAGAAAAAGAGGGAGAAACAACTACAGGATCACGAGGGCAGAATTCGAGAGATAAGTGATACGATAAGACGAAACAACATTAGAATAATTGGGATCCCAGAAGAAGAAGAAAGACAGAGAGGGGCAGAAGGTATATTGGAGCAAATTACAGCAGAGAACTTCCCTAATGTGAGGAAGGAAACAGGCATCAAAATCCAGGAGGCACAGAGAACCCCTCTCAAAATCAATAAAAATAGGTCAACACCCCGACATCTAATAGTAAAACTTACGAGTCTCAGAGACAAAGAGAAAATCCTGAAAGCAGCTCGGGAGAAGAGATATGTAACCTACAATGGTAGAAATATTAGATTGGCAACAGACCTATACACAGACACCTGGCAGGCCAGAAAGGACTGGCATGATGTCTTCAGAGCACTAAATGAGTAAAATATGCAGCCAAGAATACTATATCCAGCTAGGCTGTCATTGAAAATAGAAGAAGAGATCAAAAGCTTCCAGAACAAACAAAAACTAAAGGAATTTGCAAACACGAAACCAGCCCTCCAAGAAATACTGAGAGGGGTCCTCTAAGCAAAGAGAGAGCCTAAAAGCAGCATAGACCAGAAAGGAACAGAGACAATATACAGTCACAGTCACCTTACAGGCAATACAATGGCACTAAATGCATACCTTTCAATAGTTACCCTGAATGTAAATGGGCTCAATGCCCCAATCAAAAGACACAGGCTATCAGATTGGATTAAAAAACAAGACCCATCCATATGCTGTCTGCAAGAGACTCATTTCAGACCCAAAGACATCCCCAGATTGAAAGTGAGGGGGTGGAAAACCATTTACCATGCTAATGGACACCAAAAGAAAGCTGGGGTGGCAATCCTTATATCAGACAAACTAGATTTTAAAACAAAGACTGTAATAAGAGATGAGGAAGGACACTATATCCTACTTAAAGGGTCTATCCAACAAGAAGATCTAACAATTGTAAATATCTATGCCCCTAACACGGGAGCAGCCAATTATATAAGGCAATTAATAACAAAAGCGAAGAAACACATTGACAACAATACAATAATAGTGGGGGACATTAACACCCCCCTGACTGAAATGGACAGATCATCAAAGCAAAAGATCAACAAGGAAATAAAGACTTTAAAGGACACACTGGACCAAATGGACTTCATAGACATATTCAGAACATTCCATCCCAAAGCAACGGAATACACATTCTTCTCTAGTGCCCATGGAACATTCTCCAGAATTGATCACATCGTAGGTCACAAATCAGGTATCAACCGGTACCAAAAGATTGGGATCATTCCCTGCATATTTTCAGACCACAATGCTTTGAAACTAGAACTGAATCACAAGAGGAATGTCGGAAAGAACTCAAATACATGGAGGCTAAAGAGCATCCTACTAAAGAATGAATGGGTCAACCAGGAAATTAAAGAAGAATTAAAAAAATTCATGGAAACCAATGAAAGTGAAAACACAAGTGTTCAAAATCTTTGGGATACAGCAAAGGCAGTCCTGAGAGGAAAGTATATAGCAATACAAGCCTTTCTCAAGAAACAAGAAAGGTCTCAAATACACAATCTAACCCTACACCTAAAGGAGCTGGAGGAAGAACAGCAAATAAAGCCTAAACCCAGAAGGAGAAGAGAAATAATAAAGATCAGAGCAGAAATCAATGAAATAAACACCAAAAGAACAGTAGAACAGATCAACGAAACTAGGAGCTGGTTCTTTTAAGAATTATCAAGATTGATAAAGCCCTGGCCAGACTGATCAAAAAGAAAAGAGAAATGACCCAAATCAACAAAATCATGAATGAAAGAGGAGAGATCACAACCAACAGCAAAGAAATACAAACAATTATAAGAACATATTATGAGCAACTCTATGCCAGCAAATTAGATAACCTGGAAGAAATGGGTGCATTCCTAGAGATGTTTCAACTACCAAAATTGAACCAGGAAGAAATAGAAAACCTGAACAGACCTATAACCACTAAGGAAATTGAAGCAGTCATCAAAAATCTCCCAAGAAACAAAAGCCCAGGGCCAGACGGCTTCCCAGGGGAATTCTATCAGACATTTAAAGAAGATTTAATACCTATTCTCCTGAAACTGTTCCAAAAAATAGAAATGAAGGAAAACTTCCAAATTCATTTTATGAGGCCACCATTACCTTGATCCCAAAACCAAAGATCCCATCAAAAAGGAGAATTACAGACCAATATCCTTGATGAACATGGATGCAAAAATTCTCACCAAAATACTAGCCAATAGGATCCAACAGTACATTAAAAGGATTATTCACCACGACCAAGTGGGATTTATCCCTGGGCTGCAAGGCTGGTTCAACATCTGCAAATCAATCAACGTGATATAATACATTAACAAAAGAAAGAAGAATCCTATGATCCTCTCAATAGATGCAGAAAAAGCATTTGACAAAGTACAGCATCCTTTCTTGATCAAAACTCTTCAGAGTATAGGGATAGAGGGTACATACCTCAATATCATAAAAGCCATCTACGAAAAACCTACAGCGAATATCATTCTCAATGGGGAGAAGCTGAGAGCTTTTCCCCTAAGGTCAGGAACGTGGCAGGGATGTCCACTCTCACCACTGCTATTCAACATAGTATTAGAAGTCCTAGCCACAACAATCAGACAACACAAAGAAATCAAAGGCATCCAAATCGGCAAAGAGGAAGTCAAACTCTCACTCTTTGCAGATGATATGATACTTTATGTGGAAAACCCAAAAGACTCCACCCCAAAACTGCTAGAACTCATACAGGAATTCAGTCAAGTAGCAGGCTATAAAATCAATGCACAGAAATCAGTGGCATTTCTATACACCAACAACAAGACAGAAGAGAGACAAATCAAGGAGTCGATCCCATTCACAATTGCTCCCAAAACCATAAGATACCTAGGAATAAATTTAACCAAAGAGGCAAAGGATCTGTACTCAGAAAACTATAAAATACTCATGAAAGAAATTGAAGAAGACACAAAGAAATGGAAAAACGTTCCATGCTCATGGATTGGGAGAATCAACATTGTGAAGATGTCAATGCTACCTAGAGCAATCTACACATTCAATGCAATCCCCATCAAAATACCATCCACTTTTTTCAAAGAAATGGAACAAATAATCCTAAAATGTGAATGGAACCAGAAGAGACCCCGAATAGCCAGAGGAATCTTGAAAAAGAAAAGCAAAGCTGGCGGCATCACAATTCCGGACTGCCAGCTCTATTACAAAGCTGTCATCATCAAGACAGTATGGTACTGGCACAAAAACAGGCACATAGATCAATGGAACAGACTCGAGAGCCCAGAAATGGACTCTATGGTCAACTTATCTTTGACAAAGCAGGAAAGAATGTCCAGTGGAAAAAAGACAGTCTCTTCAACAAATGGTGTTGGGAACATTGGACAGCCACATGCAGAAGAATGAAACTGGATTATTTCCTTACACCACACACAAAAATAGACTCCAAATGGTTGAAAGACCTAAACGTGAGACAGGAGTCCATCCAAATCCTAAAGGAGAACACAGGTAGCAACCTCTTCGACCTCAGCCGCAGCAACCTCTTCCTAGAAACATCACCAAAGGCACAGGAAGCCAGGGCAAAAATGAACTATTGGGATTTCATCAAGATAAAAAGCTTTTGCACAGCCAAAGAAACAGTCCACAAAACCAAAAGACAACCGACAGAATGGGAGAAAAGATTTGCAAATGACAGATCAGATAAAGGGCTAGTATCCAAAATCTATAAAGAATTTATCAAACTCAACACCCAAAGAACAAATAATCCCATCAAGAAATGGGCAGAAGACAGGAACAGACATTTTTCCAAAGAAGACATCCAAATGGCCAACAGGCACATGAAAAAATGCTCAACATCGCTCGGCATCAGGGAAATCCAAATCCAAACCTCAATGAGATACCACCTCACACCCGTCAGAATGGCTAAAATTAACAAGTCAGGGAATGACAGATGTTGGCGGGGATGTGGAGAAAGGGGAACCCTCCTACACTGTTGGTGGGAATGCAAGCTGGTGCAGCCACTCTGGAAAACAGTATGGAGGTTCCTCAAACAGTTGAAATTAGAGCTACCATTCGATCCAGCAATTGCACTACTGGGTATTTACCACAAAGATACAAATGTAGGGATCCGAAGGGGTATGTGCACCCCAATGTTTATAGCAGCAATGTCCACAATAGCCAAACTGTGGAAAGAGCCAAGATGCCCATCGACAGATGAATGGATAAAGAAGAGGTGGTATATATACACAATGGAATATTATGCAGCCATCAAAAGGAATGAGATCTTGCCATTTGCAAGGACGTGGATGGAACTGGAGGGTGTTATGCTGAGTGAAATAAGTCAATCAGAGAAAGACATGTATCACATGACCTCACTGATATGAGGAATTCTTAATCTCAGGAAACAAACTGAGTGTTACTGGAGTGGTTGGGGGTGGGAGGGATGGGATGGCTGGGTGATAGACATTGGGGAGGGTATGTGCTATGGTGAGCGCTGTGAATTGTGCAAGACTGTTGAATCACAGATCTGTACTTCTGAAACAAATAATGCAAGATATTTTAAGAAAAAAGAAAAAGAAGAAGATAGCAGGAGAGGAAGAATGAAGGGGAGTAACTCAGAGGGAGAGATGAACCAGGAGAGATGATGGACTCTGAAAAACAAACTGAGGTTTCTGGAGGGGAGGAGGGTGGGGGGATGGGTTAGCCTGGTGATGGGTATTGAGGAGGGCACGTTCTGCGTGGAGCACTGGGTGTTATGAACAAACAATGAATCATAGAACACTACCCCAAAACAAATTATGTAATATATGGTGATTAACATAACAATAAAAAAAAAAAGAAGTGCCACAATGCTTCAACGTGCTGATCCATCATCCTGTCTCAGTGAAGACCAGATACCAAGAAAAAGGAATCTGCTCCAGATTTTCTGATTTTTCCAAGGGTAATTGTATTTGTACTTCTAAACATATTTATTTATTAAGCCATTCATTCTTTCTTATTTTACTTTACTCTGTTTTTAATTTCTTTTATTCCTTGAATGGCATAGATTCTATTTATACTACTTTCTGTGACAAGTTGTCTTTTATTCGAGCCAGATGAGTAAGGATTCTTATATCTTGTCAAAATTGTCTCACTCCCCTCTTTGATACGGTCTTGAATGACCGTTCCAATTATGTGGTTAGTTTTAACTGAGTCATCCATATTCTTTCATCTTTTTTGGTGCACAACATTGGCCAGGACTAGTTCTAGAAGTTATGTGAGTGTTAACACTTCCCTGGTCTAATATTTGAAGATTTATTTAGTGGAAGAGATTCTTCCACATGATCCATTCCCTTTATGATTTTCATAAGCCAGGGTCATATCATTCTCAGGCTTTATCTTTCCAAAATTAAACCTTATTGTTGATGTTGTTGTTGTTTTAGGGTATTCTTTTATTAATTTGGAACTTACTTCCTTATCTATACAATAGAAATACAAGTGGTACTTACCTTACATGGTGATTGTGGCCATTACATTTAATTAGGTGACTTTTTTTTTTAAAGATTTATTTATTTATTTTGACAGAGTGAGAATGAGAGAGAGAGAGAGAGCACATGAGAGGGGGGAGGGTCAGAGGGAGAAGCAGGCTCCCTGCCGAGCAGGGAGCCCGATGCGGGGACTCGATCCCGGGACTCCAGGATCATGACCTGAGCCGAAGGCAGTCGCTTAACCAACTGAGCCACCCAGGTGCCCTAATTAGGTGACTTCTGTAAAGTGTTCACCACAGTGTCCAATTTATAGTTAGCATTTATCAGTATTAACAATATTAATAGTATTATGATGTCCATTAACAATCAGTCAAATGTGTATTAGCATTGTGCCATTTGCAGCTGTGGTGTTAAGTGTTGCATATACAGAGATGAATAAAAGAATACTAACAGCCTCATGGAGCTGATAGTCCAGTCGTGCTGTCCAATGGAATTTCTGCACAGAAGGAGATAGCATATACCTGCGTTGGCCAGTACAGTGGCCACTAGACAAGTGTGCTATTGCACATGTGAAATGTGACTAGCATGATGGAAGAAATGAAGTTTTAATTTTTTTTTTTTTTGAGAGAGCATGGGCACATGAGCAGGGTGTGGGATGGAAGAGGCCAAGAGAGAAAGAGAGAGAGAATCTCAAGTAGGCTCCACACCCAGCGTGGAGCCCATCAGGGGACTCGATCTCATGACCCTGAGATCATGAGCTGCACTGAAATCGAGAGTCAGAAGCTCAACCATCTGAACCACCCAGGTGCCCCAAAATGAAGTTGCATTTTATTTAATTTTAATTAATTTAAATTAAATAGCTTCGTGTGGTTTAGTTGGACCATGCAAATCTGCACTGTGGAGAGGACTATATAAACAATCTCAGTGCAAGTTAAGTTGAGGGCTATATTAGAGGCAAATGGCAATTTCTGCAAAACAGAAAGGCAGAAGTGACTATTTCTCCTTGGGAAAATCAGGAAAAGCTCCACGTAAGTGATGGCATTCTAGTTGGGTGTTAAAGAATGTGTGGGTTTTTTTTTAAGAGGAAAGGTGGAGGGAACGGACTTCTGGACACAGGGAGTTTTGTATATAAAGGCACAGAGCCTAGAAAGAGTCTGGTACCCACAGGACAAGTTG
This sequence comes from Callorhinus ursinus, assembly GCF_003265705.2. NCBI lineage: Eukaryota > Metazoa > Chordata > Mammalia > Carnivora > Otariidae > Callorhinus > Callorhinus ursinus. The sequence goes on along the minus strand of NW_027397094.1, from coordinate 8,141,030 downwards.
GGTTATGTTTCTTTAATTCTAAAATTGCTTGCCCATTTGGAAACAAATCTGCAGATTTTCTGCCCACTCATCAACGTAGCAGTGTTGCTGCATGTAGTTTATTCTCAGTCTGTGTATTTGCTACAATGATAAGTTAATAATCAGCAAATTGGAGGGTTCCTCCAATCTGCAACCTTGTTTCTCTCCTCCAAAACATTTAGGGGTTAAATAAAGGTGACCTCGGGCAGAATCTTTATGGGACTCTGATTCTTTCCCTCCTCTTTGTTTTTTGTCCCTAAGACATTTCCTTGCCTTTTTATAATGTGATTCTGTCCTGCCTTAGCCTGCTCCATTCTCCACATCCAAATTAATGCCATGACCTCTTCTGATGACGTGACATCATTTTGCCATATTGACTCCACATTTCTCCAATCATAGCAGCATGGAGACTTTGGTGTGGTTCCTCCTATGCCGAGTTCCAGAGTATATCCTGGTTGTATTAGACCATTCAGATCATTTTAGTCCTCTTTGCCACAGTTCTGGCCTCAGTCTGTCTTGTGGCACTGCCTCGCGGGACTTTGGTTTAATAATTGTGGGAAGAGATGCTCTCTCTGTATTTGGATGTGAACCAAATCATGTCGCCATGATCCTCCAACCTGAAGGATGGAGGAGGGCTTTGCTGAAAGACTTGCAGAGAAATGGGGTTAGCACACTGATCAAAATGTGCCTAAAACCTGATTATCTACACACGTCGAATTTCCCTTTATCATTGGGCAATTTTGACTTGGATTTTCTGTTATTTTCAACAAAGCACCCTAACATCAATGACTGCTTAGCTAGACTAACCTTTATTTCTTAATTGACTTCTGGATAAGTTCCCCTAGGATAGGTCTTCTCTGGTCAAGAGGTCTATTTCATCCTTGAAAGAGGCAAGAAGTTCCAAGGTCAAAAAGTTAGCGAGCCCAGATATTAAGTCACATCTCTTATTCCGATACTCACTTCTTGGCCCCATCTCAGAGTTAGAGAATATCACTGATGCAACAGAACCCAGAACACACCCTGATCCGCATGGCTGACTTGGTAAGTCACGACTCTTCAGCCGGTCCTGGTCTAAGGCTGGTAACTTCTCTTCCTTTGCCCACAGACTTTTCTAGAAGGAGAATCTGTCTATGTCTGATGCCAGAATTTAAGAACTACTGGAGAGTTATTTTAGGTACTGGAGCATACTTTTCGTGACATAATACTATGAAATAGTGGCAAATATTTATATAATACGTCCCTTGTGCTAGGCACTGTTCTAAGTACTTCATATGACTCATTTAACTCATATTCAATCTTCATAACGAACTTTTTAGCAGGTACTGTGATTATCTACATCTTACTTATGAAGGAACTGAGACGCAGAGAGGCTAAGTAACTTGGGCAGGGAGGGCGACACAGCTAGTAAGGAGTTGCCCCGCACGCCAGATCCTGCCAGCCTGGTCCCAGACTCGAGCCTTAAAAAGTACACTAAGTCAGTAAAAAGACTTCTTATATCAAGTGCATAACGATGAATCTTATGCAGGCACCATTGGAAAAGTCCATACATTTGAGTTTTCTGGTCTTCCCCATGAACCATCTGCCCACTCAATCCCATATGCCTTGGACAACTTCCATTTGCAAGGTTACTAGCAAACATTAGGTGTGCCCCTTTTGGAGTGGAAGAGTATTACTTTGTGGAAAGCTAACCAACTTATTTGTGGCTTCAAGACATCCGAGCCTTGGTCTCAAAAACTCTAACTAGGACCAGTAGCTCATAGGCTGTGCGGTGATCAGATGTGTCTGAACGTTGCAAAGAATATGTAGGCAGCTCATCTCTGTGGGAGTTTGATTCTTGAGCCTCAAGATTACTTTCCTGATTACATTTCTTCAGTGCCAGGATGATTTATCATTTTCTTTCTTACAAATAAATTTGTTCTCAAATACACATGCGATTTCCATGTAATAACAATACACACTCAGAAGAATGACGAATATGGAAAAGACAGACAATACCAAGTGGCCACTTTGGATAGATTTTAGGCATTATCTACTCAAGCTAAAGCTATGCTTATTTTTAAATATCTAAATATCACTTCTAGGTGTACAACCAAGAGAGAGGCATACCTAGGCTCACCCCAAAACAAGCACTAGAATGTCCATTGCATCTTTTTTTCTTTAAATTTTTTTATTGTTATCTTAATCACCATACATTACATCATTAGTTTTTGATGTAGTGTTCCATGATTCATTGTTTGTGTATAACACCCAGTGCTCCACGCAGAACGTGCCCTCTTTAATACCCATCACCAGGCTAACCCATCCCCCCGCCCCCCTCCCCTCCAGAACCCTCAGTTTGTTTTTCAGAGTCCATCGTCTCTCATGGTTCGTCTCCCCCTCCGATTTACTCCCCTTCATTCTTCCCCTCCTGCTATCTTCTTCTTGTTCTTTTTTTTCCTTAACATATATTGCATTATTTGTTTCAGAGGTACAGATCTGTGATTCAACAGTCTTGCACAATTCACAGCACTCATCATAGCACATACCTTACCCAATGTCTATCACCCAGCCACCCCGTCCCTCCCACCCCCCCACCACTCCAGCAACCCTCCGTTTGTTTCCTGAGATTAAGAATTCCTCATATCAGTGAGGTCATATGATACATGTCTTTCTCTGATTGACTTATTTCGCTCGGCATAATACCCTCCAGTTCCATCCATGTTGTTGCAAATGGCAAGATCTCATTCCTTTTGATGGCTGCATAATATTCCATTGTGTATATATACCACCTCTTCTTTATCCATTCATCTGTCAATGGACATCTTGGCTCTTTCCACAGTTTGGCTATTGTGGACATTGCTGCTGTAAACATTGGGGTGCACGTACCCCTTCGGGTCCCTACATTTGTATCTTTGTGGTAAATACCCAGTAGTGCAATTGCTGGATCGTATGGTAGCTCTATTTTCAACTTTTTGAGGAACCATGTCCATTGCATCTTTATCTGTAAAAACCCAAACCTGGAAGGAACCCCCCCACACACACCATACACAAATATTCATCAATGCGGTAGGTAAACAAATTGTGCCCTCTCCAGACAATGAAATACTTCCTTGATCTGCAGATATCTGCAAAATATACAGATCAGTCTCACAAACATAATGTTGAGCCAAAGAAGCCAGACCAAAAAAGAGCACCTACTAGATGAGTCACATTTTATAACATGTAAAAACCGACACATCTGTCTATGCTGTCAGGTTACTCATGGATGGGCAGGGCTGGGGAGGTGACACCAGGCGATTTCTCAGATGCTGGAGTCATTCTGTTTTTTAATTTGGGTGCTGGTTACATGGGTGTGATCCATTTGTACAGTTTATTTGACAAATAAATTTAAGCTGTACACTTAGGATGTACGTACTTTTCTGTAGGTATATGTCAATAAAACTGTTTTTTTCTTTAAATTTTTTTAGTGTTATGTTAATCACCATACCTTACATCATTCGTTTTTGATGTAGTGTTCCGTGATTCATTGTTTGTGCATAACACCCAGTGCTCCATGCAGAACGTGCCCTTCTTAATAGGTACACACATACTGTCTCAGTTAACTGTCCAGACTGTGGGACTGCCAAGACGGTGGGTTTGATCTTGCTCAGAGAACGAGGCTTTGATTCTAAGAAAAAAAATCCTGGCCAGATTCCATAGCCCTTTAGCCAAGTAGAACCAAATAGACCAAAGTGAATATTTAAAATGTAATCAACGTATTTTTCAGATTTCTAAAATGTTTGGATTAAAATAAATAAACAGGATTTTCAGCTAAAAAGATTGTCCTGTTTTGACATTTGTATTAATTTTCGGGATAGCTGGATTTGGAATTTTAAAACTTTGATGTGTTCCTCTGGGGGGAAGATGTGTTTGAGTTCCTCTATGATGGTGTTTCTAACAGCATAACTTGGAGCCTGCATCTTTTCTGAAATAAATAATGTGTGCTTAGTTTAGTAAAATTCTAAAGCATTCAGGCCTTTTTCAAACCAAGAAAACTGTCATATGTTGATAAATAATTCAGATCGCCTGTTCTCTTAGTTTTGTGAATAGCACGCAATATTGTGATCAATGTTCAGGATGCTATTTCTCTTAGGAATTCAAATTCAACCACCATCTATTGGAAGCTTCCTTGGCCATTCTGGATATTCCCTATGCCTCATTTACTGCAACATTTATTGCAACTAGGTGATGTGGATATTTATCCCCATTATACAGAGAAAGAAGCCGAAGCTATTGAGATTGACTTGTCCAGCTGGAAGTCTGACTCCAAATCTACGGCTTCTCCATCAGGCTGGTGACCCTTGGAGACTGTCTTCTTTTAGTGACTGTCACTGCTGAGAAATCTGGGAGATAGGGAGCCTTAGGCTGTGCTCCCTGAGGCACCATCCTATACTCATGAATCAGTAGATGTTAGCCTGGAAGAAGTGGGTGTGGTGAGAAGTTATGGGTCGAGAAGGTTATGGGCACACAGAGAACATTTGCCAAGCATTTCCATTCCCTTCTAATGCAGATAAGGGCTCAGCAAACAAAATCCAGTCGAAATTTCTTTCTTTCTTTCTTTCTTTCTTTCTTTTTTTTTCTTTTCTGTATCAGACCCACTTTTGACTACCTTAATCCAGGGAAATTTAACAATTCTTTTTCATCCACACAAAATGTTGATAAGAAGGAACAAACCATGGGGACCTTTTGTTCTATGATCTTGACCTTAGAACTGTGAAAGAATGCGTTCGTATTTCTTTGTCAGAAAATCTGCTGGAACTGAAGAGAGAAGAAATTGAAGCCTGTAAACAAAGTTCAGAAAGACACACTCGGCTTCCAGGAAAAGATCCACTTGGGCTCTGCACTCAATCTGGGTTGAATTGGCAGCTTCAACATCTCTGGGAAGCCCCTAAGTAGCTTGGAGAACTCATGTTGCATCAAAGGGTAATTGCTGTCATTTGAAAGAATTAATGTCTGGGTTCTTCGGGTGATATTGTGAGAAGAAAAATATTTATTAAAGATTGGCCTGTGTATGTGTGGAAAAACTAGACCCCAGAGACAATAACAAAAAGACTAGTGACCTCCACCCCTCTCCCATTAGGAAGAGTAGGGGGGAGAAAAGGCTGTTAGGATGACAGACATTTTTATTCTTTGTGCCTTTCCCTTTAAAACAAAACTGAACTGGGAAATGGAGCAGGACCACTTGGGTATGTATGTATGAAATCCGGCTCTCGGATCTCTCCTTCGCTCTTAGAGCCTTAGCCCTCCCTGCCGTTCTCACTTCCAAAGTCATCCTGCATGGATTCACTCTTATTTAACCATTTGTGTCTACTGAGCCTTCTCTCCACCTTCTGTTTCTCTATCTTGAATTTGAATTGAGCAATGACAAGACTTTGGTTTGAAAGGTCAGCCTTCAGAGGCCTCTAATTTCCTTCTAGATTCCATGACTAACCCCCAAATGATCACCCTAAAGCAGATGCCAAAAAGTTTCCCCCAGAGAGGGGTCATGGTTCCTGGATGTTGTTAAGCCCAGGCCTATCATTCAACCCAAAGCTTTCTCAGTTTATAGATTTGCTTACGTTTGGTTGTCCTTTTGAAATTAATTAAATAAGTCTAATTGAACCAAGTTGAACCAAATTACATGTGGGGAATGCCTGCCCAGTAAATGTTCATTGGGTGAATGAACAAATTGGCTTCCCTTCCTAAACCTGACTCTGTGTCTGAAGCTGAGACAAAGTAGTTGACATCGACTCTTCCTCGCTTGGTCCAAAGCTTGTATGCAGCTCCAGATCTCTAGTTATTTCCGTTGTCAATATTCTTCTAGAATTTCTTTAATGAAGGGATGAATTTGATGAATATTCAACTAGCTCATAGGAGGGGTTGCAAGCTAATGTTCCATGGGCCAAACCCAGCCCCAAACACGTTCACTGTCTTTTAAATTTTTTAAAATTAGAATTTATGAGTCAGGAGATTTTACCTAAAAAGACAGGTTCTATCTCTTCTTGCACCAGGCCTGTATTTCTCCACAGCATCACACAGGTGGAACAGAATTATCTGTCTATTGTAGACAAGACACGAGCCCTACGCTCTCCTACAGTACATGTCTGCCCCAAGAGGCATTCCCCTGAATGATTTCATTTGCATGGCTCCCTTTCATATGTATAGTAAATGCATATTTCTCTGTTCCACCAGTTCAGATGGACAGTTGCATAATTTTAGAAAAAAATGGAAGAGAGCGTATGTTTATCTTTCAATGGGAAACAAATTTTTACAAACATTTCATCATTTTTCAAATGCCTTGCCTCTTTGGACATTTCCATTTTCAACTCTTGCCCTACTGTCTTTTATCTGTGATGGAGAGTCTATGCTTTTCGTTTTTGGGAGCTTTACAAAAGCCAAATGGAGAGAGGAACCTATGGTCTGCAAAATAAATCTTCTTTAAGAGTTTTAACTTTTGGGGTGTCTGGGTGGCTTGGTTGGTTAAACGGCTGCCTTTAGCTCAGGTCATGATCTCGGGGTCCTGGGATCAAGTCCCGTGGTGGGCGCCCTGCTCAGTGGGGAGTCTGTTTCTCCCTCTCCCTCTGCCTCTCCCCCCACTCATGCTTCCTCTCTTTCTCTCTCTCTTCCTCTGTCTCTCAAATAAATAAATAAAATCTTTATAAAAAAACCCAAGTACGTTGCATTAGTTGGGTCAAAGTACAAATCACTGCTATAGAGATTAGAATGTAAAGTTGTGTGGATATCTGTTTGTATCTTTTCCAAGTGGTTACATTTACAGGCTTGTTTGCACAGTTAATACAGCTCCTTGAATTTTACCCTGCTCTTTTATTTGACTTTAACTATTATTTGAATTCCGGAAAAAGCATAATTTGATCTCAGCAATGTCAGTATATAATAGCAAACTAAAACAGAACGAGCAGGTGGAGAATAACTGCCCCAAGCCCCTCACAGTAGCGAGGACAGGCCATTTGCCCACATCTGAACCCATGATTAGTTGGGAGACCTGGGGCTGAAACTGGTCACCTAGCCTCCCCTGTGATAGGCAGTCTTCTGGGTCACCCGCCGTCACTGTTCAGCTTATGGTCAGGTGGAAATTTAGCAGGGGGAAGAGTCAAACGCTGCGCTGTGCAGGGGTTGACTATTATTTCTCTTGTATTTAAAGATAATTACAAATATATATCATGAGTATTAAATGAGGTTATGTATATGAAAAATGCTTTTTAGGTTGTACAGTGTTATGCTATATGGTCAGTTGTAAAGTATTTTAAAACTGAAACTGTTCATTCTCAAAAAAAAAAAAGAGTTTTAATTTTCCTTTCAGGGTTTATCTGAATAGGAATTTCATCAACTCCGATTGTAAGTTTTCAGAGTCTGCTTATAGGAGGCAAAAACTTGAGGAGATGAAGCCATAGACTAGACATGTAGCCAGTCCATGGGGGTGGTCCGGGACCCGGGGTCATGGAGACATGTCATGAGACTGAGTCAAGCTGCAGTCAGGCCAGAAGCTGAGGACAGGAGCCCCAAGATCAGACGGCCACCAAAGGGAGCCAAGTCAAGAACTTACTGGAAGAGGTACATCAGAGCTCAGGAAACGTGAAAAGGAAAACATGTTTGGAATGTTTGTCCTGCCTGGGTTTTAAGACTTCCACACACATAGAAGCTGAAGGCCAAGTTGGGTTTTCTGGCAAGTGAGTTTACCTTTCATCTTTTTTTTAAAAAAAGTATATTCTAACTCACCCTTCCACCAGACTAATTAATATAACATACAAATGGTTTCTTTAGCAACTTTTCTTAAAATACTTATTTTATTAAAGTGTTACACATATACAAGGGTTCAGCTCATTGATTTTTTTTTTTTTAACAAGTGAGCATACCATGTAACCAGCACCCAAATCAAAAAATAAAACATTACCCACATCTTCATGCCCTTTATCAGGCATGTCCCTTCTAGGGATAACCACTCTTCTGATATATCAGAGAGGGATTACTTTTTCTTGTTTTGTTTTTTTTTTAAACTTTACAGAAATGGAATAATAAGAGTTTTATATACCGGCTTCTTTTGTTCAGTATTATGTTTCTGAAAAGCCCCAACCTTGTTGCATATAGCATTGTTTTACTTATGTTGTATGAAAACACTGTAATGTATATATCCCTTGGACTCTCAATGTTCGTTTGAGTTGGTTTCAGTGTGGGGCTATCACGAATAATTCTGTCATGCACATTTTTGCATGTATTTGATGGTGACTATCTGTATGCATTTCTTCTGGGTATATTTTCACAAAACAAATCTCTGGGTCCTAGAGAATGCTCCTGTTCAGTTTTACTACATATCAGCAAACACTATGCTTACTTACCTAAGCCCTTACCCCGACATAGACCCCCACTGCGCACGTGGGGACTTCCGGGTGAGCCACCATATCACCAGCATGCGGAACTGCTTGTCTCTTTCATTTCAGTCATTCATGTAATCGTGAAAGGGTATTTTAATTGTTCCTAATTAACATTTAGGAACCTGAGCGCCTTTTCCTGTGAGGATTGGCCATCTGAATACCTCCTTTCGAAAAGTGTCTTTTCATGTCTTTTGCTCAGTTTTTTCTATTGTATTATCTGACTTTTTTCCTTTTGATTCTATAGGTTTTATATATGAACATATAAATATATATATATTCTGCATACGAATGCTTTTGGGATATCTGCTTTGCAAATATTTTCTCCCATTCTGTAGCTTGTCTTTTCACTGCCTTAGTGATATTTTTGTTGAACTTATATTCTTTTTTTTTAAGATTATTTATTTGAGGGGGAGCCAAGGGGGAGAGGGAGAGGGAGAGAAATCCTCAAGCAGACTCCCCACTGAGCATGGAGCCCAGTGCCTGGCTAGGTCCCAGGACCCTGAGATTGTGACCTGAGCTGAAACCAAGAATCTGATGCCTAACAGACTGAGCCACCCAGGCGCCCTGGTGAACTGATATTCTTAATTATAATGCAGTCTAATGTATCTCTTCTGTGGTTAGTGCTTTTTAGTGGATTTCATTTAGGAAATCTTTGCCTGCTTCAAAGCCATAAAGACATTCTTCTATATTTTAACTTAGAAGCTTTATTACTTTGTCATACCATCTGTGCATCTGGAATCAACTTGGTTTGCCATGAGAAGTAAGAGAATTCATTTTTGTTCATATGGATATCAACCTGACCCAGCAGCACTTATGACCACAGTCCTTTCCCCTTCCTCGTGGCATGGCAGTAACCAAGTGATCATCTACGAATGGGTCTGTGTCTGATTCTCCTTTCTGCTCCATCGGTTTATTTGTCTATTCTTGCACTGACACTGTTTTAACTGCCCTATAAAATCTTCATATCTAGTAGTGTAATAAGACCTTCAGGTTTGTTTTTCTTCTGCAATATCGTCTTACTTATTCTCGGATCTTTGCACTTCTCACAGAAATTAGAGAGGCATTGTAGTAATTTCCACATGCACACATGCACTCAAACATGCTTGGAATTTAATTGGCTTTGCATTAAATTTATAGATCCTTTTGAGGGGAAGGGAAATTTTTATAATTTATAGTATCAAGTCTTATTGCACACAAACATGATTTTAGTACCTGTTTTATTAAGCTTTCATCTTCTCTCAAACTTGCTTTCATTTCTCAAAAAGACCATACCGTCCTTCCCAGGAGATTTTTTAAAAAAATTTTATCACTATTTCATTAATGTATGCTTTTCCTGATTGCACCAATAGTCATTGTTTAATGTACAAAAATCTTTTAGTTATAAAAAAGAGAGAAAAATCAATAATTCATTCATGATCTTAACCATCTAAATATCAAGCATATATGCCGTAAGATGGAGATATTGCATACATTCTTTTGTAGCTTTCATTGTGTCTCTTAACAATATTTCAGTGAGATATTTTCTCACATGAAAAAATTTCCATTTAAATGATTTTTAAAATAACTAAGTAGTAGTATCCCAATGTACTGACATCAAATGAACTATGTAACAAAGCCCTTATTATTGGTAATTCAGGTTTTTTCAGATTTGTTTCTATTCTGAGTCATACTGGAGCAAACACTCTTGTAAATAAATATTTGCTTTTATGACTGACTACCAAGATTCTCTGAAAATATTGGGGTTCCTCAGGCCGAGTGTCCTTGTAAGAAGGACGTCATCTTTCAACCCTATGTGGCCACTCCTGATGTACCACCAGGATGCCCAGGGGAGACAAGTGACCTGGAGGTCCACCTTCTTCTTTGAGGTCACCCACCTATGAGATTCTGGGTGCAGACAGTGCGGGGGGGAGGCCCAAGCCGAGGTTGTCGGTCCCCGTGTCCGTCCGCGGGAAGGCTTCCGTACCGATGGGCAAGAACAGCACACTCTGCAAGGCCATCGAGGGCATCTGGCGAACAACCCAGTCTCCCATTTCTCCTATCTTCACTAACACCCAAGAGTGGTAAACCCATCTGATGGTCTTCCGAAGGAATATACAATGCATTTCCCCAAAGGCGCTCGGAAGCTTCAGAAGCGGTATATACCGTGCCACGGAGAGCTTTTAGGAGACATTACTTTCCAGTAAGTTCTTCTTTAGTGAGTTTCTCATATTATAGGAACATCCTCCCCGACGCCCCCCCCCACCACCACCACTTCCTGCTTCTTTCTGCCTCTCCTTTATCTGTGAGGAAAAAGCAGTGAGGAGGGCAAAGGGAGTGGATGAGCCAGAGACTAGGGCAGCTTGGTCAAGTATGTCTGGCTTTGCATGGAAACTGCTTCTCATCTCTGTATGTTTGATTCTTGATTTTAGAAGTTACTGTCAGGGAAGCCTGGATGGCTCAGTCCCTGAAGCGGCTGCCTCTTGATTTCTGCTCAGGTCATGATCTCAGGGTCATGGGACTGAGTGCTGGGTCTGCCTCCATGCTCAGTGGGGAGTCTGCTTGAAGATTCTCTCTCTTCCTTTGCCCCTCTTCCAGCTCGCACGCTCTCTCTCTCTAAAATAAATAAATCTTAAAAAAAAAGTTGCTGATTGCTCTTCTGCAGGGCCAGATGACTAAGCTCCTCATCCATTCAGGGTTACTCTTCGGGCAGGATTTATCATTTAGCTATATTGCATTCCATAAAATTATTCCAGAAGGATCTGTCTGCAATGGCATATAGATTTAATGCCTGTATCAACGCGCCTTAATTGGTAATGGGTAACTAGAGAACTAGGTGGAGAAACAGACTCCTGGATTAGAAGGAAAGAATGCTTGGATAGTTAGTCAATATTCACTAAGGATGTGTGTTGGGGGGAGGTGTATTTCTTATTCTGGGTCATGTGTTTTTATGGCTCACAGTGCTAAATTAAAGAAGACATGGGAGGTTGATGATGATGACCATTACAAAACATCTAGAAGTAAAAGTTAGTTGGAAAATATTGGCAGGGAGTTCCCAGTGGACACCTTGGCTGGATGAACCTAATAATGTTCCCTTGAACCAAAGTGTTTCTCACGCCTTGAGGGACCTTTCTCCCCGCCCTAAATATGTGTCCTTAAATTGCCCTTGATGTCTTCATGGCTTCACCCTCATCTTTACCTCTCCTAGTCTTCTCCCCGCCAGGAAGTTTTTTTTTTTTTTTTTACTTTCAACAAATACATTTAGAGGGAGGAATTGCAAACAATAGTAATTTAATTCAGTGCAACTTATTGAATGCTCAGTTCAGCTGAAGTCAACCAAATTCTTCTAATTATACATTTTTAAATTTACAAACTCACTGATTCACACAAGGCACATAGACTAGCAAAACCACGTTATCTCTTCCCACCACTCATGGCTTGTATTATTTGCTAAATAGGGTCACTTCACACTTTGAAGCAAGTGGCCTTATGTATACAAGATTTTGAAGCTTCACTTGTTCTTAAGTAGAAGCCTTTCTGTGAGGAGAGTGCTTGTCATACACTAGATACTGGAAAAGCAAAGATGAGTGAGGAAACAGTCATTTCCCTTGAAGTTATCATAATATAAGCTGGTTATTTCAAAATAGGCAATGAATAATACTATGATAAAAACCACGAACAGGGGCATTACTTATGAAGAACCATGAGGATCTGAGATTTTGGCCTCCTTGCAAGCTAACACTTTAGTCCAACAGTTTCATGGAAGCTTCCAGAAGTCACCAGACTTCTGGGTCAAAGATAAAGAACTCTGTTACTGTTACTCCTGATGCAAACATGAATGTCATGTTTGTATCACTTCCCCTCGCCCAGCTATTCCCACAAGGGTGACACAGAGAGATCTGGGTGGATGCTGCACGAGCAGGGGGCTTGCTTCACAGCCGAGGTCCCTCGAGTTCAGGGACCCTGAATCTTTCCCACTACACAATAAGCCATAAGTTCTTCAGATGGAGATGTCTTGTATCTGTCTTCCAAGGCTCCTTGTTATATACGCATCTTGGAAAAGACAGCCCGAAACAGAAGCCCAGCTAGTGCCTCTCTCGCAAGACATACATTTAGTTATTTTTAAACGATTTGTATTTATTGATTTGACAGAGAGAGACACAGCGAGAGAGGGAACACAAGCAGGGGGAGTGGGAGAGGGAGAAGCAGGCTTCCGGCGGAGCAGGGAGTCCGATGTGGGGCTCAATCCCAGGACCCTGGGATCATGACCTGAGCCGAAGGCAGATGCCCAGCCATCTGAGCCACCCAGGCGCCCCTCTCTCGCAAGACATTTAGAACCACAAGAATGCCTTAGAGGATTAGCTCTGCCTGGAAATCAAGGAAGGCTTCCTGGAGGAGTTGTTTAACTTAGAGAATAAATGGGAGGTGACCAGGTGGAGAAGTAGGAGGGAAGACACCCGAGAGAGTGGAAACTCGGGGAGCAAAGACCTGGAGACAGAAGGAGGGAAGGACAAGGGCAATTTGGAATTACTAGAGAAGAAAATATTATTCTCCGTTTCAAAGATTTAACCAAATTTTGATCATCATTTCAATTTATTTTTTCTATAGGATGATGTCATTGTGATCACAGTGATGTTTGTGACAAATCATTGAGCTGTGGATGGGGGTGGGGGGACAATCTGCTGGGTTAAATACATTTTGCCTTCCGGAGCCACGCAGGATGAATGCCCCTCCACCCACCCAAGTTATGTGGGAAATGCGGTGGCTAACTGAGCACAGCTCCCTCCCTGTGGCCTCAGAGCCTTTGGGTCGGGTCTTTCAGCACCTCCCACATGAGTCGTGGTTTCTAAATCCTTCACCATCTGGATCGTCTTTTCTCTGGGACATATCCTGGGACACCACTCTAAAAGTGTGTCGTGCAGAACTGGACAGAATTTTTGGGTCCCGAGCCCATCCTGTAAACTCCCAAGGATCTGAATGACTGAATCTATTGTTTTTCTTGTTCTGCTAGAATTCCTGTTGCCAAAGCAACCAACTGAGCAGTGAAGGTATAATCCTACCAGCCCCATTAGTATTCGATGTGGCTCTCAGACTGACCTCGCCCAGGAAGGTGCTGACCAGTTTGGAGAAAATAACTCTTGGTCGCCTAATGATCCTTCTTGAATTGGGGCCAGAGGACCCTCAGCATCAACAGAATGGGGAGGGGGAGTGTTATGACATTAAAATGCAGCTTCCTGGGCACCACCCCTAACAAATCAGTCTCCCAGCAAGAGGGCCCGGGAAATCTGCATTTATAACAGACTTTTATGCCCTCAAATATTCCCATGGGCTCAAATATTTAAAAAAAACTCCTGCTTAAGAAGGTCCTTTATTTTATTTTATTTTTTTTAAAGATTTTATTTATTTATTTGAGAGGGAGAGAATGAGAGACAGAGAGCACAAGAGGGAAGAGGGTCGGAGGGAGAAGCAGACTTCCTGCTGAGCAGGGAGCCCGATGTGGGACTCGATCCCGGGACTCCAGGATCATGACCCGAGCCGAAGGCAGTCGCTTAACCAACTGAGCCACCCAGGCGCCCCAAGAAGGTCCTTTAGAAATGCTTTCTGTCCTGAAGGAGTTAATAGACGTGTAGCCAGTCACTTTCCATTTCCCTGGAGGAATTTCCCACTTACCCCTGCCAGTGTCCCTTCAACACCTCCGGGGAGGAAGAAGTCAATTTCTTCATCTCACAATTACAAGTGTAGGTTGTGTCCGTTTGTCTTGAGGGTAACTTCCACAAATGACCCAGGAGTGCAGCCCACACGTTTGCAGCTCTGATGTGATAATTCTCAGAAGATGGTGCAAACAGCTTGTTAGGCTCTGGGTGAGGTGAGTGTGAGTCACACAAGTAAACACGACTCAGACGTGCTTGAACGTCTAGAGGAGAATACCATCAAGCAGGGATGGGCACACCAAAAACTATGCCTCACGGCAAGAACCATGAAGGAAATACATGGGGTACGGTGAAAGAAGAAATACAAAATGAATTGGGTTTATTTCCCTTCAAAGGCAAAGAGAAAGATATCTTGGGGATCCTCACAAAGAAATCCCACTCGATCTGTAGCAAATAAAAAGTCAGGCAAAGACATGTGCCCTGAAATAAACATATTATAGATGATTACACTTGATACATTGTGTTTTTGGTCCTCCCACTATTTCTCTAGGTGAGATAAATTACAGCTGTTTCATAGATGAAGAAACCGAGAACAGGAGGGTTTAAGTTATTTATTTGTTCCACAAACATTTATGGGCCCCCCCAGGCACGACATCGGGGTCCCATAATGGGTCAGCAGCTGGCCTCTGACTTCAGGGTGCAGGTTTCCTGGGATGTCTGCCATCAAATTGCTCATAGTATGGTTACGAAATGTACAAATGTGAGCATGAAAGTCACAGTGCAATTTAAATGTAAGTACAATGCACTGCATAAACCAAAGTAGGAATTATCCCCCCAAAAGTGAATGCCCAAAGGAATTGTATGGATAAGAAATGCCAGTGTCCGTGGTTTGGAGGGTTAGGAAAGGCTTCTTTCAGAAGTATGGACTTAAGAGGGGCTTCTATTTATTTATTTATTTTTTAAAGATTTTATTTATTTATTTGGCAGAGAGACACAGCGAGGGAGGGAACACAAGCAGGGGGAGTGGGAGAGGGAGAAGCAGGGAGCCCGATGAGGGGCTCAATCCCAGGACCCCGGGATCATCCCCCGAGCCGAAGGCAGACACCTAACGACTGAGCCACCCAGGCGCCCCTGGGCCCTCAAATATTAATAGAATTTTAGTGAGGGTCTCAAGGATAGAGGGCGTTTGCTTTGAGTTAATGTGGGAAGTTTAAAATGCAAACAAACCCCTGATTACACATTAAAAATACCAGTTCTCTCAATCAAGCAATAGGTATTTATTGAAGATTTACTGTGTGCACAACTTTGCAGATCACTGGGTTCTGGGGCTCCAACATCATAACGACACCCAAGCCCTTATTAAAGAATTTCCAACCCAGTTGGGCTGAAAAGATATAAAATTTTAAAATGATCACTGAAGAGACCGAACCTCACGGTGGGGTTATGACATAGACCATTCAGCTGTCTACATGAAGGAATATGATAATAAATAATAAGGTAGTGGTTGTTTAGATAGTAAGAGCCAAAGGAATTAGAAGCAAAGTAAATTTGACTTCTCGGTGATGTTGGAAGTTCCAGGAAGACTAAACACTGGGGCAAATTTGTGTGTGTGTGTGCACAATTGTATTTTTCCAGGAAAGACAGCCCCAAGGCTGTGTTTTAGTTTTTCCCTATTGTTTTGTAGTAAATTACTTCCTGAAATTGCAAGGGGGAAATGTGTGTGATATTTTGTCCCTCCTTTTAAGAGTACAGATTTCTATTAATTTTTTATTCCTCAGAGCTTTGCACTATAATTTTCATTTCTTTTTTCCTGGGGCTTTACATCTCAATTTTCGACTTGATTCAAGCTAGAGTGAAAAAATCTTAGAATGGAATTTTTGTGTTATGAGTATTTTTATAGTGTTTTTCCCCCCAGGCATATAGTTTTAAATTTTTTTCTTCTATTAAAGTATCTGAAACTAACTTCTAACTTCAGTTTCAGGTTCTAACTTCAGTTTAACAGAAACAAGTTGTATGCAAGTAAGAAGCACCAGCCAGAAAACAAGGAGATGAAAGAGTATAATTCCTTATTTTTCGCTCTCTCTCTTGCTTACCTTTCTCTAAGTCTTCCAAAACATAAGGCTTAGACCCTCAAAGGGGCATTTCTATTTCAACTTCAGAGAAGCCTTTAGGAACTCAAGAAATGAGGTAACTGAATCTCTGCAAAATAGTTTGGGGGCACAGCCTCTGTGGGCATCTCTCTCGAATTTTTTCACACGTAAGTTCTCCTTTTTTTTCAGCAACTGGACCTGGACTGCCCTCCGAGGTTTCCATTTTTGGAAGTTCTGTGTTTGGAGGACAGTGAGCTTTTTAAAATTTATTTATTTATTTTTTGCATTTTTAAAAACATTTTAATTGTTATGTTAATCACCATATATTACATCATTAGTTGTTGATGTAGTGTTCCATGATTCATTGTTTGTGCATAACACCCAGTGCTCCACGCAGAATGTGCCCTCTTTAATACCCATCACCAGGCTAACCCATCCCCCCACCCTCCTCCCCTCTAGAACCCTCAGTTTCTCATTCAGAGTCCATCGTCTCTCATGGTTCGTCTCCCCCTCTGACTTACTCCCCTTCATTCTTCCCCTCCTGCTATCTTCTTCTTCTTCTTTTTTCTTATGTTGCATTATTTGTTTCAGAGGTACAGATCTGTGATTCAACAGTCTTGCACAATTCACAGCGCTCACCATAGCACATACTCTCCCCAATGTCTATCACCCAGCCACCCCATCCCTCCCATCCCCCACCACTCCAGCAACCCTCAGTTTGTTTCCTGAGATTAAGAATTCCTCATATCAATGAGGTCATATGATACATGTCTTTCTCTGATTGACTTATTTCACTCAGCATAACACCCTCCAGTTCCATCCACGTCGTTGCAAATGGCAAGATCTCATTCCTTTTGATGGCTGCATAATATTCCATTGTGTAAATACAGCACATCTTCTTTATCCATTCATCTGTCAATGGACATCTTGGCCCTTTCCACAGTTTGGCTATTGTGGACATTGCTGCTATAAACATTGGGGTGCACGTACCCCTTCGGATCCCTACATTTGTATCTTTGGGGTAAATACCCAGTAGTGCAATTGCTGGATCGCATGGTAGCTCTATTTTCAACTGTTTGAGGAACCTCCATACTGTTTTCCAGAGTGGTTGCACCAGCTTGCATTCCCACCAACAGTGTAGGTGGGTTCCCATTTCTCCACATCCCCGCCAACATCTGTCGTTTCCCGACTTGTTAATTTTAGCCCTTCTGACTGGTGTGAGGTGGTATCTCATGGAGGTTTGGATTTGGATTTCCCTGATGCCGAGTGATGTTGAGCACTTTTTCATGTGTCTGTGGGCCGTTTGGATGTCTTCTTTGGAAAAATGTCTGTTCGTGTCTTCTGCCCATTTCTTGATTGGATCATTTATTCTTTGGGTGTTGAGTTGGATAAGTTCTTTATAGATTTTGGATACTAGCCCTTTATCTGATATGTCATTTGCAAATATTTTCTCCCATTCTGTCGGTTGTCTTTTGGTTTTGTGGACTGTTTCTTTTGCTGTGCAAAAGCTTTTTATCTTGATGAAATCCCAATAGTTCATTTTTGCCCTGGCTTCCCTTGCCTTTGGCGATGTTTCTGGGAAGAAGTTGCTGCGGCCGAGGTCGAAGAGGTTGCTACCTGTGTTCTCCTTTAGGATTTTGATGGACTCCTGTCTCATGTTTAGGTCTTTCAACCATTTGGAGTCTATTTTTGTGTGTGGTGTAAGGAAATGGTCCCGTTTCATTCTTCTGCATGTGGCTGTCCAATTTTCCCAACACCATTTGTTGAAGAGACTGTCTTTTTGCCATCGGACATTCTTTCCTGCTTTGTCAAAGATGAGTTGACCATAGAGTTGAGGGTCCATTTCTGGGCTCTCGATTCTGTTCCATTGATCTATGTGTCTGTTTTTGTGCCAGTACCGTACTGTCTTGATGATGACAGCTTTGTAATAGAGCTGGAAGTCCGGAATTGTGATGCCGCCAGCTTTGCTTTTCTTTTTCAAGATTCCTCTGGCTATTCGGGGTCTCTTCTGGTTCCATTCACATTTTAGGATTATTTGTTCCATTTCTTTGAAAAAAGTGGATGGTATTTTGATGGGGATTGCATTGAATGTGTAGATTGCTCTAGGTAGCATTGACATCTTCACAATGTTGGTTTTCCCGATCCATGAGCATGGAACGTTTTTCCATTTCTTTGTGTCTTCTTCAATTTCTTTCCTGAGTGTTTTATAGTTTTCTGAGTACAGATCCTTTGCCTCTTTGGTTAGATTTATTCCTAGGTATCTTATGGGGTGGGTGCAATTGTAAAATGGGATCGACTCCTTGATCTGTCTCCCTTCTGTCTTCTTGTTGGTGTATAGGAATGCCACTGATTTCTGTGCATTGATTTTATATCCTGCCACTTTACTGAATTCCTGTATGAGTTTTAGCAGTTTTGGGGAGGAGTCTTTTGGGTTTTCCCCATACAGTATCTTATCATCTGCAAAGAGTGAGAGTTTGACTTCCTCTTTGCCGATTTGGATGCCTTTCATTTATTTTGTTGTCTGATTGCTGTGGCTAGGACTTCTAATACTATGTTGAATAGCAGTGGTGATAGTGGACATCCCTGCCGCGTTCCTGACCTTAGGGGAAAAGCTCTCAGCTTCTCCCCATTGAGAATGATATTCGCTGTAGGTTTTTCGTAGATGGCTTTTATGATATTGAGGTATGTACCCTCTATCTCTATACTCTGAAGAGTTTTGATCAAGCACGGATGCTGTACTTTGTCAAATGCTTTTTCTGCATCTATTGAGAAGATCATAGGATTCTTCTTCTTTCTTTTGTTAATGTATTGTGCCATGTTGATTGATTTACGGACATTGAACCAACCTTGCAGCCCAGGGATAAATCCCACATGGTTGTGGTGAATAATCCTTTTAATGTACTGTTGGATCCTATTGGCTAGTATTTTGGTGAGAATTTTTGCATCCATGTTCATCAAGGATATTGGTCTGTAATTCTCCTTTTTGGTGGAGTCTTTGGTTTTGGGATCAAGGTAATGGTGGCCTCATAAAATGAGTTTGGAAGTTTTCCTTCCATTTCTATATTTTGGAACAGTTTCAGGAGAATAGGTATTAATTCTTCTTTAAATGTCTGATAGAATTTCCCTGGGAAGCCATCTGGCCCTGGGTTTTTGTTTGTTGGGAGATTTTTGATGACTGCTTCAATTTCCTTAGTGGCTATAAGTCTGTTCAGGTTTTCTATTTCTTCCTGGTTCAATTTTGGTAGTTGATACATTTCTAGGAAGGCACCCATTTCTTCCAGGTTATCTAATTTGCTGGCATAGAGTTGCTCATAATATGTTCTTATAATTGTTTGTATTTCTTTGCTGTTGGTTGTGATCTCTCCTCTTTCATTCATGATTTTGTTGATTTGGGTCATTTCTCTTTTCTTTTTGATAAGTCTGGCCGGAGCTTTATCAATCTTGTTAATTCTTTCAAAGAACCAGCTCGTAGTTTCGTTGATCTGTTCTACTGTTCTTTTGGTTTCTAGTCCATTGATTTCTGCTCTGATCTTTATTATTTCTCTTCTCCTTCCGGGTTTAGGCTTTATTTGCTGTTCTTCCTCCAGCTCCTTTAGGTGTAGGGTTAGGTTGTGTATTTGAGACCTTTCTTGTTTCTTGAGAACGCCTTGTATTGCTATATACTTTCCTCTCAGGACTGCCTTTGCTGTATCCCAAAGACTTTGAACAGTTGTGTTTTCATTTTCATTGGTTTCCATGAATTTTTTTAATTCTTCTTTAATTTCCTGGTTGACCCATTCATTCTTTAGTAGGATGCTCTTTAGCCTCCATGTATTTGAGTTCTTTCCGACATTCCTCTTGTGATTGAGTTCTAGTTTCAAAGCATTGTGTTCTGAAAATATGCAGGGAATGATCCCAATCTTTTGGTACCGGTTGAGACCTGATTTGTGACCTAGGATGTGATCAGTTCTGGAGAACGTTCCATGGGCACTAGAGAAGAATGTGTATTCCGTTGCTTTGGGATGGAATGTTCTGAATATGTCTATGAAGTCCATTTGGTCCAGTGTGTCCTTTAAAGTCTTTATTTCCTTGTTGATCTTTTGCTTTGATGATCTGTCCATTTCAGTCAGGGGGGTGTTAATGTCCCCCACTATTATTGTATTGTTGTCAATGTGTTTCTTCGCTTTTGTTATTAATTGCCTTATATAATTGGCTGCTCCCGTGTTAGGGGCATAGATATTTACAATTGTTAGATCTTCTTGTTGGATAGACCCTTTAAGTAGGATATAGTGTCCTTCCTCATCTCTTATTACAGTCTTTGGTTTAAAATCTAGTTTGTCTGATATAAGGATTGCCACCCCAGCGTTCTTTTGGTGTCCATTAGCATGGTAAATGGTTTTCCACCCCCTCACATTCAATCTGGGGGTGTCTTTGGGTCTAAAATGAGTCTCTTTCAGACTGCATATTAATGGGTCTTGTTTTTTTATCGAATCTGATAGCCTGTGTCTTTTGATTGGGGCATTGAGCCCATTTACATTCAGGGTAACTATTGAAAGGTATGCATTTAGTGCCATTGTATTGCCTGTAAGGTGACTGTGACTGTATATTGTCTGTGTTCCTTTCTGATCTTTGCTGCTTTTAGGCTCTCTCTTTGCTTAGAGGACCCCTCTCAATATTTCTTGGAGGGCTGGTTTCGTGTTTGCAAATTCCTTTAGTTTTTGTTTGTTCTGGAAGCTTTTTATGTCTCCTTCTATTTTCAATGACAGCCTAGTTGGATATAGTATTCTTGGCTGCATATTTTTCTCGTTTAGTGCTCTGAAGATATCTTGCCAGTCCTTTCTGGCCTGCCAGGTCTCTGTGGATAGGTCTGTTGCCAATCTAATATTTTTACCATTGTAGGTTACATATCTCTTCTCCCGAGCTGCTTTCAGGATTTTCTCTTTGTCTCTGAGACTCGTAAGTTTTACTATTAGATGTCGGGGTGTTGACCTATTTTTATTGATTTTGAGAGGGGTTCTCTGTGCCTCCTGGATTTTGATGCCTGTTTCCTTCCTCACATTAGGGAAGTTCTCTGCTGTAATTTGCTCCAATATACCTTCTGCCCCTCTCTGTCTTTCTTCTTCTTCTGGGATCCCAATTATTCTAATGTTGTTTCGTCTTATCGTATCACTTATCTCTCGAATTCTGCCCTCGTGATCCTGTAGTTGTTTCTCCCTCTTTTTCTCAGCCTCTTTACTCTCCATCCTTTGGTCTTCTATGTCACTGATTCTCTCTTCTGCCTCATTTATCTTAGCAGTTAGTGCCCCCATTTTTGATTGCACCTCATCAATAGCCTTTTTGATTTCGACTTGGTTAGATTTTAGTTCTTTTATTTCTCCAGAAAGGGTTTCTCTAATAACTTCCATGCTTTTTTCAAGCTCAGCTAGTATCTTTAAAGTCATGATTCTGAACTCTAGGTCCAACATCATACTAATGTCCGTATCGAGTAGGTCCCTGGCAGACAGTACTACCTCTTGTTCTTTTTGCTGAGGTGATTTTTTTCATCTTGTCATTTTGTCCAGAGGAGAATAGATGAATGAGAGAACAAAATGCTGACAGGTTAACAACGTCCCCAGCAAATATATTGTATACAAATCAGAAAAGACCTAAAACCGGGGAAAAGAAAGCGAAAGAAAGAAAAAAGAAAGAGAAATAAAAAGATAAAAACAAAAACAGAACAATACAAAAAAAGCAGAATGTGATCAAATATGATCAGGCTAGTGCATAGATCAGTGCCACACACTAGATTTTGGGCGTATTTTGGTCTGTTAGAAAAAAGTGCCTCCTAAAATTTTAAAGGAAGAAAGACATATATGTACAAAATAAGGGTTGATACAATGAAGGGATGGAAGATGACTGTAAAGATGAAAATTATAAAAGATTTTATAAAAGGAATTGATAAGATAAGTTGTTTGAAAAAAGAAAGAAGATTTAAAAA
>NW_027397094.1:8118566-8118852 GCF_003265705.2 Callorhinus ursinus | reverse complement strand
CAGGAGACTAGAACAAAGCCATACACTAGTGATTTAGGGTATATTTTGATATGTTAGAAGAAACTGTATCTCAAAATTTTAAAAAGAGAACAACTTATATATATATGCCAGACATAAGGGTAACTACTATGAAGGGATAAAATATGACTCTCAAAATGAAAAATAAAAAATGTTTTTTTTAAAAAAAGGGATTGATACGATGTTGGTTGAAAAAGGGAAAAAGAAAAATTAAAAAAAACTTAAAAAAATTAACTTTGATGAACTAATGAATCATGGTAAAAAAAAA
>NW_027397094.1:8117426-8118466 GCF_003265705.2 Callorhinus ursinus | reverse complement strand
AAGCCATGAATTCTATGTGCAGTATTCCCCTAGCGCTGGAGTTCTCCACTTCTCCCTGATCAGTAAACTTGGTCTTGGCTTGCTGGCTGTTCCTGCTGATCTTCTGGGGGAGGGGCCTGTTGCCGTGGTTCCCAAATGTCTTTGCCGGAGACGGAATTGCCCCGCCCTTGTTGGTCCGGGCTAAGCAAGCTGCTCAGGTTTGCTCTCGGGAGCTTTTGTTCCCTGCAAGCTCTCAGCACAGCTTTGGAGGACCAGGGTGAAAATGGTGGCCTCCCAATCTCCGCCCGGAGGAGCTGAGAACTCGGGGCCCCGCTCCTCAGTGCGCCCCCAGAGAAAAGCAGTCACTCCCGTGTCCCCGGTCTCCGGCCGCACTCCGTGCTCACCCGGCCTGTGACCGAGCGTTTCTAAGTCTGGCACCCGACCCCGTGTGGAGTCTCCAAACCCAGCAGATCCCTGCGGTGCGCTCCCGCGCCGCTCCTCCCCGGGAAGGAAGGGGAGTCTCCCTGGATCTGCCGCTTGTTGGGTCCCTGCTGCAGGAGCAGTGGCCCGACTGGGCCGCGGATCACAGTTTATGGCCACCCTGAGCTGAGAGCCCACGACTCTGCTCCGTCTCTGCAGCCGGCTTCCCCGCTCCGATACCTGGGAGCTCTGGCGCACTCAGGCACCCCCGGTCTCTCTGTGACCCCGAGGGTCCTGAGACCACACTGTCCCGGGAGGATTCCACCCCCCGCTTAGCCAC
This sequence comes from Callorhinus ursinus, assembly GCF_003265705.2. NCBI lineage: Eukaryota > Metazoa > Chordata > Mammalia > Carnivora > Otariidae > Callorhinus > Callorhinus ursinus. The sequence continues at coordinate 8,117,727 of NW_027397094.1, read as the reverse complement.
TGCAGCGACGTCCCTCCGCGGAGCCAACTTCTAAAAGGTCCGATTTTGTGCTCCGCGGCTCTAGCACTTGCCAGAAGCGGCCGACGGAGGCCCCCTCCCCCGCCGTCTATCCTCCCGAATATCGCCTCGGATTCACTTCTCCGCACGTCCTACCTTCCAGAAAGTAGTCGCTTCTCTGTTCAGAGTGTTGTTACTCTTCTTATCTTCGATCTCCTGTTGAGTTCGTAGGTGTTCAGAATGGTTTGATCCCTATTCAGCTGAATTCCGGAGACCTGGATTTCGTCTGGTCTCAGGAATTCAG
>NW_027397094.1:8100614-8117326 GCF_003265705.2 Callorhinus ursinus | reverse complement strand
CCTGAGACCACACTGTCCCGCGAGGAACCCCCCGCTTAGCTGCTGGAGCGACGTCCCTCAGCGGAGCCGACTTCTAGAAGGTCCGATTTTGTGCTCCGCGGCTCTAGCACTTGCCAGAAGCGGCCGACGGAGGCCCCTCCCCCACTGTCTATCCTCCCGAATATCGCCTCGGATTCACTTCTCCGCACGTCCTACCTTCCAGAAAGTAGTCGCTTCTCTGTTCAGAGTGTTGTTACTCTTCTTATCTTCGATCTCCTGTTGAGTTCGTAGGTGTTCAGAATGGTTTGATCCCTATTCAGCCGAATTCCTGAGACCAGACGAAATCCAGGTCTCCTCCTCCGCCATCTTGCTCCAACCTCTGTGAGCCTTTTTTTAAATAAACTCTTCTTTTTTTTTTATGACAGATTTACAGAAAAATTGAGAAGATCCTGCAGGAAGTTCCCATAAACCTAGCACCCATTTTCTTGTATTATTAACAAGTATGGCACATTTGTTATAGTTAATGAAGCAATATTCACACATTGGTCTTAACTGAAGTCCATGTTTTATTCATATTTCTTTAGTTTTCACCTACTGTCTCTATTCAGTCCCAGGATCCCGCCCAGAACACCATACCACCTTTAGTCACGTGTCTCCAGTCGCTCCTCTTGGCTATGGCAGTTTATCAGGATTTCCTTGTGTTTTGATGACCTTGATAGTTTTGAGGAAAGGTAGTGAGGTGTTTTGTAAGCTCTCTCTCACTTGGGATTCATCTGATGGTATCTCCTGATTAGACTGGGCTTCTGGATTTGGCGAAGGAAGATCACATATGTGAAGTGCCCTTTCGATCACGTCATATCCAGGTTACACGCTATCAACATGCTTAATGACTTTGATGTTGACTTTGATCACCTGGCTGAGGTAGTGTTTGTTCAGTTTCTCCACTGTAAAGTTACTTTTACCCCCCGTATTTCCATACCCTTCTCTTTCGGAGGAACTTACCATGTGCAGCTCACACAGAAGAATTAGGGAGCATCTACACCAATTATTTGGAATTTTTCTGCACAGAGGAGTTGTCTGTTCTCCTCTAGTTATTTTTATTCAACCATTTGTTATATCAGTGGATTTGTGGATACTTATTTTATTTATTTATTTATTTTAGTATGTATGTATGTATGTATGTATGTATGTATTTAATACTTTGGGCTATAATCCAATGCTCTGCTATTTGGTTGCTCAAGTTGTTCCAACTTTGGCCATTGGGAGCCCTTTATTGGTTCCTGCCTGTCATATATTTTTACGTAAGTATGACTATCTCTGTGAACACTTTAAATTCAAATACTGGGAGGCTAGTCCACTGATTACAAAACTTATTCTTAAGCCTAACTCACAAATGGTAAATCCTCATATTCTATTTATACTGTAGTATTAATTTTCCAGGGTTGAAAATTACTTATGTTAACAATCAGGGGCCACAGAAGAAGGCCTGAGGAAGACGCGGGCCAACAACACCAAGGCCATGAGTGTTCAGACTATCGAGCTCACGAAGCCCGAAGAGGTCAAGCCCACCATGCAAAGCGTGTCAGCTGCAAACTCAATCAACTTGCCAACATTGCCTACTCCAAGCTTGGGCAGCATGCTCATGAGGCTCATGCTCACATCCCAGGAGTCTTGGGCTCTGCTGGCCAAAATATGGGGCCAAGACTCAGATCAAAACTGAAGCTGCCCTGTAATTTTGGCCCAGTTCTAGCTCCAGCTCCAGCTCAAGAAGGTGCCCTGGCCTCTGCCAAGGCTCCCGAATAGAGGCCTCTGTCTGCTGATGTGAGGACGAAGGACTAGGGTGACCCTGGGCTGCTGTCTACATGGGGCTGGTGTCCTCCTGTGGCATTTTAGGAATAAGCCTAAGGCCAGGATCTATCGACAAAGGAAGGGAAGAAGGGAGGAAGAGAGGAAGGTGGAGAGGGAGGGAGAATGGAAGGAAGGAAAAGAAACCAGAGTTATTCTGTTTTTTTTTTTTAAAGATTTAATTTATTTATTTGACAGAGAGACCCAGCGAGAGAGGGAACACAAGCAGGGGGAGCGGGAGAGGGAGAAGCAGGCTCTCCGCTGAGCAGGGAGCCCGATGCGGGGCTCGATCCTGGGACCCTGGGACCATGACCTGAGCCGAAGGCAGACACTTAATGACTGAGCCACCCAGGCGCCCCGAGTTATTCTGTTAAGATGAGGTTACCTATAAGATGAAGTGAGGTGGTCAGGATCCCAGGGTCCTTGGATCGAGTCCCGCATCAGTCTCCCTGATCCTTGGGAGCCTGCTTCTCTCTCTCTGTCTCTCATGAATAGATAAATAAAATCTTTAAACATAAAAAAAAAAAAGATGAACTGAGGTTACCTTCCAGGTCAATTGAAGTTCCCATGTCAACAGGCTGCAGTTTCTGGTTTGACAATTGAAAACTTTAATGTAGCTGTCAGTCAAAAGTTGGAGCCAGCGTGCAAAACGGGGGCTACATAATTCCAAGATGAGTCTTTTTGAGCCCCCCACACAGAGAAATGTTAACCTTCCCAAACACACGCACACACACACACACACGCACACATACACACACACACATTCTTTTTGGATAATTATGAAGATAATGGAAGATTCCAAGTTAATATGCATCACAAGGGGATCCCTCTGGGATCATATCTTTCTTAACTTCTTTCAGATATGTCACATAATGTGGTTAGATGATACCCTGACTCCTACCAAGGAGTTTTATTAGCCGACTGGATTAAATAAAGCTATTTCATGTCAGTATATTCTACAGTCATTTTAATGACAAAGATGTGTCATCTCCTTTTAACTTTTCCTAATTATTTTTTTTCCTTTGCCTCTACATGCTGTGAGAATTTAATTTTCTTTCCCATGAAATGGATTTGATTTTTTTTTTCTTTGTAATCAGAGTTTCTTAAATTAAATGCTCATTATAAACTTCCCTTACCCCAACTGCCTTATGAATTTTTTTTTGGTATAACAGCCACTTTTCATTAATACCCATGAGTGTATTACATTTTTTAAAGATTTATTTATTTATTATTTTAGAAAGAGAGAGAGGGAGAGAGAGAGCACGCTGGGTGGGGGGCAGGGTGCAAAGGAAGAGGGAGAGAGAATCCCAAGCCAACTCCAAAAGAGCTCTAAAGAATTGGCTCATGCAGGGGTGAAGCTGCATGTCTGAGATCTGAGGGCAGGCAGGCAGGCAGGCAGGCATCTCTGTTGTTCTGAGTCTGGGGGGGGGGTCTAGGTGCAGAATTCTTTGAGATTTAAGTCAGGTGTTGTCAGCTCCCCCGGAAGAAATATTGTTGTTATAGTAATCCTGTTTCTCTGGAGAACCTTGAATAATAGAGTTGTGTGTGTGTGTGTGTGTTTGAGGATATGAGATGCGATATAGAAATGCCTCTATAAGACTTCTAAGGCTGGCTGGAGAAGAGGTGATAGAACTTCTGCTTGCTCCTTTTGGGGTGTTTGTAGTCGAGACCCAGCCACCATGCTGTGAGGATGGTGAAGAGCCAAACAAAGAAACTGCACATTGGTTCTGTGGTCATGGTCCAGCTGAGATCCGGTGACAAGCAGCCTCGAGCACCAGACGTGTGAATGAGCGAGCCAGCTTCTGTTCCAGAGTGAGCCATCTTCCATTCCAGCCCTCGGCTGCCGAACTGAGCTGGTTTATGCTTCATGGAGTAGAGAGAAGCTACTCCCAGCCCCCCCCCCCACGCCTCCCAAGGCCCTGTCTAAGTTGCACATTTGTAACCAAATGAAATGCCTGTTGTCCTTTTCAGCCACTACTTTTGGGGTGGATCGTAAGCAGTGACAGAGAGCTCAAACACTCTGTAAAGGAAGGTACGGATTCGCTGAGATTAGGTTCTACCACAGTAACAATCAACCCTCAAGGCACAGAGACTTAGAAGAGCAAAGGTTCACTTCCCAGTCGTATCACTTGTCCACTGCAGGGCCCCTGCAGCACTACTCCCAAGAACCTCTGTTCTGGACTGAGACCAAAAGAGTAACCTCTGCCCGCAACCTGCTGATCTCATAGTCAACTAGGGTAAAAAAGACAATGAAGGAACCACAGTCTGGCTCTTAAAGGTCCTACTTGGAAGAGGTACATGTCTCCATTCACACTTCACTGGACAAAGAAGTCACGTGGCCGAGGCTGAAAGCAATTCAGAGGGTGCAGGAAATTATAATTCTGCAGAGAGAGCACTGTGAGTCACATGGCCAGCCATACCCCGCGGGCATGCACCACCCTCACACAGGAGGGGTGGGGGCTGAGCCATCTTGTGGTCTACCAGAGGGAACATCCTTATCGGGAAGAACAGTCAAAGCATCAGTGGTTTGGACTCTGAGTCCACTTTCAGAAAAGACATTGGTCAGATATCAACAGCCCCCTTCCAGTGGTGCCCACTTCCCAGCCGGAGTGCAAGACTGTTTCTTTGTTCTCTGTCCCCCCTCAACCTTTATCATATAGTTTTGTAATTACTCTGCTGCTGGAGGAGGGGTGGGTGGTCATAGAATGGGTTTAACCTGAAGGCTCTCCCTCTAAGGCAGTGAGGAGTTCTTGAGGTTTTGTGAGAAGAGGAGAAAGCAATCTGCCTTATATTTTGGACAGACTAATCTGGGGGCAATTTGGAACATGGGTTCAAGTAGGGTGACCCCGGAGGTTGGCTGACCATCATTTCTGAGGATTTTGTGTAGAACATTGGTGATTAGAGTCCAAAAAGTTGATAATGGGACAAAGAGCAAGGAAGTGGTTAAAAACACGTGAGTAAGTCACAGTGACCATCATAAGGTTATAGATGGGATGTGGATAATAGGAGAAAAAGGGGGGATGCTTGAATTTTGCAGCTGAAAGCATTCCTCAGCAGGGAGGAACAGACAGCTGGGATGTTTCTTTGTTGTGTTACCATTTCCAGCTTCCCAGAGAGCCTAACCTACAAAGATGTGTCCAGGAACATTGAGCTGTTGTTCAAGGAGTGAGTTTTCTGTTAATTTATCACTGCCTCTGTCACTGGTCTTAGCCATTTCTTAATCCAAATCTACATGAAAAAAAGGCTTAGACCAAGAAAGACAGTAAGGGCCAGAAAATTTCTACCTGAACTTTGCTGAAGTGTGTCTGTGAACTCCTGGGAAGGAAGGAGGTGAGGTCACCTCATATGATGCTACCACTCCATGCTCCATGACAAGTCGCCAAGAGACGGAGAGGGCTGCCCCACACGCATGTCTCTTGGGGTATTCTCCATTTGAGCGGCCAGAGAAAACTACCCCTTGAGGAAAGAGGAAGGGGGGAGAATTTATCTGCCCAGATTCCTCTCGATTGATGTTTCCCAATGGTCAACTTTCTCCCCACAAGGAGGTAATGTCCCTGGACTTCTGGGTGTGTCAATCCAGCCCTCCCAGTGACCACCCCTGGGATGCTAGATCCCAAACCCCCATAGGTGCTGTTCTGTGTGGGAAATGGTTACCAGAACCAGAAACTCCCAAGCGTGCAAGTGGTCAGTCCGGGCTGAGCAAGCACACTCAGGGCAAGGTTTGGGTTGGCCTTGGGAACAGAATGGGGGACACAAGCAGAGTTTAGGGTTCTACTGGTAGCTCGGGTCCCGGGAGATAGGTGGAGATGAAGGAGTCTGAAAGGATGTATAAGGTCCAGGGGCTTTATTCACATCATTGAATCCTCACGGCCGATACACATCTTAGATGCGAGGTTCCCTGTACTGGCCAACACCATTCTGCTAGGAACGCAGCGAGATTTGGGAGGAACTTCTGCTTGAACTTGGCAGGCTTGGATGAAGGTCTCCCCCACCTGACTGTTGGCATCACGGGGTGAGTCCCTGTCTGCTTTGCTCGCCCCACTGCATTCCCACAGATAGGCACAGTGTCTGCCTCATCATATGTATTCGGTCAGTACTGCTCAAGTGAATTTAGGAAATAAGGTGCTCCATTAGCAGGAAAGCAATATTACCTATGCCATTCTTCCTTCTCAACTTTCCTGTTGTGTAATTATTCAAAATCACAGGACTCCAGACACCTTTGAGTGCTGAAAAATACAGCTTAAAAGGAAAAAAAAAAAAAAAAGAGTCTCAGTTATGTACACCTTGATTTTTCATTGGTAGGAATACTCTTCTCACCTGCATATGTTAGTAATGAAGAAGTGCTCACTGAAAGCAGTCTGGAATCCTCAGCTCACCAGTTAGAAACAACTTATTTAAATTCTAAAAATAAAACAGCTAGCTTTCTTATCTCAAATGTTAGATTCTAAGCAGTAACCTTAACTCCATGCAGTGATCAGTCACCAAGATGGTATAAAACTCTGAAGTATAGCACTAAGTAAGGTATTAAGCTCCAATAGCTTCGAAAATCCGTAATATTACAGATATTTTGTTTTTCCATCTTTGACTGCTATAGTTAGGTTTTCATTTTGATGATGCTTTGGTGAAAATTGACCATGGGAACATTATTCAATAACATAGCAGCTTGAATAATATATATGTCTGCCAATAATCTATATATTCTGAGTCTAATATCAAACAAGAAAAGGAAGATAAAGTATAAATTTGCTTTGCAATTGCATGGCTTTTTCCCCCCAGAAACTGACAAGCTGATATTAACATTTATGTGGAAATACAAAAGACCCCCAAATAGCCAAAGCAGTCTTTAAAAAAGAGGAACAATGTTGAATATGCATAGTTTCTTACTTCAAAACATACTGGGAAAAGTTGTGTGCTACTGGCATAAGGATAGATACATAGACTGGTGGGGTAGAATTAGGAAATAGTATGTACACCTTTGCATTTATCATCAATTGATTTTTGACAAAGGTGTCAAGGCAACTCAAAGGGGAAAGAATCATTTTCTCAGTAAATGGTACTGAGACCACCGGATCTCCATGTGCAAATATATCAAATTGGACTCCTCTGTCATGCCATATCCCAAAATTAACTCAAAATAGAACAGACACCTACATGCAAGATATAAAACTATGAGATCCTTAGAGGAAAGCATAGAAACAAGTCTTCGTGACCTTGGGTTACACAATGGGTTCTTAGGTAAAATATCCAAAGCACAAATGACAAGAGAAGGAAACAAAGTGAACTGCACTAAAATTAAAAACTTTCACGCTGCAAATGATGTCGTTAAGAAAGTGAAAAGACAGCCCACAGAGTAGGAGAAATATTGGAGATCATGTACCTGATAAGTAACTCGCAGCCACACAATGTAAAGAGCTCTTATAATTCAATAATAAAAAGACAAGCAGATGAAAAATGGTAGTGGATTTGCATAGACATCTCTCCAAAGAAGATGTACAAACAGCCAACACACTCATAAAAACATTTCAACATTCTTAGTCATTAAGGAATTGCAAATTAAAACCACAGTGAGATACCACTTCACATCCACTTAGGCTAGCTCTAATCAAAAGGACAGACAGTAACAAGTGTTAGGGATAATATGGGGAGATTGGCACTGCATTCTTGGCTGTAAAGTGTGGTGCAGACCAGTTTGGCAGTTTATCGAAATGGGAAACATAGAGTCAGTTACCATATAATCCAGCAATTCTGCTTACTCCTACGTATATACCCGAGAGAAAGAGAGAAAGGAAAACATCTGTCTGCAGAAAACTAGCACGCGCGTGTTCGTAGCAGTGTTATTCCTAATTGCCCCGGAGTGCGAACAATGCAAATGTTCATCAGCTATAAATAAAGTGATACATCCACACAGTGGACTATCATGCATCCATAAAAAGGAATAAAGTGCTAATACATAGTACAACATGATGAACCTTGAAAATAATATGCCAGGTGAAAACAGCCAGTCACGAGAGGCAACATATTACGTGAATGCACTGATGTACCATGTCCACAATACGGACAGGAAATCGATTAGTGCTTCCCTAGGGCTGAGGGGGAGGAAATGAGGACTCACTGCTAATGAGTATGGGTTTTGGGGGGAGGTGATGAAAACGTTCTAAATTTAGATTATGGTAACAGCTGCACAACTCTGTGAATCTACTGGAAAAAAATGAACTATACATTTTAAATGGGTGAATTGTACGGAGGCTTTCTGGGGAGGAGGGAATATTTAATTTTTCTGAACCTCGGTTTCATTATTTGTAGAATACTTAGTTTACAGGTTTTTGTGGGAATGAAATGGTGTATGTAAAGTGCCCAGATGAGGACATGGCACTTGGGAAGGTGCCCAGCAATGTTTACTGTCCAAGGAGGTGGTTTTAACCCATTTTCCACATGGATTTTAAAAGATTTATTTATCTATTTAAGAGAGAGAGAGAGAGAGAATTCGAGCGTGTGGGGAGGTGAGGGGCAGCAGAGCGAGAGGGAGAGAATCCTCAATTCATTACTGGAGAAATATGTTAGGAGTTCAGATTTTTGCACCGAGCCTCTGAGTTACACTCTCGGGTGTGAGAACAGTCGTCTAAAATTTAAATGTACCCTGCCAGGTGATTCATGCACACTCACTGCCACCAAGGTTAAATTAAATGACAAGGTCAAAATGCTCTGCCTGACATTCTGAGCTATTTGCAGAAACAAGAGAACGCAGACCATGTGCCCTCAGGATGTGATTTTAGGCACCTGGCTTGTTTTGCCGACTAGATAGCAAGCTTCTAAGCAGTGGAAACTCTGGCCAGTATCTTCCTTTATATTCCCACGCAGTAGGAGTGCCCTGGCCAGTGTGGGTGCTTCATAGAAGAGGCTAGCTGCCTGGTGGTACAGGAAAATTAGCCTCCTGTGATGGCTTCAGTTCATGTCCAGCGGACACTGTCCATTTTTGAGTCGGTAATGGCTATTTTGCAATCCATTTCTCAGAAAAATGAAACATGAGATTTCCTCCGTGAACGTCAAATAGCTCCTTACTAAGTCAAAGCTATAAAATCAGAGATACAAAATCAGGATGGTTTCACCCAGCGATGGATTTGACTTGATTCTTCTTGACTGTAACTCTCAACAAGGTGTATGTGCCTTATTTGCATAGGCACTGCCTTTAAAATATGCCTTTTGTAGGGGGTGCCTGGGTGGCTCAGTCAGTTAAGCATCTGCCTTCGGCTCAGGTCATGCTCTCAGGATTGAGGCCCGCATCGGGCTCCCCCCTCATCGGGGAGTCTGCTTCTCCCTCTGCCCCTCCCCCTCTGCTCCTGCTCTCTCTCTCTCACAAAAATAAATAAGATCTTTAAAAAATAATAAAATAAAGTCTACCTTTTGTGGAAGAAAAAGAATAATCCCACATAATTCCAATGCCCCCTACCTGGAGATAATCATCTTTAAGTTTTTGTGAATATCTACTCACATCTATATAGAGATACATTTAGATGTGGAAGGACACACGTTTGATGTCATTTCCTTGAGAAGTCTTTTCCTGATCTTCTACCCCACCTCATTCTAGATTAAGTTTCTCTGTTATACCAATTCAAAGCACATGTACTTTTTCTTGATATTCCTTATTAGAAAATACATTATTTAGTTAATTACCATAGATGTCTCCTGCTATGTATTTTCACCCTGAGAAGTGTCTATCCTACTTGTTACTGTACCCCTAGAATTTGAGTACTGGGGATATCATGGGATACCTATTCAACACATAGTTCTTGAATTAACAAACTAATATTATAAGGTTCTGTATGCGTGTGTATGGGTGCGTGCTTCTAAAGCCAGTTAGCTGCCACCTCAGTCACTGTGTCAAGGGCAATCGTGAAAGAATCACGTGGACACAAAGAACTCCACTTTAGCTCTCATTAGGAACTACTGCTTTTTTTTTTTAAGATTTCATTTATTTATTTGAGAGAGAGAATGAGATAGAGAGAGCACGAGAGGGGGTAGGGTCAGAGGGAGAAGCAGACTCCCCGCTGAGCAGGGAGCCCGGTGCGGGACTCGATCCCGGGACTCCGGGATCATGACCTGAGCCGAAGGCAGCCGCCCAACCCACCGAGCCACTCAGGCGACCCAGGAACCACTGCTTTTGTCGGTTTGAAATGGAGTAGAGAATTCACACACGTGCGCACTCGTGCACACACGCACGGTGGATGTAAAGGGATAGGAGGTTCCTGGCTGAACTGAGCCTGGTCTGGTCATCTTTGCTAAGTGCCAGTTGGGAGCCTTCTCCAGGTAGGGGCATTTACTGCTCATCTAACGCTAGATCTCATGCCATGCCGGCACTCAGTAAAAGCTCCCTACGCTTCCACCGAGGGTGTGACTAAGCGTTCCTACAAATGACATTGCTCATGACTTAGGAATCTCTCTAGGGTGTAAAAACTCAGTCTGCATTGTCAGCAGAAAGATGAATGAATGGGCACAAACTTTGTCTTCTTGGAACCTCCATTTCTTCTTAAAATGGGCCTTGGGCGCCTGGGTGGCTCATTTGTTAAGCGACCGACTCTTGATTTTGGCTCAGGTCATGATCTTGCGGTCCTGGGATCGAGCGGTGGGAGTCTGCTTGAGATTCTCTCTCTCCCTCTCTCCCCACTTGTGCTCTCTCTCTCTCTCTAAAATAAATAAATCTTTTAAAAAAATGAGGGTGATAACACCTGCCTCAAAGTTGGAGAATAAAATGCACCGGTGAAAATAAAAGTAGAAAGGATACTTGCACGGACCAGTTGATAATACTCCGTAAATGGAAGCGTGAGACCATCTCAAACTCTCGTGCCTCTGAGACCCCCCACCCCATCCCCATTCCCCATGGGAGACCATCTCAGTAAACTTCCCTATTCAAGCGCTGGTTTTTATGGCCAGGAAGGAAGCTTTTACTGTTGTCATCTGGATCCTGGATCTTTATCCAGAGCAAACTGGCTCTAGGATATGCAAGTCTGGCCGCATTATATATGCCACACCCGCTCTCCGCCCCCCCCCCCCCCGCCCCAACGCTGAACACATCGGAAAGCCTTTAAGATTGCTACTCTCAACAGTAATTTGCTGCTACTGTATATGCTCTTTGGGCTGTTCGGGGATTAAAACCTGCACCTTCTCTGGAATGTTTGTAGTGCTGAGCAGTGCACTTTTGTGAGCGAAGCCAGGCATATAAAACCATATATTATATGAGTGACGTGGAATAGTTTTAAACCTGCAGAGACAGAAAACAGAGTGGTGGTTTCCAGAGGCTCAAGGGAGGGGAGAGTGAGCAGCGGCTTCTGAATGGATGCAGAGGTTTTCTTGGGAGTAGTGAAATGTGTTGGAACTGGAAGGAGGTGGTTGGTTGCACAACACGGAGTATGCCGCATGCCACTGAATTGTATACTTCAAAATGGGCCATTTTGTGCTGTGTGAATTTCATCTCAATTAATAACAAGGTGGCGGGAGAGGGGGGAGGAAGGGGCTTTCCAAATTCCAAGTTGTTAAGAAAATCTTTTCTCGGTGGAAAAATGAGTAAGGTATGATGCATAGGCAGAGTCAAGAGCTGGAGGAGTAGAGAAAACACCCCAGAGCAGAGTACAACCTGCACTACACAGACTTGGCAGGATGGGTGTAGACAGCGCCGCGCGAGTGCCCTTCCGGCACGGATTCAGGGTTCTGCCAATCCAGCAAATGGCCTTCGTGGGCCCTCCAAAGTGCAATCAAGCCCATGGATCGCTTCTTGCTTCCTGGTGCTGGAATCTCAGCTCTACCACGGCAGAGTCCAGGGATATTGCATTAACCTTTTAGTGAAAAGCCTGGAATGGTGCCCAGCTCAAAAATCATAGTTGTTCAGTAAATAGTTGCTGAGACAAAATCCTCTAGCCCCTTCTTTTCTCCATCCAGTGTGAAGTTTGAACACAATCCTTTGCTAACAGCTCTGTCTGCTCTTACCTAAGACAAAAGTACAAAGAGTCACCTCCCCGTGCTGTGGTTAAGGAATCCGAGCTCTTCCTCCCCGGCCGCGGCCGAGGGGCCAGACTGCCTCTCTCGCCGGCTATCTTCACAGTTTGAATCAGACCTTCTCTGCTGGGGAAATAGCACACTAGGGGTGCACCCTCTGAGGAGTGGGGAGCCTGGGTCTTTGCTTAGAAATTGTGAAAACCTTGCCAGTACTGGTCAAAAGTCCTGGTGGTCTTCCCTAGCCACGGTGACAGAAAATTCCAGGGGGTTCGTGCAACTTCATTGCTAAACTTCTTGTCTCTTCTGCAGGGTGAATGAAGCCATGATTCAGCCATTACCAGTAGGCACTGGGTCATTTATTTGGAAGCAAAAATGAACCTGTAGGGGTCCAAAGGCAAAGCTCAAGACAATTCTATTGAGTCTGCCAAGTCCTATGACCCAAACGAACCAATAAATGGGGTAAAACTTCTAGAGATGCTCTACGGGCTGTCCCAGGTCTGTTTATCACCAGAGAAATGTTTCAGATACTGGCTACAAACCTAAGAGAATGAACAAAATACAGATTTCTGCCCTCATTAGTTAATCTGTGAGCAGTGGAGATTTTGTCAAGCGTTTATTTAGTATAGAAAATCATAAATGCCATTATAAGGGAAGCTAAGAATAACTTCTGTGCCTTAGCCTCTCTCCTCCCACTGGTGTGTATTTGCAAAGGGCAGTTTCTTGCCTTGCGGTCCTTTGGTATCACAGTTACCGAAGGTAGTTGGTAGTATGCAGGTTCCCAGGCACAACACTGGACTTACTGAAACATCTCTAGGAGCGGAACTTGCAAATATGCATTTAAAAATGTTCCTCAGGCCATTCTTATGCACATTAACGGTTAAATTGTATTTTCTTCTTGTTCTTCATAATCATCAAAAGGGCAGGTGAAATGTGTCATTTTGTAGATAAGGAAATGGAAACTCAAGAGATGTTAAATCCAAGGCGATACAGTTAAGTTGGGGCAGGGCTAAAATTTGAACCTGGATTTGCCTGATTTTAGATCTCATCCTTGACTTGCCCCAGGCTGGAAAAAAAAAAGGGGGGGGGAAATCAAACTATGAAATGACTAAGATATATTTCCACAGGGGTAACAAATCTTTTCCACCAGCAGAGGCCCAGTTAGGACTGGAGAAAGAGTGCCATCTGGTGGCCACCTGGGAGCAAAGTGAAAAAGGTGAAAAAAAATGGAAAATTTTTTATTTTTATTTATTTATTTATTTATTTTTATTGAACAGGGGATCATTTCCTCTTGCTCACCTTGGTGCACCTTTCATGGATGGATTTGTGTTGAGCCGGCCTCATGCATTTGGAGGACCAGCTGACTGGTGTTTTGTGCTTTGGTTTTGTAACTGAGAACTTTTCTTCTTCTAGCTAAAGTTAATTTACTCACACAGAGCGGGACTCCTCAAGGTCTTTAGGGCCATGTAACAACCAGTAGATCCAAGGGATGCTAGTAGAACACTTTCTGGGGCCAACATACCCTATACCTCTAGAAGCTTAGTCTTCATTTAAAAAATTTTATTCAAAAGTTTTTAATTTTTGTTTTTTAACCATCATTACAAAATCTATTTGACAAAACCAAGGTGTCATCTGAGTGTTAAGGACTAGGACCCTCAACACCCACTTCCAGGAGTACCTGGAGATGAGGAATCCCTCCGGCCCCCTCCACTCCAGCACGCAGATCTCTGCAAGTTCCCATGGAAATCACTATAGGGGGCTGTCACTGGGCAGATGCATCACGCAGACCACAGAACTATCCAGACAACCCCCAAAACAACCAGGGTTATCTGGCCAGGTAGACATGAAACAATTCGCCTCCAAGATAACAAAAAATCTGCTTAAGCCATGCCAGGCAGCCGTGCAAATTCTCAGTCCTCAGTTCTGGAATCACGCGCGCTGGTCCCGTCTCAAACGGCAAACTTGCAAGCTGCCGCCTTGTTGTAGAGCTGCAGGGACCCCCCGGGACGCCCCACTCACCCCTGGGCTCCACCCCAGGCTCAGCAGCCCTGCTCACCCCTCTGTCTCCCACGGTTCTTGCTCGTCGCTGCCACAGGAGCCTTTCACATTCTCTTCCTTCCTCCAGATTTCAGGGCAGGGGTCATTTTCCTGACCTCCCACACGAGGTCACACCCTCCTGTTCTGCTGCCCTCCTTCCTTTTCTCCCAGCGGCATCTGTCAAAGTCGTGATTGGCCATCTGACGGTGGCACTGTCTGGGTCATGTCTGCCTCTAGACGGGAGCCTCCAGGAACTATCAGCGTCTGTAAGCCCGAGCCTCGCACAGTGCCTGGGACACGGGGGGGGGGGGGGGGGCATCGCCTGACTCGCTCACTCACTCACTGGGCATACCCGTGAGGCTCATCCTGCCCCAACAGCCTCAGCCGACGGCTCCGATCCTATCTTCCAAGCGGTGTCTTTGTGACATTGTTTGGTGCCAGAGATCTCAAAGGGGCTGCCCAAACCCTATTCCGCTAAACCCCAACTTCAAGGTGGGGAGAGGTCAGACAACGCTTTTCCAGTCCCGGCAAGATCCTGAAAGATGGCAATTTTGCTTGACAACACCCTGGCTGGTTTCTTGAGTGATTGTGTAACTTTGGATGAGTTCACGGGGCTTTTAAACCCTCGCCTCCTTCATCTGTAAAGTGGGGATAACAGAACCATGGGGGGGGCGGGCAGGGCTCAGCCAACTACCAGGGGCTCTGGGTCAAAGCAGAGTTTGAAGGTGGCTGCCCCCAGCTGCCGGATGAGGCTCCGGAGGACCCCGCCTGGGGCGCAGTGAAGCCCACACTGCCTCCCGGTGCTCGCGGGGTTCGGCTTCCCGTCCACATCCCCCTGCGCGGGTCTCACACTAGACCCTCGCCCCCTCCTCGCTGGGTGTCTCTGTGCGCCGAGCACGCTGCCCCGAGGGCTTCCCGAGCCGGCATGGGGGTGAGCCAGTGGAGCTCACCTTCCAGAGTCCGCTGAGGGCCCGGTATCAGTCAGGGGTGGTGGGGTGTTCTGTATCGGGAGTGAAAGGCCCCCAAACGGAAGGACATGCAGAAGCACAGATCGAAGGGGGTCAGGGGCTAAAACCCGCGGAGATCTAGGCCACCACGCCGTACGGTGGTCTCGCGTCCACGGAAGCCGGGCAAGCCCCCAGCTCATGTTTGGCTGGGGGCAAATGATCTGCAACGGGCTCTCTGGGGAAAATCCCTTCCTGCTGGGCTTTCTCGGAGTTGTTGTTGTTGTTGTTGTTGTTGTTTTCCATAATATCAAGATTCTGGTTTCGTATGTTTGTGTATTTGCGTCCTAAGGCTCTCGTTCCTGCACTGGGTTCTCAGGTACACGAGCGAGTTCAGGTCTACACGGCAGGAATACGTCTTGTTTGGTCACGGGGGAGAACAACTATTTGGAAGGCAGAGCCTAGGGAACTACCTCATTTTTGCCGAAGAGAGCCGGCTTTTCGGCCATAGCGTCCTCTTGAAACCCCTCCACTTGCAGTGTTCGTGGGAAACTAGGTTGGAACTCAGTGGCCCCCTGACTTGATCTCCTTCTTCTGGAAGACTGGAAATTGGTGTGGACAGGAACAGGTGGTGCAGGAGGGCGAGGGAAGTCCGCACTGGGTGAAAGGTGGGGGGAGAAGACAGGATTAGCGGAGGGTTGTCTATACGTGTAATAGAGGATTCTTGTTCCAGAGTTCTGATCCCAGGGCATGGGACTCACTTTGCGTACCAGATCCACCCTTCAACCCTTCAAGGGATAGGGGAGGACCTACCATGCAGAACAGGTTGTGTGTGTGTGTGTGTGTGTGTGTGTGTGTGTGTGTGTTTTAAAAAATGAGTGGTAACAATAGGTTTAAGCACAATATCTCTGTATCCATTTTGAGCCGCCCAGGGGTGGGTGTATGAAGCAAAGGCTAAATTTTTGAAACTTTATAAATTCTGCACTTTTCTTTTGGCTTCCGGAGAGACCATAAGTCATGGCTCTTCGTGGTGCCCAGAGCTGGTCTTCTGCCTGGCTCTGGCGGTGATGAGTGTCCTGGGAGCTAAAGGAGAAAAGAAAGCTTCTTTGACATGCTGTGGGATCCCCACAAACCTGCCTCACTGTGTTGAAACGGGGCAAATGGCACAGAGAGCTTTGGGTGATGTGTGTCTGATTCTGTGTGCTTGTCTCCCTCAATTGCTGCCCCCCTCTAGTTACCATGTCTGCCTGGGCTTTGTAGGACCTCACGAATAGCTGATTGTGTGATTACTAGGTGGCCTGGTTTGTGTAAATATAATGCGTCAGTCTTCTCTATATTCTTTTGGGGTTTTATGACTTACAAACTTCTTTTTGTATTGAGAAAAATAGCGAAAGTATCTTTGACAAAAGTTTCTGCACCTGCAAAAGAACCTGGGACACACCTTGGTCACCCCTCTTGAAGTGTGCAGGTCTTGAACAATGCTTTCTCTTGTGTTTCCCTTCCCCTATTTCTTATTTGGGGCCAAATCTTCTGCCCTAAAATCTTGATTCCTACCCTATCCTCTCTTCCCCCCCCAAAAGGCCCCCCACACATATGCAATTAAATCCTGAAGAAGCGAAGAACACTCCATCCCTTGTTCCCAATCTCCTGTGTCAAGACCATTCCTTGATGTGATTTGTACTCATACACTTGTATTTGGATGGAGCAAACCTACTTTAATCTCTGTTCTTAGGGTAGAGAGAAGCAGAGGCAATGAGGGGGGGCCTTCTATGTAGAAAGTACGGTCAGGAGACCAAGAAAGGGAAGATGAACGTATATTCAAGTCACTCAGGAACGTTCGTGCAGATGCAAGAAACTTATATCAAGTGGCTACAAGATTGTTTATTTATTTATTTATTTTTTAACTGAATTTTTTCATATATT
>NW_027397094.1:7882058-8095614 GCF_003265705.2 Callorhinus ursinus | reverse complement strand
CCCCGCTTAGCCACTGGAGCGACGTCCCTCGGCAGAGCCGACTTCTAGAAGGTCCGATTTTGTGCTCCGCGACTCTAGCACTTGCCAGAAGCGGCCGACGGAGGCCCCCTCCCCCGCCGTCTATCCTCCCGAATATCGCCTTGGATTCACTTCTCCGCACGTCCTACCTTCCAGAAAGTGGTCGCTTCTCTGTTCAGAGAGTTGTTGCTACTCTCCTGTTCGATCTCCTGTTGAGTTCGTAGGTGTTCAGAATGGTTTGATCCCTGTTCAGCTGAATTCCTGAGACCAGACAAAATCCAGGTCTCCTACTCCTCTGCCATCTTGCTCCTGTCTTCATTATTTTTTAACTGAATTTTTAAAAAGACTTTATTTGTTAGAGAGAGGGGGCATACGGAGCGGGTGAGGGAGAAGCAGGCTCCACTGCGGAGCAGGGAGCCCGATGCGGGGCTCGATCCCAGGACCCTGAGATCATGACCTGAGCTGAAGGCGGACGCTTAACCAACTGAGCCAGCCAGGTAGCCCCACAAGATTATTTATGTAGCTCCATGTTTACAGCTAGAAACCAAAGCTCTGTGTGAAGTCTTGAATTTGTGGGGAGGGGTCGTAGGGGAGGGAAAGCTTGTGCTTATCTGTTCATTCCCTGATCCCCTCCATGCATTTCTGACCTGCAGCAGACTGAGTCTCTGTGGGCTTGAGTGACTCCCTCTTCGAGGAGTATTTATTGGATGGTTGATGTTGCTATGCTGGGTACTTCCTTTCCCACTTGCTATTGTCTGGTAACACATATGCTGACCCTTTCCCCTTCTCTGTTTACCTTGGGGAAAATACAATGAATAAATAAAAACTTATTGGTACTGGGGGAAAAAAAAAACCCAACCCAGAACCTGGGTAGCCAGGAGTAGCCAGATAATGTAAATCTAATCCTTCCCCACTATCTATGATGTTAGGAATAAGTTTTTCCTTGATATCCCTCACCAGGTTGAGGAAATTTCCTTCTATTTCCAGTTTTATAGAAATACCATCATGAGTAGATGTTGAATTTTGTCAATGCTTTTTTCACATAAGCATATAGCATGGTGCATAGTCATCACTCAGTAAAGTTCCTTTCTCCCTCTCTATCTACTTTTTCTTTGTTTTCCTCCTCCTAATAACTTCCTCATTAGTTGGTTGCCTAGCATTGAGTGGTGTGGAAATAATCTCATTCTGCTAGGGATAGCTCCAGACCTTGCATCTCTGAACTTGGCTGAGGCTTGCTTTGGGGTTTGAGCGTTGGAAAGACCCAAACCTTGGCAGGGCTGACCCAAATATGTCTACTTAGAGAAGGCCATTTCCAGCACCCACCTGTTCTCCTCCACTCCTTGTCCCGGATTTCCCATTCCTCAGCCACCCGGAGACACTCCATTCACTCCCAGGGTACCGCCTTAGCAGACCCCCAAGTTCTGGAGAACTGTTTCCTTGCACTTCCCCACCCAGTCTTTTTTTTTTTTTTTTTAAGATTGATTTATGCATTTGAGAGATCGAGAGAGCGCATGCAAGCGGGGAACACGGCAGAAGAAGGAGAGAAAGAATCTCAGGCAGAGCACAGTGCCTGATGCCGGGCTCGATCCCACAACCCTGAGATCATGACCTGAGCCAAAATCAAGATTTGGACTCTTAACCAACTGAGCCACCCTGGCAAACCACCCTCCACAACCAAGCCTTTAGTTCAAGGTTAAGTAAGTCAAGTAGGAACTAAAGTGCTAATGCCCGTAGTGGTTAAATGTCTTCATAGTCCTATACAACACATATATTTTAGCAAAATGAATAACATCTGTATTTTAGTAAAGCATGATACCTCAGAGTGGTAGAATGCTATGCCGCCCAAATGGATATTATATATTTTTAACTATCAAAAAGATATTTTTATATTTATTAATATGGAACAAGATCCATAACCCATCGTTGAGTAACAACCACGTTATAAGCATATGTGGTAGATCACTTTTATTTAACTCTGTGTGCGTAGATATTTGCAGATTCATGAATAATAACCTCTGGTCGGTGAGATTGGGTTAACTTGCACTTTCTTCCTTACACTTACCTGTATACTTGAATTTTCTAAGTGACTATACTGGCTTCAAAATTAGGAGAAAAAACAATGAGTGCATTTGCTGGCTTGTACTTCACAATCATAATTACAGGAAAAAAAAAACCCATAAGGAGTCATTTGCCCCTTACGTTGCTTCCGCGATGAATTAGGGGTCGACTGGCTCTCTAATTTGTGTGGTCATTTGTGCAGGAAATTTTTCATAAATCCTTACACGTGGGAGATTGGTCAGACAGAATCCCTACCTTCCTGCTTTTATGCTGATAAGCTGTGTATCAATTTCAATGAGAGTGGATGTAGATAACTGTAAAAACAGATTTTATGTTGGAGTGAGCTAGGTGCTGTACTAAGTGCTTTGCACAGTCGTCTCTAATCCGCTCTACAAAAGTGGAGGAAGCATACCAGCCCTGATAAGTGGCTGGGGCCCAAGCTCTGAGAATGTCAGAGTCAGAAAGGCGTCTTCAGCCCGAGACCCTGGGGAGGGTTTCATTGGACACATGGCTTTCATCAAAGCCTCGAGGCATTTGACCTTA
Source organism: Callorhinus ursinus (assembly GCF_003265705.2). Lineage (NCBI taxonomy): Eukaryota > Metazoa > Chordata > Mammalia > Carnivora > Otariidae > Callorhinus > Callorhinus ursinus. The sequence continues at coordinate 8,092,995 of NW_027397094.1, read as the reverse complement.
GAAGATGGAAAAGAGAATTCCACGTCCGAAGCAGTCCAAGAAGAGGTGCAGGGAGGGACGGGCTTTAGGTCAGGTGCTGGACTGCTGAGTGTCTTAGCTTTGTTGGGGAGACTTTCAAATGTGATGGGCTGGGCTTGGGGGCAGGCTGAGGAGGACGTGGGTGCCAGGTGTCGGAGACAGACCTGGAGTTCCTGCCATCTTGGGGCACCTGGCTGGCTGAGATGGAAGGCCAGGTGACTCTTGATCTCGGGGTCATGAGTTCGAGCCCCACACTGGGTGCAGACATTATTTAAAGAAACAAAACACACACACAAAAAGTTCCTGCCATTGAGAATGGGAGCCGTACACTCAGCGCAGTGGGCGGCAAGCATGGGAGGATGCCACAGAGGACAAGAAACCCCCGGCTGCCACTTGCTGCGTGGTTAGGACAGGTCTCCCGCACCGGGGGCTCCGCTGTTCCGTCACCCTTGCTGCAGCAGCAGGGAGCGGGCCTGGCAAGGGAGAGGCATCCTTCTATCTGTGACCACTTCCCCTGGCGTATTCTTTGACTGCCTCCTAGTGGCCACTTCGCTGACTTCTCCTGCATCTCTAAAGCAGGGGCCCCAAGAATCCCCGGGGGCTGGCAGCCAAGTCCTTGCTTTGTGTGACAGCCGAGGCATGGCCAAACATCACTGGCTTTGGGTGTGGTCTCCTGGAGCATCCATTTCGAGGGTCCCGTGGTGACATTGCTGATGCACCAGTACTGGGCGCGGCCTGTGCAACCCTGGAGCTTGAGGTCCTCATAGGAGAGCTCTGTCCGGCACTTACCATGTGCTGGACACCATTCTATGCGCTCTGGGTGCAAGGAGGTTAACTGACTTGTCCAAGGGGGCCGGGTCCCAAATGCAGGAATGGCAGAGATCCAAATGCCCTGTCTTCAGAGCCTGCTCTCTTAAGCCCTTCTCGATGGCTCCTTTTCTGCCCTGAAGGACCTGACGGATGCATACATATTCGCAGCCAGTCAAATACTTTGGGGCGCCTGCCGGGGTGGCAGGGGAGGTCCTGAAGGCAGTCATTATGACTTCAGGAGACCTGTGGCTTTGGAGGAGTTGGTGACCGCCCCTTGGAGGATGTAGCGCTTTCCCTGGAGCTTTGAGGAGGAACCGAATTCGGGGCAGGGGCAGAGCGCAGGGTGCAGCATTTGACTGAGTGATGCTGTGAGCAACAGGGTGGGGGGCGTTGAGGAGGCAGTGGGAGGTGAGGCTGGAAGGACACAGAGGGAGGGAAGCATCTCGAAGGGCCTTGGATACATGTGATAATGTAATGAGGTGATCATTTTTTTTAAGAAAAAGGTCAGCCTCCCTGGAGAGTGAGTGATCAGCCACTCACTATAATTTTTCTACCGAAAGGCAGTCACAAACCAACACAAATGACTAGATATGCATTTATTCCTTCTTTCACTGCTTCAGTCAAAAAATACTGATTGAATGAATACCTACTCTGTGTCGTTCATGATCCGTCCTCAGCCGCCCCAGCCTCGCTCGCCCAGCAAGGGAGACAAACAGCTATCTAGAGGGCATCATATGCGAATACCTCGGAGGTGCATGGGTTAGACAGCATCAGGGTGGAATTCCATAGCAGGTAGCATTTACAGCTGAGCCCCGAGGGCTCAATTGGAAGTAGGGGGACAAAATGGGAAGGAAGCGAAAAGAGCAAAAACCCAGAGGCAAAGACAAACAGCAGCTCTGAGGAAAAATAAATGGTTTGACATGGCCGGGGGCCTTAGACCAGAGAGGGGAAGGTGTTGGGAAAGGGTGCTAGAAAGGCACACATGCTCACATCTCGCAGGACTTGCAACCCGAGTGTAGACTATTCGAGAAGCAACGGGAGTCACAGAGGATTTTAAGCAGGGAAGCAATATAATCAGGTTGTGGTGGCTGTTGTTGGGAGCATGGGGTGGAGGGGCAAGAGCGAAAGTGAGACCCATCAAGAAGGTGTTGCAATAATCCAAGGAAAGAGGGAGGCCCGGGAGAGGGTGGGGCAGCCAACACTCGGTGAAAGGGCTGGATCCCAGAGCTACTTAGACATCAAGCCAACAGGACTGGCGACAGACTGGGCGTGGACAGTAGGGAGGCCTGCAAGGCTCCCCCTCACGGAGGATGTGAAAGACAGAAGGGAAGGAACACGCCAAAAGAATGGGGCAGAGAAAAAGAGAAGGATCTGGGTGGGCAGGAGGTGTGGGAGAGGGAGAGGGCTTCTGGGTGCAGAGCTGAGGAGGTGAGGGTGAGCAGAAGGAGGGGAGTGTCTGCTTTCCCGGTCGGGTCCGGTCCAGTCCGGGAGCTCCCGTGGTGCCCAGCTCCACGCGTCTGGGTTTGTGGCCAGGTGAGAGCCCACGGTTGATGACTGGAGGCACCTGTGTCCCAAGGGGGCTGATGTTACCACTAGATTTGTCTCCTCTGGTTACTAACATAAAGAGAAGTGATAGCTGTTGATGCCTGGAAGCCAGTCTCTCCCTTTAGACACTCCAGGGGAAGGAGAGGAGATACGGATTGGCCTTGACTGATGGTACAGGTCTCCAGCCTGAAGCTTAGCTTGGTGACTAGAAACTAAATGTGGGACTTTAAAGTTGGCAACAAAACCTCCAGAAGGCCCCTTACATTCACTTGCTTACATACTAAGCTGATTTCTTCTACCTAAAAAATGCCAAGTCAGCAGTATCTGCACAATGTAATTAATTCCTCCCCCCTCTGGTAATATCAAGTAATATCTTTGAGCCTCCAGAAACTTCTATGCCAATCAATTTATATTTTGCTTAATTAAGCATCTGAGCTGGGTTTTTTGTTACCATCTTTCAAAGTAAAGAGCCAGGTGCTGTGGTATGTACTTCATACACACTTTATTTAATCCTCCTAAGACACAAAAACGTTGAAACATTTTTTCCTATTTTATAGGTGGGGAAAGTAAGGCTCAAAGAGGTGAAAGCGTTTGTTTCTACCATTATGGAGAAACTCAGTATTTAACTCTAGATCTGTATGACTCTAGATTCATCCCTATAGTAACTAACACTCAGGTCTACGCAAAAACCCCATAGCCTCTCTTCGTCTCTCCTAATTCCCGCCAAAGGGTCCTATGGAACTAAAATCAACCCGAGTTACAAGTGTAACTCACAAAAACGTAACTCACAAATGTAAAACAAAACAAAACATTGTTTCTGATCTTCTAGTGACAAATGTGGGGCCTTATAATTACCAGAGAAATGTAAGTTCAGGGGCACCTGGGCGGCTCAATCGGGTAAGCGTCTGCCTTCGGCTCAGGTCATGATCCCAGGGTCCTGGTCCGAGTCAAGCTCCCTGCTCAGCGGAGAGCCTGCTTCTCCCTCTGCCTACTTGTGCTCTCTATCTGTCATATAAATAAATGAAATCTTTAAAAAAAAAAAACTGCTCTCATTAAATGTAAGTTCATTTCTTGGGGGCAACTCCCTTCCCATCTGAACAAACAGCAACGATGCATAAAGCATTTAAGAAGGAAAATAAAAAGGCAAAGCCAAGCTAAAGAGTGAGATCATTCCTTCCCTGCAGGACAGTGACCTGGGCACATATGAAAACCTAATTGGGTCGATGCCTGGAAGAAGCGCAGAGCTCGCTCCTCATTTAGGAGAAAATACATGTGCCCCTCTTGAGGCACGATACAGGGGCCAGGCTCCTTTCTTAAACCCAGGGACCGTGGTAAAGCTTTCTTGACTCGTGAAGGACAGCTAACATGAAGCTATTGGCAAACACTGCCTGAGATGTTGGATTACGTGAAGCCATGGGCCGAAGGAGCTGGGAAGACCTACACAGGACCTCATGACAACTGGCTGAGCCGAGTCACCCCCAGGTTCATGACTGAAATTGCAGTAACCCCAGTGCCATCAAGGGGTGTGGTTCCCAAAACAGCTCTATAAGTCCTATTCCAGCCCTGGGGACTCTGAAAGGCCTTGTGAAAGAAACCACAAAACTACTAGTCAGGGAGAGGTGAATGCAGAGAAATAGAGGGGGGAAATTCTCCCATTCAAGATGAACCTACAAAGTTCAAAATTCATACGGGAAAAGCCAAACTACAAGACCAGCATGGACGATATCAGCACAGTTAACGTGGAGATAACAAAGCAGCCCTACAAAGGACTTTAAAATGACGATGTGTAAGATCTCCAAGGACATAAACAGTGCGATAAGATCTGTTAAATTATAATAAATTGTCCATGAAGCAAAGCAGAAATGAACAAGTACAATGGGAAATGTGAAAAGCTCAGAAATATTCAGAATGAAAAACAAGACAGCAAAATACATAGTTCAGTGGGTAGAATACTCTAATCTGACTCAGTGCAAAAAAAAAAAAGTTAACTGGGAAAGAGTAGTGAGAAAATCCCCCAAATTGCAACCTAGAGAGACAATTATATTAAGAAGTAAAAATAAAAATGGAGAGACATGAAGAATAATTCAAGAAACTTCACCAGACAATGCTAAGAGTTTCAGAGGAAACCCTTCTGAAGGAGAAAAGAGCTGGGAATTTTCTAGAAATGGTGAAACATTTCAGACTTCTCTTTCTCACGGAAAATTTCCTTACGTGAAGGTAAGTCCGCAGTGAAGCTCATCATAGTGAAACTGCAGAATGCCAAGGACAAGGACAGGGGAAGCTTTGACAGTTCTCAGAGTTAAAAAATAAAGATTGCCTACGGAGGAGTGATATTTAGTGCCATCATTAGACCCACAACAGACATCTCTTCAGCAGCCATACATACAAGAAGACAGTAGATTAGTATTTTCAAAGTGCTGAGGGAAAACTGCAAGATGCCTGGTATAAAACTCTATAACCAGATAAATCGCCACTCGGGAGTGAGGGTGGAAAATTCTCCAGATTGCATTGATTATATGCCTTATCCAGACGGTTGTACAGAAACGTGATGGTTCAACAGTGAAAAAGGGTCTGAGGCAATCAGACATTCGAGAACTCCCTGTGTATGCCAGAGCATTACTGAGTAAGCAAGCCTCGCCCTACGGTCCGACCTCTGCTTCTACAAAACCTGCAGCACGTGACCGACACTCCTACGCAGGATGCCCACCACAGAGAGGACCAGACCAGGTTCACCAGAATGAGGGTGATTTGGAGCCCAGGGATCACCTCAGACTTGGAAACGTGGCTCAGGTGATTGTGGACGTGTGAGCAGTCATGCTCGGGTGAAACCCTGGGGTAAAGACCCCTCACACCAACACCAAAGACCTTTCCAGCTTCCCCCTCTCTCGCAAAGGAACCCAGAGTTCTTGGCTGGGACTCACTGAGTGGGCACGAGATGTTCTCTAACTGGACTGCACCTTGCGAAGTAAAGCGTCTACTTCTGGCCATGAAGAATAATGAGGACCAGACTTGCCCTTCTGCTCTCTGTCTCCAGCCAGAAAACTGGACAACAGGTGGCCCAGACTGTGATCTCTCAGGGGAAAGACACCAATGAAGGCGAGCCCAGGGGCACTTTCCAGCCCAGGAGGACACCCTAAGCAGAGCACCGTCATCTCCTCGAGTTGAGGACCAGAGACTGGAGCTCAGGAGGCTGAGGCTCCAGGCTTTGCAGTACAGAGTGTTGGGAAGGAAGGAGCTACCCAGAAACAAGAGCTCCAGAGATCCGTACAGCAATTCTCTGGAGTCTTTGGCTAATCACTTTTTTCTCACGTGGGGCTAGGTCTCCAAGAGCCGGGCAAAGACCAACTACTGGGCGCTGTAAACAGCATAATTCCTAAAACTGACAAAGGGATGGACGATGTCGGCGTCCCAACCAATCAGAATGAAGAGACCTCGATGAGCAGACCCAGGAAGTAGCCTGGCTAAACCAGCCATGGGGTTCAAGGGCTTTTCGACCTGCCCTCACAAAGATACGACCTGAGCTAGCTGGTACAGTGGCACTACCATGCTGAACCTCGGAATGTTGGCTAGTCCAAACGGAGATGTGCTTTTAAGTATAAGTAAGATACACACCAGAATATGGAAGGCTTTCGTATGAAAAAAGTGAATGTGAACTATCTCATTAGTAGTTTTTATATTGATTACATCTTCAAATGAGAAAACTTCGGGAATAATTGGTTAAATGGAATATATTATTAAAATTTAATTCGGGGCGCCTGGGTGGCTCAGCCAGTTAAGCGTCTGCCTTTGGCTCAGGTCATGGTCTCAGGGGCCTGGGATCGAGCCCCGCGATCCCCACTCAGCTCCCCCTCCACCCTTGCTTCTTCCTCTCCCTCAGCTCCTCCTCCTGCTCATGCTCTCTGTCTCTCTCAAATAAATAAACTCTTTAAAAAATTAAATTAAAAAAAAAGAGAGAGAGTTAGTCCAATGGTCTATCTCTGTAGCCCGAATGGAAAGTATGCAGGAAGGAACATTTTTCAAAACCCCCAATTAGCTTGCTTTTTTTTTTTTTTTCCATTTCTGTAATATATAATTTTATTTCTGGTTATAGAAACAAAGGCTAAGAGGAGAAACCGAACGTCCCCATCCACATAGAACAAATTTTAATAGATAAAAGGACAGTTAAAATAAATGAAAAACAAAAAGTAGAAATTTTTTAAACTTTGTTATAGCTTTAAAACATTAATGTCTGATACAATTAGAAATCACATTCAGATCTCAAACTTTTAAAAAAAAGTATGGCTCTTTATTAAAAATATGCTGTATCTCATTTGAAACGAAAACGCAGGCGGGCCCAGCTGCTGTGGGCCTCTCGTCTTTCTGAAGATGGGGCTGCTGCTTCCCTGCCGCCTGCGGGGCATCTGGGCCCCCCACCCCCCACCCCGGGCCTCCCGTGGACCGACGTGCGCACAGGTGGAGGAGGCCGGCAGCCCAATTAGCTTTCTTACCAATAAAACCTACCCTTTGAAATATTTGAATATTTCTTATCCACATTCAGTGCCTGACATACAATCCTGTTGTAATATATCCTCCCACGACAAATAATTAGGTCCTGTTTGGGAGGGGTGTTCTTGGCCGTAACAGCCTATGGAGGGAATTATGGAACTACTAAGAGGGCTTTAGAAAGGAAGTACTTTCTAAGAGACCCAAGAGAGAATTAGAAATTCATAAACAGGTTACATTTAGCAGTAGAGGACAGGGAAACAAAAACAAAAAGCAAGGCCCCACCAGAAAAGACATAACCAGAAACGCCCCCAAAACGTGATTTTAATTAAATATTTTATATTTCCAAACATAAGGAAAAGAGATCTTCCATCAACGGAAGCTCTTTAGGTGGTTCTAAATATCTGCCTCAGTTTGTACCCATCTTCAATTTAGATCTATATAAATATAAATAGTATTTACTAAGACTCATATTTAATACCAACTTCCAGAAGTGTTTAAATGGAAAAAGTGAGGAAGGAGCAGTGGGGGCAGGGGCTTGTTTGTCTCAGAAGCGACAGGGAAGCGGCCGTCCCCTGTCTGTGTATGAGCTGCATTTGTACTGAGAGAGGACACATTTGTAGTGAGTAGTGAGAGAGTAACCGAGCATTTTGTGAGGAACAGGACAAAATAAGAATCTACGTTATCAACTTTGGTGTGTTCATGGGCTCCTGATGTGCCACAAAACCACCTTCTGGAAGAGCAGTTAGTTTCTCCAAAACAGGCTAGAAGTTTCTACGGGCAGCCCTGGTTTTTAGGGGATCATTACGTGTTTCTTAGACAGCCCTTCCGGGTGTGAGGACGTACAATCAAGACACATATCAGGGAGAAAACGGAGAAGCAACAATGCCCTGTTAACATTTTCTTGATGAAAATGTCTGGACACCTGAGAAATAAGTGGATTATCTCAATCCAGTAAAATGGCATTCAAGTAGAAAATACCCAAGTATTATAAGTCAGTCTGCATTTCCTGCGTGAATTCAAAATTGAAATATTTCACACCAAAATGCCAATAATCTGTGCAAAGATCAGACCCTTATCAAATCCTGCATTCAGATGCACATGCAAGCTTGACTTGGGTCCTCTCCTCTCAGAGCTGCAAAATTCACAAATATGGTACAATCTCTAGAGTCATCACGGAGCTGGAGAGGTAATGCAGAAACCAAGTTGCCTTTCCAGTAATTGTGACATTGCAAGAAAAAGTCACAACTTCTATCGATTCATTGAGTGGAGTCAACCTGCGGGTAGACATTTGTATTCATGTACACCAATTCCGTTCATACCCACACCCTCCTGTTAGATACTAGTGCGTGTTCCTAATCTTTTGTCCTTTGCACACAATTTGCACACATAACACGACAATCCTTTTAACTGGGTCTGTCTTCCCAACATCCTTGAGATCCGAATCCTGAGAACTTTAGAACCTGTAAACATATTAAAATCTAAAAAATGTAACATATTAGCTCTACAAATCTAACACATGAAATGCATGCTCTCTAAAAAGCCAAGCAATGTTTACAGTCCACAGCTAGTAAGAACTTAGTCACACACTAATTTTTCTTATATTGGCTCATATAATACTCAGGACTGAGTTAGTTGTTTTCCACTTTTGGTCAAGCTTTGTCTTTTACATTCATGTTTGAAATTTCCATTTTCAAGTTAGCTAGTAATGTCCCCCTGGATCATTTCTTGAATTCTCTCTGCTAGTGCACAAAGATTAGCTTTTCTGAGGCCTCTAATTAAATTGCAATATGCATCTCTCCTCCCGTGGAGTTGGTACCAATTACGGAGGAGTTGGACTTTCTGTTCCGCTGTGTCTTGGAGATTGTCATTCTTGATCTCATCTATTTTGGCTTCATTGATACCATTCTTCCGAACAAATTCTCTGACTTGAGTTATTGTCATTTGTTCAACAATACTAGTGATATATTTACTCAGGTCGATGTCTGAAAAATAGAGGACAGTCTCTGAAAATTTGTTTTGCAAAACGAAAGTCTCATTATTGAAAACCATGTTTATTTCTCTTCTATACTGGTTAAGTCCTAGAGATTGGAAGAACTGGTTGGGGAAAAATGAAAACAGAACCCCCCAAGTTCTAATCCCAACCCCTCCTGGATCCCCAGTAATTTGCTCTATGACATGGGCAAGATATATGACATCTCTCTATCTTCTTTTCTTGGCTATAAAATAAGAGGGTTGGAAAAGATCACCTCTAATGTTCTTTTATGGATCTGATGATCAGTTACCCACAAACCTAAAAGGAAGGCAAAGACTTTATGATTTTCTCTCTGACTCACAGGTAGAGAGAAGCAGAACTGAATAGAATCGTGGAATACACCAGAACCAGGAATACACCAGGAATAACCAAGTCTACAATTCAGTTTATTTAGTCCCTAAATCAACTTAAGCAGGAATTCTATAAGACACCTGTTTGTGAAGGAAAATGCTCTTAAGCCTCAGAATATGGCATTTTATTGGTCCCCAACTTATTTTTAACTATGAGTATTAGTTATGCAGTCAAACACACTGTCTGATAAACCCTTGATGGTGAGCAGAATGAACTCTAACCTCGAGGAAGAGACCCCACAATATGTCACTGAAATTAGCAATATTGTTTTACTCTGAAATCGGCCCGTTAACTCCCCAGGAAGCCATCTCCGTGAAATACAGTGATAGAAGGCTTACCTGCATAATTTATTGGCATCATTTCCTGGGGGAGACAAAAAATGGAGGGAAGGAGCAAGATAAATAAACATCTATTTATAATATTCTAAATGTAATTGTCTAATTCTTCCTTAATACTGAAGGGAGTATAATCAGTAGCTTGATGTATAAGATTAGCTAGATGATGTGATTCAGGATTCTCTTTCCACTCAAATTTTTATTCTGCCAAGTTCCAGCCTTGCTGGAATACTAAATTAGCACTCTCGTATTCTTTGTGGATTAATTCTCAGGCTATTTGTGTAGGAGCTTTCTATAAACTGGGCACCAAATCTTCGTCCGTTCTTGATGCCCCTCTAATCCATGCACACGCACTCGCAATAAATGTTTGTTTTAAAACAAGGAGCAAATAAAACACTGAATTGCTACTTTCTCCATTTTCTTAAGAAAGCGGATGCATGTTTCAACACCTACAGTTGTTGAGGCTATGAATCCAGGGTCTTCATTCTTTTTATTCCTGCGCCGTCTTAACTTCCCTGGAAGAGCAAAGACATTTCTGTCAGACTCAGGTCTCAGCCTTGTAGGAAGCCTGTGAGAACTACGAGAAGTGGGAGAAGGAAGGAGAAATTCACTGAAACTTAAAGTGACCAACACCCCAAGAGGCAGCATTGTCCCGATTTTGGAAACCCCACCCCGTGAGGTCAAATGTTCTAGAGATATGTCACATTTTAATTGGCCATCCCATGATCACACACTGGCCTAGCCTGAAGCTGGCTTTTGACTCACCATATGTCCACCACGACTCCCTGTCACCAGAATGGAATTGGGGGGCATGCCTGTGGCAGGACTCAGAAGCCACAGGATATGGGAAGTTGGCATTCAAGGCCCAGAAATTCAAGTACATATGCTCACAAATCCCTACAGTATACACTCAGTGCGTGTACGCCTTGAAGTCAGGATAAATGAAAGAAAGGACACGTCTCCAAGCACGATGATCGTGTTTAAGCACTGAGTGTGCATCTTTAGCCTCTAAAAGCAAGGCGACCTCTTATCTTCACCTGATCTGGAGAAGCAGTGATGGGTTCCAACGGAAGAGGAAAAACTGGATGCCTCCAAGTTTTTCTATGGTCATCATGATTATGCCCAATTTGGGCTTACCTGTTGACTTTGCTAAGTAACCCTAGCATAAGTTCTATTGCCACAGTATTTTAAGTTAAGATGGAGAAATAATAGTAAAAACACAAAAACCATGGAGTCTGAACAAGGGAGAGGAGGCACAAAGAGGACAAACTTATAAAGTGTTCCCCACACTCTTTCCCAGGAAGATCCTTTCTTCTCGTGTTCTTTATGGGGCCATCTCAATGAGCAGTCAAAGATTCCTTCTGCTTCTGACCCACTCAGCTGCTGCCGGGGTGAAAACCTACCCTTGTTCATACGGAGGATGGGAATATCCATTCTGAGCTTTAGAATGACTCCTCAAAAACAGTAGCCGAGGGATGATATCATCTAGTTCTTATCAGCTCTCAGGGGTGCATTCAGCAGCGGGAATTTAACAATATAACAGAGCCACCTACCTGGCAGGAGCTTTCTTATGGGTAGGAGACAGAGGGGAATTCTTGTGAATAACTACTTTCCAAGTTATTTCAATCAGCAGTGGTTTGAACAAAGTAAGAACTTACACCAAAATAGTGCCAATACTACAACCGGGATTAGGACCAAAAACCACAGAAATTTGAAGCTGGATCCTGTAGGTAGAAACATTGAACACGGAATGTGAAAACAAGCAGTCTTTAAGAGTGAACAGAGTACTCTCAAAGAATCAAAAGAGATTGGCTTTTCTTCATATTTTACAGTAGGGGTGAGAGAAAGGAGGATATAATCATAAAAAGAAATAATAACCTTTTCTACATTTGGTGTTGCTGGTTGGTGTGCAATTCTCAAGGATTCCATGTTCACACCTAAAAAAAAAAACCCAAAAAACAAAAACTAACAGGGGCCACTGGGTGGCTCAGTCATTTAAGCCATTCAACTCTTGATTTCGGCTCAGGTCATGATCTCAGGGTCGTGAGATCAAGTCCTGCATTGGGTTTCCGCGCTCAGTGTGGAGTCTGCTTGGGATTCTCTCTCCCTCTGCCCCTGCCCCTTACCCCACCACTTGCATGCATGAGTGTGTGTGTGTGTGTGTGTCTCAAAATAAATAAATGAAATCTTAAAAAAAAATACAGAGGAAATTCAAAAAGCCTGGTGGACTGACTCCTTGATCATCTACAATGACACACTCTAAATCCAGTGCTATTTTATTCATCTTTGCATCTCCAGGAAACATCATCCCTCAAATATTGCTAGAATAGGCATCTAAAGCTGGTACAAATTCATAACATAATTTGGATGTTTGGATGAGAAATATCCTAAAGAGTAACTATGTTCATTATAAAATATCAAGAGTTGGGGCGCCTGGGTGGCTCAGTCGGTTAAGCGTCTGCCTTCGGCTCAGGTCATGATTCCAGAGTCCTGGGATTGAGTCCTGCATCGGGCTCCCTGCTCAGCACAGACTCTGCTTGTCCGTCTCCCTCAGCCCCTCCCCACCCACCCCTGCTTGTGCTTTCTCTCTCTCACTCTCAAATAAATAAATAAAATCTTTTTTAAAAATGCCGAGAATTAAAGGAAAGTAGTAAAATACTGACAAATAGGAAAAAGGATGAAAGAGACAAAGATTTAAAATTGGTAGTAAGCTGTGCTCTCAAAATCATAAACTGCCAAAAGCTGTTTCAAAACAGTCCCACTGAACAGTAAAATGACTGGATAACAGCCCCTGCCCATGCTACTGCTTAGAAAGCTACCCAGCCAGCCCTCAGAGGCTTCCCCTCTCAGCATCAAGTGGTGATCACGAAACTCAAGAGGAAAATCCTTGGGATTTCCTCCGGACCGTCAGATTGTTAGATTGTCTGAATGATAGCCTGGTTCAGCCCATTCCCTAACTCTGTGAGCTTGGGTATGTCACTTAACCACCATGAGCCTGTTTTCTCATCAATAACAATGAGATTACATTACAATAACAAGGAGGGTTATGGTGAAAAGAAAATTAAATTGAGTTTAGGAGGTATTTAGAACTATTATTACAGTGGACCTTTGAACGATGTGGGGGTTGGGGCACTGACCCCCCCCCCCACCGCATAGTTGAAAATCCTCATATAACTTTTGACGCCCTCAAAACTTAACTACGAATAGCCTACTGTTGACCAGAAGTCTTATGATAACATCAATGGTCGATTAACACGTTTTGTATATTACATGCATTCTATACCGTATTCTTTCAACGAACTAAGCTAAAGAAAAGAAAATGTTACTTCAAAATCAAGAGAAAGGGGCACCTGGGTGGCTCAGTCAGTTAAGCATCTGACTCTTGATTTCGGCTTAGGTCATGGTCTCAGGGTCGGGAGATCGAGCCCTATGTCAAGCTCTGTGCTGTGCGTGGAGCCTGCTTGGGATTCTCTCTCCCTTTCCCTCTGCCCCTAGCTCCCCACCCTGCTCATGCTCTCTCTCTCTCTCTCTTCAAAAAAAAAAAAAGTCAAGTCATAAGGAAGAGAAAATACATTTACAGTGCTGTACTGTACTTATTGAAAGAAACCCACATATAAGTGGACCCTCACAGTTCAAACCCATGTTGTTGATGGGCCAATGCATTATTATTATTATTATTAATATTATTATTATTATTATTATTTCAGCACGTTAGTCCCTCCCCTGTAGTCCCTACTTATGCCATCACGAGGCACTCTCAGCCATGGGGGGGGGGGCTAGAAGGGAAAGACTAGGTTAAGTGCACGTAATTTTAAATTTCTAGTCAATAAGAGACATAAGGCATTGTGTCCCTACTTCTCAAGTCAACTAGGTGAACTCCCAAACATTTCCCAAGGTGAAATACAAGTTTAAGGAGAGGCACATGAATATAATCCTAAATGTTTATATTGGTACCACCCAAAATCTTACGGAGCAAAAGCTACTTTATAACACATATCGCCCAGTCTACACTTCACTGAAATGAGGCTGATAGGAGATGTGAATACTGTTTGCATCCCATGAGTGAGGGAATGGATGCTCGGAGAGGTTCAGTGACCTGCTCAAAATCACCCAATCAATCAGAAGAAAAGTGAGATGCACAATCAGGTTTTCTAACTTTGGGCCCAAACCAAGCTCTTCTGCATGAAAGACAAGGTCCTTCCTGATCTGGCACTGGTCCCTTCTCCCTGCACTCTGGCCGGGTACTCTGCTCTCTGGAATGGCCGTCTGTATTTCTGCCGATGCTATCCCCCTGCCTGAGATGTCCTGTCCATGTGTGCACACCTGGGGATGTTCTTTCCTTCCTCTCTCAAGACTCCCGTCATGTGTCCTATCTTCACCCGCCCCCTCAGGCAAAGCTGGAAGGTTCTCCGTAGAAGTCCTAGCAGCCTGAGCACATGTCTCTTCTGGTGCTTGACCCCGTAACCATTGCTTGCCTTGACTCTCTCTGCCTCTCGCCTGAGACCTTTGATGCCAGGAATGTGGCTTGCCTGTAACACTTGTTAGCATAAGCAGCATGCACAGTACAAGCACATAGGAGGTATTCAATAAACGTTTGGAGACTGGACGTTTGAATGAACGAACGGTTATCTAGTGGCTTAGAGGCAAAGCAAGACTAGAACCCAAATTCTTGACTCTCAGCCAGTGTTGCTTCCCTCTAGGAAGACAGTCTGTCCAGGTATATTTAGCATCTTGATCAAAGAAAGATGAAAACTTACGTGGTGCACGGGGTACAATGTCCGCATTCAGAGATGTTACAAAAAAAGTTTGGTATACATCTGCACTTGGTATTGTGGGTCCGGGTACAGTTTCTCTCCACTTCAAAGCCTAGAAAGCCAGTTTGCAGACTATTAATTACAGCATGGGCTGTAAGAGGTTTTGAGATCTAGAGCTTAAATCAGCACACGTTTTGCAACATGGGTAGCGTTTACGAGCAAAACAGGCGACCCCAGCAGAGTTTTAAGTGGACAGACAGTCCAGCAGCCAACACAGCCCCACTTTTGCTTTAAAGAGTTCCCCTGTTCCTCTAGAGCCTGGCTGCTTAGGACGTGGCTTGTGGACCAACAGCGTTGGCCTCAGTCAGAAGCCTGTTAGAAATGCAGAATATCAGGGGTGCCTCGGTGAAGCGTCTGACTTCAGCTGGGGTCGTGATCTCATGGTTTTGGGATCGAGCCCTGCATTGGCCTCCCTGCTCAGCAGGGAGTCTGCTTTTCTTTCTCCCTCTGCCCCCTGCCCCTTGCTCATGCTTGCTCTCTCTGTCAAATAAATGAATAAAATCTTTAAAAAAAAAAAAAGAAATGCAGAATATCAGGCCCAACTCCGGACTTAGACCGATGCCAAAGCCCTCACTTAGAGATTCTGATTTAATTGCTCTGAGGTGGGAACTAAATGTTGACATTTTCAACACGCCCTGTGCGATCCTAATGGACAATTGAGAAACATTCCTTTAGAGCCTGAATGGGGACAAGAAAAGTTTTATGTCCAGGCATTTCTTGATATCAAATGAAACTGGGAATATTTCTGTTACATTTGAATCTGGGCTCTCATGATATATTGGGACGTTCATAAAAATTCAGGTCCCCAGTTGGAATTATCAGGACAAAATTGATCTCTGGAGGGAGACGGGGAGCATCCCACCCACCACCTCTTGGATTCCTCTGTCCTTGTATCAGAAGGCTTCTGAGCTCTTGCTGGCTATAACAAGAGCATCAATCAAGGCAAGAAAAAAAAAATCTCTGCCAATTTTGATGGCAGCTGATGAACCTGTTCACCAGGTTCATATTTAGTCATCTTGGGAGAAATGCCTAGATTTGACCCACAAATGTCTAGACCGGTGATTAGCTCGGTACCTGGTCCTGCTTCACACCAGCCAGCTCCATCTTGTCCTTTGCTCTATGACACATAGCACCAGAGTAGGTCCCAATTTCAAATTGTATATGTATTATGCTCCAAATCGTGGAGTACCATGATTGGTCTTTCTGATTGCTTTTTAAGGCACTTACCGAGCTGTCTATCACAAATTCCACATCTTCTGCATTTATAAGAAAAATGCTCTTGGTCTGTGTACTCCTTCCCTTCCTGGCAGGGCACACATTCTGATTCACCCTCCTCAGATTTGCAGTCACCCACTTTCCGTGTGCCTGCCCGAGAGAAAAATGCAGCAAGCGTTGGAACACAAGGAATGCAAGGGACATGCAACTGTGTGGGAGATATGCACGGATGACAAAGAAATGGGAGTCAGGACTGTCAGACTAATGATACATAAATACAACGGGAAAGAAGGTTATTGTAAAAATCCTGTCACCAGGCAGAAAGTCTCCCAAGACAAAAGCTCAAAGAGTGTCTCAAAAATATGCCTGGAGACATAGGATGATTAGCAATAGGAGTATATATATATTTTTTCAAAGGTTAGAACGACCTGGAAGAAATGCCTCTAGCAACTTTCTTTGCAAGGGAGGGCAGAGGTTCGTATTCATTCCTCTTTCTATTCCTTTGCCATTAAGGGTGCGTTTTCATGGGAAGGCACGAACATATTAATGACAACATTTATTATCAGGTGGGTTATCTTCATTCACATGATTGTAAATAATATTCGTATTCGCTTCACTTGTCAAATAAGGTGAGTCCCTGTATTGGTGTTCGTAAGCAGTTGACAACAATGCTTTCTCTTGAAAATTCATTTATTTAACAAGTGTTTATTAAATGCCTATTGTATGTCAGGCACTTTCTAGGAGCCAGAGATCCTGCAGGAAGGAAGACAAAGCCTAGGTCTGCAAGGGCTTCACGTTTCCAGGGAAGAAGCAGGTCATGCCCAGATCAATGTCTGATGTCAAGTGGTGCTAAGTGCCTTGGGGAAGAGGAAAGCCTGGCTGGTGGTTTTCATTATTCATGGTGTAACTAATTAAAAAAAGAATAGGCTGAGTCTAATCTGCCTCACACATGTGTGCGGCAAAAATAACGTATGCTCTTTCCTGGGTACATGACTTTCTTAACAACTGCTAGCATTCTTTCTGAGAACACATAATACTACATAACCAAATGATGAACCTGAAACAGGTATGATACTGTAGTCCACAAAGAAGACAATAGTGGGTCAGGAGCACAAAGTGAGTTGTGAAAACCCAGAACTAAATTCAAATATGGAGCATCATCGAGCATCGGGGCTGTACAACATCGTAGCAGTGTTTAAGAACACCGAGCCAAAGTACAATTTTGTTGGCCTGCCAGGCGTATTATAATGATTTCTACACGAATTGGCCCCTCTAACGAATTACCTTGCAGAATAAGCCTAGCGCAATGCCTACGGCATGACAGTTAGCACAGGGCTATCTCTCTTCCAACGTACACAACCTCAATTTATCAAAATATTTATCAAAATATGTGGTTGTTTTCTTTTCTTTTTTAATTAATTTTTTTTTTTAATTTAAAGAGAGAGTGGCGGGGGAGAGGCAGGGAGAGAGAGAGAATCTCAAGAGGACTCTCTGCTGAGCGTGGAGCCCGAGGCGGGGCTCGATCCCACAACCCTGAGATCATGACCTGAGCCGAAATCTCAAGTTGCCGCTTAACCGACTGAGCTGCCCAGACGTCCCTGAGTGGTTGTTTTCCTGAAAATAAAATTTTACAATACATTTGTTTCTGAGTGTAATAGTACACATGCTCAATGTGGAAAATTTGGAAAAGTTCGGGAAGTATAAAAAGCACCTGTATGTCAACCAGGCTGAGAAAGTCACGGTTATTGTTTTGGCACATTCCTATGCGTGTACGCCCATGCATACATGTGAGCATATGTGCATGTAATATGCATGTGTGTGCGTGTGTACTGTATGTGGTGTACCACAGAATCCTTCTGATTAGATAAGGTGATGTGACGAGGCCTTTTTGATGCATTAATCAAAAATGTCATTTCACGTAGGCCATCATTGAAAAACAATACTGTAAGTATTTTAATTTACGAAGTATAACTGTGTAATTATTGGCCAGTCTTGTGGTGTAGGAAAAAGTAATAAAAATTCCAGATTCTTCCTCATGTAGGTGACATTCAAAATGCCTCCCTTCCTGTTTTTCTTTCTCTTCCTCCCTCCCTGCTCCCTTCCCTCTCACTCTCCTCCCTTCTTTCCTTTCTTCCTTTCTTTTTGATGGAAACAAACCCTTACAGATACCAATAATTTGTATGACAGGCTTTCAAGGGTTTTGTGTTTTTTTTCCATTTATTTTGACCTCATCCCATTCAGCAACAATTCTTTTAGCAGCTCACCTGGACTGAAATCCTCCAAGCATTCAAACGAGTTTTTGTAGAAGTAAAATCTGTCTTTTTCTCTGTATTTGTAACAGCATTGGCTTATATACTAGTTAATTAAATTACATGTTAATATCACACCACCAATGAGCATAAAGACTCAGAAGCAATGTGAATAGTGATAAGCCTACAATTCAACAAGAGAGAATAGGGGCAGAAAGAGGAATAGCGTGTGTTGGACACCGCCCAGGATTCTTAGAGATGGAACAGAGAGAGTCAGTGAATCCAGCAGGCAGAGCAGTTAGAAATCCCTTCGTGCGGGTGGGGCACCTGGGGTGGCTCAGGCGATTAATCATCGGACTCTTGGTTCTGGCTCAGGTCATGATCTCAGGGTTGTAAGATCGAGCCCTGCACTGGGCTCCTCAGCACGGAGCCTGCTTGAAATTCTCTCCCTCCCCCCACCCCCCAACCCCCATTCTCTCTCTCAAAAAAAATAAAATTCCTTCAGGGAATTTATACATTGAGGCTTATGTCAGAAATACATGAGAAAACATGATAGAACTGATGGAGACATTCAACTTTTGCACACTCCAAAATGTACTTCATCAATCCCACATCACTGAGTATCACAATGGAGCGTCATGCATACAATATTTTCCTTTGACTATTTTTAAAGACATCCTCCCCATAAATTTATTACTACATCAATAGGCATGAACATTTTCAAGTTTTTGACCCACATATCCAAATTTCTTTCTTAAACGGTTGTAACAATTTACCTTCCAATTATGCTTAATGAGAGTTCTTATCTCATAAGCAAACCCAGGGTTGAAAGCACTTCTTCAGTGAAAATAAAACAAAGCAAAGAGAAAAGGGAAAAGCAAACAGACAAAAATCTTTGACAGTTTGAAGGGCAAAGCATATTCTCTTTGTTTGAATTTGCATTTTAAGTTTTACAAATATGAGGAAGGACCTTAAGTCCTCGGGCAAATAGATGATGTTTGGCAAGTTATTAAAAGGCCAGGAAGCCATTCTCTCGTTCCTTTTGGAGAAGAGTAAATGTAAATAGGCTTAAGTATAAATGGTTTGGATTATAAGGGAGATTTTCCATGAGGGTTATTCAAAACTGCAGGAGCAGGCCAAGGGAGACTGGACCTAAGCCTGTTTAGCTGCTTGAGTGCTGGAAGCCTGGGATGCTCACCACAAAACCTACTATGTACAGTCCTTTATGGTTCTATTCATCTACAGCTGCACCCCACGTGCTTTTCCACTTTATCTTCCTCTCGTACTTCACAAGGCAGCTCAGAGGGAGTCACATCTGTATGAGATGGTAAGTCAGCTCTACTCCATGTTGAAAAAAAAGGTTTGCACCACTGCCTTTTGCGAAGATTCTAATTTGCCAGTGTTTGAAGGATTTCCGATCTGAAGTTGGTTTGCATTTCAAGATACTGGTGTTAAAAATTGGTTGAGTTTTGTCCATTGCTTTTCTAGCTCATCTAGTTTCAGCTGCAAAAATGCAAATGTATTTTGCAGGCCTCAGAGACCTTCTGACTGAAGGGAATTGTTAGACACATCTCTTAAGGGGCTGGGGGGGAGGTCTCTCGCTTTCAGAGCTCCATGGTTATGCAGATACATTTTAATCAGTTCTGATGGAGGTGGAGCATGATAGCGGAGGAGTAGGAGACCTGGATTTCGTCTGGTCTCAGGAATTCAGCTGAATGGGGATCAAACCATTCTGAACACCTACGAACTCAACAGGAGATCGAACAGGAGAGTAGCAACAACTCTCTGAACAGAGAAGCGACCACTTTCTGGAAGGTAGGACGTGCGGAGAAGTGAATCCGAGGCGATATTCGGGAGGATAGACGGCGGGGGAGGGGGCCTCCGTCGGCCGCTTCTGGCAAGTGCTAGAGCCGCGGAGCACAAAATCGGACCTTTTAGAAGTCGGCTCCGCGGAGGGACGTCGCTCCAGTGGCTAAGCGGGGGGTGGAACCCTCGCAGGACAGTGTGGTCTCAGGACCCTCGGGGTCACAGAAAGACTGGGGGTGCCTGTGTGCGGCAGAGCTCCCAGGTATCAGAGCGGGGAAGCCAGCTGCAGAGACGGAGCCGAGGCGCGGGCTCTCAGCTCGGGGTGGCCATAAACTGTGATCCGCGGCCCAGTCGGGCCACTGCTCCTCCAGCAGGGACCCAACAGGCGGCAGAGCCGGGGAGACTCCCCTTCCTCCCCCGGGAGGAGCGGCGCGGGAGCGCACCGCAGGGATCTGCTGGGTTTGGAGACTCTGCACGGGGTCGGGTGCCAGAGAGAGAAACGCTCGGTCACAGGCCGGGTGAGCGCGGAGTGCGGCCGGAGACCGGGGACACGGGAGTGACTGCTTTTCTCTGGGGGTGCACTGAGGAGCGGGCCCCGAGTTCTCGGCTCCTCCGGGTGGAGATTGGGAGGCCACCATTTTCACCCTGGTCCTCCAAAGCTGTGCTGAGAGCTTGCAGGGAACAAAAGCTCCCGAGAGAAAACCCCAGCAGCTTGCTTAGCCCTGAGCGACAAGGGCGGGGCAATTCCGCCTCCGGCAAAGACATTTGGGAACCACGGCAACAGGCCCCTCCCCCAAAAGATCAGCAGGAACAGCCAATGAGCCAAGACCAAGTTTACCGATCAAGGAGAAGGGGAGAACTCCAGCGCTAGGGGAATACTGCACAGAGAATTCATGGCTTTTTTACCATGATTCATTAGTCTTTCAAAGTTAATTTTTTTAACTGTTTTTTTTTTGAATTTTTCTTTTTCCCTTTTTCAACCAACATCTTATCAATTCCTTTTAAAAAAATTTTTTTTATTTTTCATTTTTAGAGTCATATTCTATCCCTTCATAGTAGTTACCCTTATTTTTGGCATATATATATATATATGTTCTTCTCTCTTTAAAATTTTGAGATACAGTTTCTTCTAACAGATCAAAATATACCCTCAATCTCTAGTGTATGGCTTTGTTCTAGTCTCCTGCCTGATCACATTCTCTCCCCTTTCTTTTTCATTCATTCTTTCTTTTTTTTTAATCCTCTTCTTTCTTTTTTCAAGCACCTTATCAATTCAATTTTTAAAATTTTTTTTATAATTTTCATCTTTACATTCATATTTCATCCCTTCATTGTATCAACCCTTATTTTGTACATATATAAGTCTTTCTTTCTTTAAAATTTTAGGAGGCACTTTCTTCTAACAGACCAAAAGACACCCAAAATCTAGTGTGTGGCACTGATCTATGCACTAGCCTGACCATATTTGATCATATTCTGGTTTTTTTTGTTGTTTTGTTTGTTTTTATCTTCTCTTTTTCTTTCTTTTTTTTTTCTCTTTCTATTTCTTTCTTTCCCTTTCATTTCCCCTGGTTTTAGGTCTTTTCTGATCTGTTTAGAGTATATTTTCTGGGGACATTGTTAACCTGTTAGTATTTTGTTCTCTCACTCATCTATTCTCTTCTGGACAAAATGACAAGACGAAAAAAATCACCTCAGCAAAAAGAACAAGAGGTAGTACCGTCAGCCAGAAACCTACTCAATACGGATATTAGTACGATGTCAGACCTAGAGTTCAGAATCATGATTTTAAAGATACTAGCTGGGCTTGAAAAAAGCATGGAAGTTATTAGAGAAACCCTTTCTGGGGAAATAAAAGAACTAAAATCTAACCAAGTTGAAATCCAAAAGACTATTAATGAGGTGCAATCAAAAATGGGGGCACTAAAAGCTAGCATAAATGAGGCAGAAGAGAGAATTAGCGATATAGAAGACCAAATGATGGAAAATAAAGAGGCTGAGAAAAAGATAAACAACTACAGGTTCACGAGGGCAGAATTCGAGACATAAGCGATACGATAAGACGAAACAACATTAGAATAGTTGGGATCCCAGAAGAAGAAAGAGAGAGAGGGGCAGAAGGTATATTGGGACAAATTATAGCAGATAACTTCCCTAATGTGAGGAAGGAAACAGGCATCAAAATCCAGGAGGCACAGAGAACCCCTCTCAAAATCAACAATAATAGGTCAACACCCCGACATCTAATAGTAAAACTTACGAGTCTCAGAGACAAAGAGAAAATCCTGAAAGCAGCTCGGGAGAAGAGATATGTAACCTACAATGGTAGAAATATTAGATTGGCAACAGACCTATCCACAGACACCTGGCAGGCCAGAAAGGACTGGCAGGATATCTTCAGAGCACTACACGAGAAAAATATGCAGCCAAGAATACTATATCCAGCTAGGCTGTCATTGAAAATAGAAGGAGAGATAAAAAGCTTCCAGAACAAACAAAAACTAAAGGAATTTGCAAACACGAAACCAACCCTACAAGAAATATTGAGAGGGGTCCTCTAAGCAAAGAGAGAGCCAAAAAGCAGCATAGACCCGAAAGGAACAGAGACAATATACAGTCACAGTCACCTTACAGGCAATACAATGGCACTAAATGCATACCTTTCAATAGTTACCCTGAATGTAAATGGGCTCAATGCCCCAATCAAAAGACACAGGCTATCAGATTGGATTAAAAAACAAGTCCTGTCGATATGCTGTCTGCAAGAGACTCATTTTAGACCCAAAGGCACCCCCACATTGAAAGTGACGGAGTGGAAAACAATTTACCATGCTAATGGACACCAAAAGAAAGCTGGGGTGGCAATCCTTATATCAGATAAATTAGATATTAAACCAAAGACCGTAATAAGAGATGAAGAAGGACACTATATCCTACTTAAAGGGTCTATCCAAAAAGAAGATCTAACAATTGTAAATGTCTATGCCCCTAACATGGGAGCAGCCAATTATATAAGGCAATTAATAACAAAAGCAAAGAAACACATCGACAACAATACAATAATAGTGGGGGACTTTAACACCCCCCTGCTGAAATGGGCAGATCATCTAAGCAAAAGATCAACAAGGAAATAAAGACTTTAAATGACACACTGCACCAAATGGACTTCACAGACATATTCAGAACATTCCATCCCAAAGCAACGGAATACACATTCTTCTCTAGTCCCCATGGAACATTCTCCAGAATTGATCACATCCTAGGTCACAAATCAGGTCTCAACTGGTAGCAAAAGATTGGGATCATTCCCTGCATATTTTCAGACCACAATGCTTTGAAGCTAGAACTGAATCACAAGAGGAAAGTCGGAAAGAACTCAAATACATGGAGGCTAAAGAGCATCCTACTAAAGAATGAATGGGTCAACCAGGAAATTAAAGAAGAATTAAAAAAAAATTCATGGAAACCAATGAAAATGAAAACACAACTGTTCAAAATCTTTGGGATGCAGCAAAGGCAGTCCTGAGAGGAAAATATATAGCAATACAAGCCGTTCTCAAGAAACAAGAAAGGTCTCAAATAACAACCTAACCCTACACCTAAAGGAGCTGGAGAAAGAACGGCAAATAAAGCCTAAACCCAGAAGGAGAAGAGAAATAATAAAGATCAGAGCAGAAATCAATGGACTAGAAACCAAAAGAACAGTAGAACAGATCAACGAAACTAGGAGCTGGTTCTTTGAAAGAATTAACAAGATTGATAAAGCCCTGGCCAGACTTATCAAAAAGAAAAGAGAAATGACCCAAATCAACAAAATCATGAATGAAAGAGGAGAGATCACAACCAACAGCAAAGAAATACAAACAATTATAAGAACATATTATGAGCAACTCTATGCCAGTAAATTAGATAACCTGGAAGAAATGGACGCCTTCCTAGAGATGTTTCAACTACCAAAATTGAACCAGGAAGAAAAAGAAAACCTGAACAGACCTATAACCACTAAGGAAATTGAAGCAGTCATCAAAAATCTCCCAACAAACAGAAGCCCAGGGCCAGATGGCTTCCCAGGGGAACTCTATCAAGCATTTAAAGAAGAAATAATACCTATTCTCCTGAAACTGTTCCAAAAAATAGAAATGGAAGGAAAACTTCCAAACTCATTTTATGAGGCCACCATTACCTTGATCCCAAAACCAGACAAAGACCCCAACAAAAAGGAGAATTACAGACCAATATCCTTGATGAACATGGATGCAAAAATTCTCACCAAAATACTAGCCAATAGGATCCAACAGTACATTAAAAGGATTATTCACCATGACCGTGTGGGATTTATCCCTGGGCTGCAAGGTTGGTTCAACATCTGCAAATCAATCAACACAATACAATATATTAACAAAAGAAAGAACAGGAATCCTATGATCCTCTCAATAGATGCAGAAAAAGCATTTGACAAAGTACAGCATCCTTGCTTGATCAAAACTCTTCAGAGTATAGGGATAGAGAGTACCTACCTCAATATCATAAAAGCCATCTATGAAAAACCTACAGCGAATATCATTCTCAATGGGGAAAAGCTGAGAGCTTTCCCCCTAAGGTCAGGAACGCAGCAGGGATGTCCACTGTCATCACTGCTATTCAATATAGTATTAGAAGTCCTAGCCACAGAAATAAGACAACAAAAAGAAATCAAAGGCATCCAAATCGGCAAAGAGGAAGTCAAACTCTCACTCTTTGCAGATGATATGATACTGTATGTGGAAAACCCAAAAGACTCCACCCCAGAACTGCTAGAACTCATACAGGAATTCAATAAGGTAGCAGGATATAAAATCAATGCACAGAAATCAGTGGCATTACTATACACCAACAACAAGACAAGAGAGACAAATTAAGGAGTTGATCCCAATTACAACTGCACCCAAAACCATAAGATACCTAGGAATAAATCTAACCAAAGAGGCAAACGATCTGTACTCAGAAAACTATAAAATACTCCTGAAAGAAACTGAGGATGACACAAAGAAATGGAAAAACGTTCCATGCTCATGGATTGGAAGAACACACATTGTGAAGATGTCAAGGCTACCTAGAGCAATCTACACATTCAATGCAATCCCCATCAAAATACCATCCACTTTTTTCAAAGAAATGGAACAAATAATCCTAAAATGTGTATGGAACCAGTAGAGACCCCGAATAGCCAGAGGAATCTTGAAAAAGAAAAGCAAAGCTGGCGGCATCACAATTCCGGACTGCCAGCTCTATTACAAAGCTGTCATCATCAGGATAGTATGGTACTGGCACAAAAACAGACACATAGATCAATGGAACAGAATCGAGAGCCCAGAAATGGACCCTCAACTCTATGGTCAACTCATCTTTGACAAAGCAGGAAAGAATGTCCGATGGCAAAAAGACAGTCTCTTCAACAAATGGTGTTGGGAAAATTGGACAGCCACATGCAGAAGAATGAAACGGGACCATTTCCTTACACCACACACAAAAATAGACTCCAAATGGTTGAAAGACCTAAACATGAGACAGGAGTCCATCAAAATCCTAAAGGAGAACACAGGCAGCAACCTCTTCGACCTCAGCCACAGCAACTTCTTCCTAGAAACATCGTCAAAGGCCAGGGAAGCCAGGGCAAAAATGAACTACTGGGATTTCATCAAGATAAAAAGCTTTTGCACAGCCAAAGAAACAGTCCACAAAACCAAAAGACAACCGACAGAATGGGAGAAAATATTTGCAAATGACATATCAGATAAAGGGCTAGTATCCAAAATCTATAAAGAACTTATCAAACTCAACACCCAAAGAACAAATAATCCAATCAAGAAATGGGCAGAAGACACGAACAGACATTTTTCCAAAAAGACATCCAAATGGCCAACAGACACATGAAAAAGTGCTCCACATCGCTCGGCATCAGGGAAATCCAAATCAAAACCTCAATGAGATACCACCTCACACCAGTCAGAAGGGCTAAAATTAACAAGTCAGGAAACGACAGATGTTGGCGAGGATGTGGAGAAAAGGGAACCCTCCTACACTGTTGGTGGGAATGCAAGCTGGTGTAGCCGCTCTGGCAAACAGTATGGAGGTTCCTCAAACAGTTGAAAATAGAGCTACCATAGGATCCAGCAATTGCACTACTGGGTATCTACCACAAAGATACAAATGTAGGGATCCGAAGGGGTACGTGCACCCCAATGTTTATAGCAGGAATGTCCACAACAGCCAAACTGTGGAAAGAGCCAAGATGTCCATGGACAGATGAATGGATAAAGAAGAGGTGGTATATATACACAATGGAATATTATGCAGCCATCAAAAGGAATGAGATCTTGCCATTTGCAACGACGTGGATGGAACCGGAGGGTGTTATGCTGAGTGAAATAAGTCAATCAGAGAAAGACATGTATCATAGGACCTCACTGATATGAGGAATTCTTAATCTCAGGAAACAAACTGAGGATTGCTGGCGTGGTGGGGGGGTGGGAGGGACGGGGTGGCTGGGTGATAGACATTGGGGAGGGTATGTGCTATGGTGAGCGGTGTGAATTGTGCAAGACTGTTGAATCACAGATCTGTACCCCTGAAACAAATAATGCAATATATGTTAAGAAGAGAAAAGAAGAAGAAGAAGACAGCAAGAGGGGAAGAATGAAGGGGAGTAAATCAGAGGGGTAGATGAACCATGAGATACGATAGACTATCAAAAACTGAGGGTTCTAGAGGGGAGGGGGGTGGGGGGATGGGTTAGCCTGGTGATGGGTATTAAAGAGGGCACATTCTGCGTGGAGCACTGGGTGTTTTGCACAAACAATGAATCATGGAACAGTACATCCAAAACTAATGATGTAATGTCTGGTGATTAACATAAAAATAAAAAAAAAGAACATTAAAAAAAAATCAGTTCTGTTGTGATAAGCTTTAATATCCACAAAGGAGTCTTCTTTGGCTCCTGAAAAATGGAGCTGAAGAGAGAAAGCCTCTCACTTCAGGGGCACATGTCATTTGTAAATTCCGTTTCTTCATCTCTACTACAAGCAGAATAAAGCTGAACTCAACTAGTCTTGGGAAAGTAATTTCCTGCCTGTTTTTCTTCCCAGTAAAGCTATAATGCAGAACCAAGCACTGTAAACTCTTCTCTCCATTATTACTGTATGCTGTTCCTCACCCGGATTGTCAAGCTAATTGCTGGATGTTGATGGAACATACCAGGAGGACATGGCTGACAGCAGAATGTGCTCTCACGTTGTAGGCCTTCCAAGCACCCAGCCTCCCTTATGGTGATGTTCTTGCGCAATCTCAACACCTCGGAGTTGATAGCAGTTGCTTGAGCATTAACACCTCTAGGCCACGGTCCCGCGATAGAGGTAAGTATCTGTTAAAGAAAAGCATGAGGAGAATTGTATTGACTTCCCAACTAGACAACGTGGACCACAGGTGTAAGCTGCCTCAGATGGCCATGTTTGCGGTTGCATAGGCTAAAAGCATGGGGCCCCGTCCTTCTGCTCACGCATCTCCGGAAAAGGAGGATGCTGATTATGTGATAGTCCAAACTACTCCAGAAACAGCATCATGGATGGTAGGAGCCAGGGTTCTGGCCTCAAGAGCGAACCCTGACTCTCATTTACCAGCCTTGTCCCTGGGTGAAGTCACTTAAATTCTCCGAGTCTCTGTTGTTTTATCTATAAAGTGGAAATCAGCTCCTCTTCATGGGTTTGTTGTGACCATTAAATGCACGTAAAGCTCTTAGCGCGATTTCTGGCACATAATAAATAGGTGCCCCATGAATGGTATTATTAATTTATTAATTATTATTATTGTTATCGTCACAATGTTCTAGTGAGGAACAACATAGTCAAGTAGGCAAAACCATGAAATTTCAAAATGACTGCAGTGTGAATCCCAGTTCTGTTGCCAACATGGTGACTTTAGGCAAATTATAGAACCAACTGACCCTCAGTTGCCTGACCTGTAAGTGCCAGTAGCGGTTTCTGTCTTGAAGGGTTATTATGAGGATAAAAAGTGATAATTTCTCCCAAACCTGGTACTTAGCTTATAGCATGTTCTATTTCTTCTCTTTTTATAGGTAGCCGCAGAATAAACAATTTTGGTGAAATCCTGTCTGGTTAACCAAGCATACACTGAATCTCATGGGATTTTCTTCACCTTTGCTCAGAAAAAAAAAAAAAAATAGAACTTCTTTTAGTGGAGAACCAATCTTTAATCTATTTGGGGTTCTTTTCTTCTGTAGGTAAAAGTGATAGCGGTCTAAGTGATATCGTGTCAGAATTATCTCATGAGTTATAGACTAGAATTACTTAGAAAAATGAGCCCTCTAAAATGTATAGAAGCATTTGGGGATGATCTCTGATTGATTCTTTTCTCTGGTTTCCTATTTTTTTGTCTCTCTAACCATAAGTATAAATAGTCTCTCATTTTAGGTGGAATATGTAAATTCTATTGCTAAACATCAAAGAAATCTAAACTATTAGTACTGAGGATTTTTCTTAAGGTCATTGTTCACAGTTTTCACTGCATACGTTATTTTTTTTCTCCTTTATGGTATAGTAATAATACTGGCATCTTCTGAGTCAAGGGAACTAAGTGTTCATCATGTGGAAACCACTACCATAGAAGTCTCTCCCCAGGCCTTCCAGCCCTTCTGCCGTTGTCACCCAAACCTGTATCCTTGTCAGGCCACAGGATATGATGGGACCCCCAAGAAGGGAGGGCTGAGGGAGACGTGGCTGCCCAATTTTCCTCCTGGGACGGATGTCTTTAAAAATGCATCCCTAAAATTCAGCCTTTCAAGAGGGAAAATGACACCAAAGCATCAAGAAAACATCCCACGTAACCAGGGACATGCACCGGCAAAATGTAGAGCTAGTGCTTATCCGAGGTTCCAAACAACTTTCATAGTGTTCTTTCCCTACAGCCAAGAGACAGGTGAACTTACCAGGGGCTATACGCTCTCTCTCTCAATATGAATAATTCTACGTATAGAACACCTGAAACTGGTACCCAGATCAGAGGAATAATGTCTAAATATGCTGGCTTCAGTGTCTCTTCAACCCAACAGACATTTCTTGAGCACCTACTATGTGCCAGGTTCTGAGACTACAAAAGACAAGTAACATTGATTGTAATAGGAAGGGAATATTAAGTTTCTTTGAACGTAAGAACTTTGAACAAAAGGTCTTTATTAGCATCAATCTCTCTTTTCATGGCGACAGTGCCCCACTTCTTACTTTATCTGCAAGGCATTCTCTCATCCTGTTAATATCAGCTCCTCTTCTAGATCAGAGAATAATAGCTAATGCGTAGTAACTGAACTGGGCACGCTAGGAAGTAATAATGTAATGGAAAGCATACCAAAGTGTGAACTACTAAGACCGGAAGGACTTTCAAATGAAAATCCTTCAAATTGTTAGGATCCTCATTCCATAACTATCTTGTTGTTCTATCAGGGATTACGCATACCGGCCAGCTAGCATTCCAGATATTGCCAACATATGAAAACTATAAAAAAAATCTCTCCAGGGGTGCCTGGGTGGCTCATTCGGTTAAGCATCCAACTCTTGGTTTCGACTCAGGTCATGATCTCAGGGTCCTGGGATCAAGTCCCACCTCGGGCTTCACACTCAGCAGGGAGTCTGCTTGAGATTCTCTCTCTCTTTCTCTGCCCCTCCCCACCATGCTGTCTGTCTCTCTCTCTCTCTCTCAAATAAAATAAGTCTTAAAAAAAAAAAAATCTCTCCATAGTTGGAAGAGACCAGTGAGTCCTGTTTGCAACAGATAATGGAAAACTGAACCTAAGCAACCCGACTGAGTAGAAGCAATTCTTTTCTATTGTCAGCCACCCCCACTGCTGTGAAGAGGGGGTTAACAGGGAGATATTACTTCTTCTCCTCTTTCAATTCTGGTGTCTCACTAGAAACTGAAGAAAATGTAACAGGTTTAAACTCAGAAGAGATTGATAGGGATCGAGCAGGCCAAAATTGACCAGTGGAAAAAAGCACAGAAAGTTGACACCCAATCCTCTGTGTGTGTGTGTGTGTGTGTGTGTGTGTGTGGGTGGGTGGGTGCATGCATGTGTATCTCCTATGGCCCCGGGGGGCCCTATCCTCCCTGGTACTCTAATTGCATCCAGGATTCCTGAGACAGTATTATGAGCAGGTCCACAATTTCTGGCTTAGGTGATGAGTGCTCAAGACAGTAGCACATTTTACATTTGAGGATTGTGACACTGATGCTATTTCTGGAAAACTCTGCATCCAGTCGACCTTCTCAGGCTAAGACAAATGTATACTCTCCCTCGTTTTGTTTTAGTTTTGAAGTTTTTCAGAGGGAATCAAAAATCCTCTGTCCAAAACCCAACCAGAATTTGAGGAATTTCCAGAATTTCAGCAGCATGCTGAAAGACAGGAGCATCACTGGCCACAAAGGGCAGACACCAGCACCAAGCTCGTCTCATATCTGACCACGTCCGCTTCTCGGAGCTGAATTTCTGGAAACATTTTTTTACTTAGTTCAGCATCAAAAACTCACTTCAAGTATGAAAAAGAAAGCTGGTCCAAAGAGCACGTGGTGCCTGTTACATAAGGTGAGGCAGGCGGTGCTCCACAGAGCTTGTATTTGCTTTGTAATTGTTCCATTAACTCAAGTTTGCAATATGCAAAGATTTAACCCAAACCGTCCAGGCAGGAACCGGGGCAATTTGACTGTGACAAGGCAGGAAACCCACAAAGGATGAAATGATCTGAATGCTCAGAAAACTTGTTTTCAGAAAAGCTGAAAAGGCCAGAAAATTGATTAAACTAAAGATCTGAAAAATGTAAATAAACTAAGTCAGATGATCACCCAATGGGAAAAAATGAGGAATAAATAGTTTTACATCTCCATCATCCTAAAGATGAAAAAGTCAGAGAAACCTCAATTGTATATTCTGCTGGGAATATTCACTAATCCATTAATCAAATTAATTAATTGAGTGAATACTTTGTTGGGCACCTACTATGTGCCAGACAGGTGCCTGGGAACAGCCCACTGAACAGATATAGACTCTGCTCTCATAGAGTTTATATGTAAGTGAGGTACGTGAGGGTTCTCACGAGAAACAGGACCAAAAGGGTGTGTGTCTGTGAGAGAGAGAGAGAGAGAGAGAGAGAGAGAGAGAGAGTTGGGGGAGAGACTCGGCAAGTCCAAAATCTTTTAGGATAGGCCACCAGGCTGGAGAGTCAGGAAGAATTTCAGTTCATGTCTAAAGACAGTGTGGAAGCAGAATTTTCTTTTCCTCAGGGGAGCCCAGTCTCTAGGCTGTTAAGGCCTTCAACTGATTGGATGAAGCCCACCCACATCAGGGAGGGTAATCTGCTTTACTCTAAGTCTACCACTTTAAATGTTAATCTCATCAAAAAACAACAGCACCAAAAAACAAAAACAGAAACAAAAAACGCCTTCACAAAAACATCCAGGAGAATGTTTGAGCCAATGTCTGAGCTCACGTCTGAGTTCACGATGACACATGAAACGAAGCATCACGTGCAGGGAGATGAAGAACCAGAGAAATAGGCACCCTGCCCCGGAGGGATACAAGCTGGGTGAAGCAATAAAGCAAGCTTAGGGGGCATGGAGAGTTTGAAGGGTGGGGCAGGGCTGCGTTAGAAAGTGTGGTCTGGAAAGGCCACAGAAAGAGAGGATGTTTGCACACTGCCCTGAAGGGAATGTGGGTAAGAGCGGGCTTTCGGGAAAGGGTTTTCCAGGAGGGTCATACCCAGAAGAACTGGGCCTGACCAAAATGGGGAAGAACCTCAGGTCCTCAGCAAGACCATCATTAGCAACTAGCTGTGAAGATAAATAAAGATCTCCGTCTCCCGAGCCGCACAAGTCATTCGTATCTTGCCGATGGAAGGCATGGCGGGATTATATGGCCAACCTTAACCCTAGATGCCACAGTCTCATGGACTCCTGGAATGTCAGAGCAGGGGAGGGACCTGTTCAGCTGCAAGACAGATTTTTTAAAAAATGGACCGTCGTGGGTCTTTTGTTATCTACAGGATGTTAATATTTTCTGCAAGTCAGAAAATGTGCTTCTCTCTCTCCTGACTCACCCATGTAAATGTGAAGTGAGAGCACCAGGCCCCCTAGGCCGATTTTCCCTTTTCCCCAGTACGTGTGCCTGGCCTGTTACAAAGTTCCTTAATGTGTATCTCTCCTTGTGATAATTACAAGAAGCCTTTGCATGAGGAATTCTTATTGTCTTCTTTTACCTGAGGAAGTTGAGCACAGAGTACAGGAAATGACTTGCCCAATAATCCACAATGAGGAAAGGCCAGGGGAAAAGTCGGCACCTCTGACCCGGACCTGGGCTCTGTTTTAGGTTTGTAAATTAGTTTCCTAATTATTTCCATTCCATTTAGGCGCACAAACAACTCAATTTGTTTTCAGACAGTGAGTTGTTGGCAAGAAGCCTGAGTGTTAATTATACAAAGAATCTTTCATGGGGTGCCTGGGTGGCTCAGTCAGTTAAGCGTCTGCCTTTGGTTCAGGTCATGATCCCAGGGTCCTGGGATTGAGTCCCACACTGGGCTCTTTGCTCAGTGGGGAGTCTGCTTCTCCCTCTCCCACTCCCCCTGCTTGTGTTCCCTCTCTCACTGTCTCTCTCTCTGTCAAATAAATAAATAAATCTTAAAAAAAAAAAAAAGAAAAGAAAAGAAGAACCTTCAAAGCAAATGCATATTTTGGGTCTGGCAGGTACTCTCTGAGAACCAGAAATCAGTCCCAAGTATAAGAAGGCTGCAGCAGGGCCCCAAGGCTGGGGTTCTGGCTGGCACGGAAGGGATGTGGAAACTTTGCACCCCTGGTCTGCAGCTCGGTACTAAGTGGGGTTTACACTTCCCTTCCTCCAATCCATGTGCTGAGTTCCTGAGAACAGCCACGACGCCCGCTGGGACTGCAGGCTCTTGCAGGGGTGGGGGTCTGAAATGCACAAATAGAAACCCAAGTCTTCCTAGACTAGAATCTCGGCACCGGCTCCCTTTGAAACTCGGTGACAGAGCTGCAGGAGAGTTTGTCCCTTGTATTAGTTGATGAGGAACTGAGAGAATAACTGGATATTCATTAGCTATCTGCATCAGGAATGGGTCACTTTTCAGAGCCAGCCAGCTCACTCAATACAAGAAATGAAGCAGGCAGAGCCAGACCCCAAAATTGAAGACCGCCCCCCACCATGTACCTCGCCCTGGGTTGACAAGCTGTCCGCCCGGTCCTAGGACTCGAAAGCGCTGGAGCTCTCACGTGGCAGTTACAAATAGAGTAACATCTCAGTGCCGGAATTAAGCAAACTATTGGAAGAGGTTGAGACTACCTTTGGATTACACCAAAGAATCAATTGCCTCGAGAGATGAGCTAGGATTTGAAAAGGAAGTAAAAAAAAAAAAAAAATCACTTTTTTTTCCTGTTCTTATTGAAGCTCGAAGCAAACAGGAAAATAATTTTTAAAAGCAGCAAATTAAAAAAAAAAAAAAAAAAACCAGACACGAGGCAGTGAAAAATGCAAGAATGGTAAGAATGACTAACAGGTGCCTGAAGAGTCAGTGAATTTTTTTTTTCAAGACTGAGCCCTGTCCTCTGCTGCTGAGGACATAAATGAAGAAATGAAGCTTAGCAAATTCTTCTTGCTTGCTTGCTGTTTGGACTCTTAGTTATTTAGAACATGTAAGAAGAAAGAAATTCTAAAAAGACCATTTCCAACTATGAAAGGCATCTCTACTGTATGTGTGTCAAATGTAAGGAAACAGTAGTGACATTTCGTAGTAGGTGCATTATTGAAACACTGAAATACAGAGAAATAAAAGAAATTTTTCTACATGAAAGAGATGAGTGAAGATTCCATTCCTTCTTATTTTTTTCAAAATGTGTAAATAAAAATACGCATGGTAATCTTATGCCTGGAATGTCTTCTTTCTTTCTTAAGGCCAGTTTCTGGGGACACCAGGAGAGACAGAGCTGAGGAGGTGGGCATAAGGGACTGGCTAGACCTCTGAGTTACCAAGCAATGCATAAAAGAAAATGAGGGAATCTAGAAAATTCTACCTGGGATTAGATTTTGAGTTTGGTGCTAGAGTTAGAAAAATCATCTTCAAAACTGTGACAGACCTCAGAATCATGTAGGGATGCATTAAAGAAAAAAAAAAATAGTGCAGGTTCCACCACAGACATAGAATCCGGGTGTCTGAGATCATCTTCAGCAAGTCCTCAGTTCTGTGGATGTTCACCAAGGTTGGAGACAGCCCAGCTGGAGCAAGATCTGAGGGCAGCAAGCCACTGTATTTACATGTGAGGAGTTGAAGAGGTTTACAGACCAACAGCCTCTGTGGTCTGCACTTGCAAATCAGAAGTTGACTTCTCACGGAGAAGTAATGACCCTTCCCAAAAATAGGCCTGAAGGAAGAGAAGTCATCTTTGGTGGAGGAAACAGATAGTGGGGGGGCTACAAAATCCTAAACTAGAGCCTAGAGTCCTTCACTGCCCCGGGGGCTGGGGGGCCAAGAAGTAGCAGAGGACCGAGGTGTCCATGTGTCATAGGCAACAGGGGAGGAGAGGGACACCTGGGCCAAAGGGCAGGCGGGTGGGGGCCATGTGGCATGTGGGCCCACGTCTTCCATTTTTCAAGAGAAACCAAAAGATGGCAACTAATATTAAAAACAGGCACTCACATATATATTTACTGTATGTATCAATAATACCATGAAGGCTAAAAACAAAACAAAACAAAACATAGTTTGGGGCAGTGTCTGCTCAATGTTTGAAATCAGGCCTAAATCTAGTAAGACACCCATATGAAAAAACAGTCTCCTTTGACCAAGGATTCTCTTGTGAGGATGGCTAAAAACCCAAGCTCAGTCATCAGCAAGGGGCAAGAGCATAATCTGGTGTGCTCTGAGTACATATTCTCTTTCTCTTTCTCTCCCAAGATCTCTGGCCTCCGAAATCAAAAGTATCGATGTTTCTCACATCTTATATTTTTATGGCCTCCCGGAACACAGAAGTGAGTAAATCTAGAATCCTGCATGACTTGACCAAAGGACAGTCTGTCATTAATGACTCCATGGCCAAGTTTATTCTAATTTTGCAAGTTTATCCCAGTTTGCAGCTTAACCAAACCTACAGTAAGCTTGCTTGCCTCACTGGGCTGAGGATATCTGCCCAGTGAGCTGCAGTCAGATTTGCTGATTTATCAGGCTGGCCTTGCTCAAAATGCCTAAATCCACAGTGAATTCACTATCATCCTTACACTTAGTGGAACTTGGGCCAGTCGCCCAACATAGACCGCCGTTTCTAAATGCCCAAGATGGGAGTGGCTTGGTTGCACAAAAGTCCATTCCAAAACAAGAAGGGAGAAGAGATCAAAGGGAAGAATTAGCTCATTCCCTTCTAGGGAAGGTGGAGCTACCAAACCTACAATGATCAGTTTCTTTCTAATTAGAGCTTTACTACTTATATCTCACTTCAAAGAAAATAGAGGTTGGCAAGTAGATTGAATTATTTGTTCCTGCTTAAGACTGAATTCAAGAGACTTACTTAAGAAGCTAAAGGGGCTTTGTTTCTCTTTTTAAAGCAAGGGTCTTCCAGAAAATGAAAAGGACTTTCTAGGTAGTTAAATGCTGTTTTCCCACTTTTGTGAACAGATCCACATAGATAGCAAAAAGAATACAAGACTATGCACTAAGATACTGACAATGGTTCTACAAATAATTTTTTTTTTTTGGTAATAAGATATATGTAGACAGATTCCAGTACAGTTAGAAATGGGTTTCTTTAAAATAATAGATTATTTAAAAAAAGAATAAATAAAATAATAAATGATAAGAATTCTAGAAATTCAAGTTCATTAAATAAATGCCCTCTCTGTAAATGCATCCAATAAAAATTATAAAATAAAAATTGTGTCCCTGAGAAATGGCAGAAAGCAGACTATAAACAGCACTGAATAAACATGCAATTATGTACCAGTATAGACAAAACCAAGAGGCCGTAAGTAAAATACAAAATGCTTGTTTTAGGTGATAAAATAAGGAACGACTTTATTTTTTTCAAGAATTACTTTTTATTTCACATCATTCACATCTCTCTTTATAGCTATTTAAAGAGAAGAAAGAGATTCACTGTCCTAAATTTGGTTTCGACTTGCTTTTTATTTCTGGATCCACTTTTTATGTGTGCCCTTTTATTATTTTTCATCATAAGGGAATAGTCTTCAGTACCTGTTACGAAACATGTGCTCACTGAGGGACTTTTGGGACCCAAGATAATTTACCAAAAGGCACTTTGCCCACTAGGGGTTTTCAAGTGGGGGATTTCCTTATTCAGGTTTTTAAACATCTCTTAAATGTTGGCTATTTTCTCCAACTGCTGTTTGTACTATAGTCGTCTGGTTTCCCTTTAGCATTCTGGAAGCCTTTGGAGAGATTCCTGAGAAACTGACAGGTCCACTGTAAGAACTATTTAGAAGTAAATTACTTGCCTAGCATCCCAGAGAGACTTATAACCAAATCCTGGGTCCCCTTTACCTCTATTCCACCTTTCCCCCTCTAAACTTAGGGCGAGAAATAAAACCTCTTTTTCTAAATTAAACTCTCATTTACCACTAGGGGTGGTAAGCGTATGTCAGAGACGGACACCAGGAGACTTTCTTCATCTCCCTGTGGCCCTGCTGGGCTCCAGTACCAATTTCATTTCTGCCTCCCCATCTTGCCATCACTTACAAATTGGTGTTTTCCCCTCCCTCCAGGTTGTTATTGTTTTAGATTACATTTCACAATTTTGTTTCAGTTTAAAAACTTTTCAAGTCCTTTGTGATAGAAGTAAAACCCACTAAAAAAAAAAAACCAACCATTTCATGTTTCTGAGGCCGGTTTAAGGAAAATGATTAAATTAGACATTAAACAGCCGTTCTTTGTCCACTGAAAACCTTCCATAGGATTCGTTATAAATACACTGGTTTCTTTTCAAATGCCCTCTCCTTTCCCTTGGCCATAAATTGAAGACAACTGCTTTAAGAAATGGAGAAGAAACTGAGTTTGTACTAACTGCCTGACCACAGACCTCAACAGTATAAATAAAAACCTATCAGAGCCATGTGCTGAAAGGAAGGAAGGAAGGAAGGAAGGAAGGAAGGAAGGAAGAAAGAAAGAAAAAGAAAGAAAGAAAGAAAGAAAGAAAGAAAGAAAGAAAGAAAAAAGAAAGAAAGAAAGAAAAGAAGGAAGGAAGGAAGCATTGGCCACAGCTACTTCTCACACAAATTTCTATATTAGGTCTGACTCTTTTTCAAAGTCTCCTTTAGACATTTGTGAGTTGTTTGAGGATTTCAGACATTTCTGGTAGGTATCACAGACACAACAGGTAGAAACTATAGGAGAGAAAAGGGAAGGCGAAGGGGGTGGAAAGAAGAGAAGCACAGAAGGAAGAGACAACAGGAGGCAACAAAGGGCACCAGAGCCCAACAAGGAGGCAAGAGAATGAGGTGCCCCCCCCCCACCTACTTGCAGCCCACTCACCTGGTCACACAAAACCTGCATCTGTGTTCCCTGTAATTAACACTCCCACCCCCATTTGATTATTCTCGCTACTACTGAGTAAGCACTGCTAAGTGCAAAGGCACACAAGCGAGTGTTTGTGGGAGACACACCAGATGACACGACAGACAGCGTGGAAACTTCTTTAAGAATACAGGTGTGCTGTTGGGCAAGTGGTGGGTGCAAGGCAGGATTCTGTGTAACTCAATTTAAGAGTCACGTTAGAGGGGCAGAATGGAATGTACCCTACAAAACGTAGACAGTGATTATCTAAGTGAGAGGGTTATGTCAGATTTGTTTTCAGAAGAAAGAATTTTGTCTGCATTTATAAATTTTGTTTAATAAACCTTAAATTTCTTAATCTCCTAGGCCATATATTATGTGTAAACATAATAAACAAATATTTAACTTATTACAGATATTATAAGTATATACAAATAATTACATATACATACGCGTGTGTGCGCATGTGCATTCTTTCAGAAAAAAACAAAGTGTCCTTGGTGCTTTAAATATGCATTTCTGGCAAAGATGCTAAGTTAAACAAGTGTAACTCCCTCTGGGCTTTGATAATTTTCCTACGCTGACTAGTACTTCAGTTCCAAGAACTGAGAGAGATTTTTCAAAGCAACCAACACTGTAATAATGCAATGGTTAAGGATAGGACAAAAAAGAGCGTGGTCTGAGTTGAACAAATAGTTCGATTTTGAATATTAAATTTTCTCTAAGAGTTTCTAAACGAACCCAGATATTGCACATTACTTCCAAAAGAGTCAGTGAGATATTTTTTTTCTCCCCTCCCCCCCATGGTAAGATGGTTCCGGGCACCCCTGCCTCTTTCCTTTCAACTTTTGGTGTAGTCTGGAAGCCAGGTGCCATCAACAAACGCGCCTGGACTTTGGAAACAGGTCTAAGTCAAGTCCCAGCTCTGCCACTTAACACTCGCTGTGTGATCTCAGCTGAACGACTTGAGCTTTCTGGCCTCCATTTCGCCATCTGTGAAATGGAAATGAAGAAGGCATCTCCCTCACCCCGCGGCTGCTGTGACTTTTGCCTGAGGTGGCCTTGATACACGGTCCCATCACGCTGCTCGGAACTTGGGGTCGGTCCCCATAAGATGAAAACCCACGGACCCTCGGGGGCTTCGGCACTCAAATGAACCGAGTCTCCTGGCTTGGCCACCAAGCGGACAGTTGTGCGCTAGGGACTCTCCCCAAGAGGGGCTGCGGCCCAGGCTTCCCGGCCAAGTGCAGGTGCGCGGGGGCGTGCGCGCCTGGAGCAGGTACCACCGCCCGAGCCGCGAGGCCCGGATTCCCCCGCGTCCGGGGCACCGAAGCCACCGCAGGGGTGCGAGCGAGGGAGACGGCGAGAAGAAAAGGGAGGGCGAGAAGAGAAGGCAAGACAAGACAAACCTGAGTCAGTGACTCACAGTCTTAAGGAGAAGTATTCCCGGAAGGGAAACAAGTACAGTTTCTTTTTCTGCGTGCTGATAAGAAGGTAAACAAGCCTCCAGAGGCTCATTCAGCCCCAAGATAACTTTTTCGAGAAAGAAACGGTTTGGTCTGAAGCCTCAACTTTCCCCACTGCCCGGGGGCCGCTTTCTTCCCTAGATCTGAGAGCGAGTGGAAAATGTGCGCTAGGGAGCGGCCGGGGGTCCCCCCGGGGCTCCGTCCCCGACGCCCCCGCCCCCCAACTCCCGGGCGCGCACACCCACCCGCCCCGGAGCCGACGTGCGGCCGGACACGCAGCGCTGCCCGCGAAGCCCCCCCTCCTCTCCCGGCCCGGCCAGCGCCCCGCACAGCGGTCCCCGGGCAGGGGCGCCGGGAGGGAGCGGCTCCCGGACCCCGCGGGCAGGGAGAGCCCCAGCAGCCCGCGGCCGGCCCGCCACCCGCCCGCCGGCGCCGGCGCCGGGCAGGAGCCGACTCACCAGACACGGGATGGCCCAGGTCCCCCACATGGCTGCGGAGCGCCCCGCCGGAGGGCCAGCGCCTCTGCGCCTGCGAGCGCGACCGGCCACCGGCCCTGGGAGGAGTGCCAGCCGCGTGGCCCCTCCCCGAGCCCCGCCGGCCGGGGAGTCAGCTGCCCCACCCGACCCGCCCCGGCCGCTCTTCCCGCTCCCCGGAAGTCTCGGGGCACCTGCGCGGGCTCCGCGGGTGGGCCCCGGGGCCGGGACGCAGGGGGAAGCCCGGCCGGGGAGCGCCCGGGAAGGGGGGGGGGAGGCGGAAGGGGCGCCCTCGGACGGCGCAGCCCGGCGCGGGGCAGAGGGTGGGGGTGGGGGCGGCCGTCAGGCTTTGTTGCACAAACGGGCATTCCCCGTGCGGAGGCGTTTCCGCGGGCGGCTGGCGGGCGCGGTTCAGGTGAGGACCCCGGGAGCGGGCTCGCTGTCCTCCGGACACTGTGGCGGCGCGCACCCTGGGACGCTGCGGGGAGTCCCCCGCATCCTTCTGCGCGCCCGAGCCCGGGCCGCTCGCTGGGAACGTGCGGGGAAGACCCAGCCCCGCTCAGCTCGCGAGTTGTACCGAGTGACAGTCCCCGGACTCCTGTACCAAGTGACAGTCATCCAAGGAAAGGTCCGGACATGGCGCTCTGGGGATTCTGAAGCGGGGGGATCCCTTCACCTGTATCACTCAGGAGGAGGACCAAAGCTAGCGAGTTAGGGCCCATCCCGCAGCTCCGGCCGCATTAAATGTTCACGATGACTCCCCCTTTGTTACTCATTATTTCCTGGCCAATTTTCGTTTTTAACAAAGTTGTAATTCTTTAGTACTTGGGTTAACGCGGCTCAAAGCCACTATTGTTTTGGAAAAGTAGACCTGTCTGTTCAGATGGTTTTGCAAGAATTCTACGGAAGGGAAGTTTGTGTAATGACGCCGCTAAAGTGTGATTCTGAAAGCAGTTCCCAGGCCGGGTCAGGAGTGAAGTACTCAGTATTTCTTTACAACCTTGGTCAAGTTCTGAGCCTCCATCAGCTGCCTCTCTTCCTTCTTCCTTCCAGTTGGGTTCATCCCATCAGGAACACTCCATGCCTCTTCCCTTTGGCCCGCTCACTTCTCTCTAGCTTCTTTTGGAAGATTTTTTTCAGGCCCCCAAAGCCTGGGGTAAGTCACCCTCTTGGCGGGCCTTCGCTCACCTTAGGGTTTGCACTGCACTTAAGGCCCAGGCTTGTAGGGGTGGATTTGCTTGTTTCTGCCTCACCTTGCAGTTTTGGGTGAGTCCTGCACAGACCCTGGTGGGCCAGGCCCCTTCCTGCCACTGTTCTGACACAGAACAGACACAAAAGAAGTGAATGGGGGTGGGAGGTGGCATATAGGGGACTCTTAGCAAAAGCATTCTTAAATAAAAAGTTCATTGAAATAAAAAAAAAAAATACCGTAAGAAGAAGGAGGGAGGAAAGGAGAAAGAAAGAGA
Organism: Callorhinus ursinus; assembly: GCF_003265705.2. Lineage (NCBI taxonomy): Eukaryota > Metazoa > Chordata > Mammalia > Carnivora > Otariidae > Callorhinus > Callorhinus ursinus. The sequence continues at coordinate 8,052,327 of NW_027397094.1, read as the reverse complement.
GAAGACAATGGATAAAATGTTGCAGCATCTCCTGAGTGTGAATTATGAGCCAGCAACTTTCATATATGGTCCTCCCTTACTTAACATTGATCATTTTAGTCCAGGGAGGTGGGTGCTTATTAAACTAACTTTACAAATAAAGCACTGTGGCCAAAAAAATTTAAGCAACGTTGGCAAAGTTGGTTAGTTAATCAATAGCAGAGCCAGGAATTAAACAGGTATTTTTGGTCCTGGGCCCTGCTCTTTCTACCCACCCTACCCTCAACCCCTCCCCCAGCAATTACCCTCAGCTTCAATGAGATAGTAATAGGTGCTTTGTGGGGAGACGTGTGTTTCATGGCCAAATGATTTTAGGATATTCTAGATTTTAAAAAATTTAAACAGGTCTCTTAACCAAGACTTCTCAGAGCCTTTACTATGCTCATATGTATTGCCTAGAGGGGGTTTTGATTCAGACTGTTGCCCATGCTTGTTTGTCTTCTTAGCGGATCCTTTCAAGAACACCTGCTGGATGAACACCTCACGAACGCTGGTGTTCTAGGGAAAGCCGTTTGGACATTTCTAAAGGTTATTTTTATTTTAACAACACATTCCTAAGGGCCTCCAAGCCTTCAGGGGCAAAGAAATACAATTTTAATAATAGAATTTCAGGCCCTCTCCCAGATGTGGGCGATGTCTTGGACAATCATCCTGGTTTCACTCAAACCATACCATATAGGTTAAAACTTGTTTCTTCTCCTCTAAAGATAGCCTTGCCACTCAACAGCTCATGCTGAATAACACTTAAACACGTATCTGACTATAGAAAAACCTGGGGGGAAAGAAAACCTTCAATACCTCTTCACCACCAGAACTACTTTTATTCTTTCTCCCCATGGGCTTGATGTTTTAAAAATTGTTGTCAACCAAATTGCTCTTACTAAATAGCAATAAGTTGATTGTAATAGTTCCCAACTGTAGTGAGCATCCCTGATTCTTTATCTATGTGTTTTCTCCTTCTTCCTAGTAATAGCACTTCCAGGTTGCCTTTAGAAAAATCGCCGTTCTTTCTTCTTTTCAACTATTTGATGTGGGTGACTGTATTAGTCAGAGTTCTCAAGAACAACAGAAGCAATAGGAGATAGCTATCTATCTAGTGAGAGAGAGATGTATTTTAAGGAACTGGTTTATGTGATTATAAAGCCTGGCAAGTCCAAAGTCTGCAAGGTAAGCTGGCAGCCTGGGGCCCCAGGGAAGAAGGGCGGTTTGAATCGAAAGGCAGTCTGCTGGCCGAATGCCCTCTCTTTCTCAGGGGAAGGCCTTCACCTGATTGGATGAGGCCCACCCACATTATGGAGAGCGCGGCTTTACTCACAGTCTACGGATTTAAGTGTTCATGGCATCTAAAAATACCTTTCCAGAAACATCTAGAATGGTACCGAATAGTTGGGTCCTGTAGCCTCCCCAGGTTGACACATAATTAACCATCCTCCGGCCTGTGTGTGTGTATGTAGGTGGGAGGAGGGAGGGGGCAGGGAACTCCATTTGGTTGAGGCAACCAGCCCATCACATTCTGTTGGCATGAACCCTGTGACCTTTGCTGAAAACAGGAGGACACAAACCCTTTTTCCTCTCCACTTGAAGTGGGAATATGTGACGGAAGGAACTGATGTGGTCACGAAGAGAGCTTGTGGACCTGCCAGGGCTGAAGGCAGAGTCGACTCCTGCAGATCAGAAACCACGCTGAGAGGCGGAGCCTGGGTGGGTCGCCTGAATCTTGGATTGATTTTGGAGCACCCAGTTATCCAACTCCGTACATTCTCGATGTTTGCTTAAGCCAGATTCTTGCAACTAAAGGATCCTGAATGACGTATCATCAGAGCTTATGATTAGCATAAGAGGTCCTCTGGCACCCAAATTAGTTGTTACAAATTAACTGTTAACATTTTCAGCTGCAGATCAGGATAATGGCCTAAAGCATTAGCCTTTGGAGATGGCTCAAGATATAGACGTTCCACGCCACCAAAGCACTTTCTACCAGTAGAGGGCCCCAAATACCACATCAGTCAAGTGACACAACTGCTGTTTCTCTCAATTAATGGAAAGGTATTTTGGTTCTTGGGCGAGGGAAGAGAGAGGTAATCCGTGAACCGGATCACATAGACATTTTCATCTCCCTGAGAACATATTAGGTCTTACAGGGTTAAAGAAATAACAGATGCACAGCTCCTGCCATGCTCAATGAATACCAGTTAATATTTTCCCGTTGCCCTTCCTAAATGAGGTGTGCAGGTTGCTAATTTGGGGTCAAAGTTCAGATGGAAAGCAAAGACAAGTTAAATGGCTTGCAGGGCCTGTCCCTCACTACTTCCTGTAGGAATGTGTTCACGGGCCTGAAAGTGCAGCTCAAGGCAAAGTGCTTGGAGCCTGGGGGGACAGAGTCGGAAAGCTTGACCACAGAGATGTGAAACATGTTGTTCAGGCTCCCAAGTTCTCCCACTGAGAACTGTGGCATCGTAGCCTATCTCTTGAGCAAGAACCTGAAGACTGGATTAAAGGACATTTAGACAGTACTAGCCACGATGCAGGGAACATGTGGGCAACAAAGGGTTGGAGAAATAGCTCCTCCGTACGCCTGGGTGTGACATGGTGGGGACAGTCCTCTCCTGCTGTTTCTGCATGGGGCACCCTACAAGCACACTTCAGAAGCCTGATCGCCTCTTGCTGTCCAGAACTAGCCCATGGCAAAATAGGGACCCCAAAACATTATATTGTAATATTACCGTAAATGGAAAATCTGCATTCCTTCCCACAGATAGAGGGTATCCATAAAAAGAAGTTGACAACTATTGAAATAAAATATTTGTCTGTGTGGCACTAGAAATCGTTTCCCAAACCAGCCGGCGGTAAGGCCAAGGTACTTCTGGAGAAGTTGACTGAGGGAGCAGAGGTGCTTTCTGCCTACTTTGATCTTCCAGCCTGCCCTCCGGTGACTGATGGGAAAAGACCCGCAGTCTGGGCCTCAGACCCTCCCCGGGGAGACTGGAAAGGAGGCGAGGTGCAGGAGCCCGAGGAGGTGTCATGTGGCGTGGGGGGAGGGGCAGTCATTGCACGGGGGGGGGGGGGATGGGGGGGGGGGGCTCCCAGGCCCCCACGCCTCGCTGTTAGAAGGGCTGAGTCAGCTTAAGGGAGACAGTGGGTGGGGAAAGGGGAAAGGGAGTGCGGTGGAGCCAGAAGGAGAGGGAGCGGGGGTGTTGGAGGAGATAGTTTTGGGGGGGGCGGGGGGAAGGGCTGGAGGCCAGTGGAGAGCACAGGTCACTTGCAAAGAAGGGAGAAGTAGATGGTTTTCTGCACAAGGCAGTCTTAGTCAACGAATGCAGAATAGTGACAAGGATAGGCCCATGGACTTAGATCCTACCTGGTAGAAGCTTTGCCTAATAATTTAACCTCTCTTGGCCTCAATTTAACATAAACCTTTTGAGTAGCGATGATTTGCTTGGGAACTGATCTTGCGTTTTATAATTTCATTTTCTTTTATTTTTGCAGTTTGCAAATGGTCCACGCCAGACTCTGTGGGTCACCAGTACATTCGTAGGTGACAAGGTGTGTGGGCCCTGCCCACGGTTACCAGTATCAGTCCATTTGTTTCCTGATCAGATCTGGTCTGAAGATGCAGAGATGCTTCTCTCTCTCTCTCTCTCGCTCTCGCTCTCTCTCTCCCTATACGTAACGCGACCGTTCAGACAGGCCCAAAGTTTTCAGGAGAAGCTAAAAGCAAGCCGCACACCCAGTTAGTGCTCTCTGGGTCATCTATTTGTTCAGTTCCACCAAATGGGTATCGATGAAGAAAAGAACAAATATCTTAATGATCTGCTTTGTGAGGTGCCCAAATGATTATTATAAGATAGTTCAAAACGATAAGGAGAAACGCCCCCCCCCCCCGCAAAAGGGAGAGAGGCATGGATATGGGATTTAAAATTGTTTTTAAATTTCTGAGCACCCCCTCCTCCCATATACACAGCACCTTCTAGGAAGGATGGTTCTCTGGAAACTCTCATGACGATCCTGTGGTAGGAGTCTGCTGGTTCCGAGGGGCTAGCCTTGCGTGAGAAGGTATTGGGAGATGGACAGTGAGGGTGAGGACTTTTGGAGGGGAGAGATGGGTCAAGGCAGCAGTCAGGGAGGTGATATCAATGTGGGGTCAGGAGGAATGACTTAGGAAAAGACTTGTCCAATGAGGGTTTTTTTTTGTTTTTGTTTTTTTTTCCCCGAAGAAAGACTCTACATCGAGCCCTGTTTGAAGGATCCTCTCTTTATGGACAATCACAATATGCTTGGTTGGATTGGATTTCTTATAAAAGAGTGAAGGGGCCGGACAGAAGCATGGATCAAGGGGACAGCGGACCCCAGAGATTTATTTACACGTATCAAGAGAGGTCTGGCTCAGAGAACTTGGGCCCTATCTGCCTTTAGAAGTTCTGCTAGTGCAAAGCCAAGCGAAAATCAACACAAATATCAAAGCGGGTTGGCAAAAACTGTGGGGTATATTAAAACTTCAATGCAGAATCTCATTTGTGTCAAGAATCTAGGTTTGAGGCCCTTCACGGGCGTTCTGACCCATTCCCAGCCTCAGACCTGCAGTCACAGAATCTCGAGCGGGGGAGCCCAATGGGACTCCAGACTGGTCCTTTCCATTTGAACCCAGCCCCTGCTCTGGAGCCCCAGGCTTGGCTTGAATCCTTCCATCAGCACTGGCTCTCGCTGCCTCCCGAGGTGGCTCATTCCATTTTAGAACACTTTCCAATGGTTAGAAATAGCTCCCTGCCATAACAGCTTCCTGGAGTTTGACAAGTGTTTGCTCAACATCATTATCCAAAGAGCACTACTTAGAGACAGAGACGGACCAGCTCCATGAAACACGGCTGATAGTAACCCTCCTTCAGTGAGAGGTTGGGAGAGGCTTTTTTATCATCCCAAACCTCCTCCTTCATGAACCCATGTTCTTGAGACTTTTTTTTATCCAGGCAACAGGGTCAATGAGTCAGCCTGACTCCCTGATCATAGCACACTGCTGGAGACAGATGTTTACAGCAGCTTTCCCATGGAGGAAGGATGCGAGGCAGGTATTCCCCAACGGCCTCAAAGCGGTGGGGGGGGGGGACCGCTTTGAAATCCCCTTGGAAACTCCAAGCCATCCAAGGGGTTTATCAAAATCCTTTAACATTTTTCTTCGAATTTATTTTTACTTAAACCCTGAAAAGGAGAGGTTGGGAGGAATTGTTTAGGGAGATAGGAATTGTGAAATTAAACAAAAATGAGGTATCTCCAGTAGTAACATTTAATACTTACATAGTGCTGGGGACCTTGGCATGTTCTTTGCGTACCTGTTAACTCATCCAAACCTCCCAGCTACCCCATGAACTAGGTCCTGTGACCATCCCAGTTCACACAAGCAACTTGTAACAACTTGCCCAGAGTCACGTGGTTACTAGGCGCCCGAGAAAAATCTCTTGAAGTCCCCGCTGAATCTACTTCCTCTTCAAAAAAGTTACATCAATGGCCTTATGATTGAGACATAAACTCCCCGAGGAAGTGTCAAATCTGTTTTGCTGTTCTCTTGAACACATGGTTTCCTGTTGATAAATGTCACACATTTATCATTTTATTTGCTTAAATTTCGGGCTTTATTTACTAAGACCATGATTTCATGAGCTAAGGGAACTCTTTATTGTGCTGAATAAATCGATCAAGTAAATTTTGCTCTGTTTATATCTATTTTCCCTTCTAAAAACCACCACACTTGCTTGTGCAAATTGTACTGAAATAAAGACTCAACTAAGACTGTGTGGCCATAAAACTCCACCCTCTAATTCAAAGCTTTCCAAACCTTAATATGAATGTGACTCACCTGGCGGTGCTATAAAAATTCAGATTCTGGGGGCACCTGGGTGGCTCAGTCCCGTAAGCCTCTGCCTTCATGACCATGGCAGGTCATGATCAGGCTCCCTGCTCGGTGGGGTGTCTACTTCGCCCTCTGCCCCTCCCCTGCCCCTCATGCTCCCTCTCTCTCTCTCAAAGAAATAAATAAAACATCCTTAAAAAAAATTCAGATTCTGATTCAGTAGGTCTGAAGAGGAGCGTGAAATCCTGTATTTCCACAAGCTCCCGTGTTGACGTCAGTAACACCATCTGGAAGGGGTACTTGAGTTGGCGAGGGACCAGCCAGCTCAGAGAAACCACCCATCGATCCAGTTGTTTGATCTACAGATAAAAACAAGCTGAGTCTACTTTTACCATTTTGGCCAGTTGTATTATTATTCGAGTACCTCTTTTATGGTATTAGATGGGGCATCTAGGAAAATCAACAAACTAAATGATGTCATAATAAATTAATTAATGTATTTCTATCCAGTTTCCACTTACCTTAATATTATACTACTCAGGCCAAACTTTTACTTAGAGGAACGTGTCTGCCTTGACTATATAAATAAGTTCTTCCTATCAAGAAAAACAAAAGCAAACCGAGTTCATTTTCAAACAGGCTGAGCTTTTATTTCTGTGAACAGTAAGAAAACTGGCCAGAAGCCTGATGATTCCTTCAGCCAATCAGAATAACGTGACCATAAATGTCCATAAATTCCCCCCTCCGTGAATCTCTGCCTTCTTTACTTTGTTGTGGGGACGTGTATCTTGTTTGTGCCACAAACTCTGCCTTTTATGTCTTTACTCTTCTCAAAAAAAAAAAAAAAAGAGAGAGAGAGAGAGAAAGAAAGAAAAGAAAAGAAAATCATTTAAGCATCTGCCTTCAGCTCAGGTCATGATCCCAGGGTCCGGGGATCGAGCCCCGCATCAAGTGCCCCTGCTCAGCAGAAGTCTGCTTCTCCTTCTCCCGCTCCCCCTGCTTGTGCTCTCTCTCTGTCAAATAAACAAATAAAATCTCAAAAAAAAAAAACCCCAAAACTAAGCTCAGTAGAATCTCTCATCTAAAAGTCCATTGTCTTTTACGTTAAAAGGTATTAATGTACATGCAGGTTTTGATCACTTTGTAATAATATCTAACACATTTAGAGCACTTAAAATGAGCCAGGCACTCTTCTAAGGGCGTTATAAATATGCTTTCATTTAATTCTCACACAAATCCAGGCAGGTAGGTCTCCTTGTACCTGCTGCAGAGGTGCAGTGATTGAGGTCCCAAGCCGCTAAGGATCTAGTCACTCAGCGTGTAAGTTGCAGAGCTGGCTCTGAACTGAGACAGTGAATTGCTTCTTGCATCTGACAAGGGGCCACCTTCTTCCTGAGCTGGCATGTACTAACTAATTGAGCCTTCACTTTTCCAAACCCTATTACGTGTAGGATCTCATTCAATTCTGATATCCACACCTATGAGAGAATTACTTTTCTTATTCACATGCACAGGTAACTGCTTTGTTTCTAAAGCCTGTGTTCTTTGCACAATATCTTGGTATCTCCACCTTCTTAGTGATCGAGATGGTTGGCTGCATGCTTTTTTTTTTTTTTTTTTTTTTTATAACAGAGAGCCCGTCTGAAAGCTTTGCAAAGCACAACCTGGAATACTGCGCATACCCGTCTCACTGGGACACTCTCTAGAACCATCTAGTCTGGCTCCTAATTTTTCCCTCTGCCAAGTGACCCCACTCCCACTTTGATGGTATATCACCTTGCCCTTTGCTTAGGCACACTTCCTCACAGTCTGCCTCCCCACACCCTGTCCCCACCCTGTCATCCAAACTGTCCTTCTGGAAGGACCTTCTTCCTCCGCTTTGAGAATCCAGCTCCCACTTTTCCTATAAAGCAAAATTAAGAACTTGGGGCCTTCCCTGACTGGCTTCCGCCCATCGAGACCTTTCCAAACTTAGAACTCTCTCAGCACTCTTGAGGAGTGAGTTCGACAGATTTTTCTATTTGGAGTCTCCAAACGTATCTCTCTTCAAAAATTTCGACTTCAGCTAAATCCATATGGATTTGGAATTGAACTACTCCACTCTTACTCATCATTGCCCCCCAGCTACCCTTGACTTTAGATACTGATCAGGAAGCAAGTTACTTGAAAAGAGTCCATTATCTCTCACAGTCTTTGAATGGAGGCTTAGAGCTTAAGTCTGGATCTCAACAATCTTCCTTAATTAAATAAAAATTTATGAGTGCCTACATCGTGGCGTGGACTGAGCCAGGCCCTAGGAATAGTGGTGCGCAGGACAGGCATGGCCCCCGTCCCTGGGCTCTACGGGGCCAGTGCAGACAACCCGGTAGAGTGGTTGGTGGCAATAGTCAGCTTTGGCCTCTTCTTGCCTGGAGAAACGTTTCTCTTCTTTGGTTCCCCAGACACTTGTGCTGGGGTTCTCTCCTTCCCTGCATCTTCAGCCTAGTGATGCCTGATGCCCCGCTCCTTACTTAGTGCCCTTGGACTTAACGTTTACACTTTCAGTGTGCCATTTTTAATTTTTGCCCATTTCCACTTATCACCTCAAACTCTTCGTGTGTCTAAAACTGAGCTCTTCCCTTTCCATCCTAGATTGGAAGCAGTGAACAAAATAAAAGACAAAATGAAATTTCAAGTGGAAAGAGGTCCACGTTGGACTTTTGGGCCCATCTGGCCATTTTCCGAACTCAGAGACTTAGCAACTGTGCTGTGCTTCTTCTGTGTCTATCCATCTTCATAATTAGGTTGGAAGCTCCTTCAAGGTAGGGAGCACATCTTCTACCATTCCATATTTCCAGGGCCGACTCCAGAGTCTTACAGGAGCTTTGTACACATTTGAGGAGGTGTGTGACAAGGACACAGAACTGGAAATGGCCTTTGTTGTTTCTGTGTGGACTCACCTGACACTGGACTGTGGAGCCAGGACTACGTGGCTAGCAAATTACAAGATCAAACATCTTTAACCTTTTCTGATTGAAAGGAGTTTGAATTTTGCCCTGATGGTTTTTTTTAAGATTTTTTTTTTTATTTGAGAGAAAGAGAGAGAGAGAGGGAAGGAGGGAGAGCACAGAGGGAGAGTAAGAGGGAGAAGCAGACTCCCCTCTGAGCAGGGAGCCCGATGTGGGGCTTGATCCCAGGACCCTGGGATCCTGACCTGAGCTGAAGGCAGACGCTTAACCCACTGAGCCACCCAGGCGCTCTGTCCTGATTTTTGATAGACAAATCAAAACAGTAACATCCATGCTGCCCTTCCCCATCTCTTAGGAATGGCAGGTGTGTTCAGAAAAACAACAACGGTGTCATCATCAACAATAGAAAGGCAGAGAGAGAGAGAGAGAGAGAGAGAGAGAAAGACAGAGAGAGAGAGACAGAGACATTAGCCTCAGCTTGAGACCATCACGTGTGCTTTCCCATCTTTTTTTTAATTAGGGTTACTGCCACCTACACTAACCACAGCTTAATATCATCTCAAGATGAGTAGCCTACATTTGAAGGGTTCTTGACAATTACTTAGCCAGACTGTCTTCCCTTCTGAATGCTGGCGTGTTCCGTGAACATCTCTCTTTGAAGTCAGCAAGCATCTGGTCCGTGATGAATCACAAGGCCTGGCTTCCTTAGGACACGGGGCTGCCAAAGCTCTCCCTGCTGCAGAGCCTGGAAACTCGCTTGACCCCATTTTTTCCTTCCCTTTATTTCAGCTCTTGCCTCCCCCAGGCCCCGCACCAGTGTGGCGTATTAGCACCAAATTCATAGCAGCTAAAGGATCTATGGTTTGAATGGTGCTTGGTGTTTCAGCGTTGCGGGCAGAGGACCCTGTTCCTGAACGTAGAACAACGTGGGATCGTTGATGCCTTTCTCACCGATGTGCATTGCTGGATGAACATCAATGCTTTACTTCTTTTTTCTCCCTGCTTCCACTCATCCTACTTTTTCCTCCAGTAAACAGAGGAGACAGAGGGGATGACTTGTTTCATGTGGCTGTAGGTCAGGACAAGGGGAGCACTGTGTGCACACATGTTGTCGCGGAGGTCGCGGGGCTCCCGATCCTCGTAGGACCGAAACTTCTGTCTGTGGGAGCCACGCTTCCACGCACTGACTGCTCTCTTGCATTAAAGTCTTTCTCTGCTGTTATCTTATGGAAGATGGTAGGATTCTGGGTGCCAGCGGTGAAAACAGAGGTGGCTTAGTAAACAGGGTGAGGGACAAGAGGAGCTCTCCAGGTCACCCTGAAAACCAACCACAGTTTGCTTTTCCCTTGGGTTATAACTCTGAAGGCATAGGTCTACGGAGACAACTTTCTCATCTTTCATTCTGTGCCCAAAGAGCTCGCACGGTTTCCTGCCATGTTCATATCCCTCAGTGAGGAAGCCGGGACACACCAGTCTGTTCTGGTTCAGGCGTGCACCTGAAGACTGATTCTCTCCTGGGCTCTCATTTCAAAAATATTTATTGACTTTTGGGCAAGTCACTATCATTGCAGTGGCAAGAGAGAAGAAAGCTTTAGGATACAGTGATGAAGGGGATATGGGTCCCATCAACTAGAAGAATGCAGGCAGGCAGGTAGAATCTATGGGCTAACAGCATGGACTCTGGAATCAACTTCTGGCTCCACACACATTAAGGATGTGGGCATGGAGCAGTTACTTCATTTTTCTGAGCTTTTGGCTTCCCGTCTGTAAAGAGGTGGTAACAACAGAATGTACTCTATATGCTTCTATGAGGATATAGGTGATTCATGAAAAGGATGTCCCACAGTATCTGACACAGAATTTCTGGATGAATATCAGTTCCTACTGGTGTTATTATTACTATAAGCAAGGCAAAATTGCTAAGAGAGCCAAGAGCCTGAGGGTTGCTTCTAGCTTCAGGTGTCATGGAAAAGTTTAGGGAGAAGCTGCCTCTTGGCGTGGAACAGTTTAGCCTCTGTTAGTGGGAGAGAAGACTCACGTTGACCACCTGCCCTTCACAGGGTGGTCGTGCAATGCCCTGGATTTGGCAGGTTTCCTGGCCGGAGGGTGAGCTGGTGTTCTAATGCACGGGACCGAGCATTGATTAGACCCAGCTCTCAGTGCGAGCCCAGCTGGGCATCATTTCTTCTTTCCTTTGTGGTTGGGTCCCCATAGAACAGAATTCTTTCTCTCTCCTACCGTTTGCTGACAGGCTGACACTTTGGGCCAGACGTGACAGAGGCTCTCCCAGTGTCCACCGAACACAAGATGGTGCAGATCTGTGGAGTTCCGACAAATACCTTGACAGTTATGTTTTTCAGCTTCACCTCTTTATGTGAAAGGGAGAGTAGGGGCTTCTTTCAGCTTTTTAGTAATTCAGCCCACGAAAGTACAATTCACTAAGGGCCAAAGATGCAAGGAATACATTTTCTCCTCTAGGGTCCATGGGAATACATTTTGCTCCTCATCCAAAGGAATCTGGGGGATGTAGGCAAAAATTCCCTAAACCAGAGGTAAGCATCTCAAATAATGTAAAGATCTTCCACAAACATGGTATTGGTTTAAGCCTCTGAGAGGGTCTAACAATGTTTGATAAAAGAAATAAGTATTCAATATTCAACCCTCAACTCTACCCTAGTAGCTGGAGAGTTCCATTTTGTTTTATTTCGTGAAATATTTTCAAGGATTCTGTTCAAAATTTTCTTTCTAGTATAGCTTCTTCTTTAAGAATACAGATTTTGAAATGTCAATAGAATATAATTCCTTTGATTTAAAATTACAGTCTCAATCCTCAGCATATATTTTTAAATGATACCATACAGTATCACCGAATTATTTTTCATTACAGACGAGATTTGTTACAGACACGTTAGTTGCTTTCAAATCACTGAAGAAGTGGATTTTAGCCTTAGAATTACAGAATTTGAGAGCCGAAAAGCTTGAATTAGATCAGTACAATGGAACAGCTATTTAAATGTGATTAATATACTGTCTTCCTCCATTTTATACCACTCTCGAAATGAACCAATATGTTGAGACTAAATGTAGCCCTCCTATCTTTACTCTGGCCTAGTAATAATATCACTTATTAATATACTAGCTGTATATTATCTATAATACATTATACAATTACTATATTTAATTTATGATAATTCAGAGTAATAATAATCTGTGATAGAGTCTTAATCTAAAAAGGACACAAGATTCTGTGGCTGGGCCATTTGGCCCTGGCCTCAAGCTTGAGAGGGATCTCAGATTTTAGCCACAATTAATTTGAGAATTGAATGAAGAGGAGCCAGATGAGACCTCTGTTATAAATGTTGATTCTAAGTGAAACTCACTGTATTACACCTGTATGGTACTATGGTGTAGTACTGTAGTATTAGTACTATGTGTTAGTACTGCATGTTACTACTACAATTAACACTCCCCACATCGTAGGGGAGAAGACAGATCCAAGGACGGTGAGCCTCACAAGCTGTAAGTGGCCAAAGCCTCACTAAGGCTCTCACTACCTTAACATCCTCGTTTCCCCCAGGTTGTGGCCTTGTTTTTATTCTAGAATATTTATTGAGAGCCCACCAAATGCCAGGCACTGTTTTACACCCTGGAGATGCGGTAACGAACAAAACTGAACAAAAAGTGCAGTTTACAATCCAGGCCTGGCCCCAGTTTACAGAGCCTGGAGCCCACAGGCTGGTTTTCCAAAGGCTGACTTCTCTAGCTCCACGTCCCTTCCTATATTCGCCCTGCCTTACCACCTGAGATCCTTGACTCACCAAACCTCGGGGAGACCAGGGGCGATGAGAAAATTTTGTCCTGTCTCATCTGTAACGAGATCAAACCAGAAATACCTTCAGTGTTTTTAGTTTCCTAAAAAATAAATCACAGACCCGGTGTCTTTCTCATCTCCTCCGGACAGGAGTCTTCTTCAGCCTCTGATTTATCAACGTCCCTTTTTATAAATTTAGCAATCTTCTTCACAAACCTTAAAATACCCAAATGTTCAAAGATTTAAACAATGTAAAGGCAGTACGACTGTTTGCTCTCGCTTGATGTCTTTTTTTTTTAAACTGATGACTTAAAACACTGTTTTATTTTGATTTCAGTTGGTATTTAATGTGATACTAACACAATCTGTAATAATAGTTAAATGCACTGAGCACTAATTACATGCTAGACGTTACACTAAACAACTTGCACTATCTCGTGTTGCAAAATAACCTTAGCATTTTCCCCAAGTTAAAGATGCAAATTTTGAGAGGTGGAGTAAATTGCCCAGGGTCACAGAGCCAGCAGATCGTTGATCTGGGGTTTGAAATGAACTCAGCCAACTCCAGAGACTGAGGCCTAGGCCACATATAACCCTCTGCTTTCTGTCCCGGAAAGTTACCCTGCTCCTGGCAGTCACTGGGAATATTATTTCACAGGGCAGGGGCAACATTCCACATACTTTTTGACCCCATGACATTAGGGCATGGTCAGCTTCCCAAAAATGCTTCCTAATTAGAAGGAGAGAGATTTCATTTTACCAAACAGAGTCTTAAGTGAGCCATGAATGCCAAGGTCAATGGTCAGGTGGAATTCACAAAAATATTTTTATTACTTATTACTTAATAACCATTAACTGTCTACCAGAGGAATTCATCTTGAAAAAGACCACCAACATTTAATAAGTTATACGCTATGGCAATTGCTTTTTCCGTATGTTCAAATTAGTTGGGTAGGGTGTTAGTTTTCATCTGACTTTTAATACATAAAGCATAAAACAAGCATAAGGTTCAAAGTGCAAATTCTTTGGACATCTATTTTTGGGGAAAAGGCCAAGAACATTTTTCTCTCTCTGCTAAGGGTTTCCTAAATAGGGGTCTTGTGAGTCTGTTTCTTTACCAAAGATTCAAGCCAAATGAAATATTACTTTAGTCAGGCTATATTTACAGTTCATCTCACTGCCTGGTTTAGTCCCACTTTGAAAGTTTAACAAAAATCGATAGCTCAAAAGGTCTGTGTTTAAGTAAATGTGCAAACCGTACAGGTAACTGTGCGTGTATGTGCATATATATTTGGTTACATTTGGCCTGACAAAAACGAAGCTGCCCTGTGAATTTGGTTCAGTTGCAAAAATGAATACAGATTTTATTCAAACGTCTGCAAATTAATAGGGGCCATTTGAGGTTCATGCAGTTCCCGTGCTTTGTACCGGAAGAGAGAACAGCCCATGTTAGAGAGGCTTTGGGGGGGCACAGGGAAAGCACAGCAGTGGATCCCAGACAGAGCCCACGGGGCGAGGGCGGGGGCACAGTGTCTCAAATCCATGAGTACTTGCTGAATCGATGAACCAGGATGATACAATCTATTTCTCTTTAGAAAGGGGGAGGTGGCACCTGGGTGGCTCAGTTGGTGGAGTGTCTGCCTTCGGCTCAGGTCATGATCCCAGGGTCCTGGGAAGGGTCCTGGGATTGAGCCCCCCCCCCCCCCCCCCCCCCCCATTGGGCTTCCTGCTTAACAGGGAGTCAGCTTCTCCCTTTCCTTCCCGCTTGGGCTCTGCCTGGCTATCTTTTGAGCGTCTCTGTCTCTCTCTCTCAAATAGGTACACATCTTTAAAAAATTTTTTTAAAAATTTAACAAAATAGAAAGAGGGAGGTTTTGATAAGTTTCTGATAAGAAAGTGCTCTTTTTGCTGTGAACTCTATGAAAGGATTTCACAGTTTCCCCCCAACAATCTCTGGGACTGCCTTGTCACTCCCCACTAGGACATCCCACTTCCTGTTTCTCTTAAACCTGCTCAGATGACAATGAGCCAGAGGTTGCGGAGAGTGGGGATCCAGTAGATCCAGGCAGGGACCTCAAGGGTCAATCTTGGTGGATTCTGCCTCCAGAGCAGTGCCAGAAATTTTCCCGCTAAGGAATTTCTGACTCAGTGAGTCTCACGGAGCAAAGGGGGTTAGGGGCTGGGGCGAAGGGAAGGGAAGGAAGGTCCCGGCGAAATGCAAATAAGAAAATGAAACTTAGAAGTTTCATTTATTTTTTCCACAAACTTATTTTTGGAAAAACTAAGGACTTACAAATTTAGCTTTTAAAATAAAACAACCACAAACTCCGTATGGGTACAATCTGCTTTAGTATTCTGTGTGGCACTTTTTTTTTTAAGGTTTTATTTATTTATTTATTTGACAGAAAGAGACACAGCGAGAGAGGCAACACAAGCAGGGGGAGTGGGAGAGGGAGAAGCAGGCTTCTTGCTGAGCAGGGAGCCCGATATGGGGCTGGATCCCACGACCCCCGAGATCATGACCTGAGGCGAAGGCAGATGTTTGATGACTGAGCCACCCAGGCGCCCCTGTGTGGCACTTTTCAATAGCTACACACACACACACACACACACACACACACACACACACACACACACATACACACAGTCTTTGTATCAGCCACCCACAATACCTTGAATGCTACAAAGCTGCCTTTAGGGTTCTCAGTTAAAATGGGTATTGGGGCCGTAGTTCTCTGTCAAATAAATAAATAAAATCTTTTAAAAAAAGAAATAGATCAAAAGCTAAATAGGATGCTCACTTTGGCAGCACGTATACTAAAGTAGAAATAACGCAGAGAATATTAAAGCAAAAATTCTACCACGGAATGGGATCTGTCATGTCCATTGTAACAGGATGAGGGGGTAAATGTACTTAGACACTTGTCAGATTTCAACATTTCCCTTGAAGTGGTACAATATTAATAGAAGTGGATGGAGAATATGTAAGGATGTATATTGCAAACCTTGGAGCACCAGCTTACACATAATGCAAAAAGATACACTAAAACAAAAGTAGAGAAATTAAAATGACATTTAGGAAATATTCAAATAATACAAAAGAAGGCAGGAGAGAAGAGAGAGAGCAAACAAAGGCAACAAACAGAATAAATCCTAAAATAGTAGATTGAAATCCAACCATATCAAATATGACATTAGAGGTTAAGGGACTAAAAAAAATAAACGGGGATTGATTGCTCTTCCTAAGTGCTCTGTCCCCCAAACTCCTTTTTGACATCAATCACTATGAAAAATAATAGTAGCCAATCTCTTCTTTTCCTGCTGCCTGAAGACCAGCTGAATTTAAACTCCTCTCTTGTTAGTTGCTAGCAATTTGTTTCTTGTCACTAGAAATGGGTAATTACTAAGTGGTTCCATCGGGCAGCAGCCTTCTGGTTCTCCAGAAACTAGAAATCTGGCTTAAATAAACTGTTGGAAAAGCTACAGATCTGAACAACAAACAATTCTTCAAGTGGTTAATGCTGTTGCCTCTTGCTTCTTGCAAACCCATCAGAAAAATATCAAACCCACATGATCTGGAGAGGAAGGAGTTAGTCAGATAACGAGATTTGGAGCTAAATCTTTAGCAGATGGAACTTAAGGAAACACGTCTCCCACTCATTCTTAGCTTATTCTGTTTACCCAAACACTCGGATCCTAACTTAAATTTTAATGGGCTGCACTGAAGAATTAAAACAAAATCATATGGCGCCATCCCACTGAGTCCCTCTGCAAAACATCCCACGTGAGGTGTGCTCATTTTGTGTTTGTATTTGTCCTTAGCTGTTCTTATTTCATCGAGTGAACAAGATGAAAAAACAAATATGCCATCTATTACCCCATGCACTTGGAAGTGACACACTCACCCATCCACACAACTGAAGTTTTGAACTGTAGGGGAAGGGAGGGTAAGAAAATTATGTGTCTTCTCGGGCTACCTAAGAGTAAAGATTTTTCTTAAGCATGGTATCTTACATCCTAACATTAAACGTGAGGGATTTATGGATTGTCTGAATACTGGGGACAATGTTCTATCTCTAAAAACTCATCTCAATTCATCATTCTTTCCAGTTGTGGGTGCATTGACAGCTCAGGTGTGTCATTAGCATAGTTTTCAAAACATGTGTGTTTTCTGAAGGATTGGAAGCATTCATTCATCATAAAAGCCCAAGCAGAGTTTATCGCGTACCAACATCCATGTGAGAAACATTTACTGGGCACCTGCGAGCCCCGGGGCATTGTGATAGACGCTGGAGATACGATGGTGAGCAGTCAGAGGCCCTGCCCTTAGCCGGGTGAGTGAGAGAGGGGGCTGTGAATGAAATGATCACACATACACATACTACTACAGACGCAAGTTAAGTCCTACCTGAGGAAGGTTGGATGCTAGTAGAGCGTAGTTGGGAGTGGGTCAGGGGGTCAGGGAAGGCTTCTTTGAGAAATCCACCATCCCAGAGATCTGAAAAATCTGAGTAGGAGTGACCCTTCCCCCGACAAAGGCTCCTGACAAAGGAAGCCCAAAGCTCTGAAAGTCTCTGTTGCACAATAGACAATATGCCCGTCTGGGTGTGTTTTTTCCTTTCAAAGACACACTGAGGCAGAGTGGCTGCTTAGATTACAACAGGAGTTTAGGCACGGCTGATGCCACAAACGTGCCAGAATGTAGAGATGTTCATTTCTTCCATAGCAGTTTTGGGGGTTTTTTTTGTTTTGTTTTGTTTTGTTTTGTGGTTTTTGGTTTCTGGGGTTTTTGTTGTTGTTGTTGTTGTTTGTTTGTTTTTTTGAGATGGATTATTGACACTAAAGTCAGTGGAGTTTTCTGGGAGATGAGAGAAATGAAGGCCAACAGGGCATGGGAAAAATCTACTTTAATCTTATGGAAATAACCCTGTGCTCCCATTTCCCCCATCTCTACCATTAAGATTTACCTTTTGGTCAACAATCAAAATCCTACTTACTGAGTAGGATTGAGTACTGTTTTGTGTGGGGCAAAACAAAAAAACAAAATAAAACAAAACAAAACACAAACAACACAGAGAATAGCTTTCCAAACCCCTAACACTTCATTTTACTGGGATGTTTCTCCTCGTCCAGAAGGATCCTCTACCCAGACGCATTTTCCATCCGCATGGAGTCTGGGAACAAATAAAATAATGTAACGCTTTACCCCAAATTCCAAACCCATACCGAGTTCTGGTGGATGGAAACTTTTCCTTCTCAGAGTCTGAGAAGCCTTCCTTCCATACGCCACTTTCCAAAAAGAGGGCTTTAAAAGGCATGAGTGAGGTATAGGGACCTGCCGAACTTTGTACCATGTACACATTCTGTTACTAGAATAGAGGGTAGAAATTCCTACACCAACAGTTGCCTGAAACATTTTTAGCAGAGCCTCATTCCAGGAAAAGCCTCTCTGTGACTCAGAAGCTGCCTTCCCTTATAAAGTCAAGGTTCTCCAGAGTGGTATTTTGACTACTTTTGGAGGAGGAACTGCCTGCATCCAGTTGTCTGAAGAAGCCAGAGTTTTCTGTCCCTCTATACCAAAAAAGCCCTCCATGGACAAATATGTGCGCAAAATGCAGCCCTCGCCTGCATTCCTTCAGGTCAGTGGAGAACCCGTGTTACCAGCATCCATGGCGGGTTTTTGGATAAAGTTCTCGTTGTCATGGACTCAGGAAGACATATTTTCAATTGTTCTATTGTGAATGTTAAGCCTAAGGTGACCAAAGACTCTGCATGTAGATTTGGCGGGTTCCTTCCCTGAAAGAAATCACCTATATCATAAGTTCTTGCTGCAGAATCAGAAAGTTCATTAATTGCACAGATCTGATCGCACAAATATAGAATGAGATATTGTGGTTAGTCCAGTATTCTGGATAAATGAGAGTTGCTAAATCTGACATATCTGAATGAACAGCTCTCAGAGACTTACATGCAAGCTTAACATACAACATATGAGTTAAATACAACTTATTATATATACAAAGGTGCTGAAGTGAATATTTGACTTCAGAAGCACTTGGCAGGATCATGCCATGCCTTCAGGTCACAACTGGAAAAATCCCAATTACTGTTGTATGTGACATCAAAAAAGCAGATATTATCTGGGCACTCTGGTCGTTTGAATTCTGGGTAAAGCATAAACTTGCAGTATGATGATCATCCCGACAAAATATTGAGATATCTCATTCAAAAAACTCCGATTTAGGCATATTCCAAGTAGTTTCCCCAAGTGGGGGGTCAGGAAGAAGGAAACCTTGTCAACTGTCTTCCTGTGTGGTGACAATTAAAACGTGTGCAGGTGTGGTGTGTGGACCTTCAGTCTTCTGGCCTGGCTGAAGTAATTCATAGAGATTCAGCCCCCTCCCTCATACGGGCCTTTATGAGACATGACTTTAAAGGGAGAAAATCATGAAACAAAATGTTTTACTTCATATATTCATCTTCCAGCTCTGAAAGCTTAAGACACAAAAGCTCTTATGTTTCTTTTTGTTTGTGATTGCCAGGATGTGCCGCATTTAGCGATTTGGATTTAAGCAATGTGGGCTGTGGTGAAGATGCACACAGGGATGGAGCAATGCGAAGGGGCAGAAGATTGAAAATTACTAGAATCTGACATTCTTCACAACGGCCCAATGAAGTGGATGTCACATCGTTCCCATCTTTTCAGATGAAAAAGAGCTGGCATGCTGGGTAATTGGTCCAAAGGATGAAAAAGAGCTGGCATGCTGGGTGATTTGGACCAAAGATTGGTCCAAAGTAAGTTGGAAAACTGGTGTTTGAACCAACCGAATTCCAGAGCTTCTCCTTGATGATGCCTGTCATCATGGAGAATGAGAGTCTTGGCCTCTTCCGACTAGCTCGAATTTCCAACCAGCCTTTAAAGAAGGGGGAGCTCCTCGGCGTGAAATTACCCTATAGGGTCTCAATTTTGTTGAAAAAGGAAGTGAATGCCTCGAATTCCAAGTTGCAGCTTTTGGAATTCTTGAGGCATCCAAAGAAATCTCCCAGGGTTCTTCCTGTTTGCTTTCTTTTCTAGGAGCTAAAGCATGTCGGATGCTAAAAAGAGTGTTGTATACACTCTGGGGCCATCCTGGCACACAGCCTGCCCTCCCTCAGTACCTCCCAGGCCACTTTGCTCCTTGTAGGGTCTTCTCACTCAAGCCCCGGGATCTTCTAATGGAACCCTAAGTTCCTAGTGCCTCCCACTTCTCTCTGGACGGCGACCACGTGAGCATCTCCTGACACCTGAGGCATGCCTGAATTAATCCTAATTTAGGTGACAACAGGAACTGTGCCCCTTGACTGCTACTTTATAGTTTTTGAAACACTTGAGCAGTTTATGTCTTTCTGTAAGTGCTATAAGCTCAGGAACCCCACAAAGTGGTTGAGCGGAAGTCACGGTCATTTTGCGAATGGGGAAACTGAGGCACAAGTCACGTGCCCCACACTTTCCTTTTGTGAAAACTATCAACCTCTCTGGCCCATTACCTCACAGAGGCCATCAGGAGAGTTTATATTTTAAAAATTTAATAGTCCAGAGATTGGCAGAGGGAAAAAGGACATTAAAATAGGTGGGTCCACACACTTATACTTGTGGGTGACAAAACCAAGGCTGGAGGGGTGAGCGAACTGTTCAAAGCTACACAGAGAGTTAGTGGCAGAACTGAAATAGAAGACAGGCCTCCAGTCTTGTCCAGAGCTTACCTCCCCATGGCTGTGGGTCTCCTACCCGCTCTGTTCTCTGAGGATGTATGCCTGGGACCCATAACCAATGAGAGACAATGATGATTGTAATGACAAGCTGAGAGGTAGCTGACCCCTTTACAGGCTTCCTGGGGCCCCCGTTCATCAGAGGCATCAATCACTTGGCCATTTTCAGTTATTTTTGCCGCTAAAGGCATTTGAGTTTGCAAAACTTGCCCTGGATTTTGAGACACAAGATAGATAACTGGCACCAGGCAGAAATGTCATGTATAGGTTATGCAAGTATAAGGGTCCATTAATGCAGCAGTGCTAATCCCGTTGATTATATTTTCTGGAGCACCATCAGCAAACCCTAGTCTCCAGGCTTTTGTGCTTTTCACCCAATGGTAACGCCTGGTACTTCCTCGCTGAGATGTGGGAAACACTGTTTGAAGGTAAGGACAAAGGGAAGGTGGCATAGAATGTCAGGACCGGACGAACACAGGCGAAATCGCACAAACTTTCACTTTAGAAACAGGTGATTGAGATGCAGAGACGTACAGATCTTGCCACAGTGACTTCCTGGTGGCAGAGTGGGGACAGTGGAATTCCTGCACCAGGGGTCTTTCTTTCACACTGCGGGTGGCTGGTTGTTCTCTGCTCGCCTGTACTAAGTTTTCGCCTGATGTGTGTGCAAATCAGCCACACCGAGAAAACCATCCCACTGTTAGAGCTGTATGTTGCGTATTGGTAGTG
Organism: Callorhinus ursinus; assembly: GCF_003265705.2. Taxonomy (NCBI): domain Eukaryota; kingdom Metazoa; phylum Chordata; class Mammalia; order Carnivora; family Otariidae; genus Callorhinus; species Callorhinus ursinus. The sequence goes on along the minus strand of NW_027397094.1, from coordinate 8,031,209 downwards.
GCGGATTTTGATCAGTCTGATTTTTTAAGGAACGGAGATAGGCAGGAACACTCATCAGGACACTTAGTACAGGGTCACTCATGCTGTACCACAGGTTGGAGAGTCAAGTAGTTAAAGGTACTCAAAGGTCTCTGCAAAGGTTCTCCATAGTACGGGAACTCATTCTCTAATAGCCCCGGTGTCATCTTGCTTCCAATTAATTAATTCAGTGGACAAGACACTCTGTCCTCTCTGTTGTTGGGTTGTTAGAAACATTTCAGTTTCTTGGTGACAGCAAAAGAAGTCTGTTTCCTTGTGACCCATGGGTGCTGGTTCTACCTTCACAAGGAACACGAAGATGCCAGCGGTCCCCCTTCATAGTGCATCATCTGGGCTGCCCCCAGTTTCCCCGAGGTCCTGACTCCCACTGTGTCTTCTGTTGCTCAGAGCCGCGCTCCTCTGTGTGGCCAGGCTTCCGGGCCTCTCCCAACCCTTCCACCCATCACTGGTCATTTCCTTGACTGTTAAAATAGAACACTTCCAAAAATTAAAATAAAATAAAATAAAATAAAACAAAATAAAATAAAATAAAAGGAACACTTCAGGGATCCATGACTTGAGAAACCGATAGGGTTAGTCTCTAAGCTTAGCTTTGCTGAAGCCAAACAAGGATCCAGTTTACAGAAACTTTCTGTGGCTTATAAACAGCAAGAACTGAATGCTTTCCTCTTGGTGAGACTGCTCTGTGACTAGTCCACGGCTTCCATTAGTGGGACAAATGAGTTTCAGAATTACGTTTTACGCCACAAAGTCTGTCAACAGTTCATGTGTCCACACTCTGGCTGATGGTTCCATCTTCGGCCTGCCTTTCCTATGCTGTTTCTCTGAAGTCAGGGATGTGAATAAGGCTACTTCCTTCTTCCAACTTCCTGAGGGGGAACATGGCTACTTCTCTCCTGCCGTAGGTGTTCTACCTTCTCCACATGTCTTTGGGAATATCCTGTTCCTCTAAGAAGGCAGCTGGCCTGATCCTTTGTTTTCACCTCAGGTCTCAGGTCACGCAGACCTGAGTTTGAATCCTACACCCATCCCTCAGTAATGGTGTGACCTTGGGCAAGTTATGGAAACCCAGCTTCTGCTTCGTAATTTAAAGAATGGGTGTGTTATTAGTCCAATTGATGCCTGCTGCATACTAATAGCTTAATAAATCTTTGTTACTGTTGTTCTTCATGCTAGAGTAGCTCTGAAGTTCCCCCAGACCGCTCCTCTGCCTCGTGACCCTCCTCACATGGCCTCCTACATCCCAGGGTCCTTTGCTCCTCCATAGCGCCCTTTCTCCAGGGGGCGAACACTTTCTGTTCCTTAGCTGGGTCCACAACAGTGTTTGACTCTGGCCCAAAGCACTGTATATACATATATATGTGTGTGTGTGTGTGTGTGTGTGTGTGTGTGTGTGTGTGTGTATACACTGTGTATATATATATATATATATGTATATATACATATACATACATACACTAAAATCACCTCCGGGGTTTTCAAAAACCTCAAATGTATATATCCTCCATGGTGTGGCTTTTTTTCTCCTCCAACATACCGGGTTCCAATTCCAAAACACTCCATGGTGGTAATATCAACAATTCTATATTTATTCGCTGTTTTGTGTCTAGAGGATCCACGACTTGATTTCTAGACTAAATAAGTGACTACCAGTCTCCACTGGAGTCCAGCAAATCCACCCATTCACCATGTCATCCACACTCAGAGAATCAGAGAGTTACCAAGTTGGAAGGAACCCCAGGACATCACGTGATTCTGCCCCTTCAGCCCAGCGATTCCCAAACTCCAGCATGGATACAAATCATTGAGGATCCTATCAACAGTAGATTCCATTCTAGATGATTCGTGTAGATGCTCAGCCCTTAAGGAGGTGGAGTGTGACTCCCCATTCTTTAAGTGTGGGCTGTGCTTGGTGACTTCCTTCTGAAAGGTTTAGTATCGAAGGGGCTGGGAGGAGAGTAACTACAGGAGAGAAACCTGACAGACCTCAGCCGGGTGATTGAGACTAACATCAACAGTGATAAGTTCTCTTGATAGCACGTACACTTAATAAAAAGTGATGAGAATGGCACTTGACCTCTGGAATCTTCCTCCCCAAACATATAACCGCAGTCTAACCATGCAAAAAACATCAGACAACTCCCAGCTGAGGGACTTTTTACAAAATACGTGACTAGTACTCCTCAAAACTGTCAAGGTCATTAAAAATAGGGAAAGTCTAAGAAACAGCCAAGAGGAAACTCAGGAGACATGACAACCAATTGTAATGTGGTGTCCTGGGTGGGATACTGGCACAGAAAGGGGACTTTAGGTAAAAGCTAAGGAAATCTGAACAAAGCATTGACTTTAGTTAATAATAAGGTATCGCTATTGGTTCATTGAGTGTGACCAATGTACCATACTAATGTAAGATGTTAATAATAGGGTAACTGGGTGTGGGATATGTGGGAACTCTCTGTACTGTCTTTATGACATTTCCATAAACCTAAATGTGTTCTAAAGTGAAAGTTTATAGGGGTGGTGCCTGGTGGTACAGTCGGTTAAGCATCTGACTCTCGGTTTCGGCTCAGGTCGTGATCTCAGGGTCGTGAGATCCAGCCCTGCATCGGGCTCCCCACTCAGCCACGAGTCTGCTTGAGAGTCTCTCTCTCCCTCTCCTGCTGCCCTTCCCCTTACATGTGCTCTCTCTCTAAAATAAATAAGTAAATAAAATCTTAAAATAAAGTGGAAAGTTTACTTTAAAGGTGTTATTCTGGGATCTTCCCCGGGGATTTTGATTTAGAAGATGTGTTTGAGTGGGAGGGGTTTCAGTTTTTGTGTGTTATTAACACACTCTCTTGATGATTGGGATGCAAGCCAATCATCCGTAATTTGGATGCTTTGAGAACCCTGGGTTCTTCTGAAGGTCCTTGTTTTTGGTGGCACTTTGGACGCTTGTGTCCCTCTCCAGATGCTCTGATTTGATTGATCTGGAATGTGGCCTGGGCATTTGAGGTTTTTGAAAACCCCCGAGGTGATTTTAGTTCAAGGCCATCAAACTTAAAAATCACTTCCTAGACGTGTGCTGTCTAATATGGTAGCCACGCACAGATACTGAACCCTTCCATCACAGCAGAAAGTTCTGTTGGACAGCACTGCTCTGTATCATTGGTGTGAAGGGGATGCTTGTGATCTTCACCAAGAGCCTCTGAGGGGAAGAGTCCCTAAGGATTCGCTATGAGTAATGCATGGGAAAGGCCATGTTGAACCACTAATGAAGATCAGAGTAACCAGCTTGTCCTGGTTGGCTCAGGACTTTCTCAGGCGCTGAAAGTCCCGCACCCTGGAACCCCTTCAGTTAGAGGCAGTGATCCAAGACTTCTGTAAAGAAGGGTTTCGGCCAGGAGGACTCTGCGAGGTTCAAGCCAAGCGGGGATAGGAGGCAGGAGCTGGTGTTGAGACGTTTCTCTCATTGGAGGCAGTTGCTGCCACCAGCTTTGTCCTGGGTGCCCAGGATTTCGTGACGCAGGGACGTTGAATAGTGACGTCACCTGCCTTTGCGTGATGATTTAACCTCTTGCTCCCCACTGTCATGGTTGATGCTGACACAGGCCACTACCCACACGTCTGTGTATGTGCTTGAACTCAGTCTCCGGTCAAACTCAGATGTGTCCGGTCTGAATCCCAGCTCCACCACTGATGAGCTCTGAAGCCTTTTGCAAGAGGTTTAGGTGACCCGAGCCTCCATATACTTCCCTACAAAAGGGAACAGTGACATCCCTTGAGGCTGCTGTGATGATCAGATGAGCTCAGGGATGTAGAGAAAATAGCTCATAGTACTATGCGATAGCAAGCAATGTTATTTGCCCTTTCCTCAGAATGCTCTTGACGTTCAGTGTTTGAAAACCCATTGCTAAGCATTTTCTGTGCTTGATTCGGTTCCACTCAAGAAACATTTACTGAATGTCCCAGGCTCTATGAATGCAAAGATGAAATCAGCTTAGTCTTTGCCCTCAAACGCCTTAGAGTCTAGCCTGGGAATGAGGTGTGTTGTTACAGAACAGCGTGATGAGTCCTGTGAGGGAGGTAAGTGTAGCGTGGTACGGGAGCTGGGGGAAGTATGGGGGGCAGGGGTGGGCACAGGAGACCTACAGGGCCGGGACACCTAACTGAGCTGGGGAGGATGCATAGTGTGGCAGAAGAAGACCTGGGGTGGGGGGTGGGGGTAAATGTAGAAAGGTGAACGGGCGAAGGTCGCCCCAGGGAGAGAACAGCGTGAGCAAAGGTCCTGAGCTGGAAGCTGGTCTGATCCGTCAGTGGAAAAGTCTATCTATCATTCAGTATCATCGGGGCAATGTTGGAGCATAGTACTTGTGAGGAGGGTAGAAAAGGGGGAAGAAGCACGAGAAATTAAGTGCTGTTAAGAAAGACACAATAGAGAGTGTCCTTCTCCTCCAGGGATTTAACTCAGCTCCTAAAGCTCTCTGTTATGCACGGGAAAGCCTCACTTCCCGAGTCATCTTTTGGTGACAACGAGAATGTTGAAGTTGTTCTGGGTCCAAAACCCAGCAGGGTGCTATTCTGCAGTCCAGCAGGTATTCTGTGCTTTCACAAAAGCAATGCAATGAAATAAACATAAAATAGAGCACTCTCTTAACCTTGAAACAGATTACACATTCTAGACACTCTGAAAAGCTTCTAGGAATCCACAGGCTGCCTCTGTTTTCCTCGCTGGCTTAATGGGATCATGGAAAGACAGCTTTATAAAGTGCTCAGATCCCTCTTCTAAGACAGGACCTGGGCACTATCTCCGAAGTGTCTATTAAATGTTAGTAAGTATGCTTAATGTTAACATCATGCATGGAAATCCTCTTTTTTTTTTTTTTTAACTGAGAAACTGTTACAAATGCCTTGGTGTGCAACAGGAAACATCTGTGTATGTGCTGGGACAGGCTTGCCACACGTGCATGCTCCCATCCTAATCCCAAAGCCTAGGGGCTTGGTAGCTGAATGAGGAGAGAAAAAAAAGGAACTTTGCAGATGTGATTAAGTTACTAATCTTAAAATGGGAAGATTATCCTGTGATTATCCAGCAGGGCCCAGTGGAATCACAAGAGTCCTTCCAAGAGCGAGGCAGGATGGGTAGAGTCAGAAATTGAGATTTGAAGATGGTTCGTTGTCAGCCTTGGGGATGGAGGGGCCACGCGCCAAGGAATGCAGGCCACCTCTGGAAACCAGATGGCTGGGAAATTTTCCCCCAGAGCTGACTTGACCTCAGCCTCGTGAAACCTCATGTGGACGTCCAACCTCGAGAACCGGAATATGATAAATTCTGTTGTTTGAAGCCAGTCTGTTTGTTGTGGTTTGTTAAAGCAACAGGAAGTGAACACAGCGTGTCCTCTTCTTCTGGTCAGGTTTTCCTCTCTGCCTTTGTTGTCTGAGAAAGAGTCTTCCTCACCTGTAGATCCAGGTTCCTCTTACGGAACATCCGAGGGCAGGGCGGTGTCCCAGGCTCCGCCGCTCATTTATTCTCTGCATCTCATAACCTTGTGATAATGTAGGATTATTAAAGGAATTTTTCCTATAAGAAAGCTAAGGCAGGGGCTCCTGGGTGGCTCAGTCGGTTAAGCTGCTGCCTTCGGCTCAGGTCATGATCCCAGGGTTCTGGGATCGAGTCCCGCTTCGGGCTCCCTGCTCAGTGGGGAGTCTGCTTCTCCCTCTCCCTTTGCCCCTCCCCCTCATTCTCTCTCTATCAAATAAATAAATAAAATCTTAAAGAAAAAAAAGAAAGAAAGCTAAGGCAGACAGAGGACACAGGGCTGGTAAGCAGTAGATCCAGAACTTGATCTCTGAACCGAAATCCCTCCAAAAATGTTTGCCTTTGTATAAAGCCAAGGTGTGAGGGCTGATTGTCACTGCATTCCTTCCTTACGCTGCACGTTATTCCTCTCGTGTGTAGCGTGCGAAGTGTCCTCTCTTATGGGAGAGTACTTGGGCCTCTCAGATTTTGAATTAATGAGAAGCCTACTAACATTAAAGCCATCTACTGAGCATTGGCATAACCCCCAAACACCAGCCCTTCCACCTCCATAGGAGGCGTCAAATCAAATTTGCCATGAAGATCCTGTGATGCTCAAGTGAAGAGCAGAGCAGAGCAGAGCCCGGCGAAGGCCTGCAGGTGAAGTGAGAGGGGCTGTGTGCAGGTATGGGCTCCATGCCTTTGTCTGCTTGGGCTGTCTTAAGACAACCCAGCCTTTGGATCTGAGATTTCCAGAACCTGGAGAATGTCAAGAACGGGAGACAGGTAGGGTGCCTTTCTCTCACTGTGTCTTCTCAGATGAGATGAACTTTACGAGCTGATTAAAATACAAAATAGCCAGTGAGTGTGATCAGTCTGGAGAAGGCAATTCCTACAGCCCAAATTTTCAATAGCAGCAGAAAATCATCTTCCTTACCAGAATCCGGATGGTATAGCTGTTTGCCAGGATTGACATGGTCTAACTGAAGTCAACAAGGTGATGGGGCTAGAGAATAATCTAGAACTTGTTAGGCAATTATTGAGCACTCACTGTTTACTCAGCTCTAGACCGGGCCCCCGAGAGGATGAAACTTATCCCAGATCTTCAGGGATTGACAATAATAAATCATCATCAGAGAATGTCACCAAGATGGTGTGTGTGATGTGTGTAGAACAGTGCATCTGGAGAGGATTCTTGACTGTGTGCTTAGGGTTTGGAATTTATTTTAGAGTTTTCCTGAATTGCAACCAAGTCATCAGACACTTCTGTTTTGCTAATTGGCTCATAACTCCTTGGATACAGAAGGTAACTGGCCCCTTGGCTGGAGATTTCTTTGTGCACACACATACTCAGGCGGTGCTGCTTTCTCTCAGTGAAGGGACTTGGATGGGGCATGGAAGTATAAATCTCAGACTCAGACAATGAGACCATTTAATCACTTGCTGAGAAATTTATTTTCAGTTATAGGTCCTCCCTGGTTAGTATCAGAGATGAAGAAAAGAAAGGAGGGGGGACGAGAAGAGAGAAGGAAGGCCAGAAGGGGAGAGGAGTGGGAAGGAGGGGAAGGAGAAAGGGAAAAAAAGGAAGAAACTCATAAGGAAAACGAAATCTTGAGTCTCCCGGTATGTCTGTTTACATCATAGTCTGGTTATGGTCAGGGCCGTGGATGTACTGTACTACAATCAAGGCAGAAACTGATGTAAGAACTAGTAAGGTGAATACCACAACTCTTGCCTTTGGTGTTTAAAGGAATATTCACTTTACCAAGTGACCAAGCATGACACAGACACTGCCCGAGATGGGAAGACAACCTCTAGTCAAATTGCCCTCTAACCAGGAAAACAAGGAACTTTTGCTTCACCTGGTCCCCGGGATCAAAAACCACTGGCTTGGTCCCCCAAACCCAGTTTTATGTTATATCGCGAAGTCTTCATACTTGAACATTCAAACCGTTGTGTGTCCTGGTTGATAAAAACTAGACACGGTTGACAGATTCTGAAAAACACAGAGAAACCTGTTATTATTTATGTAGTCTTAAGCCATCTGAAATTTTCTAATAATCAACAGTGCCATTTCTCCAACATGAATACACGTGCGTGTGCGTGCGTGCCACAGATCCAAGGTACCAGCCCCGGTAACGTAAGTGAATAGCTTGCCATAGCTGTAAAATAAAGCCATTCATTCTGGGACCGTTCTCACGTATCAGCCGTCCAGAAACACTCATGATATCCATCAATAAGATTTCTATTATGAATGTAGTTAGAACCCTGGCTTGGAGGAAGGGAGCAGACAAATGTCAAACGCTGAGGCTACCCACTGACCCCTGGGAATGAGAGCTTAAAGCCAGATTCATGCCCGTTGACTCCCTGTCTTTGAGAAATGCCTGGGTCACCTGTCTCTCTCTGTCACCTGTCAAATGGGTCAGCAGGTAGAGAGGAGGGTTGGAGAGACCCCCCCCCACCCTTGAACACGCCCCTTTCTCTCTCAAACTGCTTCTGTAACAGGGCGCTGTGTGGAGCCTGGTCAAACGGTGGCCCCTCATCATTCTGCTAAATCACTCGGTGACATATGGTGGACATTTCCCATGTGCCCAAGGACTAAAGTGGTTAAGGTCATGCTGACTCCCAGGCTCCTCTGGGAAACATGGGCCCATCAACCCTGTCTGCACTTCAGTTCCTATTTCCATTAACACCACATGTGGACTCGATTTAGAAACACAGCGTGACGCCCATTAAATCACGGCGCTCTCTCTCTATTTATGAACAGTTGAAGCAGTATCTTCATTGCAGTCCACCTTTGTAGAAGAGTTTTTTGCAGTCCCTACTTCTCGAGGCCACTCCTCTCCGTGCTCAGGTCGTGAGGAAATGCCCTGGAAGGCCAGCGCAACAACAGGAATGTGCAGCCCGGGCCTGCCTCCGCCCCGGGTGCACAAGCTCAGTGTCTCTGGGCATCTCAGCAGGTGCTCTGGAGGCTTGGGCTGTTTATCTCCCGCAAGCAGCTGAGCTGCCTCCCGTTCCTTGAGCAGAGCAGTGGAATGCAGTGGAAGAGACCCAGACCTCGGGCCACACAGATTAGAGAGTTTTGCGCTGAGGTCCCTATATGGTTGTGTTAGCCTGAATGCCGGGCCCAAGTCTGTCTTCGTTCCTTGTTTGGGAAGCAAGTGGGAGGGAAGCAGGCCAAGGGGCTATATAACCCTTCAGCGTTCAGCTTTCCCGAACACCACCCAGAGCGGAGGAGCCCAGCCAAGCATCGTCAGGGTAAGTGGCACGGACCCAGGGATGTGACTTCCCCGATCCCAGCAGCTCTGATATTACTCAGGACAACCAGACGTCATCTACGGAGATCTGGCTGGGCTGGTGCGCTCTGAAATTTCTGAATGAACACTGTAGTAGTGAAAGACTGTAGCTCTTAGCTTCTAATTACCGAGCGTTGCAGGTGGGTGTGGGGGAGGAGGGCAAAAGGAGATGGAATGGAATCTCTGTGTCACTCTCTTTATCCTAAGTCAGCAGCCCAGATCTTGCAGGGCGTTTCAGAGATGCAATCTAGCTATTTCCAGTAAATCATACATTTATTTATACTGAGACACTGGAAACTCCAGCACTTGTTTGCGGTTAGGTTTGGTGTGGGGATTTCTCACTGGACTGTGTTTTGGGGGCAGCCAAGGTGCCTGGAAGTGGGTTTTAGAAGTGAACACAGTCTACTTGCCTGGTCTTTGCTGTTGACTATGTGTGCGTTTGCCTCTGGGTTCCTAGGCTCTGACTGGTAGTGGCTTCTGTAGGAAAGGCACGTCCCCTGAGAATGTCTGTGCATTTATACTTCAGGATGTGCATCGCACGGTTCCCTGGTCATTTGTCACAGAGTGCTGCAGGAAACCCACGGCATCTTTCTCTGTGAATAAAGAGGGAGGGAGCAGGGCGTGCATCTGACAACTGCTCTCGCATCTCAGCCTATGGGAAGTCTGGTTTGCATTTCTCTCACCCCGGTGAAGCGGGCAGGACTGCGGAGCCAGCCCTGCCGCCCCAGGCTGAGCTTCAACTTCGCTGTAAATCAGGGCTTGGCTTGCTTCAGCCCAGCCTGGAGTTTTCAAGCTGAGATTTTCCTTCCATTTTGTGATCCATGACTAAATATGGTTTGCTTTTCAAGATGGATGAGCTGGGAACTGTAGTGTTCCCCCCAACCCCCCACCCTCTCCCCCGCCCCGCCACTAACTACTCATTTTTGGCACAAGATGCACTGGAGGCAGTTGGAGCAACCCCCCTGACCAGGGGGCAGTTCCAAAAGCAGACACTCGAGTGTGTTTTACCTAATTAGGAAATGCTTTGCTCCAAACCTCCAAACCGAGCTGCTCATTCAGGTTATAGATAAGGGTTGTAAATCACTGAGCCAACTTCCTTCTGGGAACACAGAGACTTCTTCTCTAATGACAGTGCTCATCCGAGAGATTAGAAAATCCCTTCTGGACATTTTTTTTGCCAAATAAAAACTGAATTTACTGAATTTTGAGATGTTTTTTTCTGCATGCTTGCTGAGGCTGAGGGTCAGCCTCCCTTTTCTGCAGTATATTCAGACACTCCCCACCCCCCTCAAGCCCTCCTGGCCAAGAAGAGAGTTAGTAAGGACATGTGCACTCACGGTGATCGTCTCGTCACATTTTCAGAGTGTCCTATTTCCAAATAATTCACCCTGTTTTCAACTCTTTTGGTTTGGAAAGTCTGCTTAGCACATCCACAGACAGCCTGCCGCTTGGAGCCGGCTGCATCTCATACATGCCTCCAACTCTTACTGCCTGTTTTGTCTCGTCTCCTCTGCATTTCTCACTTCTCCTCCAGCTTCTTATTCTGCAAGGACGGAAGCCAGATCACACGAATGCCCAACGGAATCCGGTGTCTGGGAAGGGAAGAGGTGGGTGGGGATGGAAAGAGCATTCTCACGAGTGGAATCCAGAGGTCAAGCATCTCCACACTATGCTTGGAAAGAAAGCAAAGACTAGAAATACAAAGGTGTGGATACCGAGGGTAATTATATACTGATACCAATCATCATAACTTTAAAATTTATCGAGAACTCATAGTGTGTATGCCACCACAATTTATTTTCCATGCTTTTTTAAAAAAAAATCTAACCCCCCATCATAAGAACTCCATGTAGCATGTACTGATTTTCTTGCTGTCTTACAGAGAAGGAAACTGTGATTTAGAGATTTAAATACTTTACTAAGTCACCCGGCTCCGAAGGGATTGGAGTCCGGACTCAAACCCAGGCAGTCTGACTGCAGAGCACAAGCCCCTAATCATCACGCTTTGTCATCTCCGTGGTCCTACCTTTACCAGTGTTGGGATCTTGGACAAGTCACTTCAATTCCTTGAGTCTTGATTTCCTTGTTTGTCAATTGCGGAGAAGAGCACCCGTCCCAGATTTTAAAATGCATGGTCTCAGTTGAGGTTCATGCTCTTTGCAAAGGGTTACACGGCAATTGGAAAGATACAACACTGATTTCCTGGGAATGATCTGGAAGAACTCCAACTGCAAAAGCATTTTTTTTTCCCTCACACCCCAGAAATTTCCTTAAAGGAATTGCCTTTTATATCTGGGTCTGGGTGTGCAGGGAGTTCACCAACTTAGAAGAATCTTCCTCAGCTTGAAATCTTAAAAATCTCGAAGTCGAGCAGAGAACTCTGGGTGTCCCTCTCTTTACGAGATATTTCCACCTAATTCTGCTTGGAAAAATGCAAGGGAATCTAAACTGAAAGTCAAGGAGGTAGCCAAAGGGACCTGACCTCTGATTCAACTCCCTTCCAACTTGCCCTGCGTGCCCTTGAGCAAAATACTTCCTCTGGGTTTTCTCATTAATAAAAATGAGGGCGGTGAATGAAAACGGTCTCTCTAACAAACCTGCGATTTCCCAAATCTATAAAGTTGCTACTTTTGCTCCAACCTTTCAAATTTGGTGATAGGATCCAAGCGTAAGAGTAGAATATTAAAAATATTGTTTTATTACTAAAAGAATACAGGGTCAATTTAGAAACCATGACAGGACCCAGGAAAGATCATTAAAAACACTTACAAAACCCACCGCTTCAAAATAATACCCATCAATGTCTTGGTAAATATAATTAATCTTTTTTCAATGCATAAAAATACATTTTTAAATAGACTCATACGATGTTATTTTCTCTAATCTCTTATTCTTACATGGAATATACTTTTCCCTATCCTTTATCTTTTCTAATGGCAGCAAGGTATTCTACTACCTGATGTGCAATTTATTAGACTCTCCCTCACTGGGATGCTTAGGTTAGCTGTGATTTTTATTAATGGAGAATAACGGCGGCCCCTAAAATTTAAAGCACCTTCTTAGCAAGTTTCAAATGGCTCTAATGGTTTTCCAAACATAAAATAACAGTTCTCAGGTCCCAGAAGAGAGTTTTCAACGCTTTACATTAAACATTTCAACATCTCAACATTTCCAAATTTTCCCATGCTGCCCATCCTTCAAAGTCTGCCCTGTTAAGAAAATATTTAAACGTGATAACCTATCTAGAAAAATGTGTTTGGGTTGATACAGACAGCAAATGCCAGAAACTTCTTTAACATATGACAAATGACTTGTCTCCATGAAGATCTGGTCTCCTGGTCTGATATTCCCATCTGTGCTCTACAGTTGCTCATTCATTCACTTGCTTGGTCATTCTTTTTTTTTTTTTAAGATTTTATTTATTCATTTGAGAGAGAGAGAGAGAGAGAACACGAGCAGGTGGAGGGGCAGAGGGAGAGGGAGAAGGAGACTCCCCGCTGAACAGGGAGCCCAACGTGGGGTCAATACCAGGATCCCGAGATCACGACCTGAGCCGAAGGCTGATGATGCTTAACCGACTGAGCCACCCAGGCGCCCCTTGCTTGGTCACTGTTTAAAGTGCTTCTCAGATGATGGGCCGGCCACTGTGTTGGAGGCCAGTTATGAACATGGACTTCTGAGCTGTGGCTTGTAAAGAGCTTTCAGGCTACTTACTTTGAAATAAATGCTGTGATAAGGGCCTGTGGTGTGCGCTCTAGGAGTACAGAGTAGGAGTGGTCAGTCAAGCGCCAAAATTGTGGGGTGATAGCTGCGTGGGCTTCGTCCCTGTTCCCCTAGGACCCTGTGAAGCAGCTCCATCAAAATGTGTGAAGAAGAGGACAGCACTGCCCTGGTGTGTGACAATGGCTCTGGGCTCTGTAAGGCTGGCTTTGCTGGGGACGATGCGCCCAGGGCTGTTTTCCCATCCATCGTGGGACGCCCCAGACATCAGGTGAGCAATATCATACCATAATTACCTAACGCAATACATATTGCTACATTGACAATCACATGACAACAGTGAAATGTACTAATGTATCAAGATAACGGCTGTGCACCTTAAACTCACACAACGTTGCACATCAAATGTATTCAGTAAAAAAATTCTGATTGGAATAGAGAGAAACGAGGCTGTAGATTAGGTCCCTCTATGTCTGTGTGTCCGTGGGTATCCACAGACCGTCTCTTGCTGTCTGCCCAGAAATTATGTAACCTTGTTATAAACATACCTCTGATGATTGATGTCTAGGAATAAGTATGAATTTCATACACCATGTAGACAGATTATCTGGTGGGTGTCTATCAGACGTAAAGTTAACCCTTTCTCACAATTCCTTTTTGTCCCAGTACGATCATCATCATCATCAGAAATACCGTGAGCTACCTAGTAACGCATGCCACAGCCACTCTTTGGAAAGAAATTAAAATAAATGCCTAGATCACTCACTCTCAAAGATCTTGAGATTAGATGGAAGGAGGCATTGCTACCAAATGTAATTTCACATATTTTAGGGGTCAGTGACAGAGGGGACAGCCACATAGTAATTTTACACAATTATACACAAAACGTTGGGGGCAGCCACATGGTAAAAACGGGAGAATTTCACCTTAGAAATTCTCCTTCGCATCAGCTATGTAGTTGCTCATTGAGCCTATCTATCTGATTGCTATTTATGGTTCTCAGTTTGGCATATATAAGAGTAAATAATAGCCTCTTCCAATGAATGAAATCTGAACCCAGTCTCTTTGTTGAGCTGTGTGCAATGGAGATACTTTGCACAAACCACTATTTATGGCTCTCTAGTAACCACGACTGCTTTGCAATTCCGAAAGTCACTCCGGTGCTATTTAAAATCCCAACAATGAGAATTTCCTTTCTCGTGTTGCTTTTTCTAAGCTTCACTTTAATGATTAAAAACATACTTCTGACTAGGCAAATGTCTTAATGTTGATTGGTATGGAGTTATTTATTAGAAATCAAGCACTGAATGGTCATTTGCTTATATAATGCTTAGAAAATATTCACATCTCTTGGGTGGGTGACAACTTTAACGGTATAGTTTCAAGGATTTATAAGAGGCAAAGTGCCATTTAACGTCTATGTAAAATTTCATGCATTCATTTAACAAGTACTTATTGAGTGATAAATATGGTGAACAAGACAAGGACAATCTCCGCCCTAACAGAGCTCAGTAAGAAACAGAGCAGATAAAAAAATACAATGTAGAGTTGCTTTACCCACGGGGCCCTCTGCTATTTAGAGACCGATTCACGCCTGTTGCCCATCCACGGAGGCACGACGTTGTTTAAGAGCATAGTGACCATAAGACAGAATGTCAAGCGGCTGGCACCAACAGAGGAACTTCCTATTGCAATGATTTAACTCTTTGTGATTGGATCATAGTCGGTTCGTAAGTTCTGGGGGCGGCTGACTCGGGCTGTGTTGAATCTTTGTAGGGAGTGATGGTGGGAATGGGACAAAAAGACAGCTACGTGGGTGACGAAGCACAAAGCAAAAGGGGAATCCTGACCTTGAAGTACCCAATAGAACACGGCATCATCACCAACTGGGACGACATGGAAAAGGTACCGGGAGCTTCTCTGTAGGTTGAGCCTTCGGGATGCGTAATTTTCCGTGGCCTGGTTCAAAACATCTTGCTACTGTTGAAAAAAAAAAAAATCCTGAAATGCTTCTAAAAAAAATTAAAAAATCCCTTGCCTAACAGGGTTTATAAACTACTTAGAGGGAGACTGTTTTGCAGATGAGAACAGTAGCCCTTTGCCAGGGGTGGGAATTAATAGTCTGTTGGCTCAGTCAACTGGATTACCCTCCCAGGGCCAGCAGCCAGGAGAATTAACCCACCCCCACCCCCCTTGCTCACCAGCAGCAAAAAGGCTGTGCCTCCCAGGGGAGGAGAGGAGCCGGGCCACCTCTGCCCCACCCATGCTGCAAAGCTTTTCACTAATCCCCCCGAACATTTTTTTTTTTTTTTAAGTGTTTTAGTTTTCACTACAGAAGCGGGACCCATGATTTGGTACATTCCTGAATGTTCCCCAGTATACTGAAGCACAAGGAACTGACAAAAATTTTTAAATATTTTAGAAAGTACCTCTCTGTGTCGCATTAAGTGAATGCTTTATCTCCCAATTTCATATAAATAGAGCTTGTGGGAAGAGTTAAATCCTAGGGCTTTTTTTTTTTTTTTTGATTGGTGGGGAGCAAATGAGGGTGGGGAGGGGAGGAGGGGCAGGAGGAGAGAGAGAATCTTAAGCAGGCTCCACACCCAGTGCGGCGGAGCCCAGTGCAGGGCTCGATCTCACCACCCCGAGATCATGAACTGAGCTGAAATCAAGAGTCAGATACTTAACCGACTGAGCCACCCAGGCGCCCCAAATCCTAGGACTTTAATGTTTGTTATTAGGCATCGTAGAAACACAAGTGATTGGAGAAAAAGCAGACAGGCTAATGAGAAAATGACATTAATTTTTTTAATGTAGCAAAATATTAGAACCACAATATCTGGACTTTTATTTGTCAGCTCCCTACACACACACACACACACACACACACACACACACTCACACACACACTCACACACAGTCTCACCAGTTTAAGAGAAAATAGTATTGCTAGAATTTATCAGTAATAATGCCAAGGACTCTACTTCTCTTCAACAGCATTTCACTAGGTTTGCTTTGTCTGAGATGCCGGATTTGGTTAAAGCTACAATTTGCACAGAGGAGAGGGTATTAATAGCTAAGTAGGAAATACTCTTAAGAGTTTCTCCATGAGGCTGGCAGCATCTCAGCATGCATGCACCTAGAGCATTGGGATGAATAAAGAATTTTGTCATTTCTAAAGCTGAAATTTAGAGTGTCTTCTGGAGAGAGAGAGGCGAGAGAGGGGGTTGGAA
Organism: Callorhinus ursinus; assembly: GCF_003265705.2. Lineage (NCBI taxonomy): Eukaryota > Metazoa > Chordata > Mammalia > Carnivora > Otariidae > Callorhinus > Callorhinus ursinus. The sequence continues at coordinate 8,015,424 of NW_027397094.1, read as the reverse complement.
GAGAGGTTTGCCAGCGGGGGGGGGAGGGGTTGGTTGTTTTCTCAGTGTGACATTTCGGGGTAACCACAGTATATAGTATGACTGGCAGAATTTCTTGAGCACTCTGCTACTTTTATTCCATCAAAGGAGTACAACATTCAAGAGCCTTCTTTCCTTTTTAGAAACCACAACTTCAAAACCAAAGAAACTGGAACAAGATAAAGAATCTTTAAAGTCAATCTGGCTTTTGTGGATTTATAAAACCTTTTGCAAGCAGTTCTTGTTTTGTTTTGTTTTGTTTGTTGTAGTTCTGGATGAATCTAATATTCCTAGTGCTAACGGAGACTTTTCAGGCCCTTAAAAATAATTAATTTGGCCCTTTTTACAATGGTCTGTTCTTTTTGGCATTGATGATTAAAGAGGATGCTCAACCATGAAGCGAACACACTCGTGTCCAAAGTGCATCATACGGCTGCGCTATCAATAGGCACAGGCTATTTTCAAAACACCTGAAGGCCAAATACCTGCCCACGAACGGAAGGTCCGGAGCATGCCCATGAAGGCAGGCTTCTCCCAGCCCTGGAGAGTAGAGAGGGGGACGGAGGAGGTGGAGGTGGAGACAGGGACACCTGTCTTCTTAGCATAGGTTACAGAGGGAAATTTCCCAAAAAGTATTAAAAATGGTAACTAGATTTTCAGGTCAGTTTCATTCATCTATTCATTCATTCACTCATTTGTCCCTTTACTTGCTAAACTAAATCATTTTCCCATGAATATTAACTAAAGTGGTAGAAGGGGTAAAGATACAGTTGGCACCCGGCTGGTTCAGTCTGAAGAGCATGAGGCTCCTGATCTTGGGGCTGTGAGTTCAAACTCCACACTGGGCATAGAGATTACTTTAAACAAAGGTATGGTTGATTAATAATAATAATCTTTATTCTGGGCCAGGTGCTGGAGTAAATAGTAACTCTAGGGTTCTCGCCAAGACATACTAGTTATTTTCGTACTACCCATGTGAGGTGAGCTGGGAAGGATTAAAATTTGCCTTAGCTTGCACAACCAAGAAGTGGTTGAGCTGGGATTTGAACCCAGATTTGATGCTAGACCCCGTGCCCTCAACCGCTAAGCCATCCTGCCCCACTGACCTCGGTTTGGGTTTTCGCTGAGTCACTTCCTTGATGTGAATCCTTGGGTAAGTTACCCATAGTCTTTGAGTTTCAGTCTCCATGCCAGTAGAAATGTGGATGTTTCGTGAGGGCTTGTAACATGCAGTTTGGTCCTAGTTTCAGCTAGCTCCTTCTGGGGGTCCGCAGCCCTCCACAACATCACCTCATTGTGTTTCTCCCCGGTCCCCCACTAGATCTGGCACCACTCTTTCTACAATGAGCTTCGCGTTGCCCCTGAAGAGCATCCAACTCTGCTCACTGAGGCGCCCCTGAACCCCAAGGCGAACCGGGAGAAAATGACCCAGGTAAATAGCCACTCCAGGATCCAGCACTCTGGGGCTTGGGGAGAGTCCTATTTGAAAGGGATGGGACAGGGCAGCAGAGAGGAGGCCCACCCCAACAGCCCACTCGCAGACCAACAATTTTCCAGGAACTTGGGGATTCCCAAGGACAGAAACATCTTGATGGTACTCAGATCCTTACTGGGGGAACTGCCCCTCGACTCCAAAAGCAATAGGAAATTAGAATATGTAAAGGGAAAGGTTGGATGTGTTAAGTTAACAACTTCTAAGGAGAAATCATTTCAAAATGCGGGGTCACACACAGCCAGGGATCTGTCGCTTCTCAGCTACGTGAGCCTAGCGAATCCACTTAATTTCTTGGATTCCTGGTTTCCTTGTCTATGTGTCGGGAATAAGACTAGTACTATTATTTTTTCAAAGTGTTGATGTGAAGATCAATGAGACAAAATGTCAAACATGTTTTGTGGTGCCTGATATAATAAACGTTTCACACATAATAGTTTTTACTGTCATCATTGTGACTTGTCTGAAGCTCAAAGACTTTCCAGTAGGAGATCATCCATTTCACCAGCCAGACAAGCCTTCCAGTTTGGATGAACTATCAAATAAAAACATCCCATGTCAGCTTAGTGCTTGCTAGGGTGAAGCTCTGGGTTAAGTGGTTTACGTGCCTTGTCTCTTTAAATCTGAACCACGTGAAGCAGGTTACATTCTATAAATGAATATACAATGATATATCTGATTATACAAATGAACAATTCAAGGATCGCATACACGAGATGAGTGTCCCCAGGTCAGACAGCTAGAAGCGGCAGAGGCTGCAATTGACCTTGGATCTCTGGGATCAATAAATGTAAATACTGCAGGGCCTTTTCCTCAGAAGAGCTCTTGATTGGCATGCTTACACCAACACACGGCGCGGTCATCCTCTGCAGGGGGACCTCTGTGCGCCTGGGTGTCCCACCACGTGGTGAGCGATGTCGTTTCTGATGGGCGTTCTTGTTCCTGGGAATGGTGTGGGGGCAGAAAAGCAGTTGGGAAGCACGGAGGTCTAGCAAACGATGTCAGACATTCTGGTGGATAGACCAGGCAGGGTTTAGTGGATGGAGAAGTGGAGGCCCGTGGGCATCTCTGGGTGCGTGGCCTTCTCACAAGTGACCTGCGGCGGCTCCGGTCTTGTCCCCAGACTGTGTGAGCTGAGGCACTGGTGTTCATATAGGGCCCTCTGCTACCAAGCAGGCATTTCTCATCTTCCAGGATCAAGGTCCCTTCCACTGCAGCCAAAGTGGCCTTGGATTCTACGGCTGACATTGACTCAGCAATTACATGAAAAAAATGGAACAGATGAACAGGAACCTCAGGCGAATCACAGAAATGGGCTCTTTCCCAACCGGTCTGAGCTTCTGGTCAAAGGTCTCCTTCTGTAAGACCAGAGAAGTCCGAACCTGAATGTCATCTTCTCTTTATCTTTTGGCTTTGATATCATGAACAGGTCCTAGGCTGCTCACACTGGGAGCTCGCCTAGTCCACACCCCTCCGTTTACAGTTGAGCGACCAGGGAGGAAGCCCACAGGGGTCAGCTGCATACCCCCACCCGTCATGTGTGCACCGCGCCCCCTCCCTTCCCTGCACCCTCAGGGCACAGCGTCCTCTGCCCCGAGCCCGGCGGGCGCGTCTGTATTCTGAGCCCACCTGCAGGGGGCGCTCTCTTGACCATCCTGGCCGAGACTGGCAGCCGCGTCACCAACTTAGCGCTTTGGCTTGCTTTGCAGATTATGTTTGAGACTTTCAACGTCCCGGCTATGTATGTGGCTATCCAGGCAGTGCTGTCCCTCTACGCCTCTGGACGCACGACCGGTAGGTGGGAGCCCAGGTTGGGTGCACCGTCCATGACGGGGTTTGGTTGTAATGGTTGTAAACGTGGCGTTTGGACGGACTGGGGGGTAGCTAGAACTGACAAGCCTGATCCCAGCCCACCTTGAAAAACAAGCTCTCGAGCTCCTATTTCCAGCAGGCCTTTTTTTCTCTCTCTTTCTCTGTCTTCCCCAAGCGCTGTCCTGCCTCTTCTACGCTCTCACAGGCTCTCTCTCTTCTCTTTCAAATCAGAGGCTCAGAAACTCCCCTGCCGCTCGGCCAGCCAGGGCCGGCGCACCTGCTGCCGCGCTCCCTTTCATCGTGCCCGTTTGTCCCCCAGGCATCGTGCTGGACTCTGGGGACGGCGTCACCCACAACGTGCCCATCTACGAGGGCTACGCCCTGCCCCACGCCATCATGCGTCTGGACCTGGCCGGCCGCGACCTCACCGACTACCTCATGAAGATCCTGACTGAACGCGGCTACTCCTTCGTGACCACCGGTGAGACGGGTGGGAGGGAGGGCCGGGGGTGAAGGGCCCGCGTCTCCTTCACAGCGCCGTGCAGGACCCTGGTGACCGTCCGGGGAAACAATGGGAGGGGCCCGTGCGGGTGGCAAGGCCTGACTCCAAGGCCCACAACAAAGCACGGCCTTTTTGGCTCAAAGCGATGGTTGGCGCTCTTGGAGACACCAGGGAAGGGCCCGGGGCCCGGTCCTGCCCCTCGCCAGTGGGGTGACCCAACCTCACCAAACCATCTGTAGAATGGGGGGGGTCACCCCTCACATGATTGTCGTATTGAATGACACCAAGCACATGGAATTCCTAGCACTGAGTAATTCCACATTTGTAAGTCAGTAAGTCCATAATTGTTAGCTAGTTTGAAGGCCAACCCAGCAGGAAGCTGTTCACACGTGTCTTTGGCCTCCAAGCTGGTGCCGCCCTGGCCGTATCTGCAAGAGGTGACCTCAGCAGGTGCTGACACGTTAGGGCGTCCTCAGCGCCCATGGCCCTGGCTGCCTGCCCTGCCCCCCCATCGAGCTGGTGTTGTCCACACGTTTCCATGTCTGGACACGCCTGAGGTTTATTATAAACTCTGAGCTTGAGCTCTGTGGGTGTTAAATTTCTTTCTGGGGTAAGGAGTTGAATTCGTCCCTACATTCCTCTTCTGCTCGCCACAAAAGAGCCCCAGAAAATTTCCAAAAGGCCCCAGGGGCCAGGTGCAACCAATAGCTTAGAAGTTCAGAGTGCAGGAGTCTGAAAGGTACTGCTTGCCTGCTTCTTCCACACCTCCTTCACTATGCATCACTGAGCCTCCCGGGTCAGGACCGGTCCTGAGCCAGGGCCTGCCTCCTTCTGGAAGGTGATGAATATGCCAGCGGTGTGAACTGGGACCTACCCGGGCCAGGCAACATGGGTGTCTGCAGCTTTTTGAAAACTGTAGGGGCCCCAAAGCATAAGACTTCCTGGTCAACTGAAAATCCAATGTAACAAACTACTGTAAGACAATTGTAACAGAGAGTGAATAGTTAATCCTGAAAAAAAAAAAAATCCCAAATGTAACGTATAGAAGGATGCCCTGCTCTGTGCCTTTAGCTAGCTCCTTTTCTTCCTGTCATGCATTTTCCAGACCATATTTTCGAGGAGCCTACCTCTCTGCTACGGACAGAAGTGGCTCCCTCGAGGACCTAGAGTTTAATTGCCATTATGGATTTGGGGTTGCAGGATATCGAATTTACACATGTTTTTGAAGGAACCCTTCTTGGAGGAGAGACCCAAGTAAGGTGGGTGGATTTTCACCACCTGCACAAACCCTTATGTTTGTATCTTGACAGCTGAGCGTGAGATCGTCCGGGACATCAAGGAGAAGCTCTGCTACGTGGCTCTGGACTTTGAAAACGAGATGGCCACAGCTGCATCATCTTCCTCCCTTGAGAAAAGCTACGAGCTACCTGATGGGCAGGTGATCACCATCGGGAACGAGCGCTTCCGCTGCCCAGAGACCCTGTTCCAGCCCTCCTTCATCGGTAGGCTTCAATGTCCTGTCCTTGGGCAGGGGGGGGAAGCACCCTAGCCCCCCGAATCCAGCCAGCCCCTGGCTCTCAGCACCCTTCTGCATGTGGGGACCTGGGCCAGGGGCCACAAGACCAAATGCATTTCTAAACCAGGGCAAGGGAAAGAGTGTCCGATTTCTAGGGAGAGCAGAAGGACGTCAGGAAAAGAGTTTTCTTTCTAAGCAAACATGGTCTATGCTGGAGTCAAGCCAAAAGCATCCTTGGCGTGGGGAGTATGATGAAAAAATCAGATATTGCCTGTGCTGAGGACACAGTGGAGCCATCGATGGATGGGAAGAATGTGCTGAATGCTGAGACTTTGGGGGGAGTGAAGGGTTGGAGGGAGAGGAAAACGTTAAAGCATTAGCATTGACCTTGGACGAAGGTTAGCATAGTTGTTTCCAGAGGGTGGGCTCTGGGAGGGATGAGCCCGGGCTTGGGTCTCAGTTCTCCTGTCATGATCTCGGGAAGGTCACTCAAAGTCCCCAAGCCTCCATGTCCTCATGTATAAAATGAGGGCTGTGATGGTACCTGTATCACAGGGTGGCTGTAAGAAGTACGGTGTGGGACACGTAGCCCAACGCCTGGCCGAAACAAACACTCAGTAACTATTAGATATTGTTAATAATGAATAATTAGGTATTATTACGATTACATTCCAGCATCGCAAAAGGTGAAGGGCCACCTGGAGGTTCTTTGCCAAAGACCCACATCAGAAATTTTTAAAAATTCAGGGAAAAAAAAACCAACCCCAAACAAACAACTATTATCAAAATTGAAGGGAAAGGAGACTTTGTCCAAATCAGATGAAGCACCTTCCCTGGGATTCGGTGCCCTTTGGCTTTGAGGGGTGCCAGCAAAGAGAGCAGGCTTAGGGTAGTCCTGAGCTATGCCTAGGCACCAGCTCTGCACCGGACCTCCTGCAGGGAGCCTGAGACTCTGCCCTTACTTGAATCCCACATAGTGGTGAGTCTGTTAACAATCAGCCCTTGCCCCCTAGAGGTGCCGCAGCAAGGCTTCCTCACTAGATGAGAGGTGGGAGCGCTTGGAGACTCTAAGGACGGGCGGTTCCCACACTGCGATGCCTACCTAGCTTCAGTCCAACGTAAGACCCTCATGCAGCTCTTCCTGGGTTTTGCCCACCACCCAAGGATCATGGCCCGTGTCTCCTTTGCAGGGATGGAGTCTGCTGGCATCCATGAAACCACCTACAACAGTATCATGAAGTGTGACATTGACATCAGGAAGGACCTCTATGCTAACAACGTCCTCTCGGGGGGTACCACCATGTACCCTGGCATTGCTGACCGCATGCAGAAGGAGATCACCGCGCTGGCGCCCAGCACCATGAAGATCAAGGTATGGTTCGGGGTCAGGTGCCACGGCTATGCTTCAGGCTATGAGACCAACTCCATCACCAGACGAGACGGGCCCTTCAGAGGCCACGTCGTGCTCACGTGTGCTCGTGGTTTCCAGGGCTAAGCAGTAGGTCCACATCCACAAGTTCTGCTCTTTATAGGATTTAAGTCAATCCGGTTCATCAGAGAAGCTAAATTATTTTGCACAAAATTTAATCTGTAATTACTCTTGTCCATCAGCTATTTTCAGGAGTGAAGTTCATCAGAGCTCCCCGTGTGCGCATATCCCTTCATTTTTCTTTTGAGATGTAACTCACATGTAACATTCTATTAGTTTCAGGTGTACAACATAATTCAATATTTGCATATATTGTGAAATGATCCCCACGGTAAATCTAGATGATTTCCATCATATCTCTTAAAAATAGACACGGTGTCATTTTCCCCCATCACAGAACTAGTGCATCTCACATATAGAACATTATGAAAAATCAGATGAGCCAGACATGTTTCCAAAGAGGTTTAAATGCTGTAGATTCTATAGCATGTACTCTTTTTCCAAAAGTGATCACAGCTCAGTGGCCAAGAATTAGAGCGGTATCTTCAGCTCTCTGTCTGGCACTCCTTTTGATCTAGGTGCTCAGAAGCACGGAATCCCTCCAGGATGGTCAAGCTCGGTCCCCGAGCTACCAAAGACCCTTATGTTATGTGTTGAGTCCCAGTCGTGGGAACTCAGAGATTAAAAGGAGATGGTTCTTTGGAGGCAACTTACATGTGCCTGGCGACTTCTCAAAAGCTGTTATCCCGCTCTGAAATCAGAAGCCACGCTGGGACTCTCTGACCCGTGTCCCAGGGAGCAGAAGAGAGGACACTCCGCCTGCAGATCACACTCGCACGCGCGAGAAGTATTCAAACACATTTCTCTGTTATTTGCACTCCCTTGTCCTTTTTTGAAGAGGGTTTGCAGATAACAGAAAGAGAGCGGAGCTCTTTGCCTGCATCACAGGCTCTGAAAGACTGCGTGGTAAGAGGAGAGACTGTTTCCTGAGGCTGGTGTTTCTTGAATGCTCCTCTGATCGGCTGTCTCCCCCTCTCCCTTGGACACCTGATGGAGGGACATGCAACCAGCTCTGGGCTCACTGACAAAGCCTGCCCAGGTGGGGGTGTATTACAGACGGCAGCGGCAGCCAAAGCTGGCCCGGTCCTGCTTCCCCAAACCTGGCTTCTCGAATAACACAAATGTGGAACGTGGGGCTCCCGTGTGGGGAGAGAAAACCCGTTAAAAAATCTGGGGCCATAGGGTGATGACTTTAGGGAAAACTGAAACTGGATGGTGGGGGTTATAGGAACTCTGGACTGTCTTTTACCTACCACCTTTCTGTTCAGCTAAAATTACCCCCAAATGGAAAGGTTGTTTCTAAAACAAAATGAAGCTAAACAAAACCACACCTGGAGGAGATCCAGGTTTGAATATCGGGTCTGACAGGTGCACAACCAGTGTGACCTACATCAGTTACATAAACCTCTCTCAGACTCTGTTTCCCCATGTGTAACATGGCACTAATTCAATACTCTCTAAACTGGCTTGAGGTAGTACGTGTAAAATGCTTAGCATCGTGCTAGGCACATAGTAGGTGCTCAGTAAATATCAGCTATGTGTATGAAAAATAAACGTTCAAACAGAGCTTGGAGGATACACAGAAATTAAACCTTTCCACCGTGGTTTCGGAAATACCTTGTCTTTTTGCCCAAGGGTCCATATTCGTCTCTACCTAAGTATCCAAGTCGGGAGTGAGATTGGGAAGTGCTCAGCTGTAGCTATGTTTTGGGGTTCCTGCGGGTAGACGGGACCCCTGGCATGAGTCAGGGAGAGCCAGCCAGGGCAGCTTACTGGCACCTACTCCAGGGAAATGGTCATCCAGCAGGGGACCCTGAGCCCTCCAGTGTGAAACAGTGCATCTCAGCGGCCTTAAACAGGTGGAAGAAGACTCGTAGAGTAAGTTTGGAGACTCTCATTGGAGAGTTTCTAAATTCACTAGTCGCCTCCGTTGGCTTGGGGTCGGGACGGGGGGCGGTTAGGGCCAGGCGTCTGACAGCTGAGACCGTACCTGCTGTCCACGGGCCTCCAGCGAGGTCCACCCAGTCTGCACCCTGGGGGCATGCCCGGCCCTGTTTTAGTATGCTAACGGTCCTTCTTTCTCATCCTGGCCAACAGATCATCGCCCCTCCGGAGCGCAAGTACTCTGTCTGGATCGGGGGTTCCATCCTGGCTTCTCTGTCCACGTTCCAGCAGATGTGGATCAGCAAACAGGAATACGACGAGGCCGGGCCGTCCATTGTCCACCGCAAATGCTTCTAAAACACGTCCTTGCTCTCTGTCTCTGGCACAACTGTGAATGTTATGTGGAGTAATGCCTTCAGTTCTTTTCCAAATCATTCCTAGCCAAAGCCCTGACTTGTTACCTATGTGTTTTTTAATAAATCTGAAATATGTTACTGGTAACCTGCGGACTTGGCCTCTGACGGGCACCCTGCGCGCCCCTGTTTCTGTAGGTGGACCGGTGGCTCCCCCTAGTGGTGGATCCTGGGGCACGACACGGGTAGGACGGGCTCGCTCACACTAACCTGGGAAGTCCGGCTAAATGCTGTCCGGGAGATAAATGGAAATGTGGATGAAAGTGTATCAATAGGATAGCCCACCCTGACTTCACAACCTGCCGGGTCATTACGTTACCTTGCTGTCTTATGACCTCAGTACTGGGAGCCTGATGTGCGAATACAGAATTACAATAACTCTGTGTATTATAGATACACAGATGTATGATTACAATATATATGAAACACATGAAACAATAAACATACAGATTTTCCTCGACTTGCAACGAGCTTACATCCCGACAAACCCAACCTGAGTTGGAGAGATCGCAAGTCGAAATGCATGTAATGCACCTAACTACGGAACATGGTGGATGAGTCCAGCCGACCTCAAATGTGCTCAGAACACTGACAGTAGCCTCCAGTTGGGCAAAACCATCTAGCACAAAGCCTGTTTTATAAAAAAAAACAAAAACAAAAAAACAAGTGCTGGATAGCTCAGGTAATTTATGAAATACTGTAAAGTGAAAGACAGGATGTCTGCATGGGTCCGAAATAGCGGGAAATGTGTTTGTCCTGGACCCTGGGAGCTCTGTTCGCTGCTCCCACCCAGTCTCAAGAGGGCGTATCTACCGCACAGCGCTAGCCGGGGGAAAGATCAAAATTCAAAGTAGTTTCTACCGAATGCCTTTTGCTTTCACACCATCATAAAGTCGAAAAATCTTAAGTCGAACCATTGTAAGCTGAGACCATCTGTAGGTGTATTAAAAGAAAGTATAGAATCTTTCAGGGGAAGAGATTCCTAAAAGAATAAGAAACACTGCTCTAAAAATCTCATTACGCATCTCGATCATCAGTTGCTTTTCCCCTGATCGATATCTGTCCAAATAAGATGCTACAGATATATTCACACCAGAAGGGATGGGAAAGTTAACAAAACTCTCCAAGGCCCACCTCTGTCAGTCATCACACAAAGGTTTTATACATCGCCTCCCTCATCTGTTCTTCAGAACAAGGTGGGCACAATATTATTTTCGTGTCCGTTTTACAGAGGAAAAAACAGAAATTGTTCCCTTAATATCATTATACAGAGAAACTGTCAACTTCAACTTCTCTTTTACCCATTTGGCCTGGGAGGTACAAAGAGGCATAGAAACATCTTCCCTACTCATAAGGGCCTTAGTCTCAAAGCACTTTTCTGCCCAGGCTGTTCAGTGCCCTCCGCAGCCCCCCAGCTGGGCGCCGCTTTTCTCTTGCGTGGGAAAGTCTAAGTGGAGGTCAGCAATCATTGGCTGTCCTTCGAGAGGGACGTCTCTGCCCAATGCAGCATCTGACTGCACAGATTTACCCAAGACTTAATGCCTGTTTGGCCCAGAAAATCCAAGCTTTCCCTGGTCTTCTCTGGCCCTGTAGCTTGAGCTAATTAATATTAGTACTACAAATAATAAAGAGTTGGCATGTGCTGGGTACATACCAAACCCTTTATATTAGGACCTCATGTTGTCCTACGACAACCCTATGGAGTTGATATTCTTACTGCCTTTCGACGGATGGAGGACCTGAGACTCTGAGTGGTCCTACCTCTGGCAGCGGGGCAACCTGACCTTGGTTCCAAGCCCAACTCTTAGCCCCTAGGCCAGCGGGTCTCAAGACGTAGGCCACACAGGTCAACTTCACTGGGGGCTCATTTTAAGTGGGCAGATTCCGAGGTCATAATCCAAACCCAGTTGAGCTAGAATCTCTGGATCCGAGGCTGGGAGCCTAAGTTTTAATCAGATTTCTCTGATGATTTCTTCGCACATCAAAATTTGAGAACCATTGTAACATGCTATGATTGAGGGAAATTTCCCAAATGCAGATTTACACTTACCAGGCAAGGGCACTCCATACCTACTAGAACCTAAACTTGGGCATTAGTGCACAGATAATTGTAAACAGATCGCTCTTGTAATTCAGGCAAAAGTCACCAACTGTTCCCATCCTCACTATAGGGCTTACATAGAGTAAAACCAATCCGCTGCACTGTTGTACTTCATATCTGTCACCACAGGATGCGAGCTCTCTGATAAGGGAATGAGGGCTTGGAAAAGTCCAAGAATCTGAAAGCGCCATGGCCAGAGGCAGGAATCAGGAGAGCCAGATCCATTCACTAAATGGGCATCCGTGAAATGTTCCTTCCCTGTGAGCACCCAGCTTAAGTGCCTACGCACCTTTGCCCAGTCTCAGATCAATGCCTCCTCCCCTTGATTCCACAAAGATGCCCGGTGACCTGAAGGGCTGGACAGGTGTCAGAGTCTTGTGAATGAGCTTCATATGAATCTCGAGGAGATAAAACCAGCAATATATTTGGCTGCCTCTTGAACCCCCTTCCCTTCCTTAACAGTAGGGAACCAGATTCTCAAACCCATGAATTTTCCTATGACAGGCTTCTGCAAACCGCCCCCCCCCAAGATGACATGGGTTTCTAGGGACATTGATTCACACCTTTGCTGTGAACAGATGAGTGGGAGCGTTATTCATTTATTTTTGGGGAACCAAATGAGTCTTTGTTGTCCGTGCGCAGCCAGGCTGAGCTTGCGTATCTTCAGGAGGATTTCTAACATGGAACAGCCCGGAGAAGCAGTCCCGGTTGCAGTGAGGGAGGAAGGCTGCCTGCGCCAACATACACGGTTCCACCAGAAGCCATTGCTGCAGCTATGCTTATTCAAAAAGATATGCAGAAGAGAGGAGGAGGGAATGACCCAGGCCTAGATGTGGCTGTTACATATCAGAGTCTGAAAACCGGATGTACAAGTCATGGTCATTCCCGGGAGACCCAACTCAATTCCGGTGCTGCTTGAAGAGCCACCTGCTGTCAGCCAGGACTGGGAGAGCGGTGAACCATACCGAGGAATAGGCATGGCTCTGGCGGGCGGAACCTTGGGTCTAGTCGGGAAGACGGACATTACACTGGTAGCTAGCGTGCCGTGTAAGGATCACAAAAGGGTAAATATGCATATGGGGGACCAGTAGGCCCCCCTGAGGAGGTAGTGCTTACGAGAAACTTAGAGTTAACTGGGAAAACAGGGCGGGGAGCTGATTGGGGGGGTTAAGGCTGGGGAAGAAGTGGGATGTAGGTGGCCTGGGTTCCCCGCAGAGGCTGGGATGAAGCAGGGTACCCCTATGTGGAACTGGAAAAAGAACCCCAAAGCATCAAATCACACATAGACTTTAGAAGTTTGACTATGACTTGACTGTGATTTTTCCAAAGCGGAGTTCGTAACGTTTTCTCCGTGAAACGTCGGTCTTGAAATCAGACAGCTGTTACAGGCCATGAGAGCTCCGCCGAGTGCTGAGTGAGAAAGTTGCTATCTGTCGGATTCATGTGCCATTCACGAGTGCTTCGTCTGGCGGGTTGAATTCGTCATCCCGTTTTCAGAAATGTATCCGGGAAAATGAACATCCAAGGACTGCCACCTCTCGGATTTGTTCCTGATGGCTACAGCTCTTCTAGAATGTTCTTGTAATAACTCCATGCCCCCTTTGAAGTCTGAAGGGAATATGAATGATTATAGTTTGCCAGTTGCTTCTGTAACTTATGCTATCTTTCAGGAAAACTGATGAGGACACAGGCTTTTATGTAGTGTAGTTAATGACAGTTTTTCAGAGGCTGAAGCTCAGATGTCACTTTGAGAAAAATCGGTGGCACTCTAGACCCACCAAATCCAAAGATGGTGTTTTCGTATTCTTTCTTAGGTCATGTCTCTTTTTTACACTCCACATTTGGTTTTGGAGCGTATTCCTCTGTCCTATCATTGGACCGATCATCTCCTCCCCTCCTTAGATTGCTCTGCAGAGGCTACAACCTAAAACCCCTTAAGAAATGGCCTAAAATCATCCAACGTCAGATCTTCCTCTACAAAATGGCATCACCTGTCCACACAAAAATATATGAAGCTGGTGAATTCTATGCTTCAAATTAAGAACTAGCCCTTGTTCTTAAAAAAAAAAAAAAAAAAAAGTTTGTGATTTCAGATGGATGTCCCCAGGTGGCCTTCTCCCGTGTGAATACATCAACCACTGAGTTTCACACAAATAAAAGTAGTATTTAAGTGCCATTGGTATGGCTCTTGTCACTTCTCTCTCCTGTATTTCTAAGATTTTTTTATTCATTTATTTAAAAGAGGGAGAGAGAACAAGCAGGGGGAGGAGCAGAGGGAGAGGGAGAAGCAGACTTTCCATCCAGCAGGAAGCCCAACGTGGGGCTCGATTCCAGGACCCTGGGATCACAACCTGAGCTGAAGGCAGATGCTTAACCGACTGAGCCACCCAGACGCCCCTCTCTCCTGTATTTCTAATCCTACCCAATCCAAAGAGTCGACCGTCCTTGATAAAATAATTCTTCTAAACATATTCTAGTGAACTTGATAAATGCCTGGGACTGGGTGCCCCACAATCTGTGATGACAAAGAGTTCTAGAAGCCTCAGGCATCTTCAGAATCAGCTTGGACTTTATTATTAAAATTTGACTTTGGGATGCCTGGCTGGCTCAGGCAAAGAGTGTGTGACTCCTGATCTCGGGGTGGTGGGTTCGAGCCCCACAATGGGTGTAGAGATTAAATAAATAAGTATTTTTTTTAAAATTTTGACTTTAAAAGAATTAAGTTAATAATGTACCGCTCTGTCAGAACCACTATGAGATACTACAAAACACACCTACTAGGATGGCGATCATAAAAAAAAAAAATAAGTGTTGGCAAAAATGTGGAGAAATTGGAACCCTTGTACATTGCTGGCAGGAATGCAAAATGGTTCAGCTTCTATGGAAAACAGTTTGGCGGTCCCTCAAAAAGTTAAAGATAGAATTACTATATGACCCTGCCATTCTACTCCTGTGTATATACCCCCAAACAGCGAAAACAGATACTCAAAAAGTACATCTACACACATGTTCATAGAAGCACTCGTCACAATAGCCCAAAGGGGGGACATATTCCAAACATCCATCACTGGATGAATGGACGAACAAATTGTGACATACCCATTCAGTGGAATATTAGTCAGACATTAAAAAGGAACGAAGTACTGATACATGGTACAACGTGATGAACCTTCACAGTGTTAAGGTAAAAGAAACCAGACACAAAAGTTCACACATTGCATGATTTCAATTATATGAAATCTCCAGAATAGATAAATTTATAAAGACAATGCAAGTCAGTGGTTGCCAGAAGCCAGAGGGAAAGAAATGGGGGGGGAATAGCTTAGCGGGTGAGGAGTTTCACTTCGGAGTGACGGCAACGTTTCAGAACCAGTCAGATATTACCGTCGCACGATATTACATATGTACTGAGTGTCACTGAATTGTTCACTTTAAAATGGTTAGTTTTACGTCACATGAATTTTACCTCAACAGATAGTTTTTTAAAAACAGGAAACAAATATAGTGTATTGCCTTGCAAAAAAAACTTCAATAAGTACAACATTTTATTGCTGCAAGGAACCTGCGAAATCAGTAATTCATACGCCTCATTTCTGGAAGTGAGAAAACCTTGCCTGAACTCAGGAATAGAGCAAATGTCTTCTAGTTCTTTTGTTTTGTCTGTCTTGTCCATCAGCCTTTTAGTGAGCGAAAACCCTGTGAAACTTATTTTTTGACCGGTCTGTCCATGCACTTCTCTCTTGGAATAACTGCACGGAAGATTTTTAAACTTGAGTAAATGTGGCTGTGTAGGTAATCCTCCCTGGTGGAGGGGAAAAATTATCTCCCTGGTTTTAGAGTGTCTTTTGGTTTAGATAATGCCCAAGGTATTTACTTCAAGCAAGCTCGGTACGGCAGTCTACAACACTCATCCTACCCACCCTCCCCCAGGGTCCTTCCCCGTTACTCTGTTTTCTCTCCCTCATTCTCCACACTGCCCCAGCTGCACGCTGAATTCTGGCTAGTTTCCTTTCTAAGTAATGTTCTCTCCCCTGGATTTTTGTCATCTTTTCCATTTCTCTAGCTTCTCTCTGATCATTCTTACACAGGAATACGGATTTTACTAAATTCTTTTAATTATAAAAATATTATAAGATTAAAAGCATAAGTATAAAACTTTAATATAAGATATATTGCTTTAATTTAAAAAAAAACACAACCCTTTCTTTTAGAGAAATTTGTTCTTGGAAACTAATACCTAGCATGACTTAATCAACTGACAACTATCTTCTTAATTCCGTAAATCTGTTTGAAGGCATTTGAACACCAGATTACAGGGAACAGAATAACAGCTATTCACATTCTCATGAATGGTTCTTCTTAATGTAATTATGGGATTTCAGATGTACAGCGTTTCCAAAAAAAAAAAAAAAAGGCAAATGGATAAAACATTAGCTTTTTGGCACTTGCCTTGCTATGGACTGAATGTTTGTACCTCCCTCCCGCGCCCCCACATCCGTATGTTGAAATCGAATACCCAGTGTGATGGTGTGAGGGGGTGGCTGAGTCAGGAGGGTGGAGCCCTGATGATGGGACTTTAGTGTCCTTATAAGAAGACACTGGAGACAGATGAGCTCTGAACCCAAACGTGCCGGCATTCCCTCAGACTTCGGGTCTCCAGAACTGAGAGAAATAAATGTCTGTTGTTTAAACCACCCAGTCTGTGGTATTTTTGTCAAAACAATCCAAAAGAAGACGTGCCTTTTGATAACTAAAAAAAGAGTCTTCTCGGACATCAGTATGATGACTCACATCCACTAATGTTTTTGTCAACTGTCCCCAAGGAAAAGACATTCTTGCCTCATGAAGAGCCAAGACGCTAGAAAAGGAAACACATTTCTTAAAGGAACAGAGGAGAGTTTTTTGGCTTATTTGTTGTCTTCGTGACAAATAACACACTAAATTCCAAGAACAAGGAGCTGAATGTTTTCCTCTTTTCCTTGATCAGTACCCAACACGTGACATTTCTCAAGCATCCTCTTCACATAAAACGTTCTCTCGCTACATAATTCTATAAGACGTGCCAGGTGACAAACATCTGCTTTCCACGTGTTGGGGTCACTGTGGCTGGTTCCCCCCCCCCAAAAAAAACCTCAGTCTCAGTCTAAGCAGCTGTAAATAACACAGTCTCCGGCATGACCTGTGTGTCTGCAGCGTGGGATGAATTGGGGGGACATATGGAACCAGCCCCGGGATATGGCCTTCACTGACACTGCATCTTGAATATAATGCCAATTGTTCTGCAAACAAAACACTTCTCAGAAGAATCCAAGAGCACCTTCAGGAGCTGAGAATAACCCACAGAAACCTGCCTTGCTCTTCTATAATTGACAAGGTCCCTGGAGAAGAGAGCAATTTTGCACGACAACAAAGAAAGTCATTTCCAATTCCGTCCGCGAGAGAAAAAAAGAAAACAACCTCAGTAACTATTTATTAGGTACTTTATGAGTTTGCTGGATTGCCATAATAAAATACCACAGATTGAGTGGTTCAAACGACGTGGAAATTTATTTTCTCACGGTTCTGGAGGCTGGAGGTCTGGGATCAAGGTGTGGACAGGTCTGGTTTCTTTGGAAGCATCTTTCCTTGTAGAGAGGGCTGCTTTTTCCCTGAGTCCTCTCGGGGTCTTCTTCTCTCTGCGTCTGCATCTTCTCCACTTAAGGACCCCAGTCAGATTGGATTAGCGCCCTCTAGTGGCCTCATTTTTCCTTAACTGCCCCTTTATTTTTTATTTTATTTATTTTTATTTTTATTTTTAAAGATTTTATTTATTTATCTGACAGAGAGAGACACAGCGAGAGAGGGAACACAAGCAGGGGGAGTGGGAGAGGGAGAAGCAGGCTTCCCGCGGAGTGGGGAGCCCGATGCGGGGTTCGATCCCAGGACCCTGGGACCATGACCCGAGCTGAAGGCAAGACGCTTAACGACTGAGCCACCCAGGCGCCCCTTAATTGCCCCTTTAAACGTTTTACCTCTGAATACAGTCACATTCTGTCTCCACAAACCTCCCCTTCCTTCTATTTAATCACTGTCTTTTGACCCAGGTAAATGCTTTTATTATCTAGATACCCAGTCACAAATCCCAATCCAAGCCTCGGTAAAACCATAATGCTGTATTTATGTCACCTTATTCAGCTTAAAGGTATTTTTCTTCCAGGTCCCTGTGCCTTGATATATAGAGAGGTGCTTTTAATTGCAAGCACACTTTCCAAATTATTTTCTTATTCTCTCAGGCTGAGAATGATCAGTTATTTCCTACACTTCATTTCTTCTCCCCGTCACCCGTATTAACTTTCACGGGAACAAGCTGTACACTTTCATCTGAGTCTTTTTTCATTCTTCTCTCAAGCGTCTCTGCTTTTAGTCCTCTCAGTCAAGTTAATGAATCGTCTGCTAATCCCACGCCCTCTGGTACCCTTCCCTGAGTAGAAGCTCGCTATTCTGGTATCCTCCACTAGGATCCGCTGCAGACGTATTTCTGAGCTTGACATTGGACGCAAGACCGCTCTACCGTCTACAGCCACGTTTCTTCTCACACGGGGAAACTGCTCATTTTCGACCACAGGAAAGCATGGCAGAAACAGACGGCCTGTCTGGGAGACCCCCTGGTACTCAGCATCTCTTGTTTGGAATGACCTTTAATAGGAACGAGGAAAAAAAAAAATACAGCGAAGCATGGGAAGCTCTGAAAACACGCGCGGAGACCTCTACGAACACCGGACATGTTGTTGTTTGCAGCATTATTTATGGTGCGGTTGTAGTATCTGGGTGCATTCATAGCTATTGATGTAACCCAACTGTGACTTCTCCGGAGACAGAGCACCCCGAAAAGGAAACTTCAAAATGGGCAAGAACAATAAATATCAAACTTTCTGATCTAAAATGTATAAATACAAAATATCAGTCACTTCAGGAAACGTCTTAAGAAAATCCGCAACCGCACGTCCATGGGTAGGTGTCTGGGGTCGACGGTGCTAATCTTCGGAACACATCACCTTAGATCCAGCATGGTTATTTTTATGTCTTTTACCAACACATGTTTGCATATCTAGGTGAGAAAAAAATTGGTTTTACATCGTAATGTTTACCCTGGTTCTCTGCAGAAAGGGAATATGAATTTCTTAGCTTAAAAACGTTCCTAATTTTGAAAAGGTTTCCAATCAGAACAAAGAGAATCGTATTTATTCATTTCCAACCGAAACACACGTATAGAGGTTGCCAAGTAATTGTCATTTTACGTAGATTCTAACTTCAAAACAATGTTTCTCTGACGTTACCACCAGAGAACCACCAGGCAAGCAGTTAGAAAGAAAAAAGGTAGTCAAATAGTGTTTCTCTGGGGCTACACTAGCTAATCAAGAAGTATGCTTACAGTTTTCAGTGTACTGTTATGAAAAAATTAACCTGGCCACATCGGACAGAAGGAATTCACGAGACACTAAATATCATTTTCTTTCATTGTCTGCTTACTTGGAGTCTGAGGAAAACTGCATCTCCTTAAGTATCACACAGAAACATTTAGAAATGGAAAGGTAACTTTATGCACAATCAGCTGGGCTATAGAAACACTGGTATTCTCTTGTAAATAAAATGATCGTGCAAAGAAATCAGAAGTAACTACAAAGCTTGATCAATTTTCAGGATAAGAAAGCCCCAAACTAAGCACTTCAGTGTTTTTTCCCATATTACACTGTTACTGTTTCTCTCCTTCAAGGAGAAAGGAAAAAAGGAAGAGGTGAAAAATAAGTCTCTGTAAAAAAAAAAAAAAAAACATAGCCAGCGCAGTCTACTCACACTGAACAGCCTGGGGTCCTTGGTGTGTGGATGGAAACCCTTCTTTTTACAAGCAGAAACCTCGAGCATGCCAGCGTTGGTGAGCCTGAAAATGCCGGTGCTGTTTCAGGGTGGAAACAAAGGGAATAGAAGTTAAAGACCATTTGGCTTTCCGGAGCGAGCAGGTGGGGGGCGGGGAGGGGGGGCAGAGGGAATCTTAAGCAGACTCCACGCTCAGTGAGGAGCTCGACGCAGGGTTCGATCTCATGACCCTGAGCTGAAATCAAGAGTCCGACGCTTAACCGACTGAGCCACCCAGGCGCTCTCCATAGTGATCTTTTTTTTTTTTTTCTTTTTCCCATAGTGATCTTTTAAACCAATTTTGCAACCACTGGCCCAGAGCAGAGAAACTCCCGAGGCGCCAAGGCGAACTCCACGCACCTGCTGGGCTGCAATGGGGAAGAGGGGCAGCTGAACTGTCCTGTGAGACTAGAATGGAAAATGGAGGCCCCGTGGGAGGAAATCACAGGTGGAAGATATTTCTACTTTCTCTAATAACACAGACACTGTTTAAAGAAACAGCAAATATTTGTCAAGTGCTAACTGTGGGGCCAGACACTACGCTAAGCCCTTTCTACACATCAGCTTCTTCACATCGATCCCGACGGGTGGTGCCAGAGATAAAGAGACTGAGGCTCATGGTGGTCAGGCATCCGGCTAGCCACACACCATTTGAGGCTGGGGGCAGGATTCCACTCAAAGTCTGACTCTTCTGCTCATAATCACTCTCTCACAGTCATTGTCTCCCAAACCTAGAAAGGCTTTGGAGGTCATTAAGCTAAGGCTAGAAATTTTCTTACAACAGGAGAATCACGATCTCAAAAGGCAAACTGATGCAACATCCAGTTTATCCACGTGGAGATCATGCTCACTAAGTAAAGAGAACCAGTAATTCTACTACGAAAGGACCTTAAAAACCAAAAGACTGCTGAGCTATAGGGAAAGGGGAGCTGGCTGGCACCAATCTCCGCTTCCCAAGGGCACCGGGTGCCTGCCTATCCAAGAGCCACCACCTGCCACGTGGACGCACTTGAACCCAGCAGCCCCGGACAACGCCTCACTCGGACCCCGCCCACAGGTACACTTACTCTTTATGCTTTGGTGAACAAACAATGGCAATAGCCTCTGGCAGCATGAGCTGATAGGAACAGTGAGTGTGAAGATCAACACTGGACAAGAATGCAGTTTGGGTCGGGTGTGTCTATGGACAGAAAAGAGGACGATCTTATTGGAGGAGTTGTCTTAGCCGAGGCCACAGCCCATTTGCAGAGAAATCTCTTGTAATTGGCTTTTTCTTTTTTACCGTCATTAATCAAATCAGGATTTTAAAAAAATGTGTCGCTGACATAATCCTTCCCCTCATGCACCTTGGGAATAACCACGACTTTGAGAAGAGGCTCTTGGAAGTGTTCATGTACTTTCTGCTTATTAGAACAAACAGAACTGTTCTCATCACAACGCAGCTAGGGGATGCTTCTATTAGCATCTCAGTTTCACACACAGGATCCCGAGGTTCCTTTAAGTAACTTGCCCGTGGTCACACAGCTGGTCAGGAACACAGCTGTGATTGGAAACACAGAGATACTTTATACAAAACCATGGACACGAAAGGAATGCTTTCAATGAATTTACCACATTGCGCTGTGTGTCCTTTCGTGGATCATCATTCCCTACAAATGGGAGGACAGAATTCTCCGGGTTGTTGGAGGCGTTTGGGACTCATCTTCCACAGTGAGTAAATACCCATATGATGAGAAGGAATGGGAGATTATGAATCGAAAGATGTATCTTCCAGGTTTTTGGCTATATACAAGCTTGTGTTTACGAGAGACAGATCAGAGGTTCACACTTGAATATGAAAAATACATGCACCCAGCATGATTTTAAAATTCATAGTCAACCCCAGTTACCCTTGAAAAAGGAATGTGACCACTTTAAGCATGAAACCAAGGTCCCCAGCATGCACTGTCTGGGTCCTGGGCCCATTGCTCACTGGCTGTATGACACTAAGATTAACCCCCTCATGCCCATTTCATCAGCTATAAAATAAGGAGAGTAATCATTTTCTTCATGGGGTTGCTACATTAGAATTAAATGAGACAATCCATGTAAAATTCTTAGAAAAGTGCCTCGCACAGAAAGGAATCAAAATCATTCCCTGTGTTATTGCTGTTGTTATTTTAATATCATCATTGTTTTTTGTTTTTTTCTTTGAAGGGAGCAGGGGGAGAAGGAAGAGAGAATCTCAAGCAGACTCCCCGCTGAGCATACAGCCCCATGTGGGGCTCGATCTCATGACGCTGAGATCGTGACCTGAGCCGAAACCAAGAGTTGGACGCTTAACCGACTGAGCCACCCAGGTGCCCCAATATCGTCATTATTAACTAAAGGGCATGGCTTCATGCCCTTACACTTAACTATGGTCTGCTAAAGAAATGCAAGATATTACAACTCATTTCCACTTTATCTAGCAGATTTAACAGAATGAAAATAAAAGTTGTTGATATCTATTTACAGAAGTTACGTATTCTGTGAGGAAAAAGTAACTCTTGGTCTTGGTCTCAAAGATGTAGGTCAACTAAGGACTGGAAATTATCCTACCTTTTAAAACCCAAAGCTTTAGTGAGAGTATGAGCAGGAGGGTCTGACTGCCTGTTCATCTGATTCAATGCAAACCTTCTGTTACGGCATAGAACCGTCTATGCCTCGGTGAGAAAGTACGGATTGCTCAGTGGGACTCCAACGCTGTGGAGGCAGCAAGCAGACTGTCAAAGAGACAAATCACTCTGCCTGTCCATTTATTTGCAGACTGAATGCACATTTCTGCCAGGAGGAATCACCGCCACTCAGATAATAATAGCTCTTCCATGGGAGAATGGCGCTCCCACCTCACCCCCTCGATAGAAATAAAAATGACCATGACCATGGCCAGGACCATGATGATGACGATGGCTGCAGATTCCATTCGCTTAGGCACTGAGCGAATCAGCTCCCACGCATTACCTCATTCAACTCCTACAACAACATCAGAAAAGTGCTATTACCATGTCCACTTCACAGATGAGAAGACTGAGCTAAGCACAAGAGGAAATAATGCCGATGTGCGGGGAGCCAGTTAAGCTAAGTCCACATGCGAACCTAGCCCTATTTGATTCTGATTCAGCCCTTCTTTCCTAAGACTAGCTTACATCTGAAAAAAGCTAGCTCTGGAATGTGTTGCTACTATTATTCGATAAAAAAAAAAATCACAAAATGTCATTTGCAACCATTAAAATTTAGAAATACAATGTTTTAGGGTTTGCATTGAACCAAAATGATTTGCCATGGTGAAATAAACAGAAAGCAAAATCCTGGAATTCTAAAATTTTGCCAAATTCATCATCTAAATGACTTAACTTCACTAGTGCATATATTATATACACAGGTCATAAAGGGAAAACCTGTTTTTAATTTGGGAAATGTTTTATAAGATAAACTAACATCGACTCTTCGGTGTAAGTATAATATAATGGACCGTCATTCTTTCTCAGTTTGTGTTATAATTTCTTTGCTACAATTTATTTTGCTTTAAAATACATTCCTGTTACAGAAAATCACATTAAACTAAAGAGCGCTTTTAAAATTCAGCAATTTCTAAGCACCCACTAAGGCACATTACTTACTGTTAAGTAAAACAAATAGACATATGGAAAGTTTTGCCAACTCTTCATCATAAATCATTTCTTGCGTTTGAGAGGTGGTTTATATTTTTCAAAGGGCTTTCACTCTTGATGTCTTGTTTACGGCTCACACAAATCCAGTGAGGGAGGGAGGAGGGCACTCATTAGCCCCAGCTGCTCAGTGCGGCACCTGGAAGCAAGGAAGTGACGAAGAACACATAGGAACCTAGGCGGAGGGGGTGCCTGGGTGGCTCAGTCGGTTCAGCGTCTGCCCTCGGCTCAGGTCATGATCTCAGGGTCCTGGGATGGAGCCCCATGTTGGGCTCCCTGCTCAGCGGGGAGCCTGCTTCTCCCTCTCCCTCTGCCCCTCTTCCTGCTCATGCTCTCTCCCTCTCTCGCAAATAAATAAATAAAATCTTAAAAAAAAGGAACTTAGGTAGAGCTGGGACTAAAGTCTCTTCTACCTCTGAAATTATGTAACACCAAAGCTCTTGCCGATTTTGTGTGCGGGGAGGGACGGGGCCATCTAAGTGTGTGTCCTGCCCCTCCTTACTGCATCCTTATAAAGCAAGTAAAATGAAAAATGGCCACTAGTCTCTCTTCAAGGGCTCTTGAATTCTTCCACATTCTCTCTCAAAATCTTGGGCATCATCCCATGATAGTGGGATGACTTGTCCCTACCCCAGGTCCACATGTATCTAAGCCTGAATGGAAAAATGTCCCCCAGACAGATTAAACCATGGACAGGAAAAGTAGAGCATCATCACCAAAACCAATGGCTACCATTTTTTGAGTTCCTAGAAAAATGTGTCACGAAATTCACTGGCATTATCTCATTTACTATGGACCACTGCAGGAAGTCAATTATTATGACATCTGTGCTATGGATGATAAAGCTGATGCCCAGGTTGTTTACATGATTTACCAACATTCCTGTAAGGAAGTTTTAGCAGAACTGAGATTTAAACTCATGTCTTTTAATTCATGCCAAGCCTTTTCTCGCTCCTACGATGGCCCAGTGGATGTTGGAACCCAAAATTTTTGGCCCCACCATAGCTGTTTGTACAGTGATAAATTCCTCCTTGGCCTGTAGGGGAGATGCGGAAGAATGTATGGTTCCTGTTTGATATATAAAAACATCTGTTTCAAAGAAACATTTTCAGAAATTTTCTTAAAACAATCTACTTTTGACCCATGGCAAAGAGAAAGAGAACATTAATAATGGTCTCATCGAATTAGTTAAAAATCTGACTAGGTCTCCATTAGACTATGTAAAATCATCAAAGCAAGTCACCCAATTTCCAAATGTTTCTCTCTCTTTCAACATTGGATGGTAAGAAAAAAAAGCCTAATATAACTCTGTCCAAATCCAGATCTGACAGATTTAGACATGGCCTAACATTGAAGAGAATGCTTTAATATGATGACATTTATTCCACCTGAAAAAAATCAAGAAGAAACGGTTTAAAGGAAGCTAAATTTCCTCAAGGAGGAAAACAGCACCCCATGGAAAATACACTGAAAGCCAAAGGTCACACGTACGTGGATCCATCCCAGTGTGAGGAGGCCATGTTGGTCCTGAATGCTGAATAATTCTTCCACATTCTCCACATCACAGTAGTCCGGCCCTGCAGACTGCTTTGGCACAATTACATGGGTGATAGTAAACTCATTATGTGTCTAAAAAACAATCAGCAAAAAGAATAACAAGCATCTGGGAGAAAAAAACCCACAGCCTGAGCTGGAAGTACAATGTTTTGCTGTAAGACTAGAGAGTGCCCCACCACCCGCATCCTCAAAATCAAAGCCTCACACTTAAAAGTAGATAATTTGCCAAAAAGCTGAGGAGTACCTCTCTGGACCTCAAAACCTCTTTTCACAACAGAAAATGTGTAACAAATGGGAGTTCGCATCCCGGGCTGGTCCATGATCGTTCAGTTAATAAATAATGTCTTGATATACTACATTTACAGGGGAAAAAAATCCGAACAAAATAGCAGCAGGCTTATTTGGAGGGGGAGATACTAGTTCAATGGTTTTGTGGCTTTACTGAGGGACATTTCTAAGGTTTGTGGAGGTTGATGGTCTCGCTTTTATTTTATTAATCATACTTCATTTCACATCCAGACCTAAATTTCCTCCTGCCACCGGGGGAACTCACTGAGATTTTCCATAACTGAGGTGATGTTTTGGGTTTGCATTTAGAAAACGAAAAAGGAAAAACACATTACTCCCTTCAGGTCAAGGGAAGAGTTGAAGGAAGGGGGCTGAGAAGAAGTGATAGGATGCTCAGGGAAGAGATGCTGGTGCTGGGAGGGACTGTCTGCCCTCCACAAACACCCCCTTCTCTCTGGTCTGAGGGCTTTCCTGCCCCACTGAGAATTAGTCATCTGGCTGGTTCTTCAGAGGCATCATGTGAGAAAAGACTATGGCTGTTGGAGGCTACAGAATGCCAACACCAAGCGCAGTGCCTGGCACATCTAGGTACTCAGTACATGTCCGTCGGGTGAAGGAACAAATGAAGGAATGAGTGAAGAATGAATGAATGACTCCATCAATCAATCAAACTAGGTACCACATATGGTCTTGAGGAAGCATCCAGAGCACATTGCCCCTGAAGGACAAACAAGGTGGCTGAGGGGAGCACAGGGTGGGTCACACTCCTGTGTTGGTCACCTGTGCTTCCTCTCTCCTGGAGGACACATGAAGATGCAGAACGGGAATACAGTGGGGACAATGTGTGCTGAATAGAACGTATTTGATTAAGCAACAGTTCCCAAGCTAAATGTTTAGGGTGGAAAATGCCCCTGGACCCAAGTGACACTATAAAGGGCACCTCCCATAAGACATTATTTATCCTTCTTGCAACTAGCAAATTAAACGCATCTTCTCTCTGTGGTCCTCCTTCTATTTTGACATTGTGTTTCATCACATATTTCTGGTAAAATCTTCCATACGTAAATAGGACCTGTGCCGTAAGATTTCAGCTTGTTGAAACTACTGTGTGCAACTAAAACAACAACAACAACAACGGAACCCTAGTTTTATTCCATATGGATCTGCAAAATGGTGGTGAGATGACACTTGCCTCGGATCAGAACAGGGAGTTCATTAGATAAATATATGGGAAACTAACAATTGCAATAGAAATCTGATTTAGAAAACTAGATGGCTTTGGAAATCTGGAGACCTATAATCCATCATTTTTCCTTTTTTTTAATTTTATTTATTTATTTGACAGAGAGAGAGAGCAGGTGGGGATGGGCAGAGGGAGAGAGAGAGACTCTCAAGAAGACTCCGCACTCAGCACGGAGCCGGACTCGGGGCTCGATCTTACGACCCGGAGATCATAAACTGAGCTGAAACCAAGAGTTGGATGCTCAACCGACTGAGCCCCCCGGGCACCCCTGATCTGTCATTTTTCTATATGTGCTGCCGAAGCGAGCACTGATCTGTCATTTTTCTAAACAAAGGTTTAGCATGTGGTTTGATTTATTCTTTACAACAAGCTTTTACGGTATCCCTAAAATTTTACAACCCATTTCCTGGAAGGACCATTCCACGAATAATGACAGTGGTTTTGTGTTCATTAATCTAGGTAAAGATAACCTCATAATTTTTGCAACTCTTAGGATGCGTTTATTCTGTTCTGCTTATGACGAGAAAGTCACGATGACTGAATGTATCGTGGGCAGAAAGATATGAAACAAAGGGCATACCAGTTTTCCACAGAGTATTCCACAGGTTTCTATTCCTCTGAGTGTGTTAGATTCTGCCAGAAGCAGAAATCTGTGGCAAAGGTCTCTTGGTAAAACTACACACCGCAGTCCTTCGACCACTAAATCTAAGAAACAGGAAAGGCAGAACAAGCTAAAGAAACAAATCTTACATCCCATCCGTCAGAGCTGTTTTTGGCAAGCAACTGCAGGGCCATCGAAACATAAACGATGAAATTTTCAGGTGCTCCACTTTCTGTATTTTTTTTAAAACTCTTTGACAGTAAGCATCAACGAGAAGGAAGGTAAAATTCCTCTTTGCTTATAAATTGTTTCATGAACAAGGGGGGGGGGAGGCACCAGCACTTTAACACCTTTACACCTTAGATCAACTGTTTACACGTATGTGTGAGGGTTTTGTTTTTGTTTTGTTTTGCGGCACAAAGCAAGTGCACTGCTAAGTGCTGAGGCTGCAGAGCATGTATCTCACAGACCGTAGGATAGATGCTCTTCACTATGTCTTCCACATGTTACTTTATGTCTTTATGGAAGTTGGTAATGGTTAAATAAGAGTACTGTTTTCAGGAATAATTCGCAATGGGGTAATTTATAAAGCGGTTGCCTACCACAACTCTTTTTAAAATAAATGGAAACAAGACGCCATCCGACAGGGTCTGCCTTTGGATTTGGGACCTTGTCAGCGGGGATGCAGCCGCCCCCGCGCAGCCCTAACTGTGGGCAGCAGAAGCACATAATCCACCTGGAGGTTGACTACCTGTGTGCGCAAGACCCTCCTGGGGCAGGAAAAGGTGAAACACTGACGTTTTAAGCCGAGGTCTGTGCCAACCATTTTCTCGGCATCTTCTTTCCAGTGTTTAAGTGGCCACCTTTAAGATTCAGGTGTTTCTTGGTGAAAATACAGGAAAGAAAAAAAAAATGCTCGGAATTCTCTTTTCAAATCTCTGGCCGCATGACCACATAGGGCCCGTTTATCAGAGGGTTGCTGCTCTACGGGGGCGGGCCGGGGGGGGGGCGGTTAAATCGTGCTGCTGAACGTTAGGTTACCGCCGCGGGAAAGCCGCACGACACTGAAATTCACAGCACACCCTGCCGCCGCGCCACCACCGCGGATAATGGGAAGAGGAGCCCCGTCCCAGCCATCGCGGAAAGGAGGCTCGGTCAGAAGCAAGGCCGGGCCTGGCCCGGAGGCCGCCCATCACTTACTGTGCACGGCGGCGCTCAGAGCGGCCGCGGGCTTGGAAGCCCGGTTTACGGGAGGAGAGTGCTTGGCATCAGGGGCCGTCTCGCTCTTAGGAGGCTGGTCTGCGAACACATTCAGCAGGGCACTGTTCCGCGGCGCGGACAAGCAGGACAAAGCGCTCCCGTCGATCTGCTCCGCCAGCGCCGGCGTTTCCTGGCTTCGCACCTGACCCCGGGCTAATTCCTGCTTCTTGAGCTGGTCTTCGAAAAATAGGAACTGCTCCGACTCCAGCTGCTGCTGGCGCATCCGAGCCACCCGCTTCCTTTCGGCCTCGATCAGGCTCTGATGCTCCAGTTGTTTGAGAATTTCCGCCTTGTGTTTGTTCTGGAAAAGGCGCCAGCCAACTGGGATTAGACACTTAACTTCCCGGCTCGCCAAGGACAGAGACACAGACGCTGCGGTGCGCACGCAGGGACACGCAGGTGACGGCGAGGGAAATAAGAAACCACCACGGCAAGAGCCCCTTAGTCTGATCAAGGCGGCAGCTCCATGTCCACTCATTATGTTACCGGGGGCAGGCCGTGACAGTCACGTCCCCTCCATGCCCCTGCGCGTTAGAAGCGTATTAGCAAATCAAGGTCACCCGGTTGGCGGCGTGGCCTGCCTCACCGATAACCGGAGCGAAATATCTCGGGGATGGTTCTCTCACTCTAGACCTCACTGGCCAATGCAGTAGCCGCCAGCCCTGTGGGCTACTTAAGTTTACATTGATTCAAGTCGAACGACATTAGACATTGAGGTCCGCAGTCCTGCCAGCCACCTTTTAGGTATCACGTGGCTGGCAGCTTCCCCCACGGAACATTTCCACCATGGGAGGAAGTTCTGTTGGCCGGTGTTGCCCTAGAACCTCTTGCCTTGGACTCTAGAGCTCAGACTGCTGGAACTTTAGGGAGAAGGGGGAAGCCCTAGGAAACGGTTCTCAAAATGGGGTCCGATCATCTCCATCAGGACGAGCCAGGAATTTTGTTAAAATGAAGATTCCCAGGCTCCCCAGTCTTAAAAAAAAAAAAAAATCCAGGCATTATTAGGTCAGAGAATGTAAATCTTTAATAAGCTCCTCAAATGGTTTTGATTAAAAGTCACCTTGGGAGGGGCGGGGTGGGGGACACAGCTTACGGCAGCAGTTTGGGGGTGCGCACGAATCCCCCAGGGTCTCGTCAGAAGGGCTGATTCCACCTCAGCAGGAGTGGGGGGTGGCCTGAGAGTCTGCATTTCGAACAAGTTCCCGATGATGCCCATGCTGCCTATAGCAAGGGCTTACTGATGGGCATGTCCATCTCTCCTAGGCATAAAGGCTGCCACTCTATCTCCACACGGATTTCTCGGTGACATGTACTTCGGGACACTGTTGCCCACTGGGACCTAATTGGTGTCATCAAAGGCAGACCAGGCTGTCCCTCCCTGGGAGACCCTGAGGCGACGACCACGCTGCTGATGGGAAGGAAGACTGGCCTGGGCCTTTCTCTCCTTTGCGGTTGCTTTGTCTGAACCTCCAAGAGCCTTCTCATCTAACACAGTTCAAGTCAAATCCAAATCATCCATAGCCGCACTTGAGGGGACGTTCGGATTTCAACATTCCCTCTGTCCCTTGGTCAAAACGCCGCACTCAACCCTGACTTCCAGCTACGCCCACAGGAGGCCCGGAGGTTCCCGGGGCCACATTCAGCGTTCATGAGACTGAACTCAAGCGAGAGCCAGCACAGGTGACAATTTCAAAGCACATAAACACGCAGTCCAACAAAAAAAGCAAAGCGATTTTTATAACATTGCTAAAGACATTAAGAGTTTGAGTTTTGAACTTGAGGTCCTAGAGATCAATTTTTTCTCTTAATGCCACTCAATCTCTTAGACATCATTATCATTGTCACTCTTTATGTAATAATGATGCAGAAGCCACCATCCATGGGTGATACGATTACATTTCACTCATATGGTTAGCTATTATTCCCTCTCAATGTAATATTGACTGTAAGATGGAAGAATCGAATTCACATTTCCAAGGCCTGCGTAATAAGATAAATCAGAAACTATGTACTGTTCTCCCTATGTCCCACTGCCTCTGTTCATCACCAAAGAGCAGTCATCTGCCTCAAGGTTACAGTGGCAAGAGTTGGTCAAAAAGCTCCATTTAAATCACTGTGGGAAGTTTATTTTCTAATGCATCACATGATTAGATGTTGTGGGGTAATAAAAATACCACATCTTTGGTGCAAGTGCTTAACCTGTATATCAACATGAATTTTTTATTGGTTTTACATCACTGTGTCTTTAATTTTTAATTTAAATGCACAAGCCATTCGAAAAACTCACATGAACATGAAATTAAAAAAAATATTTGCACAGAAAACAGTCATGAAATAAATGTACCAATTGAACTTACTTTGCTTTGCAAATATTCTTGGTATTCTATGTTATATTTCTTTAAAAGGTCCTTTTTCAATTCATCAGTCCTTGGGAATGCAATCTCCTTCAGTTTCTTTTAAAAATATATATATACATATTGATTAGTGGGAGTCTCAGTATAGTCTTTCAGCTGAGAAAGAAAAACAGCTTGTATGTGTATTAGAAAATCAAGACACAAGTAACCAAAGATGATGGTGGACATATAAACCTCTCCTTGCTATGGCTCCAAAACACAAATTTTCAATAGGGAAGGGAAAGCATTATCCCTCTCGTAAGACCTCAGTCGACTCGGGTAGGTAAGCATTCCGTCTAGGTAGGTACCCCGTTTTCAAGCAGTGGGTTTGTAACTGCACATTCCACTGTGTGCAAATGCTATGAAATCATAGTTCGAAGCGATGCTGGAGAAAACAGTAGGTAGGGATTGCTAGGCCTGACTGCAAAAAAGAGGCTGAGGCACTTTGTATACAAATAGATTCCTAGGCCTCCTCCCAGTTCCCCCGAGTCAACATGTTTAGAGAAGGGGTTGGGGAATCTGGATCTCAAACAATTTCTCTGTGATTCTTCTTAATGGACAGAAAATCTGGGAAATCTGATTAAGTCCAAGTACCACCTTCCTTTTCAGAGATGAGGGAACAAAGGCCCTTCTTCTAATAGAGATTAGAAGTACTACTACCCCCACTATTAGTGGCCCCATTATGACTAGAATCCAAATCTGACTCTGGCCAGGCTCTTCCACTAAAATTTCTTTTCTCTTAATCTTCTGCCATCCAACCAACCATCCATCCATCCATCCATCCATCCATCCAACCATCCAACCATCCATCCATCCATCCAACCAACCAACCATCCATCCATCCATCCATCCATCCATCCAACCAACCATCCATCCATCCATCCATCCATCCATCCTCCCATCCTCACACCCATCCATTTATTCAACAAGCATAAACAAAGAAAATGTATATACTTTTGGAGAATGGTTTCCTATGAGAAGAAATAAGAATAAAACTAAATCAGAGCAAAAGAGTCAGCTTGGCAGAACATACAGAACAGCCCGAGTCTGAATGAACAAGAGAATTTGGTGGAAAGGCTACACAAGGCATGGCAGTGAGCGCCCCTTCAGGTAAGTGTGTATAGAAATTTTTACAAATGTAGATGACCATTGGGCACAATCTGAGTTCATACAGGCAGCCTCAGGCCAGACATGCTGGTAAGAGAGCCTGTCATCCATTATATGGTCAAGCATCTCTGGAGAGTTACTTAAAATTTCATGGCTTTGTATATACCGTTTTATATTCCTCCACATAAGATCAACCCACACTACTTAACACAAATACGTGGGAAACATTTTAAAAATGTTATTTAAAAGGATATATATATATATATAAATATAAATATAAATATAAATATATATATATATATTCTCCTCTAAAAATACCTGAAGCTCTATCGGTCACCAAGGTTGATGGTGAATTCAGAACTTTTCAGCAACCATCTTCCTTTTCCTTGAGACTATTTCAAGCCACCGCTTACCCTTAAACACTTGATTATGCCATAGGCTAGCACCCCACAATACCTTCATAATATCCTGCTTTTCGGGGTACTACAAGAAAACAACTAGAACTTTGGGGCCACCTTAATAATCAACACTGATTTTCAAACACTTCTGAGGTTCAGGACTATACGGAAGAATCAAGACCCGCCAAAATGACTCTCAAACAAATCCGGGGAATTGGACCACCTTTCTTGCAATCCCTGGGAAGAACAGTGAACAATTCCTTCCTCACGCCACAAAGAGACTGAGCACATTCTCGATCTTTTTCTTTTCTCCTCCGTTCCAGTTTCAATTAGACATCCCACACTGGCTCCGGAACAATTGATTAAAGGTCCAAGAAGAAATTGAAATATCTTGGCTAATGGAATGAATTTTCTGTGCTCAAACTCTCCAGAGGATGAGATGAAGGAGGAGGAGACGTGTGGAGCATTTGACCCCCGGGGGGAGAATCGACCTCACAATACCTTCATAATATCCTGCTTTTCTGGGATTGCACATTGCTGGTAATCTCGGTGGCCGGGAAGCTTTTCTACAAACAAGCTAGGAAAAGAGAAAGCACATCCTTAGCATTATATGACAGAAAAAGCTCAGCGATGGTTTCTTTTTTTCTTAAAGATTTTATTTATTTATTTTGAGAGAGAAAGAGAGAGAGAGGGCATGCATGAGCAGGGGGAGGGGCAGAGGGAGAAGAAGCGGGAGAGAAGTAGACTCTGCTGAGCGTGGAGCCCAGTGCGGGGCTTGATCGCACGACCCTGAGATCACCACCTGAGCTGAAATCAAGAGTCAGACACTAAACGGACTGAGCCACCCGGGCGCCCCGTCAGTGAAGGTTTCTAATACAAGAACGAAACTCCTTTTCAAAAAGGACGTGCTTAATACATTATTATTTAACCTATATTCTTTCCATCAGCCTTTCCACCAAAGGCTGGCATGAGTCTGATTTTGGCATTCCAGGGAAGTAAGCTCTGTGCACTGAGCGCTGAGGTTAAGAGGGTCAGGATGCTCCCTAAGAGACCGTGTCAATTTGGTCCTTCTCAGGTCCTGGGTGCTTGATCCGCCAGAGCACTATCTCACTCACGTGTGCTGCTGGCAACACAGAGGATCATGTAAAAATGTTAAGAGTTTAGGAAGATTGGAGTGGTGGGGGGTGGGAGGGACGGGGTGGCTGGGTGATAGACATTGGGGAGGGTATGTGCTATGGTGAGCGCTGTGCAATGTGCAAGACTGTTGAATCACAGACCTGTACTTCTGAAACAAATAATACAATATATGTTTAAAAAAAAAAGAAGAAGAAAGCAGGAGGGGAAGAATGAAGGGGGGGAAATCGGAGGGGGAGACGAACCATGAGAGACGATGGACTCTGAGAAACAAACTGAGGGTTCTAGAGGGGAGGGCGGTGGGGGGATGGGTTAGCCTGGTGATGGGTATTAAGGAGGGCACGTTCTGCGTGGAGCACTGGGTGTTATGCACAAACAATGAATCATGGAACAGTACATCAAAAACTAATGATGTAATGTATGGTGATTAACATAACAACAAAAAATTAAAAAAAAAAGAGTTTAGGAAGATCAATGTAATCTCTTCTCACCGTTGAAGAAGACTCAAAGGACCACTGATGAATCAGGAGTGCCATGGTGCCTATGTGTCTATATCAAAAATTATTTTTTTAAAGATTTTATTTATTTATGTGTGTGTGAGAGAGAGGGAGAGGGAGAACAGGGTGGAGGAGCCGAGGAGCCCAACACGGGACTCGATCCCAGGACCCTGGGATCGTTACCTGACTGAAGGCAGACGCTTCACTGACCGAGCCACCCAGGCGCCCTGATACCAGAAACTCTTAACTGAAAATTCACAACTAAGAGAAATGACAGTCAGAATCCCTAGTGGATGAGGAGGTGCTAAATTAGGAGTTCATTATTTTTCATCACCTTTTTGAGGAACAAGGCACAGCAGAGGTAAAGGGAAATCCTTAGACCAAACCAGATGCATCACTTCCACGTAACATGAAGATTTTGCTTTCACAAGGGCAGGGAATTCTGGGTTTCTTTTTTTCTTACTGATGTATCCCTAGCAGCCAGAATAGTGTCCAGCTCATGATGTGTGTTCAGTAAATATTTGCGGAATAAACGAAAAGTCCTTCCTTGATGGACCATGATGGGCTATAAATACTATTTAAGATCAACTAATACGTGATACCTTATAATAATTGGTGTCCTCTCGCTTACAGATCATGCATGCTCTCGTCTTGTGGCCTACAGGGGACATGGGGATGGTAAAATAACTCATTTCTTGAATGAGGAAATTATGGGTTTAAAGAGGCTACAGAAATTGTAAGTTGCCTATAGTAGCTATTCTTTATAAATAGAATAAAGTCACAAATGTTTGGAGTTGAAGACAGCTTAGAGAAATCTTCCATTTGGAGAGAAGAGAGATTTCTGCCCCTACGTCTTCCATTTGTAATGAGGAACTGAGGCCCACAGGGGATACGTGAATTACGAATTGCCACGTGGTTCATGACAGAAGGGAACTCCAACATTCCGGTGACTCGATAATGTGGACAGTGCAGTGGTCTTTCGCTTAACCACGCTTATGACCCCACAGGAACGTGGGCAAAGAAAACACCAGCAGAAGGCAACACAGAAATATTAGCAACTGGTGACCTAGAGTTCAGAAATTAAAGTTTTTGGAGAATGTGTGCTATCAGTGATACCCAACAGCTTCCGATTTCGTATTTATTGTTAGCTCTCTAGAAACCAGTGGTTTCCACATGTAGGCTGAGTGTTGCCAACTGTCCACTTCTCAGATGTTCTCAGGTTAAAAATCCCCAAGTGAACGAGGGAGTCAATCATCATGTGACTTTTAATTAAGCTAAAAGTATGGGTTTCAGGTAGCTGCTTTCACTCAACACTTTGGAAGCTCTTTTATACATAGCACTATTACACAGCTAAATAAATTGCCTCTTTTTTTAATAGATTCTATTTATTTGAGAGAAAGAGAGAATGTGAACGAGTCAGGGGGGGAAGCAGAGGGAGAAGCAGACTCCCCGCTGAGCAGGGAGCCCGATGTGGGGCTCGATCCTGGGACCCTGGGATCATGACCTGAGCTGAAGTCAGATGCTTAGCCGACGGAGCCACCCAGGCGCCCCAGTAAATTGCCTTTTTAAAAAATACTAACTATTGGCGCCTGGGTGGCTCCATCGGTTAAGTGGCCGAGTCTTGATTTCAGCTCAGGTCATGATCTCAGGATCCTAGGATCAAGCCCCATGTCATGTTCCAAGCTCAGTGGGGAGTCTGCTTGAGATTCTCTCTCCCTCTCTCCCTGCCCCCTCCCACTCTCTCTCTTTCTCAAATCAATAAATAAGTCTTTAAAAAAATACTAACTACAATGTGAAACTGCTACTTTCTATATCCCTGAATCAGATCCTTCCTATAGCTGCCAACTTACCGCCCCGTCCCAACCCATCAAGTCAAATTTTAAAACCGTTAATGGTCTGTTCCAGGCGCTGGTCTGTTCCAGGCGCTGTGGATGGAGCTGCAATATGGTTCCTGCTCTCACAAAGCTGACATTCCTGTGGGGGGAGGACAGCATAAAACAGGACATTTTCTTGGTGAAGAGTGCCAAACACAGGCACATGCATGTCACTACACGGGGCTATTTGAGAGACTTGTTTCACATCCCTGAGGCTCGCTCCATGCCTGAGCCTCAGAGATGGTGTGGGGATGCCTTTGAATACATTACCTGGTAACCTAAAAACGTGGGACATTTAATGCTTGTGAAGATTGCAAAACTGGTCTGAATATGAAAATATTCCTGAAGTCCAAACCATTTCACTAACACAGCACGTAAATATTTTCCCATTTCGAAGACCTCCCAAACAAAAGACTTACGTTATAAATTTGTTATAAAGGACAAAGGCATTTTCCAAATTTCCTTCTTCCAAATACACCGACGCCATTCTCTCCATCTCTACCCCAGATCTAAAGTAGCGGCGTGGGGTGATGTCTTCAGTGACGGTAATATTACACCCAAGCTTGCTGAGGGCACGGACTCGCTCTTCTGGGCTGAGGGAGACGTCCGTATGGTCAGGCATAGCAGCCAACTTTTTCTGCAAAGCAAAAATTGAATCCCTGAGTAGAAATAAGAAATGAACAGGACTGAAATTACAGGTGTGTTTCTGCACTAAATACTCGACACCAGTCCCTAAGGAAAGCGTTTCCTAAGAGTTAATGATACCATAGAAGTGCAATCTTTGTGCAGAAACACATGGGCCAGACACCAAGAAGACATGCATCTCTAGGATAACCACACCTTCGTGTTGGGGGCAAATCTCCTTTAGGGTTCAGGGTACAATTATGTGGCAGTTCCTGGGTATGCAAATGCTTTAGGTCATTTTAGGTAAAGTATCATTGACCCTTATGTCCTCATGGATACTTCCATTCCGGCTCATGTGAAGCAGTCCAGCAGGTGGACTCTTGTCTGGGGAGGGCTCACGTCATGCTCCTCTGAAGGGTCTCCAAGAGATGGTCTGCATTCAAAAGTTACTCTAAGGATTCAATTCTCTTCCACAATGTATCCAGTTTAATAAGATGCTTTTAGGACCTGTTTCTTCACCAAGTGAATGAAACCTCACCAATAAGTCCTTTTCAAGGATACCCCCTATTTCTTCTTAACATAAAAAAAACTCTTAGATCTGCACATAATAATGATAGTACATTAACAGGCATGGTTAATTAGTCCCTGACTGAGAAAATAATGAAAATCATTACTAAGAAAAAGTCAGTGATATTAAGACATACATTTGTACTTTATTCATAAAAATAGTATCCGTACACATTTGGGAAAACACAGAACGTATGCATTCAGGATAATTATTCAATGATTCAATGAAAAGCTCAGCGCTTCAGAAAGGCAAAAAAGTCAACAAATTTTTTTCTGTTAAAGGCCGTATAGCAAACCTTCTGGACTTTGCAGGCCCTGAGTCCCCTCACAACTACTTAGCTCTGCCGATGCGTAAGCAGCCACACACAACATGTAAGCAAATGATCCTGGCTCTATTTTCAAAAATGTTTTCAAAATAAGCAGGTGACTTTGGCGCTCAGACCAGTCTGCTGACCCCAGCAGTATCAGCATCAACTGGGAGTTTCTTAAAAGTACAAATTCCCGGGGCACCTGGGTGGCTCAGTCGGTTAAGCATCTGCCTCTGGCTCAGGTCATGGTCCCAGGGTCCTGGGATAGAGCCCTGTGTCTGGCTCCCTGCTCAGCGGGGAGCCTGTTTCTCCCTCTGCCCCTCCCCCTGTTCCTGCTTTCTCTCTCTCTCTCTCAAATAAATAAATAAAATCTTAAAAAAACAATGTTTAAAAAAAAAAGTACAAATTCTCAACAGGCCTCCCCTGGCATCTACAGACTGGAGGCGGGCTTGAAGAACCCATGTTTCAACTGGTGTTCCCAGAGGCACTGATGCATGCTGCAGTTTGAGAAACGCTGCTTTAAACCCCTCTAGCAACCTTTGATCCACAGGAATGGAATTAGCCCAGAGCAAATTTAGCTCCCCGAGTCTGCCTCTGTCAGTCAAGGGCAGCGCATTTGATTAAAAGGTCTGTATAAAGTTAAAAAAGAAATCCAGGTGGAATGGTTTTTGTCTGGCCATGAATGACGGATCCAAGCTGTCAGGGCAGGCTGCAATGAATCTTCCGATGCCCTGGGGTCCACTGTGGTGGCAATTTTGTAACAGAGAGAACCCTAGAGACCTGGAACGATTCTTCTTTCTTTTTTTTTTTTTTTAAAGATTTTATTTATTTATTTGAGAGAGTGAGCACGAGCAGGAGGGAACAGCAGAGGGAGAGGGAGAAGCAGGCTCCCCACTGAGCAGGGAGCCTGATGCGGGGCTCGATCCCAGGACCCTGAGATCATGACTTGAGCCGAAGGCAGACGCTTAACCCACTGAGCCACCCAGGTGCCCTGATTCTTGTTTCTAAAGGTGAAATTTATAACCAACCAGAGAGGCATAAACCTGTTCTCCTCCCCATTTCCTTCTCCCAAGAGGAAGCTCTCAGGGCCTGGGCTTCCTGGTGCTGAAGTCTCCAGCGATCCTTCCCGCAACTGGGTGGCCAGTTCAATTTAGAGTGGAAGGGATAAAGAGACTTACCAGTCTCCCAGAGTCTGTCTCCAGGGCCAAGTGATAAAGAATAAAGCATGCCCTGGATTTTTGACCTTGGCATCTTCAGTCAATTCCCCTTGGTCCAGAATTCTGAGAACGGAGAGGTGTGCCTGAACATAACCCCCAGCCCTGCTTCAGTGACCTCACCTTACATGAAGGCACACTTCCTTCTAGCCAAACCCTGTCACGCTGCTCCTCTCCTTTTCGAAAAGACTTCCTAATTTCTGAGAAGCTGCTGGAGGCCTCCCCTCCTCCGAAGCAGGAATCGAAGCTTGTTGACGTCTGAGCCTCAGACCTGAGTGTGTGCCATCTTGTCCAAGGGAGAAGCCCGGGACATGGCAGCCACAGCCCGCCCTTCCCTCACCCAGAGCGCCCAGCAGCCCTCAAGGAAAATGCTGCTATTCGACCACAGGTGAAGGCGTCAATGACATCAGAAAATGACTGGGGAAAAAAACTATGGAAATCAGCACATTTTTCCAAAGAGGGCTTCCAGTCTCCTGAATGTGCAAAAGTAATTTGCCCACTTTTTATTACTGTACAGTCTGCACTGAATTATAATTATTTGTGTGCAGTGTCCATCCATCCCTGTTCCCTAGGATGTAGCATATTCTTTGCAGCACAGATGATAATCAAAACATGTACCAAATAAAAGAGGAAGAGAGAAACAGGTGCAATGTGATTGTAACTGGATTATCTTTTTACCAGGAAGTAAAAGTAAGATTTGTTTTCGCTCTCCTGAATGGTCCTATCCTTCCCAAATTCAAAAGTGATTTCAGAAGTAAATGGGGAAAGAGCCTCATGTCTTCATAGATCTATAATGTTGGGTTTGCGATACCTTACGAAATACAAAATCTCCAGATGAAAAAGCCTTAGTGTTCATTTCACAGTGACATGTCCACTAACATTTTAATCATTGCTACCTAATGTTCTAGAAAACACCTAAGATGTGCCAAAAGGATGATCCCTTCCTCTGCAGGTGGGAAAGGGGGCTGCCTTTATTCCCCCACAGTGCCCCGACAGCATGAGGTCGGAAAGTGAAGAAGTTCCCACAGTTCTCTGCACTGTTCAGAGCACCTGAGCATCTGTGAAGGACATTCCTGGCAAGGAGGGCGTGGGTCACAACCTATTTCAGAGCAAGGACCAGGCCCTCTATTTCTTTGTTTTCTGTTTTTTTTTAAGATTTATTTATTTATTTATTTGACAAAGGCAGAGAGAGAGAGCACAAAGCAAGGGGAGCGGCAGAGGGAGAAGCAGGCTGCCCGCTGAGCAGGGAGCCCGATGCAGGGCTCGATCCCAGGACCCTGGGATCACGACCTGAGCCGAAGGTAGCAGCTCAACCGACTGAGCCACCCAGGCGCCCCCTCCATTTCCTTGTGATCTGGGGCTAAAGCTTTGCGAGTGCAGGTATTCAGTATACTGCTGGTCATCAGGAGAAGGCTAACAGTTGTGAGAGCTTCCCTTGATCAAGACCCCATGATCGGCTGGGAACATTAAAAATATTGTTCCCAACTGTCGTAATGTGCAAAGTACAAAAATGGGGCCGTGTTGGTTATATAATGTGCCTACATTCTCACCCAGAGAATGATCTGGGACTCACAATATGTCCCTGAGATCCCAGGCCTCCTGTTATTTCGTCTCGGGCATGTTGTTCCTTCTGAGATGTAGCTAGAGAAGGCACGGACCGCGTTGGGCTCTACAGGGCAAAGTGAGAAGAACAAGAGTTTCAAGCGTGTGGAACTTTACGCTGGCTCCCAAAGTAACATCTGCGTGTCGTATATAGAACGTCTCCCTCGGTCATTACCACACAAGGGAAGCTTCCAGTTTTTATCCATGAAGAAGCTGAAGCACAAAGAGGTTGAAGTCCCTGCTTACAAAGTCAATTCTGAAGTTCCTCTCCCCCACACTCCTGGAATCTAACCAGAGAGATTAAAATTTCACACTTTTGTGGACAAAAAGAATTACTTTTAGCTCTAGTGAAGATGGCTTTATTAGTCACTTCCTCAAAGGAGAGGACCCCACAGATGGATGAGGAGCGACAAGTGCTCAACTTCGTGAAGTAACGGTGACTCATTTCACATGTGCTATGTTTCTGTTCTTCTTTCTGGGTTTTCAGGCCATATGTAAGGTATCGGTTGGTGCTACCTACCAGAGAATTCACAGTAAATGGCTGATCCATGTTGTCCTTTCCACAGAGCGAAGGTGTTCACTGTTTCTTCTCAATCACTTCATCTGTTTCAAAGACAAAACACAGAGCTACAATTATTTATCTTTTTTTTTTTTTTTTTTTAGAATGCGAGTCTCAAATCTCAAACCCCAGGGTTATTTCTGGCTCAGAATATAAACACATCGAAATGACTTATATAACCTGAGTTTTTAGAGAGACTTTGGAAATCTCTTCCTGAAAATACACAACGGCAGGTGGTTAAAAGCAGACCTTAAGAGCAGACCTTTTAAAGCAGGGGTGTGACGAGAAATACACTATTGCTTAGCACCCAGTGTGTCTTCTGGGGGTTTTCTTACTCAGAACTCCATGCAAGGTTATAAAGCGGGTTTACTTTGTTCAAAGGGAGACAGATCCTAACGGTGAAGAGCTTGGACACTGGGGCCATGGACTCCGACACCTGGAGTCCGTCTGGGCCTAGGCTGAGCTTTACTAGCTGTGGAAGGCAGAATTATAAGACCAGGCCCTCCGTTTCTTTGTTTTCTGTTTTTTGTTTTTTTTTTTTAAGATTTATTTATTTATTTAATAATACTGACTCCTTCCCCTTGGTATCCAGGGGTTTGGGTAAACCGCCCCCCCTCCCCCACTTTGAGTGTGGAGGAGACTTGTAACTGACTTCTAGACTACAGAACACAGCAAAGGTGATGGAATACTACTCCCATGTTTACGTTATGTCACACAGCAGGGATGAAGAGATGTCGTAAACAGATTAAGCCGTCTAACCAGCGGGAGATGATCCTGGGTGGGCCTGGCCTAATCAGGGGAGGCCTTTCAAAGACAGACAGTCTCCGGATGGCCTTGAAGACTCAGCTGCTATAAATACCACAGCTACAGGGAAATGAATTCTGCCAGTAATCATGTGAGATTGGAAGAGCACCCCAAGCCTCAGATGAGACCGTTACCCTGGTCAGCACGTCCATTGCTGCCTTGTGAGATCTTGAGCAGAGCACCCGGATACGCTGGGCCCAGGCTCCAGACCCACCAAACTCGGAGATAATAAATGTATGGTAGCTCAAGCCACGAAGCTTGTGGTGATTTGTAAAGCAGCACAAGAAAACAAATATGCCAGCTGTGAGACTTTACGTAAGTGATATGGCCTTTTTACGTGCAAGGGACAGTGGGGGAAATAACATGACCTATGTCATATCTTTGTGATAAGGATGAAATCAGGGAGCATATGAAGTGCTTGGAATAGTTCCTAGCACAGTCAAGATTATAGACGTGTCAGCTATTATTAAAATCTTTATTTTGCAGTTTTAGAAACTGAGGCTCAGGGTTACGTGA
This sequence comes from Callorhinus ursinus, assembly GCF_003265705.2. Classification (NCBI taxonomy): domain Eukaryota; kingdom Metazoa; phylum Chordata; class Mammalia; order Carnivora; family Otariidae; genus Callorhinus; species Callorhinus ursinus. Next base: position 7,974,069 of record NW_027397094.1, on the reverse strand, counting down.
ATGTGCCCAAGTTCAAATAGTCATTCATGAATATTAATTAGTCTCCTCTCTTATGCTACTTCAGGTCAGGCTCTGCATTCACCACTTCTCACTTCTTCTAAATTCATTTTGGCCTTTTACTGCACTAAATCATTTATGTGATGCTGGGCACATCTTCTCTCTAGTTCCTCATTTATGACAAGAGGGGCTTAACCTACATTCATTCATTCAGATCACAGCATTCTGTGATTCTAGAAATCCCACATGTAGATCATTCAACCCTTCTTTTTTTTTTCTCTGGCCTGAATCCATGCCGGAGAAACCCTCCAAGGAAAGTCACGTGGCATGTGCTTCACCCTCTCTAGTGATGCCTGGAATAAACAGGGAGATCTAAGCTTGCAGGCTGCAGAAATGGCTGGGAAAGAAATGACCTGGGGAGTGCCACAGTCACAGTGTAGCTTAAAACCCTAATTAATTCTGGTGTTCTGGTGTCACAGAGTGTAGGCAACCTCATTTGGGGAATTGCCAGTCCTCAGTAAGAAGAAATAAACCAGAGAAAGAAAGGAAAGAAAAGAAAAGAAAGAAAAGAAGGCAGGCAGGGAGAGAGGAAAGGAAAGAAGGAAGAGAAAGAAACAAAGACATTAAAACAGTTAAGGAGACAGAACAAAAAGGCTTATGGCGAATTTGGGGCTGGGTGGGGGGAAGGGGACAACGGAACGCTAGTTAGTCATTGACTAGGGCCTTGTGAAAGCCTAGAGTTATTTTTGGGGGGTTACTCAGATCCTTAAGTGGAGAACAAATAATTTTTAAAATTAAAAACATTATAACAGCGGTTCTTAAATTTTACTGTATCTAAAAGTTATGCAAGCCTGAGGCTTATTTAAAATGCAGATTCCTAGAATCTGAATCCATCAGTTGTCAGCCCACCAATGGGCACTGATGGTTAGGATGTGGCCCAGGTAAATCCGATACGCGAGGTTTCCAAACAATACTTGCAGAGATGCTGTCTTTGGGAATGCATCAAGCAGGGTTCTTAGTTGCAAGCGAAGGCACTGACTCTTGAATTCACAGGATAGTGGAAAGATCACAGATTTCCAGGAGGGCCAGGGAAATGGGGCTTGGAGGCTACATATCCAGAAACACCTCCCCCCCAAATCACTCAGCAGCACTGGTCTGATAGGGAAGGGGGCCCCCAGCTTCCAGCACCACCACCAGCAGCCATATCTTGGCTTGATGTCACCAGTTTCTAGTTCAAAGTATGGGATGAGGGTGCGTGGCTGGCAGAGCCTAGGTCACATGCCCACAGCCCGGCACCGGAAAAATGCAAACCCCCGGCACTTGACACTTCCACAGGAGGCAGTGGGATGTGCCCAGTGAGAAAAGGTACTGGTGGCCAGGCCTGGGTGGCCAAAAACAATGATAAGCACGCACAAGACTCAAACAAACTTCTCTGTAGTGAGCTTCTGGATGTACAAAATGCGTAATTCAATATATCTTGAACACCAGATTTTATTAATTTGCCATAGATGCAAACCCATCACTATTAACGCCCACACATAAATTTATTTATAATTCAGAAATAGAAACCAACTCCTCTCAAATCTAAGATGAAAGAAGTTTATAGATTGGTCGGTCGACTTATTTCTTTGGACCATTAACTACTCAATGGCAGTCGTCCTGTCTTAATTTGTTTTTTAACCTCTAACCTTAGCATGAATCAGTTTCAACACCAACTATTACCCAAGTCAACATAACCAGTTATGTTCTCTTGACCAGTAGCTATCCAAGTGTGGTACAGGATCCCCAAGACCCTTTTAAGGGTTGTGCAAGGTCAATATTATTTTCATAATATCACTCAAACGTTATTTGCTCCTTTACTATCAGTGTGTCACAATTCTGCAGTGGAGACTTCTAGAGGGCCCAAGTTAATGGAATGCTTATTTGCATATTCCTGTCAATGTCCATTTCAGTTTTCAATATGGTAAATATAAATCCATATAGTCCACATAAGCAAAGCTTTTTAGTATCCTTAGTAATTTTTAAGAGTGAAAAGGGCTCCCAAGACCAAGACATTTGAAAAACACTGCTCTAGACCAACTACGAACATAAAACAAAACAAAATCTCGCCGCGTGACTTCAATCTAAACACAAATAGTATGGTCCAGAAGAATCTAAAAGAGAAAAAATACATGTTGAGTATCACCTTCCATTGGCACTACTAGGGTCCGCTAAAATAATTTAAAAAACCGAGGGCAGATGCTCCTGGGTGGCTCAGTCAGTTAACTGTCTGACTGTTGATTTCGGCTCAGCTGGTGATCTCAGGGTCCTGAGATTGTGCCCCACGTCAGGCTCCAGGCTCAGTGGGGAGTCCGCTGTAGATTCTCTCTCCCTCTCCCTCTGCCCCGCCCCCCTTCTCTCTCTCTAAAGAAAAAAAAAGAATAAATCTTAAAAACAAAACAAAACCAAAAAATCTGAGGGCACTGTAAGAGGTGCCTGACCTCACAGAACCTGAGATCCAGAAGAGCAAATGCCACACACTGCTTGATATCTGTGATATCCACTCTCTTTTTCTAGTAGAAAAATACAATTTTTTTTGCTGATCTATAGCCCAAGTAAAAACCTACATTTTCCAGCCTGTCCTGGCCTTGGACGTGGCCGTGTGCCCAAGCCCTGCCAGTGGGGTGTGAACAGGAGTACTGGGATCAAAGTCTGGATCGTGCCCTCTAGAGAAAGGAACCCGGTCTCCTCCACCCACCCCGGCCCTTCCTGCCGGCTGGAATGTGGCCGAGCAGGTGCAGGGAGCTGGTCAGGAGCCCGAGGTAGAGCAAAGCAAGAAGAGAAAGGAAGCACTCCAGTTTGCTTACGCTCACAGACCGTGAGAGAGACAAACGTCTATCTTGGGCAATACTGTGTCTTGTTTAGGCAGCTGGACCTGCGTCCTGACAAATGCAGTGGTTTAACCTAGAAAGGATGACGCAGCATGGCCCAAGGGAGACCGTGGCCCATACTGATAATCTTCCATCACGCCCCCCACGCCCCAGCGCTCGGCTGTGCTGCGTCCACGTCTTTGCTCCGGGGACAGGCAGTAGCAGAAACATCTTCCTCCCTCCTTGTGACCTCACAATTCACCCAAATCCTGCCCAGCCTGGGAGATCCCACAGGCCCAGCCAGAAGTTTCGGACTTCTTCAGATATTATTAAGCTACAGCCCCAAAGGCAACATTTGAATGTTATAAACGTTTAATTTGGTTGTTATAGTAAATTAAAAAAATTCTAAGTTAGTTATCAATATTTAAAAATCGGGAGATTTCATATAAAAATTCAGGTTTTAGCTTCTCCTAAAAAAGAAAAAAAAAAAAAGATCAGAGGATCTGGCACCACTGGGCCCAGGACTTGGGACATTTGTTTGTTTTTATCTTCTATCCTGAGTTTAGAACAGTGCCCGCTACTCGAACGTATTTGTTGTGTGAATGAGGAAACAGTTTCCTTAAAGTCTACAGTACCCTCCCCATCACATTCCCAGGCGCTTGGTAAGTGTTTGGCTCTAAATCTGTGCTAAAATATGTCCACCAAATGCACCAGCCTTCAAGAACTTACGGATAGCTCATTTAATTCTCTTAACACATGTCTGTTCATTAATTCAGTCACATATTCATTCAACAAACAGCAACTGAACATCTAGGATATACCGGGCATTGTTCCAAGCATGCGGGACATGAACAGAACTGGCAAAGGCTCCTGCCCTTTGTGGAGTTTACATTCTAGCCGGAAGAGACAGATCAACAACAAACCTTTTAAATAAATTGTATCGTAAGTTAGAAGAAAAAGAGCCAAGGGAGTGAGGGGCCTTGTGGAGGGGATGGGCTAGGCAGCAGATGCCAGTATGAAACAGAATTTTCAAGGTAGGTCTTACCCGAAGCCAAAAACGAAGCAAGGGCTTGAAGGAGATGAGGGAGAGGAGAGAGATGGTGCAAAGGCCCTGGGGCAGAAGCACCACGTGCTTGAGAGAGAGCAAGGCAGCTGGCTGGAGGAGGCCGGCCAACCCAACATTGGCCGCACCATGTTCTGGAGCTCCTCACTCAACAGCAAGCATTGTGGGAAGCAGGCCAACGATGACTTCAGGTGTTAAAGATAAGATAAACACTGGAATTTGGAGGATCAGAAATAAATAGCAGAGGATGCCAAAGGCGGACGGGAAGTACTCAGCATCTTGCACCAGTAACACCTAAGTTCCCTTGGAAGCGGAGGCTCGAGGGGCACACAGAACAAAGGCAGCCTCTGCGGCCGGCCTGGCTGGGAGTCCTGGCTGCATTGTCCCCTTGCCGCTCGTCCTTCCTGGACCCTCCCAGGCTCCCCTCCCTCCTGCACAACTGGGCTCATCACTTCGGAGTGGCCCACAGCCAATTGCAAACATTCACCAGGAACACCGGCTTCAATCTCAACTTGCTCCCTAGCCTCCCTCCACCCCCGGGAAGCCCACATTTCTGTGACTTCATAAATTTGAACCATGGCCCACAGATACATTTAACCTGTAGCACACCTCTGGAGAGTTCTTTTTGCTTTAAAGCCCCCTGTCTTCTTGCCTGGACCTCCAGCCCCTTTTCCTCCCTGTAGCTTCCACAGACACACCATTTTCCTCTTTCAATGACTTTTTATTTTTTTATTTTTTTTAAAGATTTTATTTTTTTATTTGAGAGAGAGAGAATGAGAGATAGAGAGTACGAGAGGGAAGAGGGTCAGATGGAGAAGCAGACCAGGGAGCCCGATGCGGGACTCGATCCCGGGACTCCAGGATCATGACCTGAGCCGAAGGCAGTCGCTTAACCAACTGAGCCACCCAGGCGCCCTCAAGGACTTTTTAAAGAGGAAGAGGGGCAGTGTCTGCCTTCCATGAATCCTGGCCCTCAAGGGCTTGGGGCACTGGTCAAAACCATATATATTCACACTGAACACATGCAGGCCAACTGCTGTCCAGCTAAGGGGTACCTCCTGCAAGCAACGGAACAATTCCCAACCATGCCCAGGGCAGATGGGACAGAAAGCAGGTCTCACTCATGAGTGGCCCGGGAGAGGGCAGGAACCCTCTCCTAGCTGACGCCTCAAAGCTCTGAGTTTGTGAGCGTTTATTCTCCCTCTGTCCCCACAGATTTACAGCCCAGTAGCAGAATTCCTTTTGAATTTGGGGTCCCAACTGGCTGTCTCCAAATCTCAACTGCTCCTCCCCCACAAAAGCTCTATGAGGGCTGCTTTTGCATTAAAAACCAGCCGCTGCAGCACCTGGGTGGCTCAGTCAGTTAAGCGTCTGCCTTCGGCTCAGGTCATGATCCCGGAATCCCAGGATCGAGTCCCACATCGGGCTCCCTGCTCACGGGGAGTTTGCCTCTCTCTCTGCCCTTCACCCCGCTTGTGCTCTCTCTCTCTCCCTCAAATAAATAAATAAAATCCTTAAAAACAAACAAATAAAGAAAGAAAGAAAAAGAAAAACCAGCCGCAGATAATGCCAAGAATGAAGAAGAAAATATCTCGCCTAGCACACTGTTTATCTCATGACTTTTTACTTTAAGTCCCTTAACTTTCGTGTGTGAGTGTGCGCGCGCGCGCGTGCGCGCCCGCTTTTTTTGTGGCTAAGCTCAGAATTCTGACCCACTTCCATGCACACAACCGTATTTTCCAGAATACAGGGGCATCCAGCGGGCAGTGAGCAGTCTCCTCCGAGAGCCAGCACATAGAAGAGGCAGCGAGGCGAGCTCCTGGGCATGGCATCTGCTCGCTGGCACTCCCTCGGACCAGAATGTTGGGGTGAACTGGAAAAGCAGGAGCACGCTGCCGGCCGGTGACACACGCTGGGAGCACCTCATGCCACCTCCCGGGCTCTCATTTCTAACTGGCCGACCAGCAGCCTTTCCTGTCCCCACGGGGTTAGAGTTCATGTTTTTCAGGAGCGACACGGGGCAATTTACTATGGTGGAGATAAATAAAGGAAGTGATCATCAGCTGGTCTGTGAGCTACACTGTCATCATCTGATTTAGAGAAAAGGAGGTAAAGGGTCATTCTCATGCCTTAAAGGACAGGAGCAGAGAGGAGCATGTCCCAAGTCACTCTCTTGCAGGTTGGGACCGACTTTAGGAACGAAATAACCCAGGCCCACACGTGCTGTTCACTTCAAAAGATTTAAAAATTCAGACATTAAAACCAAAGATTACTTTCTCTTATTCTCCTCTGTAAATATCTGCAAATCAGAAATACGCTGATACGAATAAATATGCCTTCACAAATAAGATAACACCTTATTTGTACTAAAACATTGAGAAGATAAATATGAAACTGGATAAGAATATTAGAAATAGCTTTATTGCATTTTCCCCCTATACTTGTAAGTACCATATGGGAGTACCTACCAGATGTCAGGTGCTCGTCTCTTATCCCTAGAGGGATAGTCCAGGTTAAACATACCACAGTAGTGTGCTTTAGATTTGATCAATCAGCAAGAATGCAGTTGCTACAAGAAAGGTTATTAAATAAATTACCGCTCTGATGCATGTTTTAAATTACTTCAAGGTAAGTCTAGGCTACATTTAAAGCTATCAAGTCTCATTTTGGCCATAAAGTAATTATTTCTCGTAGCATAATAGCATTTTTGTCCTGACACCAGAATGAAATGGTTGGGGACCTTTAGCACCAACGGCTCAGGCTTTGGGGCCATATACACCTGTAGGAGAACCCAGCTTCCACCCTTTATGAGTTGGGAGTGCCACGACATCTTTTTTTTTTTTTTTTAAGATTTTATTTGTTTATTTGAGAGGGAGCACAAGCAGGTGGGGAGAGGGAGAGGGAGAAGCAGACTCCCCGATGAGCAGGGAGCCTGGCTCGGGACTCGATCCCAGGGCCCTGGGCTCATGACCTGAGCTGAAGGCAGATGCTTAACCGACTGAGCCCCTCAGGCGCCCCTATGACATCTTATATAACCTTTTCTGTGTACTTAATCTTCCTCTCTTAAACGGGGGGAAAGAACAACTTTCCAGAAGAACCCGACTGAGCTTAAATATATGAGAGAGACATATGTAAGGTAAAACATAAAGTAATAAATAGAAGTTCTATTACAGTTCCTGGCACGCAGTAGAAAAATCAAAGAAAACCAACCCCTTCCCACATGAGGTGATTAGGGAAGTGAGGTTAATTGCCTCCGTCTCCCAGTGTTGATTTCTGGTACAGAGATCAGAGATGACTGATGTGGAGGGACTTGTTTCACGGCAATTAGTTTTTGACAGACACTTTCAGTTAATCCACCCAGCAACCACTTGCCCCCATGCCTGCCATGTCTTCCTTACCAGCAGGCACTAACCTCACCAGAGACCTTCCCGTTCCCAGTGTCCCTTGCACTCAGGACTAGTTGGCTAGTTGGTACGTGACCAAATCTTGGACAATGGGACCAAAAGGGGGAATACCATTGGGAGGACTCTGAGAGTTTTTCATCTCTAATACCAGGAGACATTCTGGAGAATACGTATGTGCCTTCTCATTGGCCGGACATGTGTCTTCATGCAAGACTTGAAATGCAAATGCCATCTTGCAACACGGGAGTCAAGCCTGAGAAGCTCTTGGTGTGCAGAGGGTGGTGGAGCCAAAGGGTGGAATGAGGCTGGCTTCTTGCTGAGGCTGCCGAGCTGCCGAGTTTTACCCTACAACTATCCTTCTCTGAACTGTTGTTACCGTATAAGATATAAGTGCCATTGTTTGGGACACTCCCAGGATTTCGTAAGATACTGCCTTATTGATATAGGGTTTCTCTGGCAACATAACAAACTCTTCAGCTATATAATTCCTTCCAATGGCAAAAAGTAGTGATTCTGTATCACTAAAATAATAATAATAATAGAATTTTGTAAAATTTAACCATTTTTTAATATCTCCAAGATATTACATTCTTCTTTGATTAAGATGTAATTACTATTTAACTCTTTCTTGATGAGTCAACCTTATTTCAACATACCTGCCCATAGCAATGCTTTGCTCCATTTCTCATTTGCTCTTATATACAAAATCAATTAAAAAAGAACTGCTTTACTTAACTTCCCTCTGACTTCAGTCTTTCTGTCCTTTTAATTTTAGATCACTGATGAAATAATTTACACTTATTTGTAAAATTAAAGTTTAGACTGGACATGGATCTCAAGGGGTCCCCCTGTGAGCAAACTGTACGCTGATTACAGTGAATGTGCTACATGATTTCCAAACTGGCTACACAAAGACCATTTTCTTACCCCCCCCTTTTTTTTTCTCCACTGTGTCCTAGATAAGAGCAAGGTGAGTTCCGGACAGGTGAGGGATTATTGTAGCACTATATACCCTTTAATATAGCAAAAGAGTTATCATCATCATAATGACTGTGAACAGAAAGCTTTCCTTCCCCGGTTAACTGGAATAACCCGCTAACCCTCACCAAAGCCTGAAAAGATAAGGGGCATTTGAGCCTAGAGATCAGATGTGCAACCTCCAGGGTCAGACCACCTGGGTTCATATTCTGACTCCAACCACTAAATGCAGGATCGCAGCTTCTCCAGCTGCAAAGTGGGGTTGAGAACAGTAAGTAAGGAAAAAGCTGTGGATGCCTATAAAACATAGAACACGATGCTTGGTGCTAACAAATGACCACACCATTATCTGCACGTTACAGATAAGGAAACAAGAGTCCAGAATAGGGGCGCCTGGGTGGCTCAGTCGTTAAGCGTTTGCCTTCGGCTCAGGTCATGATCCCAGGGTCCTGGGATTGAGCCCCACATTGGGCTCCCTGCTCTGCGGGAAGCCTGCTTCTCCCTCTCCCACTCCCCCTGCTTGTGTTCCCTCTCCCGCTGTGTCTCCCTCTGTCAAATAAATAAATGAAATCTTAAAAAAAAAAAAAAGGGGGCCCAGAATAGATAAGTAACCTGAGTAAGGGGTGGAGCAGGGACTCAGAACTAGGTGCATAGGATTCCCAAGTTCAAGCTCAAGCAGCACGTGATAGTTGATGGTGAAATCAGGGCAAAGTCAGATCCTTGGGGCTTGGATAAGAATGATAGAAATGAAAGTTCACGCCTTTAAAATCATCTGACCCAAGGATTATACATGGAGGTGGTGTGGGGGGGGGGCAACTGGGGAGAAACTCCCTTTTTTTTTTTTAAGATTTTTTATTTATTTATTTGACAGAGAGAGACACAGCGAGAGAGGGAACACAAGCAGGGGGAGTGGGAGAGGGAGAAGCAGGCTTCCCGCGGAGCAGGGAGCCCAATGCGGGGCTCGATCCCAGGACCCTGGGATCATGACCTCAGCGGAAGGCAGACGCTTAATGACTGAGCCACCCAGGCGCCCCTATGAGAAACTTTTAACTACTGACTGGAGTGTTTTAATGGTTATTGTATTATTCAGGTTTTCTGCTTTCTCCTGGAGTCAATTTTAGTAGCTCAGATTTTCTATTTTTCCCCCATTTTATCTGTTTGTCAAATGTAGATAGTCAGTGTTCTCTTCAGATGTCTTAAATTATTAATGAGTCCTGGGGTGCCTGGGTGGCTCAGTCTGTTAGGCGTCCAACTCTTGGTGTCGGCTCAGGTCCAGATGTCAGGGTCGTGAGAGCGAGCCCCACGTTGTGCTCCATGCTCAGCATGGAATCTGTTTGAGATTCTCTCCCTCTCCCTCTGCCCCTCCCCCCGCCCCCTGCTCTCTCTCTCTCAAATGAATAAATAAATAAAAGCTTTCCAAAATAAATAAATAATCAATGGGTCTGTAGTTATAGTTTTCATTCCTAATACTAATTATTTGTGGGTTTTCCTCTTTCTTTCTGGGTTAACATTGTCAGAAATTTAGCTACGTCATCAATGATTTCCACAGAATCAGCTTTTGGGCTGGTTTTTCCTCGCAACTTTATCTGATTAATTTCTGTTCTTATTTTTATTATCTCATTATTTTCACCATCTTTAGAATTAAGATACCACTGCACTTCTAGCTTCCTGAGGATTGTTCCTTGTTTTCTATGTTTCGTGATTTTTCAGCAAATGTATTTAAGCAGAGAAAAGAGAGAAAGGAAATTTCAGTTCGGCCATTACAAATATCTGATTCATAATCTTGTCTATGTCAAAAAAAGAAATGAGCATTCATTCCCTTCACTTGTTTTATAGTCTGTGGATTGACCACCTGGAATACGGAGTTGAGAAATTCAAACACATAATTATTCTACCAAGACTCAGTTCAATTCAAATATGTGCTGGTTTTTAATGTAAGTTCTAAATTGTGGTATTCAAAAGGCATTTCACATGCACATAAATGTGTTAATTTAGGATTCTGTTTTTTTTTTTCTTAATGAGATGATCCAATTAATATGCATCATAAAACACTTAGAAAATGAATCTGAGGTGTCAGGGAGAAATTCACCTTTGTACACAATTATTTTGTCATCTTAAATCCATACGAGCATGTTAATTTTGTTGTTCTGCTGTTGAGGTACTAAAATTTCCTGGAAATTATGCCTTCTAAAAATAAGCCATCCAAAAAAAAAAAAATTAAGCCATCCGCAAGCCACTAAGCTTTAATGTAAACTTTAACATACTTCCTTCTTTTTTGCTGCAATAAGCTTGTAACAAAATACTATCCAGGAGTTATCTAATTCGATGAAGCATAATGAGTCAGAATAAATTTTAAAAATAACCTCATTTTCTTGCCTGCCAGTTGCCCGAAGCTCAGAGATACAAGGTCAGTCCTTGGGCATTATGAATCCATTTTATTTAATTTTCATAGATTTCCTAAGGACGGTCCATGACCAAGATGAATTGAGCCCAGCACTACTACTCAAAAGCAAAAGCTGTCCTCGAATACTTCTCGAGGAGCCTTTCTCCAATGCTCCCTGACCACAGGAATTGTAACAGTTCGACACGTTCCCATGGACAGGAATGATCACATTTTCGGTTTTGTACTAGACAATCTCTTCTTCGATGCAGTGGACCAAAGCAAAATCCGCTGTGTCCTTCCGTAGCCTTGCCTGGCAGGCAGTCCATTTAAAGATGCTTAATGAGCCCCTCACCCTGCCAAAGTGGTTAGCAGGGCCCGGCTGGCTTCTGTGCCTGCATGCTCACCACTCACCCGCTTCCTAGTTTCCCGCCCTGTCGCTGTCATCCCCCTCCTCTACGTGGAGTTTCCTCTGACTGTGGTTCCCGGGCCACCTGCATCGTAATGACTTGGTGGAGGAGGAGAGCGCCTGGTCACAAGAAGACAGATTTCCAGATGCCACCGAGTCAGTTTTCTGAGATCGCCCCACAAATCTCTATTTTTATCAAGCAGCCCAGCAGATCTTGATGCACACGGAAACCCGAGGCTCACGACATCAGATAAACCTGCCCTAAGACGGCTACAAATAACCCCCTAAAAGCCTGGTCTTGACCAGATGCATATTCCCTACCGCAGAAGGAGCTCCTGCCTAGACCTCTGTGAAGTGGAGGTGTCCCCCCACACCTGTCCTCACCCTGCATCTCAACCATTAATTTTCTGTCTTTCCCGTTGACATACCTTTATTCCATAGGACACGGTTTTTCATGACTCGAACTGATGCTTCATCCGAGCGTTTGCCCTGTGTCTTCAAACGTCTTCCATACCCTTCCACCAGGACACCCAACTGTGATTTCTCACTCGGTACGTTCCATGGCTAAATGCATCTTTCCTACAAATATTGCTGGCTCCAAGGAAATCCAGCCCTTCATTTATTTGTACAACATTATTTATTAACCGATAGTCTATGCTAGGAGCCAGTGATACAACGGTGACCAAAGAGACAGATCATATCAGATCTTACGACACGAACATTCTGCTAAGGGCAGGGTGAGGCGGAGACATGTGGGAACTGCTACAAAGACAAAATACAGGAAACAGAGACAGTTGTGCACTTTTTTTTTTTTTTTTTTTTTGCAAAACAATACCTCAGAAACAACAGCGGTCTTCCTCAGTGCAAAGGGAGGCAGTGTTTTGCCCCATTATCGGTGATGTCAACGTTGATCTCTTGTTTTAAATCATGCCTGCCAGGCTTCTTCCTTGCAAAGATACTATTTTTTCCTTTGTAATTACAAAGTATCTTTAGGGAGTTACTTCGAGAATCTGCGAATACACCTCGGCCCACTAATTATAGCATCCAAGATGATTCTTGCCTGAACAATGATTCTTACGGCATCTGAAAATGGCAAATTTTTATTTCCATCCTCCTTTTGACATTTCTTAGTTTAGGTGGCATTTTTGGTTGAAGGCTGTTTAGTTTTTGTACAAAATGTGTACCTTTCAGCCTCTTAAATGGTTCCATCTCTTCTTTACGGCATCTGGGTTTTAAAGGTCCTCAAACTCACTAATGCCAAAGAAACTTCCTAAAATATGTCCACCAATCTTTTCTTCCAGTAATTTTATGGTTGGATATTTCTGAATAAATACCTTTGATCTGTGTGGAATTAGTTTTTTGTAAGAAGTAAGACAAGGCTACGGTTTCCTTTTACCACTAGGCAGAATGGCCCTGAAACTCCTCGACTGCACTTAGCTTCTTATTTAACTCACAACTCTGCCCCATAAGGCGATCTGCCCAACCTAGGCACTTAGTACATATTTATTAAATTAAACTAGTCTCTGCCAATTACACCTCAATAAAGCTTAAAGGGAAAAAAAGTCTAGCAGCAATGGATAAAATCATAGAGGAGAGGAACTGCCCCCCCCCAGGATAGGAGGCAATTGTGGGTAAGGTACCCCAGATCTGGAATGAGCGGTGAAATGATTGGAGAAGGACAAATAGTTATTGAGGGAGATTCTGAGGAAAAGACATAGACCTTGGAAGTTAAGCAGACATATTGAGGTCTGGGACAAAAGCAGGCAAAGATATTGTCAGTGCTGACACTGTCAGGAATGGGAGATGGTGGCGCGTCTGACTCGCACAGAGGAAACTTCTCCCCCATCTGAGTGACCGGTACCAACATCTAATCAATTGCACAACCCCTGGCGAAATCGGGAAATAGCCCCCCTGTGTCTGCCGCCTCCCTGAAGTCCACAGCCCATCTGCCACTGCACACACACACACACACACACAAACACACACGCTCATGAAGAAATGTCAGACCCACCCAAATGGAGAGAGGTTCCATAAAACAACTGGTTATCGCTCTTAAAAAGTGTCAAGATGATGAAAGACAGAGAAAGACTGAGGCATGGTTTCAAATTAAAAGAGAACTCGGAGACAAGAAACCTAAACGCCAGGCACGATCCTGCAGGGGGGTCCTGGACCAGACGGATGCTGGGGAAACGTGAACAAGACCTGTGCGTTAGACAGTAACAGTGTGATAGTATTACTTTCCTGATTTTGATAACTACTGTGATTATGTAAGCTGTTAATATCTGGGGAAGGGGGGGGGGGAAAGATACACAGAAATTCCATGTACTATTTTTGCAATTTTTTGGAAGTCTGACATGATGTAATCTTTTTAAAGTCTGACATTATTTTAAAGCATTGTGTTTAATGCTCAATTAGTACCTTAAAATTCCCTCAGAAAGGAGAAGGACAACAAAAGGAAAAGAGTTCGTATCCCTTGTGACCGTTAGAACATCGATTGCTTCTGAAGCATAGGGAGCATTTACAGAAAAATAAGAAAGAGATAGAGTTGAGTAAAAACAGGCAAATGGAATGAACAAGTCACAAGAGAATTATAAACAACTAAGTAACATGAAACACGCTTCATTTTTCTAATAACTAAGAAACCACAAATTTGAACAAGACAGCTTCATTTATTTGATTGATAAAATTTGCATGATTGATCATACTAAACATTGATGAGGATTGGAAGAAAAATTAGCAATTTTTTAAATAATATGCATTCCTGGTGACCAAGCAATTCCAATTCTAAGATTTCCCTTTAGGCCATATACCACACACACACACGCACACACGCACGCACGCACACATACACACACACACACACCTCCCTCCCTCTCTCTCTCTCTCTCTCTCTCTCATCTCAGCATGGCTTAAAAATATGAAAATTTAGGAAGTAAAAATATCCACCAAAAGGGTGTTACTTAAAATAAAGAATATCTCTAGCTGATGAAGCCATTAGAAAGGACTTACACCTACGCGCGCTGAACCAGGAAGATGTCCAAGTTCTAGCATTATTAAGTGGGAAAAGAAGCCAGTTGTAAAGTAACATATAAAATATGACTCCAACCTTGTGATGCTCATACATAGGCAGTTAATGTATACTGGCATCTGCAAGAAAAAAGTCTGAACAACACACACTGAATTTTTCCCAGCTGTTTTCTCAAGGATGTGATCATGAAGGCCTTTCACGTTCAAGTCATTCATTTCTGTACAGTTTGTTACCAGGAGGTATCGCTTCATAATCAGACAAATTCTACTTTCATGACATCTATCAATTTTGAGTAGGTAGCTCCAGGTTTTAATCCTGGTCCTGCCAGGTTCCAGATGTGTGAATCTGGGTAAATTACTCCCTGAGTCTGTTCCTCCAGTCCAAACGGAGCTTAATTGTGCCCTTCTTCCTTCACAATATCGTTAAGGTAGTGGGTAGCTGTAGTAGTTTACTCAAGGGCTTTCTAAATCCAGAGGAGCTGCCCTGGCCTGATGTCCGAGCTGAGTGCTGGGAAGAGCACGGAACTGGCTCAGGCCTTCAGAAACACAGAGAAATCCGCTGCATAAACCCTTCGGTGTCAGTTCTGCCAAATTCGAGGCCCCAAGTGCTCCCCCTTGCTCCCTTCTGCCTTTTGGTGACAAACCAGTTGGCTTTGCTCGCCTCTTCCTTAGTCCTCTGTTTCTGGACCAGATGCTGTGTGTCCCGAGCGCGGGTCTAACACTTGTTTGCATCAGGTTAGTCCCCGGCTCAACAAGGCACACTGGTAACCTAGTGCCTACCAGAAGAGGTCTAAATACCCTTGCTTGGAGGCCCTTCAGTGCCAGAGACCTGACCCCTTTTCTTGGGCTTGAAGAGACTTTGTATTCCACTGTTCCCCAGTGTATGTCTCCCCGCTACTTCCCTCTTTGATCAAACCCTCTCTGCTCCATCCCAACATCTGCCATTCAGGATGTGCCATGTTCCGTCTAAATATTCCCACCAACCCTGTGGTTTTCTGATTCCCTCCATCCAAAAAGTGGTATTAATAAGAAAACGAAACACAGTATATAGTGCCATTATTAAAAACTCCAAGATGGCCTGACTGTATACGTTATTACTTAAAAATAGAAACACAAATCTGAGTATGAAATCAGATCTAGCCCTTCAGGTTTCTTTTCTCTCAAAGTGTGGTTTATTGACCATCTGCACATCAGAATCCTCTGCAACGCTTGTTAAAATGAAGGTTCCTGGCCCCACCCAAACTTACTGAATTATGTCAGTGGGATGGAGGCCTTTTTGGTTTTTGGAGACTAGTTAGAGACGCATCACCCCAGTCATTTAACTAAGTCTTTCAATAACGTTACACTTGGCAACAGAAAAATAACTTTTATGTGATAAGAATGTGATAGCCATCTACATGTCTTTAAACCTGCATTTTAATCTTACGGATTTTCCATTAATTGGAAAAACAAAGGTCTGCACCCACTAATGATGCCAAGTGATTTTCATCTTTTTTGTTTTGTTTTGTTTGCTGAAAGTACTATCTTGATTCAGTGAGCCATTTCTCTGACCCATTTTTACAAAAAAGAGCTGATTGCAGGCCTCTCTCTTCTAATTTTGTTCCACCCATCCTGTCTATTTGTTTCTATTAAAGAAAACTTATCTTGTGGAACAGTTCATAAACCAGCCTTTCAAGGACAAAACAGACTGGAAAAAGAACCTGAGTCAACCTATCAGAAGATTGAAGCATGAACCCACAGACATAAAGCCCTCTCTACATCTCTTCTTCGTGGTTGAAATGCACATTTCCGGTGTTAAAAAAGCTATGGCTCTGGCAACAGGGTGAATAAAATCACACAGTCCTTAGATGAGCTGAATGTAACCATAAATGCGATTACTGATTCTAGTTTTCCTTCTGCCTTTAACTAAAAGGTGCAGAGCTGGTTGTCGCCCCAGCCATTGATGTCTGAAATGCTGCACTCTCATAAGGGACCCACACTGCAGTTGCTTTCTGAGCACCTGCAAAGGAAAGCAGACAGGCAATGTTCACCCCGAGCCAGGAGGGGTTAATAATGAGTCATCACCGGCCTCCTGTTTCCAAATGACCCAGAGAGTCATCAAGTCAAACAATCAAAATGAATAATTCCTGATGGGTCCCTGAACAGTTAGTTATCTCTTGTATGAGCCTGAGTTGATTCTCTGGTTCAGTTACTATGATACCACTGAGCAAAAGTATAGCAAAAGTTTTAAAAAAACAAAACACCAAATCCCCCGGAACTCAAGATCTTTCATCCTTAATAAGGTTTTTGGTTTTTTTTTTTTTTTTTTTTTAATTTAGAAAATCATTGGTCTCTGGTGCTCTTTCGCTCCCTGGGAGACAAGGCCACGGGGCATCTCGTTCAACCTCCTGACTTGCGTGGCATCCTAGGTGCGGTGGTGATAACCCCAGGCTACTGAAAGAGGGACTGATGAGCTAGCTTGGCCCACGAGGGCAGGAGGTGTGGTGAGAAAAATAGTGCTTGCCAGCCGGCTCCTCCCAACCCACAAGCAGGCTCCCGGGGATCAATCCCGGCAGGAAGCCTTCCAGGCTCACCACGGCCACAGGGGGAGACCCATGGCCGTCCCATGGGTCTTTTTTCTTTCTTTATTTTTTCTTTCTTTATTTTTTTTTAAAGATTTTATTTATTTGACAGAGACACAGCGAGAGAGGGAACACCAGCAAGGGGAGGCGAAGAGAGAGAAGCAGGCTTCCCTCGGAGCAGGGAGCCCGATGCGGGGCTCGATCCCAGGACCCCGGGATCATGACCTGAGCCGAAGGCAGACGCTTAATGACTGAGCCACCCAGGCGCCCCACCTTTTCTTCTTTAAATCAGGTTTAAACTCACAAAACTTAAAAACAGTTCCTTTAAAAAGAATTGAACTTTAGGGACGTCTGGCTCCGGCTCTCCCCACACTCCCCCACCTTTTCTCTTGGTTCTAACCCCACATCCTCCATGCTGGAGACCCAATGTGGCTACCTCTGGCCCAGGGACTGGTCCCCCAGGCGCACCCCAGCTCCCACTCCACACTGCTTCCTGCTCTTAGCCCCTCACAGGTGCTCTGCTCTCTAGATTTTTGGCTTGGGATTGTGTCTGCCCCTGTGACAATACCTGGCCAGCGTTTGCAAGATTCTGAGGTTACACCGGGGCTCAGCAGGAAAGGATGCTGTGATCAACCGGATGGGGAACAAGTGAGGTCGTGGTCGTGGTCAGGTGCACTGACCCTCGTCCACACATGACATCGGTCTGACTGCCTGACATTCTCCCTTGTCCATTCGGTGTCATTGGGATGCTACCTCATTAGGCCATCATTTTCTGCCGCTAGATTCCACCCCAATTCCCTTCTTCTACGAATCCACTCAAGCGCCAAATAGCCAGGTGCCAAATACTCTTCTAAAAGGATATGCTTTCGTCACTTACTCCTTTCAATGAACCGACCTTGAATTGGCCACCTCGTCCAATCAAAATGCCACACCCTGGCTTTCGAGGGCCTTAATAAGACGTGGAAAGAACATGCCTTTAACTCAGGTTCAAGTGCTCAATGCCTACTTATCAAATAAATCCTTAATAAGAATAGTTATGCTTAGGGGCGCCTGGGTGGCTCAGCCATTAAGCGTCTGCCTTTGGCTCAGGTCATGTTCCCAGGGTGTTGGGATCGAGCCCCGTTATCAGGCTCCCTGCTCAGCGGGAAGCCTGCTTCTCCCTCTCCTACTTCCCTTGCTTGTGTTCCCTCTCTCGCTGTCTCTCTCTCTGTCAAATAAATAAACAAAATCTTAAAAAAAAAATGATCATGCTTCATTACATAGAGAACAGCAGTGTTGATGTTACTTCAAAACCACAGTGATAGGCAATGTTTTATTTTACATATTTATTTTGAACACAGCCCGACAGAAAACCAATTTAAGTGTTGAAGGGTCTCATCTGACTTTTGTTCAGAATGAAACAAGCTTGACTGAAAGACATAAAGGGAAGGATATCAAAGAGAAAATGTGCATTACTAATGTGCACTCTAATGTTAATATCCAGGTAAATTTCGGACAGCTTTCTAATCTTTCACTCTGAAACTAGATCATGAACCACAGGGTAAACTTCTAAGGATTGGGGATGGAAAGTCACCCTATTTAAAGAAAAAAGAAAGAAAGGTATAATACCCTTAATATTCAAGATCAGAGAATGCACCCATTCCCAAGAGTAACTTGAGAGGCTAACCAGAGCAAATCAAAACATACGAATTATTTGTATTTATATCCAGGGGCTGCTTTTAATACATCTGAGTTACTAAGTAACCAGCAGTCTGAATTCATATCTCTAAGGCAATCACATCAATGGACAAACATAACATGGATTTAATTTAAAATTTAAAAAATCAAACAACATGGGCTTTGAAGACTTAGCAATTTGCCAAATGTTTAACTGGCTCTTCTACTTAGCATGAGGAGATACAGGAATGTACCAGAAGTTCACCTGATTTGCTTAGGAATGCAAATCATTTCTGACAAAAGCCACATCCAGATGTAGCTACATCCAGATTATTCCTGAGTTGAACATTCTGATGTCAACTCAGGATTTCTGAATGGCCACTCACATGTCCAACTGGACAATTCACAATTTCAGATAGCTGGAATAAGCAAGTCAACAGGTACCAATACACTGCTGTTTGTTTGTTTTTGTTTTGTTTTGGAGGGATTCTTACGGTTCCTTTGGTGGAGGAAGTCAGTCTTAGTTGAGTGTATCAACTGGGCTTCAACTGGATGAAATGACTGGTAATTCATACCAAGTTATGGCTAAAAATAATCCATACTAGAAGAGGTGATAGAGCTAAATTGGGAAGATCAACATTTTAGAACTGCTATTCATGTAACAAATATTTATTAAGCAGAGGTAATCCATTAGCCTAAGGGACCACGAACTGACTCACATATTCTCAAGGATGACCATGAGTCATTTCTCATAGTTTCAACCCAACTTACTTACAAATCCCTCACAGTGTTGAGAAAAAAAAAATGCTAGCCTTGGACAGAATCATAAACCCAGAGGATTAAAATGAGGTCTAATTGGTAAATGTATCCTTCCAGGTAGGCAGCCGGGATTCCTGGGCACCTCTCACATTCCTCCTGCCCCCTCACATTTCCAGCAAGAAGTACCAGGCTTTTCTTCTCTGTAAAAGGCAACCTCACTTCCGGGATTGTAGCTGTAAGTAGGCTCGGGAAGGGTCCTTAAAGGAGGAATATGAACCAAGCTGTGTTAAGTCCTATGTGCTGAAAGTAAAAAGAGGTAGCTATTATTAACAATTCCCTAACTATTTTTATCTGTCTTTTCAGGAGCCAACCCCAGAGACATTCTCCTCTCCAAGAGAAACTTGTCTGGGGAAGATACGCTGGGGCCATGATTCTGCCATTTCTTCCTCCAAGCCTCTCACTGGTAATGGGTCCTACCAAAAGGCCCAAGAGTAGGTAAGAAACTGGCCCCCGGAAGCTGGCAATATGAATAAAGGGCTAGAATTCTCTGCCTGATCATCGGAATGGTGCTTATTTCACGAAGGACTATAAGAAAGCACATTTCTTCTTAAAATTCCCAAGAACCAGCTCATACAGAAAAGACAGCTGAAGTACATGCAAAAACAGATTTCTGAGGGGCAAACTATTTGCTGTCTATATGCTTGGACAAAAAACAAGAACCCATTCATTTTCTCGGTAGATTCCAGTAACATTTCATGTCTTGGAATGAAGATGCTGCACTGGAGAAAATGGGAAACAAGGGGAGCGTCTTTCTCAAAGGCACTAACCTGAATTAAAAAGAAACAGCCTGGGTGGCTCAGTGGTTAAGCGTCTGCCTTCGGCTCAGGTCATGATCCCGGGGTCCTAGGATCGAGCCCCCCGCATCGGGCTCCCCGCTCCGCGGGGAGCCTGCTTCTCCCTCTCCCACTCCCCCTGCTTATGTTCCTGCTCTCACTGTCTCTCTGTGTCAAATAAATAAACAAAATCCTTAAAAAAAAAAAAAAAGAAACAAATATTTAGAGGGCAGCTACACAATGCCTACAAGACTGCCAACCGAAACGAGGGCTGGAAAGAAACAGAACACAGTGGCTTAATCTCTGTGTAAAACCACCAGAGAAAAAGTAATTCCTCCCCTCCCCCCACCCCGCCCCCAATCTTGGAACAGGAAATCAAACATCCAGGTGTAATTTAACTGCTGGAACAAATCTGCCATATTGACCTTGACAGGGCCTTGAATCATGAGAGCGTAAATCCGCACCCTAGATAGCCACGATCATTTTGGACAGCCCCAAAACCCAGGACTTCGTTTCATTCTCAGTGATTAGCAGGATGTTTGGAAAGCAGGGTGATCGCTGGGGCTTACTTTGAAAGATGTCTGTTGTACTTACATCAAACACTGATTTCCAGAAAGCCATCCCTCCCCCCACGCCAACCAAACACAAGACTTTCTTCCATCCTCTCGATCCGGTTCTGTTTGCTAAACAACTTATTACTTATACAACTTTATTTTATTTTATTTTTTCCTTTTCAGTAATTAGAGCACCTTAGGGCGCTTGGATCCGCAGCGGGGGTTGTTTTAGAGAGTTTAGGAAAATTATGTCTCAGCCACATTCCACTTCCTTTGTCGACTTCATTAAAAGGCTTTGGTTAAGGCTTCAATGATCCAGGTGAGGGGACGTGTCTTAGAGTCGCTCAGAGAAGGCACAAAATCAAACACCATCTAGAAAGGCGCGCCGCTCGTCCTGCAGGGGTGAGGGTCTGTTTGTGCAGCGCGCCCCAGAAGCAGAGCCGTGGTCCTTCGGGACGCCGGACCCTCCCCCAGGCTGCATCCCCAGTGGGAATCAGAAGCACACTCGCAGAGGTCGCCGCCGGAGTCCCGCCCCGCCACCGGGAGTCACGGCTTCCTGCCCTCCCCATCAAGGTGAACGCAACCCCTAGGGGCCGGCGGGGGCCGCGCCCCGGCAGCGCGGCGCAGGCGGCCGCTCGCAGGACCGCCAGGAAGGAAGTGAGCCCCGGCAGCGCGCCTTTTCTCCCCGCCCAGCAAAGCCCGGGACCGGACGCCGCGGGCGGGAAAGGGGCCCGCGGGCACCTGCCCCACCCCCCCGCCGGCATGCCCTCGCGCCCCGGGCCGGAGCGCCCTCACACTCACCCCCGCGCGCGTCCACTCACCGGCAGCCCCTGGTGTCCGGAGCCCGCGTGGGACGGCGGCTGCGGCGGCTGTCCCCGCGCCTGCCCTGTGGCCTTGGCATCCGTCTGGCCGCTGCAGCACGGGCCGCGGTGGCTTTTGCTGGAAGGGCCTGCAGCCGGGTGATGTGCCCCCCCCCCCCCCCCCCCCCCCCCCCCCCCGTGAGGAGCGCCCGCTCGCCGGCCTTGGCCGTGCGGTCGCCGCTTCTCCGCCGCGCCCCGCTCTCCTCCGCCGCCGCCGCCGCCCCTCGGCGGCCGCGCTGCCCAGAAGCCGCGCCGAGCAGGTCCCTGGGGAACCCACGCGCAGGCCGGCCGACGCGAGCCTGCAGCCGGCCCCCCCGCCGCCGCCGCCGCCGCCGCCGCCGCCGCGCTGGTCCCGGCCTCCCCGGCCCCGGGGCCCTGGGCGCCGCCTCCGCCCCTGCCTCCTCCCCTCCTCCGCGGCGGCGGCTCCCGCATAATGCAGAGAAAGCTCGCGGGTGGCAGGCAGCGAGTCCCCGGGGCGGGCCTAGGGCGCCGGTGAAACCACCCGCGGCCACTTTCTCCTCCGAAACGCTGCGCGTCCCCTCCCCAGCCCGAACCCCTGGGGCTCGCTTGTGCGCCACCGTGGGCTTCACCCAGGTGGCCCCGAGGGGGTGCCCTTTGAACGCTGCGGGGTACGCGCGCCCTGTGCAGCTGGACGTGGCCTTGACCCTCGCACGGGAGTCCGAGGAAGGCTGGCGCGTGGGTGGAAACCCCACTTAGTCCTCGTGTTAGGAATTCTGCCTGGAGGGTCATCCATAGCTCACCCCCACCGTGAAACGCGTTGGTCCTCTTCCTTCCCCACCCCCCCACCCCCCACTGCTTCGCGCACCCGGGTAACGCGGACGAGTCAGCTACCTTCTGGGTACCGTGTTATTATCCTGTGCGGCGTTTTTTAGTATGGTCCTGGCACTGTGTCCGGCACGATCAGCGTGAAATCTTTCATCCTCCCCACAGCCTTATGAAAAGTGCTCTCACGTTTCCCGTGATTGCGACCCGGAGAAGTAATTTGTCCCTGGTTACCCACTTAGAAAGTAGTACGAGTTAAGATTTAAATTCTGATCTGACGTCACTACACGGTATTTCTTTCTGTCGGCCCGGCAGATTCTATGAATTTATAAACATTTTATAAACACTGCTCCTGCTGGAAGAAACACAGACACTGTTCTACTTTTCCTGAATTTGGGGAGGAGGTTATTGCCAGGAGAAGTGATTGCAGAGACAGGTAGTGAAACACTGGCTTTTCCTAATCTCCTCTTCTTGGGGAGACCAAACTTCCAGCCCTGCCTCTGGCCCCAGCTGAGCTGCTGGGCCTCAGGCGTGCCCCACCTTCTTAGGCCTCAATTCCCTGTTTCGGTTTTGGAAAATGAAGAGGTTTGATTCTTGGAGGCGGCCTGCAGCCCTGATTTTGGAAAAGCCATGGTGTCATGGTTTTTCTCATTTTGAATTTCGTTCCAAATTTTAAAGTCAGGAAATTTCACAAAAACGCAGACTCTTGGTGTGTTCTGAGAAGTCGAAAGAATTGGCAACGCTTGGTTCATGGTGGGTTCTAGCAACCATCAGCTGGAGCCAAGTCAGAGGTGTCCCCCTCACCCTGGGATGATGCTCTTCAGTTTTCCACAGCCCCCACCACGCCCGTATGCCTCACCCCACTGCCGTTTGAAGACAGGATGGACATTTGAGTTTGCAGTTCTGGACTATATAATCTCATGACCGGCTAGACAATCTAAAAATTCAGCTGTAATTAAGAAGATTAACCAGATTCCTAAAAAATATTACGAAACAAAGAATTTTACATAAATATTTATAGTGGTCATTGATCAAGGTCTTGCTACCTAGAATCCAAATGATCATAAAAGCCGAAATGGCCCAGTACTCACTGTCTGCACCCCCTAGCATCCCCAGCACCATCATGTGACCTCAGTTCAGCCCATCAGAGATTCCTATCCAGGTCTTTGAATCCAGAGTCTGACTCAAACAGGAGACATTTTAGAAATAATGTCATTATCTAGGAAGTGATGTTTGTGCTCATAAGCAGCCGTGCTAGAGGTAATAGACATGTCCAGTGGCAACACCAAGCGGTGTCCTACGTGGACTGGGTGACATGTTCTGATTCCAACCACCCTACCTGTTTGATGAACCTGATGCTCCAGCCTTCCTGTCTGTTTTGGTGTGCTACCTGCTGGCCTTCCAAGACATTTCTCTTCTGATTAAGTGATCAAGATTGGTTTCAGTGTTGGCCACCAAAACTCCGATCCAGTGACTTTTGGGATGATCCGGGTCTGCCTCCCTTTCACTAATTGAATTAATGAAAAGTGGGCACAAGTGTCTTTATTCAACTTTTATCTTGGAATTTTAAAGTGTTCTATAATTTTACCTGCACTTTTTGTTTTTAAATATTTTATTTATTTCTTTGAGAGAGAGACAGAGAGAGCAGGAGGCAGGGGAGGGGCAGAGGGAGAGGGACAAGCAGACCGCCCCCTCTGCCCCCCCACTGAATCGGGCTGATTCCCAACCCCGAGATCAGAATCGGGACCAGCCAGAGCAGAAGTCAGATGCTCAACCCCCTGAGCCACCCAGGTGCCCCTTTACTGGCACTTTGAAAAGATTTTATTTTACGGTGAGTCCAATATGCAATTTTTTTTTAAAAAAGATAGGATTTGTTTCCTTTATTAATCATGTTAGCAAGGATCATGTGTAAATAAACATTGCCCTCAATACTGGTGAGGGTGCAATGAAATGAGCCCCCTCCTCTGGTGGTGTAATCTTGATACTGCCAAGGAAAGGAGGTTGTCAGTATGTTAACAGAAGCTATGAAATGTAGCCTTCCCTGCAAGTAATTCTACCTCCAGGAAGGAACTGGTCCTAAGGAAATCTGAAATGAGAAATAAGAATTCTCCATTGGGATATTTATCATCAACTCTAGGCATTAAAGTTAGGTTTATGATGAATTTTAAATAACATTGAAGCTGCTCGTGATCCAATGTTAAACAAATCAGGATATAAAATGGTGTCCACATATAATCTCAACTCGGTGAAACCACAGGGGAAAAATATCTAGAATTTATTCAAATTACCCCTAGAGATTAGCTATGGGCAATTATACTTGCCTTCTTTACACTTTACTATAATTTTAATATCCTATAAGGGGCATGCCTTCCTCTTATTTAGGAAAAAAAGATTATTTAATAATTACAAACACACAGAATTGGTAGCCAGAAAAATATGAGGTTCTGTTTATCACAGTGCCTCGTTCATAATGGGTACGTAATCAATATTTAAGAACGGAGGTAGAAAGAACGGAGGGAGGGACGAAGGGAGTGGGGGGGGGTCACACTGTTTCACAAAGAATGATGAATTAAGGGATTGTGATTCCCCTGTCATTTGCTTAGTTATGGCATATATAGAAATAAGACAGCGCATTCTGAATTGCTTTATGTTTAAGAGTTTATTTGAGAGAGAGAGAGAGAGCACAAACGGGGGGAGCAGCAGAGGCAGAGGGAGAAGCAGACTCTCCCCGATGAGCAGGGACCCTGATGCAGGACTCGATCCCAGGACCCCGGGATCATGACCTGAGCCGAAGGCAGACGCTTAACCGACTGAGCCACCCAGGCGCCCCCTAAATTGCTTTATTAAGTAATACTGCATTTGAGTGTTTCCCAGCTGTGGCATGTGGCAAAACATTGAATATCTTTCTCATTGGAGGAGTGACATGGAGCCAGCACTCAGACTTTTTCCTGTCCCAGGGCAGGAGGTCTGAGACAGATCTGGGGTGGAAGAACCACAGGGTATTGGTGTTCAAGACAAAGAGGCCCCTTTTGCTTCTGATTGGCCGCTACATGGAGGACCGCCCCTCTCTCTGGGGCCCCAAAAGTCCAAGAGTTTGGAACAATCTCTAATCGCCACATCTGTTGACATCCTAGGGGAATCTTATTTGTTGGCACTCACAGTACGAAGATTTAAGTGTGCAGGCTTGAATTTACATAAGTCAGGAGACCAAAATTAACATTTGTGCGCACTCCTGTAATTGTTTGGTGTTTGCACATAAAGTGACAGTCCCTGGCGTAATAACCGCCCTCTCCCGGGGTCCTTGCTGAGTCCAGATGGACTAGAGTCCTTGTTCTTTGTTTAGAATTTCCTGGCTCTGGATTATCTTTAAAGTCAAGGGAAAAACAAAAACTCTAATACCCCGTTGATTCTACAGGAAGTGGTATTCATCTCAGAGATTATGTGCTTAAAAGCCTGTACCTTAAAAACGTGTGTTCTTAAAATTAGGGGTTTGCTGTTGTTCAGTCCAATAGTTCTCAAAGTTTGGCTCAGTGACCCTGGAAATCCTTTCAGACGGATTTCAAGATCAAACCATTTTCATAAACACATGAATACATCATTTGAATTGTTCGCTCTCTTTCTCTCATGACTTGCGGTGGAACTTTCCAGAGCTACATGTATGATATTCACCACAGCTAGAACACAAACCCGGGCAGGAGAATGCAGCCGGATGTCTGAAGCCAGATGTGAAAGAGATTTCTAAAATTATACAACAATGCCAGATTTCTCACCAATCTTTGTTTTGTTTGGGAAAATATAGTTCTATTGTAATAAAAATGACATATTTCGCTTCCCATGTGATCACCTTCTTATTTTTTAATAAACTGATATTTAAAATTTTTAAATTTTATTTTCTAATGCAGTACAAATGGGTAGTTAAAAGTGCCATAAACAAAAGCTCTCTGGAGTCCTCGAAAGTTTTTAAGATCATTTGAAGAGTGTCAAAAAGTCCCCAGGCCAAAAAGTTTGCAAGCCACTGGTCTAGGCTATTACGGAGCTAGTAAGTTCTAAATGACCTATTCTTCATTTGAGGAATTTCTTCATAACTAGTCCGTGTCACAGAACGTAGGACTTAAGTGCACCAAACACAGAAACAGGAGGCATATCTGACTTTTTCCATTTGTGAGATTTATTTTAGTGCTCCCTTCCTGTTTGTTACTCTAGGCTCGGATTACTTCGCGTTCACTGTGTTCCCGTAGCCTGTACACTGGATGAGCCTTCAAAATTCCTGCAACTGTGTCTTCGCCTACCATCTATCTTCCTGAGCCTAGTTTCCCCCTGGAAACATGGGAATGGTGGCTCCGGATAGTTCTTGAGGTTTGTCATGAAGCTAATGAATAGGCAAGCATTTTGCAAACTCGCATGTGCTTTGTAGAGAGACTTGCTACCATCGAACATTTCAACACCCAGGCAGACATGTGGTGAAAATGTAAGTTCTCTCTTCAGCTGATATTATTTGATCCCTTGGATTGAGGCCCATGAGATGTTAGTGAATGTAAGACAAGTATTAATAGGGGTGCCTGGCTGGCTCAGTGGGGAAAGCCTGCAGCTCTTGATCTTGGGGTTGTGAGTTCTAGCCCCCCGTTGGGCGGAGAGCTTACTTAAAAAAGTATTAATAGTGTTTGGGGTATTGTTAGACTTTTTTCTACAGACCTTTTTTTACAGGCTTGTTTGCAGTTATGAAGGATGTGTGGGGAAGGACAGAAAGGGAGAAGGGGGGGAACCATAGAACAGCATCTGACCTGCACCATCAGAACATAATCCTGTAACAGTCACACCTCCCCTGGGACTGCTCCCATGCAGGAGAAATCCTTCCATGGTAGGCTTTAACTATTATTTAACAGCTATTCAGTAGGTTCGGCTGGCATCCCTTTGAAACACGCAAGATGGCATGTGATATTGGTTCTTTAAATTTAAAATCTCTTTGGTCAGCAGAGAAAGAAGCTATCTTCTGTTTATAGAAAAAAAAGGGGGGGTGCCAGTAAAGTTTTTACCGGAGTGAATAATACTATTTTAAAATACAGTTGTTAAATTTGTGGCTCTATAAGCAAAGACATGACCTTTTCCAAGGACAAATAGTAAAAATAGCAGATCTGTAAATATATATTGGGGCACATGCTCCAGGGCTTAAAACTCAGGCTCATAAGGTAGATAATACTTAGGTCTGAGCCTGCTCAGGCTGCCCTCACAAAATACCACAGCCTGGGTGGCTATGAACAACAGAAATTTTTTCTCACTGCCTGGAGACTGGAAGTCACAGTCAAGGGGCTGGCTGATTCTTTTCCTACTGGGAGCTCTCCTCCTGGTTTGCGGATGCTCCCATTCTTGCTGTGCACTCACATGGGAGAGGGCGGGGGGAGATCTCTCTCTTCCTCTTTTTTTTTTTAATATTTTATTTAACTTTTTTTTTTTAAGATCTACTTATTTATTTTAGAGAAAGAGAGAGGGAAAGCATGCCAGCAGGGGGGAAGGGCAGGAAGAGAGGGAGAGAATCTCAAGCAGACTCCCTGCTAAGCGCAGAGCCTCTTGTGGGGCTTGATCTCACAACACTGAGATCATGACCTGAGCCGGAACCAAGAGTCCAACCCTTAACTGACTGAGCCACCCAGGCGCCCCAGATTTTATTTTATTTTTAAGTAATCTCTATACCCAGTGTGGGGCTCAAACCCACAACCTCGAGATTAAGAGTCACATGGTCCACAGACTGAGCCAGCCAAGTGCCCCATCTCCTCCTCTTCTTATAAGGCCACCAACCCTATAGCATCAGGACCCCAATCTCATGACCTTATTTAACCTCAATTACCTCCTGTAATCCTGTCTCCAAATATAGTCACATTGGGGGTTAGACCATCAATAGGTGAAATTGGGCGGGGGGGGGGGACTGAATTCAGTCCATAGAACTTATTTGCCATTTAAACTTAAGTACAAAATAAACCATGAATGAAACCGCATAGTTTCCTATGAGTCTCTTAGAGACTACAGGATTCTTCGTACTCCAAGGGACAAAATACTCATGAGTACGTCACGGCACACAGTGATTTGTTCAGTTTCTCTGATTAAATGTCAAAACTTTGCCATCATAGGTCACTCTGTCATAGCATGACTTATGTTTTAAGAGTCTCGAATAAACAAGGAAATATCCTCTCCTCTGGAGAGAGAAGGGGGAAATTCTAAAAGCTTGTTAATACTGCCTTTCTCTGACTTAATGGTTTTGTTTTTTTTTATCAGAAAAATCTATCATTCTTTGAGGTGAGAGATAGAGTGCATTCTGGACAAGTGGAATCTTCAAGTTTTCAAATCAGAAGGTACCACAGATACCCGCTGGTCCAACCTCCTTACTTCACAGAAGAGGAAACGGAAATCTTAGAAGGTGGTCTTAAGTTGTCAAGGTCACTGAGGACTCCACACAGCTCTTCCATTATAGTTGGGAAATGCTCAATGTTGAGCGTTGATTAATGGGATTAGCTCTCCACCAGCTAGTGTGATTAGATTTTACCTTTACTGACTGTACATACTTTCCCAGGCTTTATACCAATTGATTCTCTTCACAACCCTGTTAAAGGAAGGCCTTGTGTTAGGGCAAAGGTTGAAGGCTTGTGTTCTTAGAAATGGTACACAGAAGGGAGTGGGGAGAAGATTGCCAATCTGCAAACCACGGGACAATAAAGGTCAGAGTTAAAGTGGGACTCAGATGCCACCTAGAAACAGACGGGCATCTGTTACATATCATAAAGGGCTAAGTGAATTTGTGGAAGTGGACTATTAGGTGGCAGAGGAGTTGATCCCAAAGAATGGGGGTACTTATATTTGGACGGATTGGACTTCAAAGGCAAGTCGATTAATTCTCCCAAGCCCCAGTTTCTTAAGTAATCAATACAGTAAAACTCTTGTGAAGAGTAAGTGAAATCACATCTAGAAAGCATGTAGCGCTGTGTCTAGCATGGGGAGGGATGCACAAAAGTTTCCGAGTCAAGCAATAATGGAGGCTGGAGTAAGAGAGCAAAGAGCCAGATGGAAATGCCGACCTAGTAATCCCATGAAATGAAGCTTGAGATGTAGAATTAGGGGTCCTCTGCTGAGGAGTGATAAGTACAACCCAGAAGATGGAGGAAAGCCTCAAGGACAGTGAATGGGAAAGGCCTGAGCACCAAAGACTGAGTCTCAACAAATGTGCACATGTCCTGGGCAGCAGCAGGCAGAGTGCACTTGCACCGGGTCACAGGGAATCGGTGAGTGTTGGGGCAGGACTGGGATGCCAACCCTGGACCAGTTATCCCAATGGGAGGCAAGACATAGATGAGCAGTCAGGGGGTCCTCAGAGCCTGGCAGCTTCTGCCTGCAAGGTAGGGCAGCAGAAGGAAGGAGCTGATAGAAAGAAGATGAAAGACTGTGGAATACGGAAAGGCATAAGGAAAAGAGTAAGATCCTGAAGGAGTCGGGACGGGCTGAAATCAATAATACAGGTGCGAGGATTCATTTTCAAGGGAAGAAGACCAAACTTGAGTCCTGTTCTACTACTTTGTAACGCTGTCTTAGCAAGCTTTTGCATTCAAAGAAATATCCATTCAGCCTCCAAACTTTATTTTATTTTATTTTTTTTAGTTTTCAAAGATTTTATTTATTTATTTAGAGTGGGGTGGGGGCAGAGGGAGAGGAGAGAGAGAGCCTCAAGCAGCCGCAACGCAGGGCTCAATCTCACAGCCCTGAGATCCTGGCCTGAACTGAAATCAAGGGGCAGAGGCTTCACTCACTGAGCCACGCAGGCGCCCCAGCATCCATGCTGCGTGTGTCACAAAAATGCCGAAAGGGTTGTTTTCACAATATTAGTTTTTTTTCTCATTCTTAGTGTCTTATAAATGGCAGTCACTCTAAGGTTTTTGTTGTGTTCCTCTTCCTTCTCTTCATTTTAAATCTGTAAGTCTTCCTAGACTCTTTCTACTGATTTATTCTCACATTACCCAGATTCCTTCCAAGGAAAGAGAAACCAGGATTAACCTAGCAAGCAAGGGTCCTTTCATGACCTCCCATTACCTCTCCGACTCTGAGAAGATGGTGGAAGCCTGAGAACATATATGAACTTATATCTTTGTCACACACAATTCATCTGAGACACAAGGAAAGGATGAAAAGTATGGACTCAAAAATCCATCCTATCCATCCCCAAATGAAGTTCTTTTATTTGATATTCCGTAAGGTAGAGATGCTTCTGGGAGTCAAGGGTTGTCTTGACTTGGCAAATATAAAAATTCAACAGTCATCTGAACTCAACCAAACAGCAGTTATTGACCTCATAGCATTGGAACTTACGTCTCAAGGTGGGATATTTAGGGAGATAAGGTTTGAGTGGATGACACTTTATAGTATCTTGGTCCAGGGCTTTCCTCTGTACTTGGACCATTTAGCATCAAGAACATGAGCCATGTCTTTAGAAAGTGAGTCTATACCTGAGAGAGCCTGTTAACTAGATCAGTTAAGAGAATGAGTTTAGAGTGAGACAGACTTGGTTTGAGTCTTGGTTCTAGCACTTTGCAGCCGCCCTGTGACCTTTGAGCTGTTAAATTAACTCCTCTGAATTTCAGTTTTCCCATCTATAAAACAGGGATTGTAAGGGGCGTCTGGGTGGCTCAGTCGGTTGGGCATCTGACTCTTAATTTCAGCCCAGTGTCATGACCTCAGGGTTGGGAGACCAAGCCCCATGTCAGGCTCTGTGCTGAGCACAGAGTCAGCTTGAGATTCTCTCCCTCTGCCCCTCCCCCTGCTCAGGATCTCTCTCTCTCTCTTTCTCTCAAATTCTTAAATAAATAAATAAATAAATAAATAAATAAATAAAATCTTAAAAAACGAACAGATAGTAATACTATTTCATGGGGAGTTTGTTGAGTATTCGCTGATCTGGCAAACTCAAATGCTCAGCACGGTGATCAGCACCCCGTGGGCCCTCCATAAAGAGTCATCATTACGGCTAGCAGTAAAAGAGAACTTCTGATTAGTAAGTCAGTCAGATGGGTAGAGTCAGCTGGTGAGACATCCCTGAGCTGTCCTGCAAGTTCATTAGCCACACGGTGAAACAAAGCTCTGCGCATTGAGGGGGGGAGCAGAAAGAAGGAGACAGAATCTGTCTTCGCACTTGCGGGCCATTTCACATGCAGGTATCCAAGCGGCCTTTCCTGGAAAATGCTGTGCTCTGCTTAGAAGCCCAGGTTACTCTTTCAGCCCCCATGTCAGAGCCAAAAAGAGATTGTCTGCAATGCAGACTAGACTCAGGAGACAAAAGGCATCTTTCAGCAGATGTTTCATTAAGCTCTGACTTAGCTTGATTAAAATCTATATTGACCTAGCCTAAGGAAGTTGTTGCAAGAGAAATAACATCCCCTAGCTTTATGTCGGTGCCTAGAGAATGATTTCAATTCCAGAAGTGCTTGGGTGATGGGGAACGAACGGATTTGTGTGGGATCTTTAGTTTCCTCTCTTCCTTTTGTAATTTTTCTAATTGTGTTATTTTTCCAACCTTTCTGCCAAGAACATCTATTACTTGCATAATAGTACAAATTGAAAGTTATGAAGGGAATATATCTCCCATCTTACTAACACACAAGTGTGAAAAGCCAGTGTGAAAGGGCAGTCAGGCTACCGTGTTCAAAAGAGGATTTGGGGAGGGGAAGACCTGGAGGCAAGCGTCTGGGCATAAAGTGGTAAAACTTTGAGTTTATCTCCAGTATGTTCTTTTTTTCTCTCGTCGCCTGTTCCCATCTTCCTGTTCACTGAAAAAAAAATATTTTTTTCGTTGTGGAAAGACAGAGATTTCTGATGCTACCGGAGGGGTAGGTTAGGAGGTCAAGGCTTTGCTTTAGGAGACAGACCTGATTGCTCTGAGGTTTTATAAAAAAGCTAAAGCCCTCCGGTGATTCTTCTGATAAGGGGATCGAAGATATGCCTCCCAACACTCTGCTTTAAACTACGAACCCCTGGTGGGTGCTTTGCAGGATAAGTCTGGGTGAGACCTGGAGATCTGGCTTAAAAAAAGCTGGTATCACATCTGCTTCCCTCTTTATGACGATGCGAATATTCTTTCCCTCTAGCCCAGGCTTTCGGATATAGGATACCATTTGTGATGGCTAATTTTATGTGTCAAGTTGACTGGGCTTAGGGAAGTCCAGAGTTGGTAAAACATTATTTCTGGATGTGTCTGTGAGGATGGTTCTGGAAGAGATTAGCATTTGAATTGGTAGACTGAGTAAAGAAGATCATTCTCCCCAGGGTAGGTGGGCACTCCCCACCCCATCCACTGAGGGCCTGAATACAACAAAAAGGTAGAGGAAGGGCCAACTTGCTCTCTGTTTGAGCTGGGACATCTGTCTTCTTCTGCCCTCAGACATAGGCTCCCCTGGTTCTCAGGCCTTTGGGCCCAGACTGGAACTACACCATCAACTTTCCTGGGCCTCCAGCTTACAGATGGTGAGGCCCCTCAGCCTCATAATCACGTGAGGCAATCCTTCCTAATATGTCTCTCTGTACGTATGTCTGTATTTACTCCATTGGTTCTGCTTCTCTGGAGAACCCTGACTGATAACACCATTCAACCAATTACCCAACCAACGTTTTGAGGCAAACAGCCAACTGTTTGCTTCTTCTTCTTATAAAACTTGAATATCTCTAAAATAGAGATCTCGAAGAGGAAAATAAAAACCATCCGTGATCTTACTATCCAAAGACAACCAACATCTTGGCATATTTGCTGTTGGATTCATCTGCACAGGCAAACACACACACACGTATTTATGTGTGTGTGTGCATGCCATATATAGCTCTATGTGTTTATTTTACTAAATAAATATTAGAGTATACATGCTCCTAAATAACCTTCCTTTTTTCTCTTGATGTGTGGTGAACATTCCCCACATCTTTAAATATATTCTTATTTTTTAAAGTTTTATCTTTACTTATTTATTTGGGAGAGCACTCATGAGTGGGGTGGGGTAAGAGAAAGGGAGGGAGAGGGACAAACAGACTCTGCACTGAACGGAGAGCCCCATGCAGGGCTCAGTCTCAGGACCCTGAGATCACCACCTGAACCAAGAGTCAGACGCTTAACCAAGTGAGCCACCCAGGCACCCCTTTAAATATACGATATAATTTTTTACAATATAATTTTTACATCCAACTGCATCAGCCCCACAGATTTCCACTGGGTGACTTCTAAATGCCTAGCACTGAGGCGGATGCTACAGGAGTCCTGGCTCTGTCACTTGCAAGCTCCTTAAGATAAGCTACTGAACTTCTCTAAGTCTCAGATGGTAACAGTGTCTAGTTTAATGTCTGTGGGATGATTAACTAAGACAATGCATTTAAGGTATGGTTCATGGCATGCAATAAACCCTCGGCCAAGATTCAATAACATTGTTATCATTTTTTAAAAGATTTTATTTATTTACTTTTGCGAGAGAGAGCGAGAGAGAGAGAGAGAGAGACAGAGTGCGAGAGAGAGACAGTGAGCATGAGCAGGAAGAGGAGCAGAGGGAGAGGGAGAAGCAGGCTCCCCACTGAGCAGGGAGCCCGAGGCGGGGCTCGATGCCAGGACCCTGGGACCATGACCTGAGTAGAAAGCAGATGCTTAACCTACTGTGCCACACAGGCACACCATTGTTATCTTTTAAAACAATGCTTGTCTTGACAATTTTCAGTGACATCTGTCATCCCGATCCTGCATGGCTGGTCCATTTCCCAGTAGGAATTCCTGTATACTTTTCTCTTCTTGCAGCTGACATAGATCCTGGGTGCATTAGTGACCATGTTGGTCTAGAAAGTTCCAGCCCAGCGTTTGCTTACGTCATTTAGAACACGTAAGTCTAACTTTACATGGCATCATAGCCGCATGCACTTTACTCCCTACCATCCCAGCCAAACCTTCATGTGACTCTGTATAGGAAAATGAAAAATAAACTTGCAGGCAACTTAAAATCTGCAAACTGCCTCCTAAAACCATTAACCTTCCTCACCACTAGGGAAAGAAGGGGGAACGTTTTTAGAAGCAGTGGCATGTTAAGAAAAAGAAGCCATGATATACAGCTAAGTGGAAAAATAACCAAGATGTAAATGAGATATATAGTTTTATTTAAATCGTAAAAATATGCACGCAGTGAGAAATGAGTGTCTGGAAAAAAAATGCATGTAGGCATTGAGAGCAAATACTCTTTGGATGACTTTTTAAAAACTAGTTCCTTTATTTTCCAATAAAAAAATAAAAGCAAGTATTACTTTACTGCTTCAAAATAAATCTAACAAATGGCATGTTTTTAAAAGAAACAAAAAGGGCATCAAAACTTACAGCACGTGAAATTTCCTTCCTTCATTGAAAATTGAGCGGTAAACTAGAAAACGACCCTTCAGCCCCTTCCCACTCCAGCAGCTTATGAGTCCTTAAAATAAGAGGGAGAAGGACTTGATATGTAATTAACATGAAATATGCAGTTAAAATACAATCAAGGTAGCTGATCGTAGAGGCAAGATGATGCAATATACACACTCCATCTTGGAAAACTGCTAGAAAAGTATTTTTTACTATCAGGACAATGCAAAAATGATAACAGTTTTAGACATGAAAACCAATATCAAATTACGAACTGTTTGGGAGACAATCCTTCAAGAAATATTAGAACTCAGGTCCTTATCCAACAACCCATGAAGAAAAACTGTATCTTGCAAGAACCGTGAGACACTATGCTAGGAAGCTCTGTCTTGCAGAACACAATTAAACAAATGTAGAAACTCATCAGTGGTGCTCATGAAGTTGAGTTTCTTTATAGCCTAGATTAAGACAAAATCTCCAGGGTCCTCGCAACTTGCAGGCCAGGGATCCAACACCTTCAGAAAGCATATGATCTGGGGATATAACCTCAGGTCTAGGACATTCGGGTGGTACAGATCCCACTTCGTTGTTCTTTAAGACTGGACTCAGGAGAGATCTTACACCTGCCTTTGGTGGATGAGAAGGCAGATGGTTTATCCAATATCTAAGAGATTAAATGAATCAACCAAAATAAAGGGCAAGAGATGGGTATGGATAGGCATTTTCCAGTGAAAAGTCACTACTTCACTTCATTAGTGTGTCAGTCAGGACAGACAGGTGTGAGTGAAAGAAGCTAAGCAGAAAATATTGGCCAGAGCTGGCTAACTCCAAATAGGTCCAGGAACTAGGTTTGTAGACAACGTAGCCAGGGCCAATGCTGGAAATAATGCTGCAGAACTGGTCTGGTGAAAACACCACTGGCACCATGGTTCAGTTGAGTCACTGCAATTAACGCCTCCAATTTCCTCAACACTGGTTGTTGAACCCTGTGTTAGGAGACATTTCTCCATTGGTATCTTGCTTTTCTGCATGTCTTACAAGTAGAGGCCCTGGTTGCTGGTTTTCTAGACTATCCGTCAGGGATGATTGCATATGTCTTTTGGTTATTTGGATGTTTTCTTGGGAGAAATGTCTGCTCATGTCTTCTGCCCATTTCTTGACTAGACTATTTGTTCTTTGGGTGTTGAGTTTGGTAAGTTCTTTATAGATTTTAGATACTAGCCCTTTATCTGATAAGATATTTGCAAATACCTTCTCCTGTTCTGTAGGTTGTTTTTTGTTGACTGTTTCCTTTGCTGTGCAAAAGCTTTTTATCTTGATGAAGTCCCAATAGTTCATTTTTGCTTTTGTCTCCCTTGCCTTTGGAGATGTGTCTGCCAACGTGATGAAATGAGCACTGGGTGTTATACACAGCTGATGAATCCCTGAAATCTACCTCTGAAACTAATAGTACATTCTATGTTAATTAATTGAATTTAAATTAAAAAAATTTTTTAAAAAGGATGCTTGCATGGCAAAAGTCTTGGAAAGTAAGAACAGTATTTCCCTACAGAGCAAAGGGGTAGACATGCTTACTGCCCATTATAAAGGATCCAGTATGTTCTCTTGTGTGTTCAGGTATCTATCTGGCTCATCTGCTTTGCTCCCGCAAGAACCTATTAGCCTGCAAGTAGGGCAAATTCTCATACCCTTTAGCTTTTGCACTTGCTGCTAGACTTGCTCCCATTGTTGTCTTTAGAAATGGGAGCCAGTCATTAGAACAGAAACAGCAGTCTCAGCTTTTTCTCTTCTGAGCTTCTAATTCTAAGCTCAGGTGGCAGATGTTTCTAATTGGTGGTCCTAGGTCATGTGATGCTTGAGGTAAAGGGAGTCTGGGAAATCCAATACTTGTTTTTCTACAGTTTCCATAGTGGGACAGTCTCCAAACATAGCTTGTTCAGGATGACAGGGGAAAAAAACACAGACAAATGTCCACTACATCAGTTGTTATTCTATATTTCCCAAATTGATACATTACAGAAATTCGTAGGACTTTGTCAAAGGTTAAATCCAAAGCCAGAGGTCTATAATATGCTTCAGGGAAAGACGTGAAATTCCATGGCTCCTAGCAGAGATGTCTGTGCTACTGGGCAAAAAATACACCAGATGGCACTCTAAGAAGTAATTGTACTTCTGCTTTCCCCTAACTTTGTTGGGTGCGCTTTTAGGGCATAGCAGAATCCTTCTAGGAAAAGAAGATCTATGTGGCCGGATTCCAGTTGTTCCTATCATATTTCTCAAATAAGATGGATTTTCTGGCCATGGGTGATTCAGGGCTAGGAGGAAGCATGTGTTACAGGTGTCCAAGGCCTACGATGACAAGAGAGAGTGACTCAGTCACCACCACCTGGGGTGACAAAGAAAAGGCAGGACTGGAGATGGGAACGTTCTCTAAGAGGATGGTGGGCTGGTGGGAATGCGAAAGCAGTCCTGGGGGGAGAGGGTCCTAGAAAATCATATTTGTTGGAGGTTTTCGTCTATTCATTCTGTATGTTTAAGAGTAACATGCATGTGGAAACATGTGCAGGTAATAAGCTCAATTAATTATCCTAAAGTGAATGTACCTGTGAAGTCATACCCCAGATCAAGAAATAGAACTCTGCCAGTACCCAAAAACTCTCTCAAGTGCCTCCCAATGACCATTTCCTTCTCTTCCTCAAAGAGAGCCACTATTCTGATTCTAATATCTTATTAGTTTGCTCTTTTGAACTCTATAAAAATGGAATTGTATGTACATACTCTTTTGGGTCTAGCTTCTTCACTCAACATTATGGTTGTGGGATTCATCCATATTATTGCATGTAGCAGTAGTCTGTTCATTTGTATTTCTGTATAGTATTCCATTATATTACTGTATCAAATTTTATTTATCTATTCCAGAGCTCGTGGAGTCCAACTTTTGTCCATTGCAAATGCCACTTGAAATTTTTTTTATGTCTTTGGTATTTACATTTTGGTTAAGTATAATGTTAAGAGTAGAATTTTCTGGTCATAAGGTATTCATGTGTAGAATTGCAGTAGTACTTCCAAAAAATTTTCCAGAGTGGCTGTAACAGTTTGCACTCCGCCTGCACTGGGATTAAACTTTGAGGAACATCAAACCTCTGAAGATGAATGGAATCTTCCATCTTGGATCCTCAGACTTCTTTGTGTGATTAACCGATGTTGGGAAGAAAGGATTCTCTCTGCCATTCAAGGTCCTTCTAGCTGGAGTAAGACTCAAATTGACATTGACATGAGACAGGTTAACAGGAGAAAATCAAATTTAATTTTTTGTGTATGTGGAATCCACACGCACATGGAAATTCCGAAGACAGTCAGGCCAAATGAAGTACACATATGAGTTAGAACTGAGGGGGTAGGGGTCTGGCGCTTGAAAGGGAAGGAATGCAATTCACAGGAAGATAAAAGAGCAAATGTTTATAAACAAATGCATTCTGGGCCCTTCAGAAACAACGTGATGTAGAGGACTTTGATCAAACAGCCCTTACTAGGTTCCTCCCTGGTTACCACACCTAGTTCATATCATAACATAGTTATCAATACTAATAGCTCTCTTACTGGAGCAAGTCCTCTGTCTGAATTATTTTGAGCGAGGAGGTAAAAGAGCTTTTCCCAAATCTGCTGGGTTTTGATTGCTTTTTAACTCAAAATGATCTTCATACCCAAGTGGCCCATCTGGGGTCTGCCTCCCTTGGCCCCCGTGCTGAGTTTGTGGGCTGAATGTATGTATAAGAATGTCTCATATTTCTTAGCACCAGCTAAGTCACCTCCTTCTTTGCCAGATAGTTCTTTCCTACACCCACACTTTGTTTCTTCCTGAATCACTGACAAATTCCTGAGTATAGTCCCCTAAGGATCAGAATTATAAACTAAGAGTCAATATTTGGTTCAAATCATGTTCAAAAGCTCATGGACAACTCAACTTGCTTGCCCACACCATAAATTTCCTTAGGGAATGTTTATTTTTTTCCCTCTAAGGAAATGCTTTTGCATATTTCTCTCTTTTTTACAGTTTCGAAGACACATTGAAATATGGATATCAGTTGGAAAACAGCATTTTTTTACCATCTTCTACTTGGAGACATCACAGAGCCACAGTGAATATGGATACTTTTGTAACTTTTCTTCTACTTAATATTTTAAACATAAAATATGAAAAATATTGACTCCTATAGGTTTAACATTTTTCCTGTTGAAATTGCACAGGAAACCTGACACTAGCTCTTAGCTAATTCAGCTTTCTTGTTTGACCACCTACAAATAATGCTGCAAATGATGCTGTTTGCCTCTGGGCTAACGTCAGGAAGACCCACTCTGAGAAGGGAACATTCTCAGAATTACAGATTTATTTTCTGTGCCATTTATTTGGTCAGAGTCAATAATGCCCAAGTTGTAATGCAACAGGACAGTAGCTGGGTGAGTTGAACTTGAAAAAGGTCCGGAAATTCAAGCTCATAATGAGCAATCTGGAGCTTCAGTGGTCTAGGGATGTCTGGGGAGCCAAAATGAATCAAGGTCTGGAAATCAAGACACCATCATGGCAGCAAGAAGTCTACCTAGAGGAAGGCTTTTGGCTATGTTCTGCCACTTGCCACCTGCTGATTTTGAACAGATAAGTTTGCCTCTCAAAGTCTTAGTCTCCTCCTCAGTACAAATGGGGATAACAGTAGTAGTAGTTACGTAACATTACATAATAGTAATGAGTAGTGTCAACCTCATGGGGTGATTGCAAAAGAGCACTAATGTGGATGAGGTCCCTCAGAGGTGCCCAGTGAATAGTAAACACTCAACAAATGCTAGCCATTATTTTTTATTATTATCTCGGGGAATTCCTATCCTCAATGTTTGAACTAGACAGTATGTGTCAAGCACCTGGCAGACAGTGGGCCAGGGGAAGTGCTAAGTAAACGAGAGCTGTTATCATCGATACTAAAGAAATGTTAAGGTGGTCACAAAAAAATTATACTGAGGACTTTCTTGTAACAGGAAAGGGAGTCACTAAGTACCAGTAAAGGGCAAATATAAGATGCAAATCATTGCGCAACAAAAATCCCACTTTTTGCAAGTTAATTAACCAAGTGCATACACATCCATAGGAAGATTGGAAGGCTGTATACTAAAAGAGAGACCAGATAATATAATGGCTCTATGGACAGATTCTGGGGCCAAGTGTCCTGGGTTTTGACCATCATGTTGCCATTTAAGAGTCATGTCACCCTGGCAAGTTACTTAAAGTCTCTGGGCCTCAGCTTCCTCATCTGTTAAATCATTGTTGGGTTTAATGTGGTCAAGGATTGTTGACCACATTAGAGGAGTTAATATATATAAACGGCTCAGACTACTCCCTGGAACACCAAGTGCCAACTATGTGTTTGATAATGCTATGGGTATGTGTTATGTCGGTGTGGCAAGATTCTTGGAAATCAGTTTCTTCTCTATTTCCCAAATTTAGAAGTTGTTTATTTTATTTATATATTATTTTTTAAAGGTTTTATTTATTTGTTTGAGAGAGAGAGCACAAGCGGGGGTTGGGGGGGCAGAGGGAGAGGGAGAAGCAGACTCCTCGCTGAGCGGGGAGCCTGACGTGGGACTCGATCCCAGGACCCTGGGATCATGACCTGAGCCGAAGGCAGGTGCTCAACCTACTGAACCACCCGGGCGCCCCCATAAACGTTGTTTATTTTAAAAACTAGAAAACTTAAGATTGAAATCAGGTGAAGCAGTATTTCTCAAACTTTTCTTCCTGTTTCTTTTTAAGGAAGCTTTGCAGGCATCCTTCCCTAATTGACGCTTCTCCATGAAATTGTCGTACCGCAGATATACTGGATTATCTGTTTATGTACTGTATTTATATCTGTGCTATATTCATGAAAACTACGTTTTTCTTCTCCCTCCAAGCAGTGATTTTGCTGGGAGGGCAGAGTGATAGCATTCTCGTTGAGCACACGTTAGTTAAAAGAAACAAGCCAATATTTATGCCCAAGGAAGAAAAACCTAGGGTAGAAAATGTAGTAGGTCAAAGCCCTGGTAGCAGCAATTCGGATACATGCGTGAATCTGTTCCTATTTCATGGGTTATTTACCATAAGGTCTTTTGTTCGGTTTTATGTCTGGAATAGAAATGAGCAGGCAGTTCTGGCCCAATAATTGCCTATATCGATAAATGAGTGTTGTCATCGGGGCGCCTGGGTGGCTCAGTCGTTAAGCATCTGCCTTTGGCTCAGGTCATGATCCCAGGGTCCTGGGATCGAGCCCCGCATCGGGCTCCCTGCTCCGCGGGAAGCCTGCTTTTCCCTCTCCCACTCCCCCTGCTTGTGTTCCTGCTCTCGCTGTGTCTCTCCCTCTCTCAAATAAGTAAATAAAATCTTTAAAAAAAATGAGCGTCATCATCGAGTGAGTAGAGTCATTAAGGTCAGGAATAGTATTTGCTATACAGCCTTATTACTTTTTTTTTTAAAGATTTTATTCATTTGAGAGGGAGAGAGAGAGAGAGAAGGAGCATGAATTGGGGGGGACAAGCAGACTCCCCGCTGAGTGGGGAGCCCAATGCAGGGCTCGATCCCAGGACTCCAGGGTCATGACCTGAGCCGAAGGCAGACGCTTAACGACTGAGCCACCCAGGCGCCACACACCTCCATTAATTTTATGTGAAGAATTCTTAGAATCTCAAACTCAAATGCATTTATTTATTCATTTTTAATATTTTATTTATTTTTTTGAAGTAGGCTCCACACCCAACGTGGGGCTCAAGCTCATGACCCCAAGATCATGAGTCACATGCTTCACCAATGAGCCAGCCAGGCGCTTCACAGATACATTTGTATACAAGTCCAAAACTGTCTTTGGAACCAGATAAGTGCTTCCTATCCAAGCTTCTAGATCAGAAAGATCAAGAATCACCAGTTCTCAAAGTGGCCATGGACACCAGCTTCAGAATCATCTGGAATGTTTATCAACATGCAGTTCCCCAGGTCCTCACATATTCTGGTGTGAGTGTAGGGAATTTACATTTTAGCAAGCTGCCAAGCTTTCTGTAGGCATGCTATGGAATAATGACAAGGATGATGCTAATCACCATGGTAACTCACTTGCATAGAGCGATATGTGCTGAGACCCCAAGGGTTCTGGTAAGT
Source organism: Callorhinus ursinus (assembly GCF_003265705.2). NCBI lineage: Eukaryota > Metazoa > Chordata > Mammalia > Carnivora > Otariidae > Callorhinus > Callorhinus ursinus. Next base: position 7,932,397 of record NW_027397094.1, on the reverse strand, counting down.
CCCAAGAGAGGGGAAACCCCAGGGAACTTGAGCAATCTTGGATTTCTTCAAAGCCTCAGAAAATAGGCTCAACCCACTTACAATCTGATTTAAAAAATAAGGATGTGAGATGTTTCTTATACTCTAAATGGCCTGTGGAATGCCTATCCATCAGAGTCTCATGAGTCTGTTTAAGCAGTGCTTCACACAGCTGGCTCATAACATAATTGTAAGAGTGAGAAATGCAAAATGGAGAAAGGGGAAGAGAGGCTAAGAACATAGACAGAAACTCTCATCAGTCCGCATGCTAAGTGCCTTCCAGAATGGTTGGCCCTGAATGTTATACTATGGTTTTTCAGCCTTTTAGATGCTGCCATTCTTAATGCTTTCAAAGCAATTTAAAAATGGCAACATAATGGAATGTCTCAGGTTCACTTGTTTTGGTGGATTCATGATTGACACAGAGAACGAAGAAATGCCTTGAACCGAAAGAATGGTATGTGAGACAATGGCCTTGGGACCCTGCCTTATTCTATGAGAAATGGTTGGCCGAAAAACATCTGGGCTTTACCAAGAACTGGGGGAAATAGGTCAAGTTCTAAAGAGGAAGGATCAGAATCTGGGCCCACCAGTGTGACCGGTCTGACCTTAACAACAGCTAAATTCAAAAAACAAAACAAAAAATCCAGAAAGCAACCCTTTATGATGAAATAGAACCAAACAAACCAAATGCCATAAAAAGTTGAGATTGCATTTCATAACCTCAGAAGAGAATGTAATAGGATGAACGTTAAGGCCCCGCGAGAAAGTAGACATAAGTCCTCTCTTTTTCAAGCCCTAAACGGCACCAAGCGCAAGAGAAAATTGCAGTTCAAAGTGTAAATAAGGTAAGTAACATCCTCTGTCCCAGGGCAGAGTAGTAAATCCACACCCTCAAGAGTATAGCTTGTCTACACTGTGAAACTGGTTTTACTGCAAAATGGCAAGAGCCTTATAATTTAATTCTTCCAGCAGATTCCCCAGTCACTGGAAGAATAGTGGACATTTGCAAAATTAGGTGGTTATATCCCGAAACAGTCATCCAACATAACAGGGTTTGTCGGTAATATAGTTACTTTTTAGCTTCCTTTCTGCTTTTACCAAGAAATAAAAGTAAACTCTCATCTCAGATATGTGAAGTTATCTAAAAAATGGAAAAACACAAATCACAGCATTCCAATGACTGTGGGATCAAGAGCATGATATTTACTCTTCGTGTTTCCATTAAAGCACATGGTAATAACTAATTCTGTGAGTACATGATGGAGGATGACACAGAAATAGAACCCACCATGGAATTCAGTGTTGCGTAAGTGCTAAACAATTAAGTGACCTACTTTAAATTTAAACTTAAAATGCCAATGTATTTTTTTTTTAAAAGGATGGCTGACCCCATTTCCTTTTCCATTACCATAAATTTCTTTCTGGAAAATTCAGAAGTGATTTCAAATTTGACAAGATTTTTTTAAGGCTTGGGGTAAAGACCCTATCTTAGTACAAAACAACAATTATTGCAATTTGGCCTCAGAATCCTAGACTTTATTTTAAGTGAACAAACGATCTAAAAAGCTTTCACAAGCAAGAGAATTGCAGAAAGAGATGACAGGCCTCCAATGGTTAAAACTCAGAAACAAACATTCTGATTAGCAAAAGTACTTATTTGCTTGGATAGCCATTGTTCCCATTTAAAGGTGCTAAAATGAAAAGAAAAAGTTGTTATGTTATTTAAAGAAGAAATAACCCTATACAGTGAAGGAATTTATACAGATTGTATGTAGGGGCGGGGGCAAGGCTTTAATAAGGTATCTAAACTCTCTCATTTCTTACTTTGGGAACTACTGATCTATTTGCTGATCACTCTCCAAATCTTTGTCTCTAGAACAGCTCTTACTGTAAAATTCTAGGACCGGATGACAAACTTCCCATTGGATATTGGATGTCTCTCAAACACCACTCCTGCAAACTGGGACAGATCGTGGCTCCCCAGCCCTTCCCTAATCTTGTTCCCCTTCCGGTGTTTTCCACTTGGGTGAAAGGTACCGAGCCGGGAACATGCATGCCTTCCTTGATCTGTGATTCCGCAGGTTGCTTATATCGGATTGAGAATGCCGGCTACCTGTAGCTTCTACACATCTCCAGGGTACCATATCAGCCAGAGCCCAGTAAGGAAAACCGTACAACTTATTTTTTTATTTTTCATTTTTACTTGTATTTGTTTGTTTGTTTATTTATTTATTTGGGGAGAAAGAGAGCGAGCCAGGGTGAGTTTGGGGGAGGGGCAAAGGAGAGGGAGAGAGAGAATCCTAAGCAGGCTCCATGTCCAGCACAGAGCCAGAGGCGGGGCTTGATCTCACAACCCTGAGATCATGACCTGAGCTGAAGTCAAGGGTTGGATGCTTAACCAACTGAGCCACCCGGGCGCCCCAACCACACTAGTTATTTTAACTGAAAGAATTTAATATAAGGCATCAGTTAAGTGGGTTTTGCAGGGCTGAAAAGGCAAAGGGGGAGCATTGCAGTGACAGAACTACAGAAGCAGCTACCACCTCTTGGAATGGGGGAACGAGGACCAGAGGTTGGGGTTACCAGAATGTAGGAGCTGCAGGGAAGGACTCTGAAATTCTTGAGGGACCACGGTCGGCTTGCTGCTATAGGAGCTCAGGGGAGGAGGCGCACCTAGTTGGGCTGGAGGAGGGAGGTGGTTGGAATTGGTACATCTGAAGGGCATGATTCGGCTGGGGTCCAGGCGGCGCAGGGAAAAAGCCAGACCTATCGCTGTTTCCAGGATGAAGGGCTATATTGCTGGGCTTAGGCTGATGGGATCAGCAAACACACAGGAAGGAGCAGCTTTCTTTCTGCCTTCTTAGTCATGCAGTCTTCCTTGAGTGCTCCTTATGGGGGAAATCTAACAGGAGGCCAGTGGGGAAAAGAGAAATGTAATTTACAGAGAGTTAATGTGAGCATCACAGAACAACACATAGGGACGTGTATTTGGTGCCAGGAGAAAATTGTTGTCAAATGACAAGAATAAAACCATTTAGTCTGATATCCTTTGGATTGGGAGAGTACAATGCCACACGAGCACTGGGACACTCTTCTCAAGGGATGTTGGGCAGAGGCAAGTTTTATAGAGCATTAGAAGCAGCAATATGGAAACGGGGCACCGCTGGCTAGCAAGTCCATCGGGGAATAAGGCTAATGTCTTTGGTTTGAGCTAATCGGCCAGGGTTGCGTATCTCACTTTATTTAGAACTACGATAGTAGCACAGATTCTTGGCAGTTGGGGATTGGCTGGCTGGAAATACTGCCTTTCTGGTCAAATGGAGCATTTATAGGAACGTGAAAGTTCTCTCAGTTTTGGTTTGCTGACATGGCGTTCTGGGCAAGTGTGGCTCCATCTTGGACGTAGAAGTTTATTTCAGCACAGCCTAACAGTGCATTTTCAACAAAAAGCCCATTATTTCTACCTCCTACCTCTTCTCTCTGTCCCCACTGCTGCTTTCCTGCCTTACGTACCATTACCTCCCCGCTGACCTCATGCAATAGCCTCTTAACTGGTCTTGCTGTTTTTTCTCATGCCCACCTCAAATCCAATTTCCACACAGTGGTCAGAGTGATGGCTTTAGTATTTTATTTTATTGAAGATTTTATTTATTTATTTATTTATTTATTTATTTATTTATTTAAGAGGGAGAGAGAGAGAGCAAGAGCACTAGAGCAGGGGGGTGCAGAGGGAGTAGCAGACTCCCCGCTGAGCAGCGATCCCGACGTGGGGCTCGATCCCAGGAGAAGGCAGATGCTCAACCTACTGAACAACCCAGGCGCCCATTTAATTTTCAGTTAAACAGCATAATTGTTTAGGAGAAGCATTCCCCATGTGGTATTTCAGAAATTTATCTAAAATTCAAATTTAACTAAACATCTGTATTTTTATTCGCTAAATCTGGCAGTCCTACCTAAGGGCTAAATCATCGCTGTTCCAGACTCACTGGTCTGGAGTGTTTTTACCAATTGCAATGAGTCAATTGCTTTTTTATTGTTGTTTTTCAGAGTCAACCCTACATTGAAACAGTTCCTCTTCCATAATTACAATGAGTATTGTGTCTTTAGAATCAGACTGTAGGGGAGGAAAAAGAATCTTTCCTCTACCCTTCTAGGTTCTGTGGCTGAGAACCCCCATCACAAAAGACAGATTAAGAGAAAAACAAACCGAAGTTTAATAATGTGTGTACCTCATGTGTACACCCAGGAGACGCAGGAAAACTGAGTAAAATCCCTTGAAATGACCCAAACCAACACCTTAAATATAATCTCCAGCTGGAAAGAACCGAAGAAGTTGGGGGAGGGTCAGTTATGGGACCGCTAAGCAGGAAAAGCACAGTAAACAGCGTCAGTTGTCCTGCAGATTTAAGTCATTGCCTTCTCCATTAATTGAAGAATTAATCTCCAATGGAGATCTAGAGTCGGCCTCCTCTTCCCGAGGGAGACACCTTTATAAATGGGAAATTTCTTTTATATATGTAAATGTCCTTTCCAAAAAAGTAACTTCTACTCTGTTTTCAGAGCTTCTCTTATGTGTTTGAAGGTTTTTAAAAACAACCACATCAAAACAATCCTTATGTCAAAGAGACATATTTTATCGTGGTGTATTTTGCTACCCTTCAAGATGAAGTCAAGAGAGAGACGCAGAATCCAATTAGGTGAGTTTTGGTCCTGACAGGAAGTTGAAGAATCCTCTCGAGGTCAGGGAGAAAGGAGCTTGGAGAAGGAAGCTAGCAGCAACCTTCGCAGAGAGGTAGGGAGAGTGAAGAGTTCTGGCCACACCAATTAGTGAAAAGAGGTCACAAAAGAAACTGAAAGGGGTTATAGAAGACTTGCGTAAGAGCGTGAAGTACCCAGTGGAAAAAACATCAATGTTTATGTCAAAGGGGAAGACACTTAAATGTCTTAAGTGTTTCAAGAAACACAAAATCAAACCAAGCCAAAAGGAAAGTCAGCTGCAACCTAGTGGCTATTTGCAGACTTCCATCTTCAACAGAAGAATTAGTTAATTCTTAAACTCCCAGGAGGTTGGTCCAAAAGCCAAGTCCAAGGTAAAGTATGTAATTTTTCTTATAAAACTTATAAAAATAGCTCATTATGTCCATCAGTGGGGTAGGAAGAAGTTCCCTGAATATATGCAGGCTCAGGTCTTGGGTCCTGGCCCCTTATTCTTGGCCTCTGAAGAATCTTCAGTGACTGGAAGAATCACATCAATTTGTCTGGGATGGCTGAAACTGGTTCTTTCATGGGTATGTGTGTGGATTTCCTAATTCTGGAAAATTTCCACACTTTGCTATGATTGTGTTCAGAGACAGTGTGTGAATGGTTGGTATTATATTTATACATAAAATGTTTAGAATGTTGAAGAGATTTGGCATAAAACCATGTTTGACCAAGTGGCCTGGTGATTCCTTTTAAAATATGTAATGGGGCAATTGATTTCAGACTTACAATGTTAAAATTGAATATTATAAAATAATTTGGCTGAATTTATAAGCACTATTAGAATTTTTAAGACAACTTAATATTTATTATGTTAATAAGTTTATTAGATTTACGAGACCATTTAGCTGGGAAAGTATTACTTGTTAGGTTCAGAATTGAAGTACTTATTAAAGAAAATTAAATATAGTGATACTATAAGTGTAATTTAAACTTTTAAAGATAATTTAATTAACTAGGATATAAGTGGGACTGATTCTTCAAAGATTTTCGTTTTTTTCAATTTGAATTGCTCAAGCTTTATTCAAAATGCCCTTGAAAGTGAACACATTTATGTATATAAAATAAAATAGCTTAAAAACTTCATCTATTATTTAATTTATTGCTTTAATTTGTTTATATTAATCAGGACCATCAAGGAAAAACAAATAGCTTTGTCCAGGCTCACAGATAGCAAATAATCCATAGTGAGAGTTTTGAAGATTATTTTTTTTCTCTTTTTCTTTTCTTTTTTTTTTTTTTTTGAGTAGGGTGGGGAGACAGAGGGAGAGGATCTTGAGCAGACTCCATGCTGAGTGTGGAGCCTGACGGTGGGCTCGATCTCAGGATCCTGAGATCATGCCCTGAGCCATAATCAAGAGTCGGATACTTAACCGACGGAGCTGCTCAGGCGCACCTTGAGGATTATCTTTCCTGGAAGTCAAGCCCGTGGCAGATATCCGTGGTTCTAACAAGTGAGTTTGCTCATCCCTAGCCTTTCTCAATAGCCACTGAAAACCAGATTTCAATCAGGAAATGTCTTATATACAATGCCCTATTTTGAACCCTGAGTCCTTCCTTCGAGGCTGAGAACTTCCCTTTCCCTTTGACTTTGGCCCCTTCTCTCCACATGTCACTATTCGCAGAGCAAATGTGACTCAGAAACCGGTTCCTCAGGGTTGTAACATTAGATGATGCACACTTGGGTCATTATGCTGTAAGCCAATGTCTGTGTTTCATTGGGCTGGGTTCTCTAGAAGGTATGTTGCTGCCTGTGTTATTGGAAAAACATTCCACAGGTGTGGGAAGAGAGGACGTGCCGCCGGCCTCAGCTTCTAGGGACTTTTCTCTTGGCTGGGAAGGATTTTATGTTCATCAGAAATACTTCCAGAAGATTTAAGAAGCGGTAAGGTTGACGCAAATCTGTGAAGGACCAGCATGGGGATCCTATACTCTGAGGTATGTGACCTTTCTGGAAGTAAGATTCCAAAGGTGTTGAAAATTGTTCTTGCTTCCTTTCCTTGTTTAGCTTTCTGTGAGAGTGTCAAGCCAAAACAAAGTGCTGTGTATTAATCTTTTTGATACACTTAATATTTTAAGGCAAATTATTTTGCAATTCTAAAACTCCACGTACATCTAAGTAGGGAGCAATACGATAAATATGTCACAATGTCCAGATGTTTGTGGGGGTAATTTGGATCTTGCAGGAACTTATGAAAATGGAAGTAATGGAGTCATGTTTTCTGATGTCAAACTTCCAGAGGAAAAGTGAAAATTGTACCCAACTGGATTTTCTAAACATACAAAAGGAGACTGGCTCCTTTATGGAACCACATGGACAGAGCGACACCTTTCAGCTTGGCATTTGAAAAGAAATTCGCTATCAGCAATTATAAATAGAGATCATCCCTATATAGAAGAGGGATAAATGCAGACTATATTTTTGGTGCTTTGAGTTTTTTCTTTTCATATCTGATAAATACAAAAAATGTTTCCCCCTGTATTGAAAGTAACCTATTAGAATCAAATATATTTGTAATACTGTTTCAAAGGAGTACAAGTAATGTGTACACAGGAGTATAAGAGGTGTAATGATGTTCTTATTCACAATTTATCCCTTTCCTCTCTAACACAACCGGTTATTCTGCATTTCACTACAAATGCTCAGCAGGACCTCCTTGGGTGGTTCTTCTCATATTAAAGGCAGTTTCTCTGCATTTGCAATTATTTCTAATGCCTGTCCTGTGCGTGTGCGTGTGCGTGTGTGTCTTTCTATAGTCAGTGTACTACTCTTTGATTAGTTTAAAATTGCAGGCATGTCTTGCTCAGTGACTCTAGTTTGGTGAAGAGATCCTATATATGAAACCGACAATACATGCAATATTCTAAAATGCTACTACTCTGGTGTTGCCCAAACTTTAGATTGCTGGAGTTAGAGGAACCTAAAAGACAGGAACTTGTTTAATGCAATGTCGAGAGCCCCCAGCCCAGATAGTCCATTTCACTCAGTCTGTGGTAGGGTTGGCAAACTTAGCTTTTAGGGGAGCATCTCAGGTGATTTTCCCATAGGTGATCAGTTCACCCCCCATGGGAGAGAAACACTGCTCTAAGGTGAGAGCTTTTCAAATTTTAATGTGAGTACAGATCACCTAGGCTCTTGTTCAACTGCAGATTTTTGTTCTGTAGGTCTGGGTAGGGCTGAAGATTATGCATTTCCATTCCTTGATGCCTATGTTGTTGGTCCACGGACCACACTTTGAATAGCCAGGTTGCAATCTAGGTGCTGAGAATAATTACGTTAAAAACAAAAAAAAAAGTCTCTGCCTGCGCAGTGCAATTGTTTGTTGATTGGGTGTTGATTTGGCAAGTAGTTGAGTTGAGTCAAGGTGAGGTAAGATCTGTTGAATTGTTTTGAAGTATTGTTGGGGAAAAGAAAATTTTCCTCTCCTCTCCAAAATTTCTTCTGGCTTGTCTAAGAACTACATTGACCTGAGACAGATTAACAGGAGAAAATCAAATTTAATTTTGTATTACATAGGGGAACCCTATGTATATAAGAGTTCAAAGACAGAAAGGTAATATGCCATCCTGAGCTAAGACATGCAGTAGGAGTCCAGGATTCAATGGAGCGGAGGCCAATCCACAGGCAAAGAGAAGAGCAGATGTTTGACAACGAGATGTGCGCCCTGCCCTATGAAGGGTCACTCAGATAAAATTTATCTCTGGTAAAAACTCTCATTCTGGGAGAGACCCCTAATTTAACTTCTTCTCCGTAGTTCAGGGAAGGGAAAAAGTTTCTCTTGAGACTGCTGGATCTTGATTGCCTCTAGTCCAAAAGAGTTCACAGGCCAAAGTGGCATATTTTTTGGGAGACTTACTCTGAACCCCTTCAGCATCAATGAGAATATCCCCAGAAGTGGAATCAGTGTTTCACTTTTCAAATATATGGAGGACAAAGTGACTTGGAATTTACTATGATATTTAAAGACAACTCCAACAACCACACACATGCATACACATGCCCCAGCATACCTAGAAGCTCACAGGTAATTTATTCAAAGCTCATAATTAATATGGAACCAAAGGTAGCCTAAGGTAGTGTTGAAATACATGCTTTGGCCAGACCACTCCATATCACAAGTGGAAGTGGATTCTAGGCCCTTCCATCTGATTGTGCACACTTGTCAACTAACTCTAGTGTTAGCCGCGTGAGACGCAGGAGCCCCTGGGAAGTCCGCCATTTCCAGAAAGAAGATAGTTGACCACCATTTTGGCAAATAGTTTCTCAACTTGCAGAACTCCCCCTTGATATCAACTTGTTTTTTTCTTAAGGTAAAAGTAGCCACCACTGAGGATAGTAAAGACATTGGTAAGACTAGCTTGGGTGGCAGGTTTGTATCAGGAATAAGTGTTGAATCTTCCCCATTGTCAGCTGCGTCGAGGATGCTGTTTGCGGAATGCCTCTGTTTATTCTGCCGTCTCGTTACTCCCCAGCAGCTGATCCTGGGAGATACTCAGCTGGCATGAGCGTGCTCTCACTGAGCCCTGCTGCAGGGACTGGGGCTTGTGTGCTGGATTTGGACACTTGGCATTTTCAGTTGACAGAGTGATGATGCCCAGGGCAGTGGATTCTAGAGCTGCACCAATTCTGCCCAAGTTCTTGAAGATACTCAGTATCCCCGGATACCACCTTCTTGATATGTAGACTAACACTGTTATTCCATGCCCAGGACTTGAATAATCTGGCTTGAGCAATGGATGTAAGTGCTGAAGAGAAGTGGGCCCTTTTAGATCAGAAGAAAGCTTAGCTGCAACTGTAGTTGAGTGTGGGAGTTACTTGTGAATGGAAAAAAAAAAAAAATCTTAGTCTTACTCTCTGGTGTCCTGATGCAGAAGGTCTGGGATGGACCTTCTGTGAGGTTCTCCCATCTCTAATTTTAAAGAAGTTGAGACGCTCTGGAGTAATCCCTCAAATACATAAACATAACCTACTCATCTGTGATGTATGTACAAGGCTCTCTTCTGCCCTCTGCCAATGGCTCTGCGTTGCCCAGGTATAAAGAATGGGAACCACTAAATTAAGAACAGGGCAAGAGCCAGCCAGACCTGCCCCATTCCTTGGGCCTAGACTGCCTCACGGTACCTTTTAAAAAAATTTTAATTCCAATATAGTTAACATACATTGTTATATTAGCTTCAGGTATACAATATAGTGATTCAACAATTCTCTACGTTATTCAGTGCTCATCATGATAAGTGTACTCTTCATCAGGCATCTATTTTTTTTTTTAAATGTTTAGTAGGGCGCCTGGGTGGCTCAGTCCTTGAGCGTCTGCCTTCGGCTCAGATCATGATCCCGGGGTCCTGGGATCGAGCCCCGCATCGGGCTCCCTGCTCAGCGGGAAGCCTGCTTCTCCCTCTCCCACTCCCCCTGCTTGTGTTCCTGCTCTCACCGTCTCTCTCTGTCAAATAAATAAATAAAATCTTTAAAAAAAATTAAAAAAAATAAAAAATGTTTAGTAAAGTTCAACTTCCCACTTTGAGTGTGGGAAGCTCTTCTACACTGGGGATGTAGGCTTGTCATTTTTTCCTTAGAAAAATTCTTTGTTCCTCTACTCCTCTTGCGTTGATTGGCTGGGGCCCTGCAAATCTGACTGATAACTGAAATACTAACAAAAGAAAGAGAAACAGAAGTTTATTAGCATGGGCATCTTGCATATGCTTGGGAAAACCCAGCGATGAGTAACTCACAGGGGTGATTAGAACTTGGGCTCTTACAGCATCTCAACAAAAGGACCGTACAGTTTCAAGAAGTGATCAGACACAGGAGAAGGACTTTGAGTTTCTAGGGTGGCAAACTGTGGAAGACAAATATATGGTGGAGCTAATGGAAGACAAAGGCTATGTAGTCAATTTTATTATGTCGATTCCTTTGATGACTTCTCTGACAAGGTGACTTTTGTCCTTCCTGGCAGAGAGGGGAGGGGAAGCCCCTTCATAAATTTATGTCATGCTTTTAGCTAAATAGCAGGAAGGCAGAGAGCTTTCCTTGTATCTGCTTCTCAGTTGACTTCAGCTCAAAATAATTATTATGCCAGAAGTATATTTTGTGGTGTATATTCTGCAAATATATATATATACATATATATTCATTTTATAACTGGAAATTTGTACCTTTTGACTCCTTTAACCAATTAAACACATTTCACCTCCCCCACCCTACCCTAGGCAACCGTTAATCTATTCTCATGCACTGGATTTTTTGCTTTTGTGGTTTTTACTTTGCTACTGTTGTAGCAAAATAAAATGTTGTTTTAGATTCCACATATGTTGTTTAGATTCCACATATGAGTGAGATCATATGGTACTCATCTGTCTGTGCCTGACTTATCGCAGTTATCATAATGCCCTCAGGGTCCATCCGTGTTGCAAATAACAAGGTTTCATTTGTCTTATGGCTGAGGAATAGTCCATGGTGTGTATATGCCACACCTTTATCCATTCATCCATCAGTGGATATTTAGGATGTTTCTGATATCTTTTTAAGAGAAAATGGAGAATAGGGAAGCATTCCCATGTTGGTTCTAACATCTGCAACAAAGGATGTGCTTAGAGCTCAGTGAGAGGACCTAGATTGGAATAATCAACCCCTGCTAGGGGAGCTGGGCTCTTAAACAGGCCTGCCTCATTTAAGCCCTTATCAAACATATTTGTTCACACTATTTACAATCACAGCAAACATTTAATTAAGGCTTGTTATATATGTGGTCATGTTCTAAGCACTTCATGTGCATTAACTGATTTAATACTTAGAGCAACCATATAAGAGAATCACTATTATTATCTTAATAATATTATTATTATTATTATTACAAATGAAAAACTGAGGCAAAGAGAGTTTAAGTAACTTGCTTAGAGTAATGCAGCTAAAAGTACTTCCTGGCTAGAGACCGGAGGCTGCAAGAGGAGACTTGTGTTTGTCTACTCAAGGAAATAATGCTTAACACCCACTGATGAACTCACAGAGTTCTTTGTCTACTTGTTTTCTCAATAGGGACACCATACTCCATGAATGAGTTGGTCTTAACCACTCTACTTACTGCCAGTACTGCAAAGTACTACAAAAATTAGAAAGAAGGTAGATGTGTGAGAACGCAACTCAAAGAGGTCAAGAATTCATGCTGAAGAGAACTGTAGAATCTTCTGTAGACTCTTGACTCTATCAGCTGGGGAAGAAGGCCCCAAAAGAAATATCTTGAAAATCGTATCAGAATGATGTATCCCTCAAACCTGGGAAGGTCTGATGATAAGGTGACCTATGAACAGAGGCACATACGCATACACACGCCACCACCACCATCTCCGTTAACATTAATCTTTTGGGCATGGGTCTATTTGTCAGCGAGGCAGATGTTACTATAGAAAAAGGCACAAAAGAGGAGAAAGACTGTATTGAAGTATAATGTCCACAGAGAGCAATGGAGGTCAAACAAGGCTTTGGGGCAGAGCTGGTTGAGTCGAGGGGGAGAGCCCAGGGAGACAGAAAGAGAGACGTGGGCAATAGGAAGCCATTGGACTGAAAGTCAAGAAAATGTAGAATTTAGTACTGACTGCATTGGGGACTCTGTGGGACTTTATATCTATAAAACAAAAGCAGGGTGAGGTCTGGTTTAGCGTCGTGTCATTCCGTGATATAAGAAAAGGAAAGGCAGAGACAATGGAAACAAAGTGCCTCCTCCACAATCTTACCAGCTCTCTCTACTTTGTGTGTTGAACCCTTAGTACTGGCACTGTGTATTAAACAACAACAACAAAAGCACTACTCTAATTTCTTTCTTAATTCTCCCTTATAGAAGTATTTTTACAAACAATAATGTACTGAGCCACATTTCTAAAAGGAAATGATTGCAGGAACAGAAACCAGGGCCAAAAATTTGTTAATATTTCTTCATTCATTCACTCATCCATTTATCAAATCCACAATATTTGTTGATCACACACTGCATTCCAGACACATGCTAGTGGCTGTGTAAGATAGTGACAAGTAAGTAAAAGTGGACCCTGTCCTCTTGGAGCTACCAGTTTAAAAAATGAATATGCACAGGGGCCGCTGGGTGGTTCAGTTGGTTGAGTGTTTGTCATGATCTTGGGGTCCTGGGATCGAGTCCCTGAGTCCCGCATCGGGCTCCCTGCTTAGCGGGGTGTCTGCTTCTCCCTCTGCCCCTCCCCCTGCTTATGCTCTCTCTCTCTCTCTCTCTAGCTTGCTCTCTCTCAAATAAATAAATAAAATGAATATACACATAAAAAAATAAGTATAAATAATGAAAAGTGACACTGAGGAAGCATTAGGGGGGAGGGGTGCACATATGTTCTTTGACCTGAAGAACTCCTCTTAGGTAGCGACACTGGAGCTGAGCTCTGAGGAATAAGCACCAGTCTTATTGGGGAGAGAAGTCCCAGGCAGAGGGGACGGATGTGTGGAGAATTGGAAGTATGGACGGTTGAGCTTACTGGAATGATGGACGGAGTGGTGTAAGAAGGCATGCTGGTGACAGCACCTCGTGCAGGTGCAGGCAACAAGGTTCACTGTCTGTACAGTTTAGAGACTCATAAATCTGACTAAAGGTTGTTCTGCTTCTTAGTATCACCCATGCTCCAGTAATTCTAGCTTGGGCCTCCTCACCTTTGGGTAGCCATTGTTTGACAGAAGGTCCGGGTGCCCAGGAGGCTGTGCAGGTGATGTTCCTGCTTCCTCCGGGCTCTGCACTCACCTGCTTGGTGGTCTGAGGTGGTCGGGAGATCTCTGGGCTTCTGATCTGCTCCATCCTGGCAGCTGGAACCCACCCTTTCTCCTCCTCGTGGGGAAAAGCTTTCTTGCTCTCTCCTGGTCGTCATCACTGACCTCAGAGCTTCTAGGGTCTGAAGTCCAGCACCGGGCTCCTCTGGCCTCTCAGCCGTGAAGACAACATACTCTCAAGCAGACCTTGTAGGAGAAAGAACACAAAACAGTTAACCGTGTGCCCGGCCTCCATGTATCCTCACTGCTACTATTCCTCACAATCCAGCCACTTCTGGGACCTTCCTTCATGTTCCATAAAGGCTAAATGGGCCTAAGGCAGCCTTTAAAAAAAAAAAATCCCTGTGCCTTTTTACTGACCTGGAGGAAAGAATTTGCTAAGAAATTTCCAAATCCCAGTATGTGACAAAATGAGTCATCAGAAAGAACGGCCTGTGTTTAATTGTACAAATAAAATGAAACCTTTGATATTATTCCCTAGGATTGCTTAATCTGAAGGGGAAGAACATATCTTCTTTTGTTTTCTGAGAAGACTTTTCATGAGTGCACCAGAATTACCTGAATCATTTTGCTTCAAAAAGCACAAATCTTTCTCAGAAGTCGTTAGGAAACATTTTGTAGGGATGGAGCTTCATCATCGGGATGGTTAATGAGCAACCTACCAAGCCCTCTGAAGCTCAGGCGGAGTTCCACATGATCTTTCCGTAGACTGGGGAGAAGTTCCATTACTCTTTAGGAGAAACCACATTGAAAGTGGGGTTCAGGGTACCATCTGGCTCTTAGAGACATCCGTAATGGTGCAAGCAGCTCAGATACTTCTTTTTTTTAAATATTTGATTTACTTATTTGAGAGAGAGAGCGAGAGAGCACAAGCAGGAGGAGGGGCAGAGGGAGAAGGAGAAGCAGACTGCCCGTTGAGCAGGGCTCCCCATAGGGACTCGATCCCAGGATCCTGAGATCATGACCTGAGCCGAAGGCAGACGCTTAACCACGTGTGCCGCAAACCTGATCATGTTAAGTAATATCTACCGAATATTTCAGTTGATATCCACATGCTGAATGTGTCATGCGTTACTGAGAGACACTTCTTAAATTTTAGGGTCTGGGAAAGTGAGATACGTAGTGGGACAGGTGTAGGGTTCTAGCACCAAGTTTGGGGGTATTTTTAAAGCCAGGCACACGGGAAGCCTAAAAGGCACAAAGAGTTATCCCTAATGTTCCAAGTTTCCAGAGTTTCTGATGCTTCTCACCTTGTATTACTGTAAGGGTTGCAGTGTTTCATTTTGGCTTTACTTTTATTATGGGGGCTCCTTCGTTTTACCTTTGCAGTGGTTCTCAACCCTCTTTGTGCCTCAGACATAGCCGGGGAACTTTTAAATAACACTAACGCCCCCACCTTACTCACTATACCCTCCTCCCGAGATTCTAATTCGGTGGCTAGTAGTGGGACCTGAGCCTGTACTATATAAAAGAGATGCTTCGCCAGGCTTGAGAACCACTGAGCTGAAACACTGAGCTGGTTCTCACGTCAAGGCAACAATCTGGTTAGGGAGACCAGACTTAAAGCACAGGAAAAAGGCCAGCGAGCAGCTTTGAGGAACTGCGTGGTCCTTGTTGTGGGTAGGATGGATCAAGGAGGTTTCGTGGACGTGAACCATGAACTGGGCTTTGAGGGACACAGAGTGCAACCATACAGCTCCCAAGCAGGTGCAAAGACAGAAGACAGAAATGAACGCAGCATGCTCCTGAATTCGCGGGAGTGTTGTGTCCCCACTAAAGCCTCGTGGTGGTCTCTACTTCCATCTACTTCTTTCTTGTTCACCGTTGTTGTTTGATTTTATTTATTTATTTTTTATTTATTTTTTTAAATTTTGAAAAAGATTTTGTTTCTCTATTCGAGAGAGAGAGAGTGTGAGAGAGAAAGCACGAGCAGTGGGAGTTGTAGGCAGAGGGAGAGGGTGGGGCAGGTTCTCAGCTGAGCAGGAAGCCCCATGTGGGACTTGATGCTTCACCGACTGAGCCACACAGGCGCCCCTCCAGTGTTGTTTTAGGACCATGGCTTGAAGTCTTTGCTTGTGACCCTTTCTCTGTTTTCCCACTTCTGCCCACTGTCCTCTAAGACCCACTTCTACCTTCCTTGATTCCTGAGCACAACGTCTCCTTTCTTTCTGTTCCCCGGGGTCATCCTCAGTGACCTCAACATCACCAGCCTTTCGTCTCCTTTCTGGACCTCTCTCTGCCTCTGCTCCAAATCAACCACCCAACGTGATGGCCCATGACCTCTCATCGGGACCACATTCAGTCAGCAACATTTAGGATTTGGCACCTCTGCCTCCTCTCTAACTCCATAACTGGTCCCATTTCCCCTGAGATCACAGGCGCTGACTCGGCTTCTAATCCCCCTTTGTGTTTCTGTCTGCTTGTCTCTCCATTTCCACGTCCGTCTGGCTCCACCTGCTGTCCGTGAGTTGTCCATTTCGTCTGAATCCCAAGATGAGTGGCTCCTCCCAATCCCCTGCCAGTCAGACCTGTTTCCTAACCTTTGTTCTTTGCCCCCTTCACCTTCTCCACCCTTCCCTGCTTGAAGAAGACCCACGAGCCTATCTTGTCACCTCAGCGCACCGAAGCTTCCTCCTGGGTTTCTACAACCGGCGGCTTCAAGCAATGTCCTATTTGTGTTCATGTCCTGCGGCACTTTTCATGATTGCTGCCCCGAATCGTCCCCACCATGTTCCAGAGCCTCTTCCTTCCTGTCTCAATCCTGTCTCCTTGGTTATGAACCCATTTGTCCGATTTAAACGTAACGGTGGCTTCTTGAGTTCATCTGTCTATGCCTGTCCCTATTGATGATAGACCCATATTGGCATAAAGCCTGAAGATCAAACTACAGACTTTCGGGCAAAAATTTTAGCCAGTGTGAAGTTCTTTGTATCCCAACCACCTGCTTTTCCTCTTTTGCTTTGCTCAGAGCCGGGATTGTCATCCATGGGATGGTCAATGTTTCCACTGTTATTCTGTATCTCACCAGCTCTTCATTCTCTGTCACGATCACCTCAGCCCATCTTCCCTGGCGCCTTGTGTTTTTTAATAATGATAAGAGAAGCTGACCTTAATTGAGAGTTTATTCTTATGGGTCTGATCTGAGCTCAGTGCTTTATCTGTGCAGTCCACATTTCTGTGACCTGATAAAGAAGATGTGATTTTTTTTAATTAAAAAAAAATTTTTTTTTTTGAGAGAGAGAGAGGGAGAGCATGAGGGGGGTTGTGCAGAGAGAGAGAGAGAATCTGAAGCAGACTCTACACCCAGCTTGGAGCCCGACTTGGGGCTCGATCTCACGACTCTGAGATCATGACCTGAGCCGAAATCAAGAGTCAGGTGCTCAAACACCTGAATCACCCAGGCGCCCCAAGAAGTTGTGATTATTAAATGTAGAAGGGAACTAAGCACAGAGAGGTTAAGTAAGTTGTCCTAATAACACGACTCTTATGTGGTGGGGTCGAGATTGGAGCCCAGAGGGTTTGCTTCCAGAGCCTGGGTTTATGACCCCTTGACACCAGCACTTTGCCTGCCACTGTGCAGGACTTGGGCGGGACCCTGCTGCCTCCCTCTGTGCACCATGGCTCCCTCTTGGCTTTCACAACCCAACCTGCCACAATTCCTCTCCAGTCACATCGCCCGATTCCTCGTAGACCGTGAGCTCAGGGCCCTGTGGTCTGCCTTCTGCCCATTGCTCTATGAACATTGATGGTCCTTCATGGTCAGATCCAGAATCTCCCCTTACACTCCACGCCCTTAAGTCCATCTTCCTTCTCGAAATTCTTCAACCCAACCTGCCACAATTCCTCTCCAGTCACATGGCCTGATTCCTCGTAGACCGTGAGCTCAGGACCCTGTGGTCTGCCTTCTGCCCATTGCTCTACGAACATTGATGGTCCTTCATGGTCAGATCCAGGACCTCCCCTTACACTCCACGCCCTTAAGTCCATCTTCCTTCTCGAAATTCTTCAACCCAACCTGCCACAATTCCTCTCCAGTCACATCGCCCGATTCCTCATAGACCATGAGCTCAGGGCCCTGTGGTCTGCCTTCTGCCCATTGCTCTATGAACATTGATGGTCTTTCATGGTCAGATCCAGAATCTCCCCTTACACTCCACACCCTTAAGTCCATCTTCCTTCTTTGCACCTGGGCCGTATCTTTTTCTGGTTTCTCCTGCAACCTCCCCGACCACTATTTCTTTACCTCTTGCCAGATATCGCTACAGCTAGGTCAGCTTGGAGAAGAATCTGAATACAGAAGCAGGAAGCAGCCCAGGGCAGAAGAGGACCGACCAGTGTCCTGAGTGTGTAGACTGTAGCTTGACTGGGGTGTAGGTGGAACCAGACATGATCTCAAATGCAAAGACCGGTAGCCAAAAGACATCGTGAAGGCTGTTTTGCAAACTGCCTGCTGTAACGAGAGCCAAAGTGTGTGCGTGCTACAGTCGTTCCCCTGGATTTCATTCCTGGCCCTGCCAGTTGTGAGCTGACTATAGGTTAAGAAAGACAACCTCCCTCAGTTTCACTGATACAAAATGGGTATAATAATACTATTTAGCTTGGAGGGTTGTGTGAAGGTTAAATGAACTAACCGAGGTACTCAATAAAAGTTACCTCATATTATAATTTATTCGTACACTTACCAAATAAACACTGAATGCCAACTATGTGTCAGGCGTATGCGGGATGCTGGGGATATAATGTAGAACTACAGACACCATACCCACCCTCACGTAGCTTTCAGCGTAGCAGGGGAGATAGCTGTTAGTAACCCTCGCGCCTTTATTTACTTAAAGATTTTATTCAATTACTTTAGAGAGAGCGTGCGCGAGAGCACATGCACACATGGGGGGAAGGGGAGAGGGAGAGAATCCCAAGCAGATTCCGTGCTCAGCGCGATGTCTGACGCGGGGCTTGAACCCACAACCCTGAGATCATAACCGGAGCCAAAACCAAGAGTTGGATGTTTCACTGAGCCACTCGGGCGCCCCAATGCCTCTGTTTACTTAGATCAAGGGTACAGATAAGGCAGTGGTTAAGAGTTGAAGTTGGAGGGGCGCCTGGGTGGCTCAGTCATTAAGTGTCTGCCTTCGGCTCAGGTCATGATCCCAGGGTCCTGGGATCGAGCCCCGCATTGGGCTCCCTGCTCCGCGGGAAGCCTGCTTCTCCCTCTCCCACTCCCCCAGCTTGTGTTCTCTCTCTCGCTGTATCTCTCTCTGCCAAACAAATAAATAAAATCTTTAAAAAAAAAAAAGAGAGAGTTGAAGTTGGAAAGACAGGATTCGTGAGATCTGAAGAATCCTGTGTCAGCTCAAAGACAGCACCTAACTCAACTGGTCACCAAGTGACCAAAGTTTCCAGCAGGGAAGTAACACGAAGCTGCTGCTTTTGACGGGTGGCCTTGGGGCTGCAAGGGCAATACAGGGAGAAGCAACACCAGTCACCTGCTAGTTCTGCAACAGTCCTGGTGAGAATGACAAAGATCTGAACTAGTACTTTGGCCACGGAGGATGGACAGAAGAGTACTAAGGGATAGAATCATCATTACAATTCCCCAGGTTCTCCACTGGTTTCCTCTTCACCGAGAGTTCCCCCAAGTTCCAGAAGCTTCAGAGGTCAGCAGAACTCATAATAACTCTTCCCTCAACCGCAGCGGACAGGCTCTTCCTCTTTCTGGGCCCCAGCTTTCCGTTGGCTTTCCTTCTGCCCTTGTCAGCGCTTTTGTGACCCTGAGCTGCCCCCTGGTGGACACTGGGAGTTCTCAGCAACATAGAACCTTTTCTAGGGTTCGCTCAACTCCTGGGACCCACCACTTGTCTGTCTAATTGAACCAGGGGGACACTTTACTTTGCACACACAGGAACTCTGTGCCTGGGTATAGGAAGATTAGGAAACATTAGATAAATCGGGTTAATATGTTAAGTACGATCACTCGAGTGGGATTAAGAAAGCACTCAGAGGCACCCGGTGTCTCTTGAAGGCAAACTGTCTGCTTTCCCCCTTCCTCCTTTCAGTGGACTCTCTGAAAAGATTTTTGAGGAGCCCAAGCAGAGGGGGCTTATTTGGTGTCCTCTGGGAATGTGGGCCCAGCATCACCAGTGTTGTCAAAGCTTTTAACTTTTTAAGAGACGCTGGAAAGCCCGACGACGACATGAACTATTCCGGTATTTTTAATGTTGTAATTTAAAATGTTCAGACAAGAAAAATTAAATCTATAGCCACCCGTTTTCAATTCACAATTGTGTAATTATGTAGTTCTGTGTGGTGGACTATCAGTTCCCAAATGCTAGACCTACAAATGATTAGCAGTAATTAGTGGCAAATTTTCCCTGATTTACAGTGAAATTAAAAAAGAAAGACAGTGAAATAGGTTTTTCCATACAGCTAAATCCATCTAATATAAAGGATGACTTTTTTCTCTCCTGTGATTGTATCCTTATATATTTTGTTAAAATCGTTTTGTTTTGCACGTACATTTATGTTAAAGTATCTTTTATTTTACAAAATGTTGATTTCGCTTCTCATGTATTCAGTTGGCAAAATTAAGAGTTGGTGACTTAACATTGCCTGTTGTATTTAGCTCCATTTTATTTGTTATTTAAATTTAAATGACAGGGCATCCCTACTAAGATAAGGGTGACTCGATGAAAGTTTTTGAGCAGTATTTGTGCATAAAAAGGACTACCCCTCTGGGGCACCTGGGTGGCTCAGTTGGTCAAGTGTCCGACTCTTGATTTGGGCTCAGGTCATGATCTCAGGGTCATGGGATTGAGCCCCGCACGGAGCTCTGTGCTCAGCATGGAGTCTACTTGAGGTTCTCTGCCTCTCCCTTCCCCTTTGCCTCTCTCCCTGCTCACACTCTTTCTCTAAAATAAATAAAATCTTAAAAAAAAAAAAAGAAAGGACTATGTCTTGATCTTATAGTTGATGTGGAAGATGCATTGGTTGGGGAGACACTTGAGGTCCAGGGTGTGACAGTCATCGGGTGTGACAACGTAAAACAATTTTTACTTTTTTCCTTTGTTTTGTGACTAAGGACACGGAGACACACGAGAGGAAGAGACTTGTCCAAGGTCACCAGGGAATTAGTAGCAGAACCACGACGACAGGCCAGTTTGCTGATAGCAGATACACGTCCTTTCAACTGCTCTGTTCACTTCTGTGTCAGCCAGACAGAAAGCCCGGGGACGGGGCTGAGCCCAACAAGGTCTAGTCAGGGGACGACTTCAGGGTAGTAGGAAAGTGATCTGTGTAATTACGCATTTCTACTCCATTTCGGACCCCTGTATCGTGCTCATTTCCTGTTGGGGTACAGAAGCTCACCTCTTATCTGCTACTGAGCTGACTTTCCGTTAGGATGTTTCTTTCCTGAGTTGGGCCTTGGGCTTAAAAGCACCTTTCCGAAGCTCACTGATTGTGGTATTTGGCAATGTTAGAACATGAATTGATTAGCAAATGTACCACTCAGCTTTGTCACTCAGGTCTGCCTCGGCTGGTGCTTATTAACCCAAATCTGTGCTTCTTTAACTTTGTATTCCCATTGGTGAGTGTGTGTGTGTGTGTGTGTGTGTGTGTGTGTGTGTGTACGCACTATATTCCCAACTGGTAAATATATTTCACGGGGTGAAGAGTAGTGTCTATTATCTTCCTCCCTGTCCCCTGGCAACTGTGGCTGGTGCCCAGAAGAGGTCTGACTTTGTTACCAAATCAAAGAATGACCGAATAAGCAGGAACAATAATTTTCCATAAATTGAGCCCCATCTCTGTGCCTGCTATTATTCTAAGTCCTTTTTTTCTTTTAAGTTTCTAATTAAAGTCAGTGTGAGAACATTCAGAATCTCCCTACCATATGCCAAGGCTGTCTTAGTACTGGGGATATGACTCGAATCGATTCCAGTGATGAGTGGAACGACGCACAGGACTCTGGCCACCTGAACTTGGACGCCTCCCCTCACTTGTGCAGCCCCTCCCCGTGCCTGCGACACGCGGATTATAAACCATTAAGAAAAGGATGAGAGTTATCTAGTTGCAGCCAAGCAGTGCCGGCATCAGGGAAGGCTTGATAAAGTAAAAATTCAGTGATGGCACGAAGGACAGACGGGTCAGCAGGCATCCAGCTGGGCAGAGAGGGGAAAAAAGGGTTTGTGCAGAGGGACCAGTGAGGGCAGGGGCTCAGATGGAAGGAACAGAACATGAGGTATTGAAAACAGAAGAGAGGTCCAGAAGGAGGGGCAGAGTGGACATAGGGAGGTCGGCTTCGGTCTTGCTGGTAAGCTGCCATTGTGCTTTGCAAAGCTCCTTTGAATACTTTCGAAATAAAAAGGATCAAATCCAATTAATTAAGTCATTTGTTACTTATATGTTATTTGTCTAAAATAGGTCTTTTCCACTGCACCGGGTTCCTTGAGTACAGGGGGCCATACATCATTGTCTCATCACCTAGGGCGACCCTAAATCCCTCCCATATGCCTATTTTGTCTTCAGTGCAATCCTGCCTTTCTATCCACCCGCCCGCCAGACAGTTTCCTCCCTGACCTGAGTCCGCAATATTGTTTCCATGTTTTCCCTCATTCGGTGGACACGTCTGTGTGCCAGGCAATCTAGGAAATCCCAAGAGCTTCCCCATGGATTTTAGGCTTGGATTAAGCCTAGGCATGATGGAGACCAAAGATCTCACCTACAAAGCAATCTATTGCAATCTGGAAACACTTGAGCTTTAAGTGACAGGGTGAGGATTTTTCTCTTATGGGGGGGGTTCCATTATACCTATATTGCAAAATCTGCTTTTGT
Source organism: Callorhinus ursinus (assembly GCF_003265705.2). NCBI lineage: Eukaryota > Metazoa > Chordata > Mammalia > Carnivora > Otariidae > Callorhinus > Callorhinus ursinus. The sequence goes on along the minus strand of NW_027397094.1, from coordinate 7,910,010 downwards.
GTTTCCCGTCTCAGCCTGTCTGCCAGGCAGCCTACCAGAACGACTTGGGTCAAGTGTGGCAGTGGGTGAGAGAAGACAGAGCCTATATCAACGTTCGAGATGGCTTGAATGGAGACACTCCCCTGATCTGTGCTTGTAGGCGAGGACACCTGAGAATCGTTTCCTTCCTTTTAAAAAGAAATGCTGATGTGAACCTCAAAAACCGGGTGAGGCCATGACACATGAGTGGGGAGGGTCACTGACCATGTTAACCCTTTCTCTTCACAGCAATGAAGTAGTGAATGCCATTCTCTTGTTGCGCTTAGCTCCTGATACCAACTTTTTTTTTTTTTTTGCCTTACTTTAGAGGGACAGACAAATACTATTCTATTAGGCTAAAAAGCGAAATAAATCACAGTTCAGTCAGCAGGCATATTTTGTCGTAAATTATGTCCTCGTACTTCTGACGGGAGAGGTCATTGTTCACTCATTTGACTAGTGAGAGCTTCTTCCTTTCTTTTCCTCCTCCTTCCCATGCTGTTCCCTGCCTTCCTGCTTCCCTCTTCAGCTGCTCCTCCTCACTATCACAGAAATAATGTGAAAGATTTCCTGGAAAAACATCTTGACCTGCTGGTGTTATGTCATTAGGTTTTTGCCTACTGGGTCAATGTTCTCCAGAAGATCCTACAGTTTGCTTTTGGATTGAAGAATGCTAGTATGACATTTAAGGACAAACAAGCTCATGAACCAGAGGCTCCTTGAAGCCACACAGAAAGGCATAAAGATTGTACTTAAGATGCAGTGTTAGCTGATGGGATCTTCAGAATCAAGGAAGAGCAGAATACGTGTGTATTGCCGTGAGCATCCTTTCAGAACACCTTCCAACATCCAATGCCTGAATGTGTCTGCATCATAGCAACAAGCAACATTTTTTAAAGTACACTGAGCAAATATAAAAAGCCATTACTTGTAATAATTATGTGTGCCCTGTTCCCACTCACATATATTCAGTGAAGAAAAGCAGCCTATAGGCCCCCCCTTGAACCCCTTCTGGTTCAAGACCAGCTCATTTGGAGCAATAATATATGATCAGAAAATGGATTGCTCCTGGACCTTCTTCTTTTTAGTTACTGTTTTTTGTGTTTTTGTGTTTTTTTTTTTTTTGCTTGGTTGGGTTTAAAAACAAGTCAGGCCTGCACTGAATCTCACAGATACAGCTTAGTGGAGTATGACATACTTTCCCTAGCTCACAGCTGAGGAACCAGGTGTGTGTGCTTGTGGTGAGCGGGAGTGACTAAGACAGATGTCTGTGGGTTCATGACCTCTGTCGGGAGACATGCTTAGTCGGAAGCTGCGGGCCAGAGATGTTGGTCAACGCAGGGATGGGCCCGAGAGGGGACAGAATCTGAGCCAGCCTGCTGGGATCCTCTGGTAATCAGGAACATCTTGGGAAGGACTTGAGGGATATGTTAGAAAAATGAGATTTTTATCACAAGAAGGGTTGGGTTTACATTTTGTTTTTAAAATATTTTTAATGGTTTTTAAATGTTTAATCTTCTTAATTTCCCCCCAGTGCTGATCTTGGCACATTAATAATTTAACCAGGGCCTTCTCATTTCTTAAATCTATGTTTAGGACTTATTTTCAGAAGTACTAAATAAACAAAGGCCTTAAAATAAAACACACTGTTCTGCTGGCGCTTCATACGCACACGCCTAATAGAGAACATCAATTCTATGGAAAGCAAATTAAATTAAAACATAAATACACCTTTTTTTTTTTTTTTTGGCTTGTCAAATTGACCAGGATTAAAAAAGGAAACCGAGTGTTGATCATGAAGGAAGTTTAAATCATTACGATTTTACCAGAGCACAATTTAACAATACAACATGAAAAGCATTCATACCTTTCACATCAGCAATTTTACTTTTAGAAACTTTTGCTAAGGACAAATTTGGAAATGTTGACAAAGCTTTATGAATGCAAATGTCCAAGCAGTATAATTTATAAAAATAAAAAGTTAAAACCTTGAAAAGTCCAACAGATAGGGTTTGGTTAAATAAATTAGAATAGCTCCATTCAATAGGAAGCCATGCATCTATTATAAAGCTGTTTAAAATTTTAAATGGCATGGAAAATGCACTAATTCTAAATGTGAGTTGAAAAAAAGCAGATATGATTTTGCATATGCAGTATGATCCCACATTATAAAATTCTACATAATGCATTTTATTTTATTTTAATATTTTATTTATTTATTTGACAGAGAGAGAGAGAGAAAGTGCAAGCAGGGGGAGCAGCAGAGGGATAGGGAGAAGCAAGCTCCCTGCTGAGTGGGGAGCCCAATGCGGGGCTCGATCCCAGGACCCTGGGATCATGACCTGAGCCAGAGGCAGACACTTAACCGACTGAGCCACCCAGGCGCCCCCACATAATGCATTTTAAAAGACTAGAAAACAATACAGCCAAAATGTCAACAATTATTTCTAGGCTATGATAATGGGTGATTTTAAATTCTGTCATTATATCCTTGTTTAGTTTACAAAATTTTTACAGAGAGCATATATACCTTGATATTAAAAAAACAAAAAGTATTCTTATTTAAGAACTTCTTCTCCCAAGTGGAAATTAACCTCTCTTTTCTCTCTGGCTTTCTCTCTCTTCCCATCGATTTGGTTGGTATTCCAATCATCATGGCCTGTTTTGCATTATACTTATTGTGCTTGTTTCTGTCTACCTTTGTTTGATTATGAGGCCATGAGGCTTTACATCCCCCCACAGCCCCTAGAAGCTGAAGTCTGTCACCTGGTAAATGGTCACATTATTTGAAGAATTAAATTGACTTATTTCCATTCTTCCAGCACTGTGTGTATGCATGTAGGAACAGGGAAAATATGCCACATGGTTAAGATTTTCCCAGAAACAAACCACAAAATGAATAATCATATACCAGAGATGAGTCAGGGATAACAATAGCTTTTCACACTGAATTCAGTCCTGTGTTTCTATCTCAATGTATTTTTTCCCCAAAAAACTAACATGCGTGTGAGAATCCAACTTATTTTTAAAAAAATATTAATGTATAGATTTTGGAGAGAGACTGTGCGTGGGAGGGGGAGGGGCAGAAGGGGAGAGAGAGAGAGAGAGAGAGAGAGAGAGAACCTCAAGCAGACTTCCTGCGGAGCCCACGTGGGGCTCAATCCCACAACCCTGAGATCATGACCTGAGCCGAAACCGAGTTGGTTGCTAACTGACTGAGCCACTCAGGCGCCCTGAGAATCTTTAGATTATACTGTGTTTGACATTCCCATCAAATGGAGAAGTGGCCTTATTAATCAGACACACTCCACAGAAAGAGTTGCCATGGGTACCATAAAAATAAAAAGCACAAAGTAACCTTTTTTTTTTTAAATAATGTAGTTTTTTTTTTTTTTTTTAAAGTAAGCTCTACTGCCCAACATGGGGCTTGAACTCACAACCCTGAGATCAAAAGTCTACCAACTGAAACAGCCAGGCGCCCCACAAACGAAACTTTTTGATATGGTGATCTGAAAATATGAAATTTGAAATAAATATTAATAAAGAATTTCTTTATTTTCTCTATTTTGTTTTCTTAATTTTCAGAAAGACAGAAACTGCTTGCATTACGCTGTGAAGAAAAAATTTACCTTCTTTGATTACCTACTCATTATCCTCCTAATGCCCGTTCTGCTTATTGGGTATTTCCTCATGGTGAGTAACACCAGTGTGATCAAAGGGTAATCGGGGAGGAGATCACCAGCATGACTCATCAAGTTTTGCTGGGCCAGTCAGATTTAGAGAAACAGTAACAAAATAAACCCCTGGTTCTTAGTCTGTGACTAACATAACAACAACAAAAAAAGAATAAGAAAAAGAAATAAAGTAACTATTTCTAAAAAAAAAAAAGACATTTCCAACATCCATTTAATGCTGGGACTGCAGGAAAGTGGGAAGAAAGCTAGCCAACTAGATTAATCCGTGGTAAAATCATCTGTGCCATGTTTATTTAGAAAAATAAGTTAATCTTGATTAAGAATCATCCAAAGAAAGCAGAAAATCCCGAATATTAAAAAAAAAAAATTCCCTTGCCATGTCTTTTCTCCTTTTTGGTCAAAAGAGCTTGTGTCTTTGTACACATCTTTTGAGTTTCTGATTTTTCTGGACCTGCCCTTGTTGCGTGTTAAAAAAACAGATCCCAAGAGATTTGCAGCCAGAAGTTGAGAAACACGGAACATCTTTATAGAGAATTTAAAGCCAACCTTTTACCTTGACAGAGTTGAATAACAAAAGATATAGTTGGTGTAGGAATGCATTCATTTTATGAGAAGATGAAGCTTGAGTTGGTTATTTTTGTTTTTTCAAATTGAGCGATAGCTTTGCACTGACTTATTCCCTTTTCCCCCACCTTGTTCCCTGGAGTCCGGTTCCATCGTTGAGAGATGACTCAGCAGATGTGTCCTTAATCCAATTAAACGACCCATCTCCTTTCTCTCTGTAGCTAAATAGACCGTGCACGTTAGTTACTTTTGCTACCAGAGGCTTCAGAACAGAGTCTGCCAGATGGACGTGTAATTACCTCCTTGGGCATTTAAATGTCACAGAATTTGTGGAACTCTAATTAAATATGACGGTGCCGATTTTGATGCTTGGATTTTTGGGAAAAAGAAAACACAAGTCACTGATAAACACATAATCTGCTTCTATCCTGGAAAAGTTCTTGAAAATTAATTGCGTATTTGGTACAGAGCTTTGGTATATTTGTAGTTTCGGGGTGGGCGAGGGACCTACCATTCATTTCCAAAACGATCACAAGGGTGATGAGCAAGACTCGTTCAGAATTTGTTGACACACAACCTTGCTTTCTAAGACTGTTGGAGGTTTAAAAGCTGGAGGCTTTGGCCAAAATACTGATGGTAATGAATAACCGCCTCTGATTGCGCAATTTATCCTACTTATTCATGGGGCCGGAAACTGCACATTTGTGACGCACAAGGTGTAAGAGAACATTTTAGAGGAAGGGACCAGAAAGGACTGTGTTACTTCAGAAAAAGGTAGGAGGAGACAGGCAGTTTCCACGTTGACGCGGGAGGGAATTACAAAGAAAGAAAGAAAGTGGGTGGGGCTTCCTGCAAGGCGAAAGGGATGACCTTCAGGACTTGCCCACCTGTTCCCCTCGAGAGCTGTGCTCCCTAAAGCAATGGGATGTAGGGTGGATGCTCAAACCGTCCTGTGGTCAGAATCTCAGGGGACTGGGCTGGAAACGTGGATGTCTGAGGAGTCTTGTTCATTTCGTTCCTTCGTTGGCTCATTCAGCACATACTGTGGACCCACTCCGCGCACACACTGCTGGGTGGGAGGGATGCAATGCGGAAGCAAACAGGTGTAGTCCCTGTCCTCGAGAGTGTTAGAGAGTAGTGCAGAATGGGTCATTAATGAAATAACCACAGAAATGAATGTAAAATTACTACGAAGTAGGTGATACAGGGAGGTGATCTCCCAGAAGAGAGAGATTTCACCCAGCCGGGTAGGTCAGGGAAAGCCTCCTGGAGGAAGAGGGTCTTGGGCTGGGATATTAAAGATGGATTTACCAGGCAAAGAAGGGAGGTCTAACGTGGGGCCCCCGAATTTATATTTCCAATTTCCCGGGTGCTGATGCTGCTATCCCAGGACGGCACTCTGAGAACCCAGGCTTCACCTGACTGATATTGGAGGGCCGGGGAGGTGGGGGAAATTTTAAGAAAGGTGCATAGACATATAGATGTGTTGGGGTTAAAATAAATCCTGTTCAGCAGAATAGTCTAGGCATAAGATGGAGAAAAATTTTGTCAATGAACCTCTTCTGTACTTGCTGTTTGTGACAGGTGTCAAAGACCAAGCAGAATGAGGTTCTTGTCCGAATGTTGCTCAATGCCGGGGTCGATGTGAATGCCAAAGACTGTGTAAGTTTGTGTGTTTAGTCATTTTGAAAGAATATTCCAAATGGTTTTTGCAGGCAATGTCTTTGTCACCTACAAAGTTACTTGCTTTATTTTCCTAGACACTTCTACATTTTCCTTTGCTATCTTTACATTCCATTGTCTTTCTTTCTTTTCGTTTTCACTGCTAGTCAGGCAACCTTGAAGTCGTTTAGACGCTGCCACTAAAGTCAAGGGAATAAAATCTTTACTGGCGAGAGGACATTTTATTTATTTATTTATTTTTTAAGATTTTATTTATTTATTTGAGAGAGAGAGAATGAGAGATAGACAGCACGAGAGGGAAGAGGGTCAGAGGGAGAAGCAGACTCCCTGCCGAGCAGGGAGCCCGACGCGGGACTCGATCCCGGGACTCGAGGACCATGACCTGAGCCGAAGGCAGTTGCCTAACCAACTGAGCCACCCAGGCGCCCAGGACTTTTTTTTTTTTTTTTTTTAAAGAACCGCCCCCCCTAGGCAGTGAGGTATGAGAAATGAAGGCTCTGCCAAGAAACTTCCATCCTCCATAGTTAAGACGCTGGAGGCCGAATGCCTATGTGTCAATCTAGGCCTGTCACTTTTTGTCTGTGTGTGTTGTGGCCAGGCATAAACTTACTGGACTCCCGGTTTTCTCACCTGTAAAGTGAGGATGTTGATAACACCTATCTTGCAAGGCTGACCGTGTAAAGCACTTAGCAGAGTGCCCGGCGCTTAGTAAGCTCAGCAAGTACCAGCCGCTGCAGCCAAGCTCCAAGCCCACCTGTAAGAGAGGCCCCATCTGTAAACTAGATCGGTAAGGATCAAGGTCACAGAGCCCAGGTGGTGCTGAGGGCAGTGACCGCCGAGCGGCAGCCCCTAACTTCTTCCTGTTTCTAAATATCAGGTTTTGTTTTCACCTTTCGCCCCTGCACACCTCTTCCTCGCTTACATGATCCCAAATGGATCAAATGTTTATTTGTGTGAACTTTTATTTGCTTCTATTGCTTGGATGAAATTTTGGCTTCCCAATTCTGTCAGTACCAAAAAAGTAGGCAAGTTGAAATTGCAGTCGAAAAGAACCAATATTTTCTTTGTGGCCCCTAATTCATTTTATGTTTTGTGTATCTGTGTGCGTGCGTGTGTGTTACCGTTTTGTTTTGTGATGGAGAAAATGTGTGCATCGCTGTTTCTATTCATTATTTACATCGTCTTAGTTTTGGTGATATTGGTATTGTATGTTTAGATGGAGGTAGCTCCATGTGCCTGTGTGTGCATGTGTGTATGTGTGTGTGTGTGGGGGGGAGAACACAAGAGAATAAGTTTATGAAATGCATGTTTTTCCTTTTATTTAAAATAGGATTTTTGGATTAATTGGAGTAGATGACTACTGTGCTCCACCATTTCCATAGATAACTTTGAAATGTATTAAGTAAGATGTTATTAAAGATTAGGTAAAAGATTTGTTGAAGATTTTTCTTGATCTTCTCATTTAAATTCAAAAGGTTGAGAACTTTGTGATCAACATTGCTCTAGGATATCTTTCTCGTTCTCAATGTGTCTATAGCTGGATGATTACATTCCTGTGCACACTCGTGTGCACATATATGCACGCAGACACACTTTTCCTGCCATTTTTCTAAAACTGAATATTCAGATCGTTTTTCCACCTTTAAGTGATGTGGTGCATTGTATTTTTAGGGAATTAGACTCTTTATTTCACATGGGAACGTTCAGAGCCAGATCTTCCACTTACCATCTCACCACTTAATAAAAATAAGTAATCGCAACATCATTTGCTATGGTCTCAGAAGGGTTAATAAGGTCTGATATTATTTCGTCCACATACTAAAGCCACAGTTGCTTGGCTGCTTTTTGAAAAACAAAATTGGGGGGCACCAACACCTTAGCTATACATTTCTTATCACTTGGAGTTAGTGTTTTAAATTAGTACCAACAGAGCAGATTCACTATTTTAGAACGCAGAATACAAGCTCCAGCAAACCCGTATGGGAGGCTTCTCCATAGAGCTGCACTGATCCTCTCACTGAGGATAGAACAGTGTGAGCACAAGCCACCTTCTTCAGCTTGTGGGGATTTTAACCAACAACCACAGAGGATGATATTTGCAAAAAGGCCCATGTGGGGCCCCATTAGGAGAAAAGATGGCAAGATGATCAAGGGGGTCATTGCCCAGACATATGGGATCCTACCAAGAATCCCTGAGATAGTTCGGCAGTAGCGTTGTTTAAGTTGGGAACACAAAATGAGAGAGGAAGATCTTAATGGCTTATAGGACATGAATTATATGCACGTTGAGGTAGGAAAGGCATGTTAAGTATGAGAAATGTAGTTGTGCATAGATGGTTTGCAGACTGGTTTGCTTAGTTGTAGGCTGTGAGATGTGACGCGACACCTGCTAGGGTCGGTGGAGCCCGCCGATGAGCCGCAGTGTCTGTCTTCTGTTTCAGGATGGCTGCACGGCCCTCCATTACGCTTGCCAAATGAAAAACCAGACCCTCATTCCTCTGCTGCTGGAAGCTCGTGCCGACCCCATGATCAAGAACAAGGTAAGCATCTGTGGGCCATTGTCCCAAGTCTCTTCCAGCAGTAGCATCTTCTGATTTCGACTTTGTATTGAAGTGAATTAATTGCCTCTGATGTTGTTAACAGCAAAACTAATTGTCCTCATTAAGCAATTAAGTTATCCTATTACTGTGGGAGCCGAATGACATTTAAAGCCCTTACCAAGCCTGTGAGTCAGTCAGTCTGGACTCTTTGATAGACCTTTTGCTTTGATGTTGGACTGTATCGGAGATAAATAACTCTAGTTTCTTTTTCTCCTCAGCGTGGTGAGAGTTCCCTGGATATTGTGCGGAGATTAAAGTTTTCCCAGATTGAATTAATGCTAAGGAAAGCATCATAATCTTTGTGGCCTTGCATGGAGAAGTAGAAAAAGTTAAAGGACTGGATTCTATCTCCTTTTGGGACAATTGGTCTATGGACCGTTGAACCTGGATGCTATGATTTTTTGGTAACCATAATGGTGGTTTCCATAGTTAACATTCTGGAAGAGCTTTGTATTTAGAATTTTCTTTGGAGTTCATCATGGTCACGATCCTTCTCGGAGAAACACTAAAGCTCTTGGAGCCTCCATTTTGGTCCAAAAAAGGGTGACGTTTCAAATTCAGGCTCTTCCGAAGAAGAGGATCGGAGTTACCTGGTTCGGTTTTCTCAGCTGTGTGGCTCTTAACAAGAGGCTGTCCTGTGGATATCATGCCCAGAAGACAACTCTTTCTCTCCGTCCTTTTTGAATAGAAAGAAGAAGATTCAAAGTATCCATATTTGTATAGACTGATATGTTAGGGGGTTGGGAGGTGAGCTTCATATGTAAATATTTACTTGGTGAAACAACGTCAATAAAATCATCCATCAGTCGTCAGGGGAGGGAGTATTTATGCCACAGTAATTAGCAAATGCTACAAGTCAGGGCTTTTTCTTTTTCTTTTTCTTTCCAGAGAGCCAATTTCTTTTTTTTTTTTTAATTTATTTGAGAGAGAGAGAGAGAGAACAGCCAGAGGGAGGGGCAGAGGAAGAGGGAGAAGCAGATGCCCCACTGAGCAAGGAGCCCCATGCGGGACTCAATCCCAGGACCCTGAGATCATGACCTGAGCCGAAGGCAGACACTTAACCTACTGAGCCACCCACGCATCCCTCCAGAGAGCCAATTTAACCAGCAGACCTCTAGACATTTTGCTTTTGACTTTGAACAAAATTATGAAACAATCAAGATGTTTGTTCAAAAATACCTTTCTGATTCTCTTGTGAATGCAAGGTAGCTGCTAAGGTTGTTCATTCTGTTTATATTCACTGGTAAAATTTAAAATAGTATTGTTAATTATTAGACAAAGGATTTCTTTTTTTTATTATGTTATGTTAATCACCATACATCACATCATTAGCTCTTGATGTAGTGTTCCATGATTCATTGTTTGTGCACAACACCCAGTGCTCCACGCAGAACGTGCCCTCTTTAATACCCATCACCAGGCTAACCCGTCCCCCCACCCACCTCCCCTCTAGAACCCTCAGTTTGTTTTTAGAATCCATCTAGACAAAGGATTTCTTTACAAGAAATAGAGCAACAGGACGTGGTGGTATCTGGATTATACTTCTAGAGGAGAGAGAGAATATCAAAATAATATTTCTCAAGTCCTTTGTCAATGAGACAGAATAGAAATAAACACATTTAAAGATGGTTGAATTTTGCAAAGCAAGACTGAGTCAATCATATCTTCAGACATGGACTAAGCCACACTATATGTGGTAACAAATAAACAGTCTAAGAAAGAATGATTTACCGTCCTTGAACAGAATAAGGGTTTAATGAAAATCCAATCCAGGAGTATTTATTGAACTATGTACAGAACCTTACAGTACATGTTTTGTGAGGGAAGTAGTAGAGTGTATATATAGATTCTGAAGCCTTTAAGTGTCTCTTAAATTATTTAAGATACATTTGCATTGAATGAAGTTAGCAGGTGACTCTGGGGGATTGAATAAAGAAGCGAACTTCACGCACCAGTATACCTTCAATCTGGTTTGCAAAATTACACTCTCACTCACGTAACTTATAACTGTCATCTTGGAAACTGTGTGAACTGTGAACATTTTTCTAAAGAAATAAATCCAGATTTGTGGATGAGTTTGGGTACTTGTCAAGATCAAGGGACAGAATACATGACAGTTTGTGTCACTATGCTCATGAATTTCTAAAGCTTTTTTCCCAGTTTTTAATTTTTGAAGGGGGAAAACGGGGCCAGACGTTGGTAGCCTCAGGCAGTAAACTCTCATATGAACTTGGACTTGGCACTAGGTACTGACAGATAGACGTGCTCCATGCAGGGCATAACGTACTTACTGGAAAAGTGACTAAATATCTTACCAAATTATTTCCTCTGAGACTCAACTATAAAACTTGGCCCTTTTTAATGATGCTTAAAATGTATTTCGTCCATACTGTTCTCTTTCCATCTCTCTCTCTCTCTCTTTCTTTCCTAAAACAGCTCAGCTTCCTGAGGTAGCGTGATGTCTCTATGGCAATAAGGTGAAAATGTCTAGCTTATTTTGTCGTAGTTACAACAAATCCAGAGATTCAAGACCTCTGTCGCTGTCCCCATCCATCATTTTACTTGACTGTTCCAAAAATATGGCTTCTAGAAAAAAAGTTAACATTGTAAAGGGGTCTACCTGAATGATATAAAGAGTCCTGGTTAATTTCCGGCTGTCAGGCAAAACCTGCCCTTCAGGATGGCAGAATATATAACACAGGAAACCTATGTTCACCCAATGAGTATTTTAATGAGCTAAAAAAAATTTAAATGTCCGTTTTAGTGTCAAATACAGGAACTCTGAAGGAATGCGTATTATATCTCTGCCCTCCCTTCCCCACCCCCTTCTACTGATAGGAGAGGTTTCCAGTTTCTGGAAATCCTGAAAAATCCTAAGACTCATCAGTATCGGATGCTTCACAGCCTGATCTCGCACTTTCCCTGGGAGAAGCTGGTCTCCTCCTGCTTCATCAGATGTATGATCTCATTGTACATACGGTGAGGAGCATCCAAGCCCCAGATGAAATCCACATGTGCCCACTCAGGAATGTTCTTATGGTAGATGAGATTGGTCACCTCGGAGAGCAGCGTCTTCACGTCCTCTGGATTTGAAAGCCAGTCCTGACCCCCAGTCCACACTGCGGTGGGGACCATCATATCTCTGACCTTGTACCTTACGGGAGTTGGCTAGAAAAAAGGAATCATTTTTAACTGTCAGTAACATTTGGATTTCCAAACTCACGGTTTATATTTCAAGTCAACAGAGTCAAAATATGTCATGTGTTGTGAAGAAAAGTGCACGGGCACCGCAGCCAAACAGGACCCCATCCAGAGTTGTCTCTTCAGCCCCTACTTGAAGGTACAGTCGGTTAGCCTCAGTTTCTTCATCTGGGAAATGGGGATGACGCTTGTACCAACTTACGAGGCCAAGTGACCAACCATGTAAGTGGCTTTCCACCTTGAGCATAAATTTTCAATTCTTTTTCTCCCTATTAATAAACATTTAAAACATACGTTGCCTTTGGAAGAGAATGTTCCTGTCCTTTTCAAGGCTGATTTCACAAATTTCATGAGGCCAGAGGGAGAGAGATTCTCGAGGGAAAGGCGAGAGATTGGAGTCCCCTGAGAAAGGTAGGGGGTCTTCCCAGAGACTTTCTGGGAGAACAGAAAGGCCTTGAGGCAGTCCAAGCTCAAAACCTGGGGAAGCCAGAGGCCCTAGAACTCGGGTCATTTGAGCGGGGGGGTGGGGGTGGGGTGGGGTGGGGTAACAATTAGACCCCTGTTCCAGTCCCCCATCACCCGAAGAAAGGCATCTAGGATTCCGAACTGACGATCTCCCTTATTCAAGCAGTGCTTCTAGATCAGACTGGCTGGCTGAGCCCTGAGGTTAATCAAGCACCTAGAACTCTCCACAGTAATGCTGAGCCCCGATTCTTCTCAGAAAATCCACCGTGGAGCCAAGGCTTCAACCCAGGAGTCTTGGTTGACTCTGTGGCTTTCTAAGAATTTAGAGTTCAAGCCTGAGACTGTGATTTACAATAAGGAGAAATGGGTCTTCATCCCCATTTCTGGCACAGACCTCCTCTTTACCCTTGGAACTTACTCAGTGACAAGAGCCAATAAAGTGTCTTTTGTTAAGTTAAAGAGGTGACTTTTGGACTTGACTGAAGGATGGGGTCTGGTCGCCAGTGGAGCCAAGCCTGTGGTTAGAGGGTTGGAACTTTAAGTGCTGCCCCCGACCTCCAGGGAGGTGAGGGGGCTGGAGATTGAGTTCAGTCGCCGATGGCCAACAATTGAATCAATCATGCCTATGTGATGAAGCCCATAAAAACCCTAAACAAGGTTGGGGAGCTTCCAGGCTGGTGAACACGTGGAGATTTGGGGAAAGCGGCTGGCTAGGAGAGGGCTGGAAGCTCCTTGACCTTCACCCATACACTTCCCTCTGCATCTCTTCCTTCTGGCTGTTCCTGAGTTACAGTCTTTTGTAATAATGGATGATCTAGTAAGTAAAATGTCTCTCTGAGTTCTGTGAGCCAATCTGGCAAATTAATAGAACCCAAGGAGAGGGCTGTTAGAATCTTTGAGTAGAGCCAGTGGGTCCAGAAGCATAGGAAGTACCTGGGCTTGAGATTGGCATATGAACTGGAGGGCAGTCTTCGCGAACCAAGCCCTTACTCTGATGCTATCTCCAGATAGTGTCAGAATCGAGTTAGATCGTAGGACACCCGGCTGGGGTCTGGAGACCTGCCTGTTGGTGGTGGGGAATCTCCCTGTGCCCACACACACGTAGGAAGTTGGTGATCAGAGTCACCTTTCATGGTCTAACTTAGATAGGAAAGGTTGGAATATTCTACGGCGCCAGTCATGTATTTTTCTCATTTTACAGGTGAACTGAATTCAGGTCTAACTCTAAGGAGCTGTGATTCTAGAATGCCTTTTTGGCCTGCGTGTTTTCTTTTTCTTTCCTGCGGCCTACGTTGCCTGAGCTGCTTTCTCTAGAATTTAAAACATTAATGCTGATAAATTAAAACCATCTTGGAGCTGGAATGTTTTCTCCAAAGACATGTATTAGGAAACATTGAAGAAGGACCTAATAAAAAGTAGGTGATGCCCGTGACCTAGAGTTTGTTGGTCAGGGCACTCCCCAGTCTGTCCGACTTCCTAGGCTTTTATATCTAGACTGATGTACTGGAGTGGATGTTACATATGATCCAAGACTCTCAGGGGTTGGCCTCTGTTTGTCGGGCTCCCTCTGGCTTTATGTTTGTATGGTCAGTATTTGTTTGTATTCATATACAAGCTAACCAATAATCTTCAGTGGGGATTTTATGCTCAGAAGAGTTTAGCACCCACTTCTGACTCTCCACAACTGTTCATTTTATTCTAGGGCAGCGGCTGTGCATTTTCTTAGATAATGTAATACCTTTTCACATTTTTCCCTTGCAAATGACAGATGCATTAAAAGTGTGACCAGCAGAACTCTTAAGGATTATCTAGTCTAATAATAATAATTATTATTATTATTTTAAATAGGCTCCACACCCAGCTTGGAGCCCAATGCTGGGCTTGAACTCATGACCCTGAGATCAAGACCTGAGCTGAGATCAAGAGTCAGACGCTTAACCGACTGAACCACCCAGGCGCCCCAGTCCAGTAATTTTTAAAGATAAAGACATTGGGGTCTGCAGAATGAAAGCAGCCTATCCATGACCCCACAGGTGGTAGGACCGAGGCAGGCACAAGCAACCCTCACTTGCCACTAAAGGCCCTCTTATGTGCTGTGAAGCAAACTAGTCCCTGCCATCTTCATCCCTGGTTTTGTTTTTTATTTTTATCTTTTGACCCTAAGAGGATCCTTCTAGTGACCACCAGAGTCTACACTCTTCCCTTCACCATATCTACCCCATCTTGCTCCTTAGAAGCCCAAGTGCCTTGTTCATGGCGGCCGACTCATCAGGAAAGTTCTCCTACTCCGTTATGAAAGCAGGAAGCGTCTTGGCGAAGCTGTGAACTTCTCTCTCTTCAAATGGAGTCAAGCCCGAACTCAGATTTGATTCCTGCCTCTACAAAAAAAACTGTCATTATAACTTCCCTCCCATTTATTTAAAAAGGATGTGTTTGATTTTCTTACCTGATTGCCTTTCTCCAGATTTTTGGTCTCATTCCCCCAGTCAAATGCCCGGAATTCCCCAGAATTCATTGCCTAAAAAGAAACAAATTGACATGGCTTTCAAATGCATCCCTGGATAAGGGTGGGGTGAGCAGGTGCTCCCAAGTCTGCAGTCGTAAGCCAATTGGAGGGCAAAAGCCAATTGGAGGGCAAAAATCCACTCGGTGTTAGGATAATCTTCGAGAGAGCATAAGGGCAAGAGTAAGGCCCCTTCGGGGAGGAAAATGCCCTGGAGACACACTTGCCACCTTGTCCTACAACTCCAGGAAGTGCATCCCCGACGTAGTCTGTGCGTAGGTGGCTGTCTCCGCAGGCTGCCGCGGGAGAGCGCCCCCTAGCGCCGTGCCGTGTGGTGATTCAGGGAGAAGGTGACCAAAATTTCACCTCATTCAGAATTCTTCTTTCCTTTTGGCTGTAAAGTCTCGCTCCCCATACACACGCACACACACTCACACACACACAAATAGAGCCATGACCTTAGAGGAACAATTTAGGCTCTAAATCCTTAGAGAAACAGATAGAACCGATATTTATGATTTGTAAAGGTCACCCTCAGTATGCTTAAAACTTTTTGTTTGAATTAGGAGCCCTCCATTTTTTTCTCAACGAGGCTGTGGTTGTAGCAGTTGAGAATCTACGGTTAACTATGATCTAGCTCTCTGTCTTTATCTCCATCCTTATTTCCACAGCAAATCAACCACTCTTCCGTATCATCTATAATGAGCAATATTAGGTGCAGTCTCTCTTTATAGGTGAGGCAATAATTAGCATCCACACTGTCCTTGAATGAGTTCTGGATGATCCGAGATCTGCCCCACTGCCCCTAGAGACAGTTCCTGTGACTGGTGATCGGGACAGTCCCTTCTGTGATTGCAGGTGAAATCTGCGGCACAAAGGACTCCTGTGAATTAGGTCCTGCCTTCTTCGCATTTTTATTACCACTTGACCATTGTGCTGGAGGAGCCGAAAAGGAGAATGGAAACATGATCTCCAGCCTCATCTGAAGTCACACTCTTAAGGCCCACTAAAGATTCCTTAGGCCAACGCTCCCCCCACCACCATCTCCTGAAAAGATTCAGTGTTCTGGATCAAATTCACGGTCAAAACAGCATTGCCAAGATCATTGTCCATCTTGGAATAAATGTGAAATAACACCTGGGCTGTCAAAAGGACATCCTTTGACTGCTCCAGACAAAATACACAGAGACCCTTGGCAAAGACAACAGAGTTAGCATACCTACCTGGCTCCAGTGTAGGATATTTTGCACGGACGTCCCGCCCAGAATGTGAGCGACATACACATTTGCTCGGCTCTGTAACAAAACACGAGTGGTTTGTGGGGCATGGAAAACTCACAAGACATGCATCTTGTCAAGACCACATCTCCAGGGTGTCAGATTGAGAAATGGGAATATCATCAAGTTATCAGCAATTATTCACACATCAGTAATATACACACACACAATAAATAAAAAATGCCACTAAGTGTATCCCCGGGCACCTGTATTTTTTCATCTGAGAAGAGCTTCCCTTTAGACATCTGACTTCTTCTTTTAAAAAACTTTACCAGAATAATTAAGGATGAGGGCTCTAGAATTGGGTCTGTATTCAAATCCTACCTCTGCCATTCAATTTTTAGGTCGATTTGGGAGTTATTGAAAGCCTTAAATCTCAGGACAGTAGTCTGTAAAAGGAGGCTATTGATCATACCTGTCTTATAGGATTGTTACAGGGAATCACTTAGCCGGGTACATAATAAGTGTGTATCAAATGGTAGCGATTAATCATTTTGTTAAGAAAAAAGGAAAAAAATCTTCAGAAGTGAAAGATATATTCCTCCAGCTTCTGGAGGTGCTGCTGGCAGACAGCACCCCACTGTCAGGCTTCCTTGGGGGGGCCACCCCAGGTGCAGAAAGCTGCCCTGCCCAGCGTCTCCCCTGGCGACATCTGTAACAGATGACAGGTTGAGCTGTGAGTATAAAGACCAACCCTCTCTCTGTAACTTAGGACAGCTTAGAAGGGTATCCCCATCTTCACATCAACTGAGATTCCCACAGAGATTGCATCACGGCTTGATGTTTTCAATCTACCAAATCCTGCTTCCTTCCCTTCCCTGGTGTCATCCTAAGGGTATTACCCCAAATCGTTGTGCACACCCTTCTCCGCCTCCCGGTCTATGACGTCAGTGTCCAGAGATGCCCTTATGTCAACCTTGACTCAGACTGTGTTGAAGTATTTTCTGCATGTTAGTATGATTTGAAGAAAACGGAATAAGTCTCCCCTGGCATTAGCTCCATCTCAGGAGGTGAGACTCACTCCTCGCTTTGCTTTGGAAAACTAAGAATTGACTAGGCTCCCACTTACCATGTTCATATTGTTTGTATTAAATCCTCCCATAAGAAACAAGAAGTTGCTACAAATCTGATCCATAATCATCTGACCACACAGGTAAATAGCAAACTGTCTGAAGAATCTGGTCTGGTACAGAAATTCTTTTCTGCCAAACAGTCCCTGTAAAAATATGACATGGAATTGTAGTCATTACATCAGAGTCGAAAAGAAGTGAGTCTAATTTAAAGGCATACAGATCTTCCAAAACTTATAACGGAGCCCATCATAAGTTGAAAATATTGTAAATCAAAACCTGGGAGCTCTGGCGGCTGCCCAGCATCGCAAGAGAGGTTTGTCTCAAATATCACTAGGCCAGGAAAAGATCAACATTTAAAATTCAGAGTGTGGTTTCTACTGATTGCGTATCGCCTGTGCACCATCACAAAGTCGAAAGATCGTGAAATTGAGCTATTGTATGTCGGGGCTGTCTGTATGTCTTAGCAAATTGGGTTGGAGGACTCGTCTACGCAGATAAGGAATTATCTGAGGAGCCACATACCTTGATCATCATATCCGGCAGCAACAAAAATTTGGTACCAGGGCTTGTTGCATGTTTAATAGTGGCTATGGGCGCTAAAGCAAAATACATTTTGATTTTCTGAGCCAGTTCTGGCATGGTGGAAAAAGCAACAAAGCCTACAAGAGAAGAGATAGGTCAGTGTGGATATTGCCTATCCCAGAACCCAAAGCTGTGATTGCACTTTTATCAGGTTATTTCAGTAACTATGTGTAATTGGGTCTTAACTGTCCTAGGAAAGTATAAGCTCCTTGAAGAGGAAAACACCAGTAGCCAACACACCTCGGTGTTCCCTACGACACCTGGCATATCTTTTCCAGCTAGTAGTTTCTCATTGCATTATTGAATTAAACTATTGAGTCCAATAGTATGGACTTTGAGAAAATATATATACAGAGAATAACTATGTGCCAGACACTTTTCAGGGCACTTTTGTGGTTCTTATCTCATTGAATTCGCAGACTCTTGTGAGGTGTTTTTAACAGATCTCTACTTTACAGTGAACGGAACTTAGAACTAGAGAAATTGCCCTGTTGATCAGTAACAAGCAGGTTCTGTAATAAAATGAGTGTTGGGATAGCAGGGTTTCTGCTGGTCTCATTGATTCCTACCTTTCCTGGAACCCAAACTGTAACATGATCTCAAAAACAAGTTGTCTACTGAACTGGATCCTAACTGTTATTTTTGTCATAGATCAGGTCTGGGGCCCTGGCTAAATCAGTCTGTGCCCCAGTTTCTAAGCCTATGAAAGTCTCTGAATTATCACCAGGTAGGGACCATCCCTGTGGAGACTTGGCGAGAAAAAAGGTTATCATTTAAAGCCAGGGCGTGGTCACTGTATTTGAAATACTCTGCATCTGTGCACTCCCTAGCTAGGCCGGTATCTGCAACTTGAGTGGGAGGCGAGTGGGGCAGAGGAAGACTGGTATCACGTGACTCCCTCCCCTGCCGCGCCCCCCCTCCCCCCGGTTCCTGGGGGTGAGTGAGTATTCATGAAGAATGCATCCTTATCAACTTTTCCCTCCACATGATTAAGCTAGCTAGCCCCATGCAAAGGCAGGCCCAAGAGTGACTTGTTCCTCTTGCTCTCCCAGGTGTACCATCAGTAGGATTGGGTGGGAACTCCATTAAACTCTATTCCAGCTGGATTGTGACCCTATTAGAACTCCTCTCAAATGTCAAGTTTGAGAATCCTCGCTAACTTCTCCCGGCGATTCTTTCTCTTTATGCAAAGTTAGTACAGGTTCTCCATCTAAAGAGCTTCATGGTTGACAACTAGAAGAACCCCATGCTTTTTTGCCCCCTTTTTCTTCTTGAAATAGCATTTGGCCTCATCATCAGCACCTTTATCTTAATGTCAAGCTGGACAATTTGAGCGTAGAGCCAAGAAACTCTCAGAGGCCTCTAGCCATTAGAGCAAGCGTGGGGATTAACACCCCAGCTTGCTCTCTGTCAAGTGTGTGGTGAGACGTGGCATCCCCAGAGCCAGTTAATGTTGTTGGAAAATCCAGAGAGGAAAATATGAAAGTCAGACTCTTTTCATTCGCCAGAAAGCACCAGATAAAAATAAACCCACTGAACTCCTGCCCTGAGTTCCAGGGGGGTGTGCTCACCTGTCTCCTCAGCATCCTCTACCCTGGCCTTCCCCTATGGGTTCGGCTCAGGGTGAAGGTAAAGAGTGCTCTCAGCCTTCCCAGGGAGAACCTTCTCCCCATGACACACACTGTGCCCTTCCTTGTCCTGGTCTAAGCCAAACACTTTTCCTACTGCCTTTGGTCTGAGAGAGAGCCAGAGGACACAGCCTCCACTCCCGTCTCCCCAGTGATGACCTGTATCCTACAGGGGCTGTGAGTTAAGGTTTCCCACAAATTCACCAAAAGCAAAAGGACAACAGCACGAAATTCCAGACATTGGCCGTAGAAGGGAAGGAACAAGACCTGAATGAAATCCGCCAGCCGTCCTGTCTGTAATGTGACCACCATGCTTACTGCTTATGGAATTGAGTGCGCACTTTGTGCCAGAAACTTCTCTTAGACTTGTGTCTTAGACGAAACCCCTGCCTTCACAGAGCTGATCCACATTGTCCCTGAGTAGTTCGAACACCTCTAACTCCCCTATGAGGGAGTTACTATCTTCATTTTGTAGATGAGGGAACTGAGATGACAGGGGTTGGACAATTCACTCAAGGACATTCACCCAAGAGGTGGTAGAGCCACATATGATCTAATCCCACATCTGTCTGCCTCCAGAGCCCTTGCTCCTTCTGCTCCTTTCGTCCCCGACTTCCGTAGCCCTCAGAGTCACTGAAGAGGTCAGGGCCAGAGCTGAGAGAAGGTCGGGTGCCAGACCCCAGGCACCGCCGAGCACCATATGCCCACATCCCTGACTCTACAAACCCGCCCCCATCGAACTTACCCATGGTGGTGCCCTGTGAATAGCCGACATAGTAGATCTTTTCCTGGCCGGTTTTGTGCAAAATAAAGTTTATGACTGCAGGAAGGTCAAACCTAGCCATCTCATCATAACTATAAGCGGGGGGGGAAAGACAAAGTTACATGAAAAATTAGAATCAGAAACAGTGAAAGCAGCCCCTGGGGTTTGCAAACAAGCTCCTGAGTCGTCAGTCCCACCAGCTTGTGAGCGTGCCCCTCGAGACCCTCAGGATGGACTTGTTTCCCACCCGTGACACATGGGGGCCCCTGGGCTCACAGACTATTTGCACTATTTGTACCCCGCTGTTTCTCCAGATAGTATCACAGAGTGATAATCATCTTCAAGGAATATTTACTGAGCACATGATCTACTGCCTGGTGAAGGTGTCCTGCTATATAGTTAGCAAAGCAGCACCTGGCTATACAGATTCATTTGTACAGAAAGGATTATAAATGCCGCAGGGGCCCTTGTCCGATGACATGGATGAAGAGCAGGTTGAATGCCAATAGGTAATTTACATAAAACCATTAAAAACCTTTTGTAAGACCGTGAGATATGTATTAGCCAAACTGATGGTCCCTAAGGCTTAATAGTTTCCCCAATATCTCTAATGTTGCCTGATCTCATCTCTTTCTGGGGGTGCCTGTTCTTGTCATTACTCGGGGGGGCAGTTAGCCCCAGGGTACACATCTGCAAGGACGTGGACCTACACCTTCTCTCAACCACCTGACACAAACCACCATCTCACCCTATTAGCCAGACCCATTCTCCTATTAGGGAAACCCAGTCCCTCCCTCTGCTTCCCCAACTTAAAACAATTGGGTCTATCTTGGTAGGATATTGATGACCCAACCAAAGTAAATCATCCAAATGCTAGGAGCCACATTCTTTACCGGGTTCTCCCAAAGACATCTGTGTCTGCCTCCACTCAGTATACCTGAAAGCCCAGAACTCATCTTGGTCTACGGAGAGGGTCTTGTGTTTACGAGACCAGGTGTTCCCCCTGCTATTCCCCAGCCACACGTCAAAACCGGCGTCTGCCAGAATGAAGCCCAGGCTGCTGTTGGGCAGGTTGAAGATCCAGTGGCTGGCGTCCCCATTCAGGCCATGCTGCAGTAATACCACTGGCCTCGGACCTACGTGCAAGAGAATTTCAGCCATGAGACATGTTCTCCACCTTTCTTGTTACCCTCTAGTGTGCAAGCGCTTTCAAGCTCAACAGACCCGTGTTCAAATTTTGATTTAGCTGCTTGTTAGATCGATTATATTAGTAGGTCACTTAACCTGTCTGTGTCTTGATTTCCTCATCAGAAAAACAGGGTTTTTGTTACGACTAAATAATATAGTGCACAGGGAACAGACAGCAACAATGCCTGGCATAGAGAAAGAATCAGTAGAGTTTGGCTTCCATTGTTGTCTTCCTGTAGTTCTTACTCTCACTTGGTGTGTCTGGGCACCACTGAGGATATTGGAAATGCCCAGGACATAGTATAGTCTAATTATTAAGGTAATTATGTGATTATAAATATAATTAAATATTACGTAATTATAAATGTATAGATAATGAACGTATATATATATATATATATATATATATATATACCATAATGTATAATCGTTTAATGATTACAGGCCCTTCATGTCAAAAAGATTCACAAGCCAGCTTGAAGGAGCTCCCACTGCCCAAATATGGGAAAATTTGAGACTCAAAATAAGTAATGATAGCTATAAATCGTATCCCAGTGAATAAATTAAGGATGAGTGAGTCTAGGGGCGCCTGGGTGGCTCAGTTGGTTAAGTGTCTGACTCTTGATTTCAGCTCAGGTCGTGATCTCAGGTCAGGGTCTCAGGGACCCATGATTGCTCGTGACCCTGAGATCATGACCTGAGCCAAAATCAAGAGTCAGACGCTTAACCAACTGAGCCGTCCAGGTGCCCCACATTGTACACTTTAAATATATACTATTTTATTTGCTGAGATGAAAAGAATTTTTTTTAAATAAAGTGAATATCACCAATACTGGAATAAGCCATTATCATGTGCTTCATGATGTGACATGCTGAGGACACAACTTCACTTCTGCCGTATTCGGGCCAAAATGTATAACCTGAATCACATCATGGAGAAGCATCAGACAAACAAAATTGAAGAGCGTTCTATAAAATAACTGCCCCCAAACTCTTTAAAAATGTAGAGGTCGAAAGAGGCAAAACTTGAGAAATTGTTTCAGTTCATAAAGGAGACAAAAAGTCATGAAGACTAAATGTGGCATATGACCGTGGATGAGACTACCGACCAGGAAGAAAAGCAAACACAAAGGACTTGTATAACCGAAAACATTTGAATATGGGCTGTGCAGTAGATACTAATATCAATCAATGTTAATTTCTACTCTTGCTAAATGTGTTGTGATGATAGAAGAGAACATCCTTCTTTATAGTGAAGGGGATCAGGATACGACCCAACTTACTGGGTCCTTGCAGAGGCAGCAGGAGCTGGCCACTAGAGGGGAGTATTCTGCACCAACTGGACCAAAAGGGCAGATGGATGGATACCCTGAACTCCCAAACTCTGGGCTGATAAGTGAACGGTGTAAGTGAACAGGATGTGAGAATGGAAACTCCATCCATGAATAGGGGTGCAGGTGACCTGTGAGCTCAGGCACCACCACAGTCACTCGATGGCTTGGGAGAGCTGTGCCTTGCTTACCTCCTAGGATTTGTGGGGCTCACTGAAGAGTTCTCTCTGCGTCTCCAGGCTCTCTGTTTATGTGTATAAAATTCATTCATTCATTCGTTCATTTGTTCATTCATTTGTTCATTCCGCACGTATTTATTAGCACCTAGAATGTGCGTGGCGTTTTTTTAGGCACTGGCTGTATAGCCTTCAACAAAATAAAGTCCCAGCTCCCAGTGAGTTTACATTCCGGTTGGGGGAGACAGATAATAAACTAGCAAATTATATTACCTATCCTACCAGGTGGTAAGTGCTGTAGGGAATGTAAGCAGGATAAGGGGCCAGACTCTACTAGGTGACAAGGAGCTGCTTCAAACGCACTGAGGTTGGAGCATGCTGGACATACAGAAGGGACAGCTATGCAGCTGGTAAAAAAAAAAAAAAAAAAAAAAGCTGGTCTTCAAAAAGCTGCACACGTGTAAATTGGAATAAAATAGAACCCTGAAGTTTGCTTATGCCAAAGATGATAGCATTTGCCCAGCAGTCTCTGGTCCTAGTTGAGAACATGGGCTACAGTGGCAGACAGGTCTTGATTTGACTGCGGGTTTTGCAATATTCTGGCAAGTGCTAGCATAGACCTTCTGGACAAGTTACTTAACCTCTGTGAGTGGCAGTTTCTTCAGATTATTGTGGAAGTTAAGAGAAACTAATGCAAATAAAGCACAAGCTATCAGAGCTGGCTTTTAGAAAGAACACAGTATAAAATTTTATTATCTGTACTCATGACAAATACTGTAGTTGCTGCTATAAATGTAGAGCTAGAGTATTCAAAGGAATACAGAACACTTTCATTGGTAATGAATGTGAATATTTTTTAAAAACCAGCAATAGCTGAAAATCCCATATACAAAAAATGGGATTGTATGAATTGAAGAAATGTATCAGAAAATTAAAAATGTACATCTATTTCCTGATTCTTAAAAAAACTTCAGTGAAAAGCTGAGCAACATCTCAAATACTTAAAGTGCTATATGGACGGGGAATACAGAGTACGCAGGGGTAGGCGCCAGGTGCCATACTGGAGTTTGCCTTCTTCATGAGCAGGGGTTGATATGGTCTGTTCAAGAGACCATCAGTGGATATTCTAGAATATCTATCTAAGAGGGGTTTGGGGAATGGGTTAAGTGCTAGAAAGGGTCAAGAAATGGGCCTTTCTTGAAGGTCTTTTTTTGTTTTAAAGCAAACGCGATGTTTCTTTGAGATCATTCCGGATATTTGGGGTAAATGGGGTGGTGTTGATGGGGAGGAAGGGGGAGTGAAGCTATTTTTGGCTCAAACAATGGGCCCCAGTCTATAACAAGAACCCAGACTCCCCTCTACACACTCAAACCACAAGGAAATCATTACTATAGAGAAGGCTGCCATGTTGGGGTGGCATGGGGGTGAACCATACCTGTTTTCTTAAGTTGCGCTGGGCCTTGAGGAATTCTGTTAACTGAAAGGATGTACCCATCTTCTGTCACAACCTCATACTCTTCACAAGGGTAGCCTTGATGTCGGATGATTTCGCTCTAAGGAAAAGGCAGTGTCTTTTGAGTTCAGTTCCGTATGGCTATACTCTCAATGATCCAAAAGTAACAGGTAGATTCCTTGACTCTGGAAGTTATAGAAAGGGGTCCCACGTTTTCCCTAGTTACTCATGTTATCTTAGAAAAACTAGCTAGCCCTCTCTAGTACTCATTTTCTTTGCCTTTAATGTGGAGACTGGACTAGAACAATGGTTCTCAAAGTGTGGGCCCTGGACCAAAAGGTTCAGCATCACTTGGGCCCTTGCTAGAGATACAAATGATCAGTTTCCACCCAAACTGATTGAATTGGGAACTCTGAGGATGGGGCCCAGCAATCTGTGTTTTAATAAGCTCCTTTGGAAATTCTGATTCACTGTATTGTTTAAGGACCACTAGACCGGAAGACTGATTCCAAAGCCTGGGTGCATGCCAGAATTATCTGGGGGCACTTAAACCTACAGATTCCTGGGCTCACTTCAGGTTAGGGGCCAGGTAATTGTAATGCACCCAATGAGGCATTCTTCCTAGGACAGCTTATGAGAACCTTCAGACCACGCGTTCCCTACGATTCTCTTCATCTCTGAGAATCACAGATTCAAGAGCAGTAGCTCTTAACATGTTTAGGTCAGGGATCCCTCAGGGAATTTGAGGAGAACCTTAAAAATGAACATGCACATGGACACACAGACACATTTTTTATATTTACTCTCAGGGGTTCCTGATTCCTGCTTGCCTATTTATGGATCCCTGTTTAAGGACCTCTACTCTATACAGTCATTACATGTGGAAACTCTTTGTAAAATATGAAGCTTCGGAAATCTCTTCAGTAGCCTCCCTATTTCCACCCACCCTCATCACCCTGAGGAGGGAATCATTTCTCTCAGCTTTAACAGGACCGAGAGAGGAGAAAGCCAGGGGTGAAATGCCCAGTGTAGAGCAAGGGAAAAGGGGCATAGTAGTTAAGAGAAAGGCCCCGAGGTCTCCCTGCCTGCGTTTTAATCCTGGTTCTAACACAAACTAGCTATGTGATCTTGGGAAAATAGTTAACCTGTCCCTGTTCCTCAACTCACTCATCTGCAAGTCACGTGTAGCAATGGTCTTTACTCCATGGGGTTCTGGCAAGGAATGTGAAGACACAATGCACATATATAATACTCACTCGGTTACCTGGAATGTAGTAGGCATTCGGTGAGCATCAGTGACTACTAGAATTAAAAATCACCCCCAACTTCTCAAGTAACTCTTATTTATTTGCAGACTTCAGCTTAAGAGATCTTTTTCCAGAAAAACTTCCCTGAATTCCCTGGATTGTGTCCCCCTTGTCTACATTTTCTTCCTCGATTTCACTGCTTTCGTAATTAGTAACTGAGGGTCTATTTTCCCTGCTGGACCCTAAGTTCCATGAACTGGGGTCTTTTGGTATTCGTAGATCTCTCTGGAATCTCACTGACTAGTGCAGTATCAAGGGCCTGTTAGGTGTTCAATTAACACTAGCTAGAAAGAAACAAGCAAGAAGCCAGTGGTATCCCAAAATATAGGATAGATTATATCCATATAAATCCATCTACAGAATCAAACCCATCCAGGCTCTGAACCACTCGTGTTCTACCTCATCGAATGTATCCCAGTAATTATATGGATTTCCTATTTTACTTTGCTTCTCCAGGCATAAACACTCAATGGCAGAGTCCAATTTAATGGGTTTTGGTATTAGGGTTCCTGAAGACCCAACAGCGCCGAGTGCTGGACACACCCAGTGGGTGAGGTTCAGGGAGACCGGTTCTGCCTATAGCCGAAGACATCGCCTCCATGCAATAACTCAGAGGAATGTGTGTGGGATCTTCCCAGGGCCGGTGAGCTGGCAGGAGCCTCTCCTCACCTGGGAGGGTTGATTGCACGTTGGTTACAATTATGAGCTTTGTGTCCAGGCAGGCCCGGATCTAAATTGCAGCTCTGCTCTCTGAAGTGGCATGGCCTAACTTAAGTTGCCAATAGCCCCTTATTCTCAGGTCCTTGATTTGAAAAATGGGGCTGATCCCATCCACTGAGCCATACCTTGACAACTTTCGATCACCGTGTCTGCCAAGTGGTAAGTATAACTACGTGGTGGGCATTCCTAAACTCAACCCAGAACCTGAAAGTAAGCCCAGCACTGGGATACCTAGAAAGATGCCACATCATTCATGAGCCTTACGTACATGAGGCCCTCTAGATTTTACCAAGGCCAGTCAACTGAGGTCCCAGTCTAAAAGAGGGTATGGAGAACAGAAGCTACTAGAAGCCGGCGTCCTGACAGTAGGAAGGGAGGACTGAGCAAGTCAAAAAGGAATAAAAATCATAGCTAAAGTGGAATTGCCAAGGGTCTGGGTGTGGCTCAAGATGCCACGATGATGTCTCTGCTCGTAGAACGAACCGAAGAATCCAAGGAAAAGTTACCTTGTGCTTGGGGCAAAGGGATTAAGTCATTCACCTGAGTTTACTGAATCTGTTCAAGGAGGACAAAGGTTGACACAGACCGAGGTTAGCATTCTTCCCAGTACAACATGCTTATTTATAACTATGCTCTGCTAGCAAAAATCACCACCACATAGAAATATAATATATAATGCAGATAATGCACAGATGCACAAGTTAGCATGTGAACCACTTCATTTCCCCCCAAACACAGAAAAATCCCAACTTACAATATTCATGAATGCTTCCGGATCCGCAGCTTTAGTTGGCATACATCCTGAATTCACATTTCTTTGGAACAAATACGCCACCAGAATCAAAAGCCACATCTCCGTTCTGTGTGAGACAATCCACACTCTTGACAAGATTTTTGGCAAGATCCAACATCAGCATTTATTTTATTTTTTTTTCCTGGCAGTATCACCACTAATCCTAATGTCAGAAGGATCTACAGCTTTAAAAACTGTTTCCTATATGTTCCGTCCAGGATTCCTCCCCTAAACTCAGAAACAAATTCAACAATCTTGGTTGACAGGAAGGAAAGAGCTCGAAGCAGAATGGAAACGTGGCCCAGGATGTCCCAATGTCACCAGGCCCCTTCCAGTGCTCCCAGAACTCACAGTCACCAACCCTCAACTTCTAGCTGTGTAGAACTTTCTTTGATGCCATCTGGAGTTATGTGCATATGATACAGCCCATAAAACCCCTGTTCTTCATCATCAGGAAATAGGAACCACAGGGATGATCTTTTTTCTTTTTTTCCTAGTTTTTGTCTTTCTTTGGAGGGTGGAAAGATACCGAGTCTGGAGAAAATAAGCTTCTATAGCCACATGCCAAGGCTTCAATGATCAGTCCTTTTTTTTTTTTTTAAGATTGTATTTATTTATTTTTTATGATTTTTAAAAAACTTAAAAAAAATTTTTTTTATTATGTTAATCACCATACATCACATCATTAGTTCTTGATGTAGTGTTCCATGATTCATTGTTTGTGCATAACACCCAGTGCCCCACGCAGAACGTGTCCTCCTTAATACCCATCACCAGGCTAACCCATCCCCCGCCCCCCCAGAACCCTCAGTGTGTTTTTCAGAGTCCATCGTCTCTCATGGTTCACTTCCCCCTCTGATTTCCCCCCTTCTTTCTTCCCCTCCTGCTATCTTCTTCTTCTTCTTTTTTTTTAACATATATTGCATTATTTG
>NW_027397094.1:7816126-7881958 GCF_003265705.2 Callorhinus ursinus | reverse complement strand
CCCAATGTCTATCACCCAGCCACCCCATACCTCCCACCCCCAACCACTCCAGTAACACTCAGTTTGTTTCCTGAGATTAAAAATTCCTCGTATCAGTGAGGTCATACGATACATGTCTTTCTCTGATTGACTTATTTCGCTCAGCATAACACCCTCCAGTCCCATCCATGTCATTGCAAATGGCAAGATCCAGCAATTGCACTACTGGGTATTTACCCCAAAGATACAAATGTAGGGATCTGAAGGGGTACGTGTACCCCAATGTTTATAGCAGCAATGTCCACAATAGCCAAGCTGTGGAAAGAGCCAAGATGTCCATTGACAGATGAATGGATAAAGAAGATGTGGTATATATATATATATAAATAGATATATATATATATATATATATACACATACATACAGTGGAATATTAAGATTATATTTATTTATTTGAGGGTGGGGAGACAGAGAGCAAGAGAGCACACAGAGGGAGAGGGAGAAGCAGGCTTCCCCCTGAGCTCAACGCAGGGTTTGATCCCAGGACCCTGGGATCATGACCTGAGCCCAAGGCAGATGCTTCACCCACTGAGCCACCCAAGTGCCCCCCCCATCAGTCCTTTTATTGCAGATCAATGTACTGATCAGTAGTTTTATTTAACATGTCAAGAAATGATAGGACATTTTCTCTTTTTAGCAATAGGTGAGATCATTGATTGGAAGAAAACAGATCTTCCACATTTAGGCCATTTCTATGTCCCTCAACTAAACAGACACATGCAAAAAGTTTTATTTTGGGTTATAATCACTAGCTACTGCCAAGAGATTAATGAGACAAATACCTGGCAATTAAATCATCTGCAATAACTAAAGTGAGTTGCAGCCTAGTTATTTTCACAAACGAAATGTCCCAATTGGGTCAACTGTGTGGCAATGTGAGCACTTTCTTACCCTACTATTGTTTAAGCAGGCCAGGAGGATAGACTTATTGTCATTTTAAGTAAAGAATGTGTTAGAATTTAAGGGGAAAAAAAGCATTCTTTGAAGTATTATATTTCTTTGCTTTTCCATCAGCTCCTCAGAACGGAGCTAACTGCAACCCCACTTAGAGACGCCTGGAATGTGGTTGGTGAAGGAACCGAAGCTGGAACAGGACAGGTGAGTCTGTGAGGAGGTACCGCCCACGGTGTCAGCCTCACCTCTGTTAAGCTGCAGAGGTGTAATGAGGTAAGCCTGAAGCTCTTAATCTGGTCTGATCTCAACATTCCCACCGCATTGATCTGATGCTTGCTAAGGAGGGGCCCTCCGACCTAGTTCAGAAGAGCAGGGACGTCTGTCTAACACGGCAGAGAGCCCCATGTCCTTGGTTCCGGCTGAGCTCACTCTGACAGTCTGCAAAGAGACTTTCCCAAAAGGAACCTTGGCTCCCACCACTGACATTTGAGGAGTTTTAAATGTCAGATAGCTAGAAAAAACCAGAAAATCACATTCGGTTCTTTCGTTTTTAGAAACGTGAAGACTTGCCCAATATTACCTGGGTAGATTGTGGCAACGCCAATACTAAAAACTCAGGTGTTTTAATGCGTTGGTTAGTATTATTACCAAATGGAAAAAAATGTAACATTTCAGTGCCCTCTTCCCCGTTCGAGGACGAAGCCATGTGAACCGTCAGAAGAAATGACATCAATCTCTGGGAATTGTCTCTTTAAAATGTCTCTCCTGGATTTGAGATTCAAAATTATTCTCAGTGATTTCATTATAAATCTGGGCAACATAATTTACTCACATTTGCTCTAATATATTCAGGTAAGATCAACTCCCACACTGGATGAATAAACTTGTGAATATTGTACAGATTTATTAAAGAAGAATTGGTGCCATTTAAACTGATTAGTTCAGAAAGAATCCCATGTTTTGGGTGGTTTGGTTTTCAGCCTTTATGAGCCATGCCTTCCTTGGATGTAAGCATAATGCCAAGAAAATACAGTTCAATTGGCTACCAAATACTTGGGTGACTTTATGAGCTCCCAACTGTCATTTTGGAAGACAGAAAGGGACATTCTAAGTCCAGCTCAAGGAGCTACATTTGAACAAACTGACGTAAGTTCAGTTCTTCCCCACTCCAGAATTTTAAACACCTTAGCAACTCTCAAGCCATGGCAAGCATCAGAAACACTATAAACAGAGATGGGGGTTCAGATGTGCCAACGAACTTGACCTCCACGTTCGTTGATAAACACTGGAAGTGTTTATCTCCAGAGATTTAACTGTAGAGGTTTCTATCACGGAACTCTGTCATCTCCTAAAATGGCTTTTCATAAAGACGGAGGATCTGAAAGACCCTGAAATCTTGAAACTAGGAAAATGGGTCTCCCCCTGATGTACATTATGTATAAATCAATTCAATATCAAAATTACATAAAAGCAACAGGACAGAAGTTAAAGAAAAGCTTTCTAAGAACAAAGTGAATAATCAACATGTAGCCTTACTCAAAGTTGTACTGTGTGTAAAAACTACACAAAAGGAAACTGTTAAAATGAACAAAACACCTCTCTCTCTCCCTATCTCTTTGTCTCTCAAATAAGGAAATAAAATCTTAAAACACACACACACACACACACACACACAAAAAAAAAAAAACAAAAAATCAAAACAGGACAAAAACACCCAAAACAGAAAACAAACAGTAACACAAGGGTAAGAAAAAAAAGCAAAATGAAAAAGCCCCTCAAGCTGGGAGAGAAGTCCTCTTTCCTGTTTGAGTTGTGAGTTGAAAGGGCTCTCGACTTAGTGTTGTACTCCCCTAATGCTGAACTGAGTTGTATTAAAACAGTTCCTTCAGGTTGTGTAAGCTGAAGCCCGGAGTCTGGTGGGGGCTGAGCCCCGGAATCTAACCAAAGTCCCAGTCAGTGCTCTGGGCAGAGTCCCTCTGCCATCAAATGACCAGAACTTCTGGGCTGACTCAGATTTGGGCCCGGCCCCTTCCTTTCTCACCAAGAGGTATCTCGAAGGACACCCCAGGCCTCCACGCAAACGGCCTTTCGGTTTACCCTTCCAGCCTGTCAGACATGCCTGAAAATATAGGATTCTCATTTTGAGACCAATCAATACCTCTCTGCTCTACTAATCAACACAGGATGCTTCTTCTTCTTCTTCTTTTTTTTTTTTAAAGAAAATAGAAATTGTTTTATGTTAGAATAAAGGTATTAAATTCTAAAATAAAGTGTAGTTAAATTTAAAAATGTAGGGTTTGGGGAAAATATTTAAAACATGATTATGGGGCACCTGAGTGGCTCAGTCAGTTGGGCATCTGCCTTCGGCTCAGGTCATGATCTCAGGGTCCTGGGCTCAAGCCCCATGTCTGGCTCCCTGCTCAGCCGGGAGCCTGCTCCCTCTGCCCCTCCCCCCCAGCTCATGTGCTCACTCTGTCTCCAATAAATAAATAAAGTCTTAAAAAGAAACATGATTGCAAAATAAGACAACAGAATGTACTTAGGTGTATGTTAGGCGTAAGGAAAACTACAGGGTTTTAAAATAACAATTGCACAATACCACGGTAGCTGGGTTGAAAGAAGTTGTAGCCTAAAACGTGGGTTCATTGCTTTTTTTTTTTTAAAGATTTATTTATTTATTTGAGAGAGAGAGTGGGTGGTGAAGCAGAGGGGGAGAGAATCTCAAGCAGACTCCTCGCTGATCTTGGAGCTCTAGGCGGGTCTCGATCTCACCACCCTGAGATCATGACCTGAGCTGAACACTGAGATCATGACCTGAGCCGAAACAAGAGTTGGACACTCAGCCAACTGAGCTACCTGGGTGCCTCAATGTGGGTTAATTTCTAAAACCAAATAGTCATACCCTAAAAAAATTTTCCCTCACCTTTTTTTTTTTTTGTAATTCAAAGCAGGATCCCATTTTTAATTTTCAGAACATACGAACATTTACCTTGAACATTCACTGATGTGTTAGGTTTTCCCTTTGACAGGTAACTACTTGTTTTTCTGTTTTGTTTTGTTTTTTAAAGTTTTTATTTATTTATCTGACAGAGAGACACAGTGAGAGAGGGAACACAAGCAGGGGGAGTGGGAGAGGGAGAAGCAGGCTTCCCGCGGAGCAGGGAGCCCGATGCGGGGCTCGATCCCAGGATCCTGGGATCATGACCTGAGCCGAAGGCAGACGCTCAACGACCGAGCCACCCAGGTGCCCCGACAGGTAAACGACTTGCAAGCAGATTTTGTCTGTTCTGCCAGCACCATCCCTTCTGCTTGGATGAACACATTCTAAAGCTATGTTTTATATATGGCAACACAGAGGGTATGCAATGATAGACACTAACAATATCAACAGAAGAACCCAAGAACCCAAGTGGCTGGGATTATAAAAGTCATTTTGCTGGGGCACCTGGGTGACTCAGTCGTTAAGCGTCTGCCTTCAGCTCAGGTCGCGATCCCAGCGTCCTGGGATCAAGTCCCGCATCAGGCTCCATGCTCCGAGGGAAGCCTGCTTCTCCTTCTTCCTCTCCCCCTGCTTGTGTTCCCTCTCTCTCTCTGTCAAATAAATAATAAAAATCAATAATGCCGCTATCCCTCAGCTTTTGTCTGTCTGAAGGACGACTTTGCTGAGAAAGTATTCTGTTGGCAGCATCTTTTCTAAGCGCTTTGAATATCTCATCCCACTCTCTCTTGGGCTGCAAAGTCCCTGCTAAGACCTCCGCTGACGACATTGTGGGGGTTCCTTTATATCAGAATTGTTTTCCTCTTGCTGCTTTTAAAATTCTCTTTTTTTCTCTAATTTTAGACAGTTTTATTACAACGTATCTTGGGGAAGATCATTCTGAATTGAAATTTTGGAGTGACCGCCGAGCTTCATGAACCTGGATATCCATCTCTCTCCCTGGCTTTGGGAAATTCTCCACCAGTATTTCTTTAAATAAGCATTCTGCTCCTTCCCTTCTCCTTCCCGGACTCCAGTGGCACATACACTGTTTCTATCAGTCCCGTAAGCTTTCTTCATTCCTTTTTATTCTTTTTTGTTGATGTGGTTCTTTTAGCTTTTGCTCTTCCGATTGGATAATTCCACTTGATCTGTTTGCAAGCTCACTGCTTCGTTCTTTTATTTGTTTTAAGTCTTTGTTCAAATTCTCTTCTGAATTCTTCAGTTCAGCCACTGTATTCTTTAGCCCCCAAATTTCTGTTGTTGTTTTTTTTTTATATTTTCTATGCCTTTGCTGAACTTTCCATTGTGTTCTTGTGTTGTTTTCCTGATACCATTAAATTGTTACTTGTGCTCTCTTTTAGCCCTCTGAGTATCTTTAGAAGAATTATTTTGAACTCTTTGTCAGACAATTCTTGGATCTCTATTTCTTTGGGGCCAGTTCTGGGGGTGTGCCTTATGCCTTTGCAGGAGTCATGTTTCCCTCATTCTTCATGATTACTGTAGCCTTGTACAGGTGTTTGTTCATTTGAAGATGCGTTCACCTTGTTCAGACTTTATGAGCTGATTTTGGTGACAGAAACCTTTTGCCCGTGGGCAGGAGCATGCTGCAGCATGCTGTGATATTATGTCTAATGGCGCAGGGCCCCAAGTGTGCGGATAGGTGTCAGTAGAAGCTCCAGCAGGAAGTGATGTCTTTTTGGCTCAGGCTGCTGAGGTCCATCTCATCGACAACTGTGTGGTCCTTGGTGAGGGCTGTGGGGGTGTGCGGTGGAGGCAAGGGCTGTTGGGGTCCTCAATGGGTCCAGTGGCTAGGGATCAGGTAGGCAGCAGTGGCGGCTGGAGCTGGTGTTATGCACGCACTTGGCTGTAGGCGCCAGTTGCAGGTGCCTATGTCAATTGCAGGGGCCAACTGCAGACACACACGTCGTGGTGGGGGTAGGTGGGCGCTGTGGGCTCACTGGCAGCTGTGGGGGCCTTGGCCTTCGGCGTGTGCTCCCATGACTGCAGTCTCCCCTTGGCCATGCGCATGGCGGTGGAGGTCAGTGACCGGCGTCATGCTGGTGGTGTGCAAGTACACAGCTGAGGGACTAGCCCTGAGCGTGTGCCTGGCAGTAGGGGTCAGCCGTGGGAGTCTAGTCTGGTGTCTTGCACTCATACAGCTGCAGTATCCGAGGTGCAGATGCAGCAGAGGCGGGGGGTGGGGTGGGGGTGGCAGAGGGGAGCAGGGACTCGGAAGGCTTGTATTGGGGGTTGTAAATACCTATGGAGCAAACCTGGTGAACCCTGCAGGGGTCTCTGGTGGCTCTGCTGGCCACTGCTTTGTTTGTTTCTTTCTTTCTTTTAAATTTTTATTTATTTGGAGGGGAGGAGGGAGAGAGCAGGAAGGAGCAGGGGGAGGGCAGAGGCAGAGGGAGAAGCAGGCTCCCCACGGAGCAGGGAACCCAACACGGGGCTCGATCCCAGAACCCTGGGATCGTGACCTGAGCCAAAGGCAGACGCTTCACCCACTGAGCCCCCCAGGCGCCCCTGGCCACTGGTTTCTTGAGTGGGAAAAGTTGCTGGGTTGGTCTGCAGAGCAGGTCCCTGGGAACTGTGGTGGCCCCTGCTGTGTGGCTGTGACTTGGTGGCCTGTGTTTTCTTCTTCATTCCTAGCTGTCTCTAAATGTCCCAGCTTTGCCAAATGGGTGGGGTGAAACCCAGCAGGCCTTTGATGTGGTGCCCTGAAAGGCTGGGGAAGCTCCCCACTTACCTCCTTCTTCCTTTCTCAGCGAGGGGCATTCTCTCAGCCGGGGAGCTCCCTCCTGACCCGGAGGAGCAACGCTGGCTCAGGGGCTGGAGTGATGCAGGCAAAATGAGGCTGTCTTCCTTTATCCTTGGGTGTGGTTATTCTCAGGTTATTTGTTACACTGCATTGCTGAGGTTCCTTAGGTGGACTCCAGAACTCTCCGGAAGCTGTTTTTATTTGTGGATAGTTATCTAATGGTTGATCTCTGTGGGTGGGGTTGGAGGCTGGCGTGTCCTACATTTACTGTACGTGCGACTCTCTGCAACTTTTTTATCCTTGCTGAGCCTCAGTGTCACATCCCTTGTGACCTTTTTTTTTTTTTTAGGAGAGAGAGCACAGGGGGAGGGGCCGAGGGAGAGAGAGAATCTCGAGCAGATTCCACGCCCAGCGCGGAGACCGACTCGGGGGTCGATCTCATGACCCCGATATCATGACCTGAGCCGAAATCAAGAGTCAGACACTCCACTCTCTGAGCCACCCAGGCGTCCCCCGCCTTGTGACATGTGAACAGCAATGGCACCTTCCTCCCAGCCTGCCGTGTGGGTGAAGTGGGTATGAAGAGGGAGCACCGAGCACATCTCAGCAAGTTTGCTTCGTGCAGGTCATGGAAGCTGTGATGCTGGCTTGCTGCTCCTCACCGTGGCCTCCTGCTGGCTGACTTGATGTTTAGAAGATAAACCAGTTTCTCCATCAACCGGAGAAACTAGGAATCATCCAGTGTGGAGAGCCGTGGTCATAGCCCTTGCGGACTGGTCCATGGCTGACTCCCGACCCTGTCCCTTCCTGGCCCTGTGATCTTTGTCGGGCCCCTTCACCACTCAGTGCCTCAGAAAAACTGACACCACCATGATAAATGGGAAAGTGTATACAGATGGGATAAGCACATGTGGGTGCTTAAGGCATAGAACTTTCTTTCCCTGTTCTGTTTTGGTTTTTTTCCTTCTTGAAGGATCCCATGATAAGTTTCCAGATTTATTTCTAACCCAAGATTAATTGCACCCTAGTTTGTTAGAGCTGAAATCACAGACTTCTGACATCATGGAGTTCAACGTCCTGGCTTTTATTTCAGAATTATATAATATGCAAACTGAATATTTGTGGTAAAACTTCAAAACACTATGAAGCTCATAGAATGAGGTGTACATCCTACTTTTCTTCCTGGAGTTAACGTCTTAATGCGTAACCTTCAAGATACTTTTTATATGTTTACATATACGTGTAATTATACATTCACAGACAAATGCATGTAACTTTATAGACATGAATAAATAAATTTATTTATATAAGTAGGTGTATGTTTCCATATTTCTTTATAGCTTTGAAACTTTCTGTCACGGGTGCCTAGGTGGCTCAGTGGGTTAAGGTACCCTCTCTTGGTTTCAGCTCAGGTCATGATCTCAGGGTCATGGGATCAAGCCCTGTGTGGGGCTCCACACTCAGCCCAGGCCGGAGCCTGCTTAGGATTCTCTCTCTCTCTCTCTCTGCCCCTCTCCCCACCCTTGCTTGCAGGTGCACTCTCTCTCTTTCTCTAAAAAAAAAAAAAAAAAAAAAGGGAACTTTCTGTCATATAAAGGCTTTTTCATTTCAATATTTTAAATTTGTCTCATTCGATCTCACTACTGCAAAAAAATCACATTGTACGTATCAAGATATAACAATGCACCAACCATTCTTTATTGATGGCTAACTTCCTTCTGTTTGCAATATTTATTATAAGCAATACCATACCCTCATATCTACATATTGTGTGCACATATGAGAGCATTTTTATAGGGTAGATTTAAGATGGGGAATACTAGATCAAAGGTTATGCAGTTTCTACATTTTCAGAGCTACTGCTAACTTGTCCCCAAAAGATTGACTCAGGGTAAGTTCTGCTAATAGGGCATGAGCATGATTGTTTCTCCACATCTTCCTTCATCGATTCTGCATTTCATAAATCTTTTTAATGTTGCCAATCTGATGGGATCAAGATGATATGGTAATTTTTGTTTGTGTTCTGCTGAGTTATAACGAACTTGGAAAACTTTCCTGTGCTCTGGCTCTTTGATTTTTCTTTATGAATTGCTCTTTCAAATTATCAGCCTATTTTCTCTACATTTTTAAAATGACTTGTTGGGCTTTTCATTTTTTTTATGAATATCAATTTTTAGTTTATTACATGTATTACACATATTTTCTCTTTTTCCTCTTTTAAAATTTTGGTTATGGTGCTTTTCTTTAGTTCCTTGTTCATCTTACAGGAATGTTAACATGTTACTGAGTTAAGTCTCTCGAGGCCTTTATTTTGGGTTTCTAGGTTTTCTGATTTTTTTCCAAGACAAATTTTCTTTACCCCAAGGTTACATAAATATATTTTCCAATATTTTCCCAGTGGTTTTCATTTAGAACTCTGGACCATTTGAAATTTATTTTTCAGGGCGCCTGGGTGGCTCAGTGGTTAAGTGTCTGCCTTTGGCTCAGGTCATGGTCCCAGGGTCCCGGGATCGAGCCCCACATCGGGCTCCCTGCTCCGCGGGAAGTCTGCTTCTCCCTCTGCTCCTCACCCCGCTCTTGTGCTCTCTCTCTCTCTCTCAAATAAATAAATAAAATTTAAAAAAAAGAAATTTATTTTTCAATCTGGGTGGGTATTGAATCTGGATTTTTAAAAAAAATATAAGTAGCTATTCAATTTTACAAGTATAACTGATCCTTTAGTCTTTTCCGATTCTACTGCGATGAATGACCTTTACTTTTTCACCTTCTGTTATAAGTTCCAGAAGCCCCAGAGAGCTTACATGATTTTCCTAGAGCAATGCTTCTCAACTGGTAACAATTTTGTTTCCCGGGAGCTTTGGGCAACTGTCTGGAGGCATTTTCCGGTTGTCACTGCTAGGGGAGGTGCTCCTGACATCTAGTGGTAGAGGCTGGGGATGCCGCTAACCATCCTGCAAGGCGGGAGGCAGTCTCCTGTGCACAACGTCCCCATTCAAAACATCAATAGTACTGAGGTTGTGAAATCTTGTCCTAAAGTCACCACCGTGTATGAATATAGGTCTGAGAAAAAAATTCTACTTGGAAAAGGTATATGAACATGTTTTACAATCAGTATTTAAAACTGCTGGCTTTTGGGGGCTCCTGGGTGGCTCAGTTGTTAAGCGTCTGCCTTTGGCTCAGGTCATGATCCCAGGGTCCTGGGATCAAGTCCCACATTGGGCTCTTTGCTCAGTGGGGAAACCTGCTTCTCCCTCTCCCACTCCCCCTGCTTGTGTTCCCTCTCTCTCTCTCTGTCTCAAATAAATAAATAAAAATCTTCTAAAAAATAAAATAAGATTGCTGGCTTTTTGTAACTGTTGATAAATCCTCCAAAAGGTGTTTTGCTTCCGAGCTAATAATTATCATGATTTAGAGGCTGTTTTCCAGGTGAGAAAGAATGTCACTCTTCACACTGACGTTCTCTGAGATGTTCCCTTTGCTCTACAACTGAAGTATTTTATTCTCGCCCACTCTAGATAGAACACATCGTTTGTTCCCCCCGGATGACATACGCATAGACTAATTGTGTGCTCTTTCCAAAGCACTGGCTTTGATCAGACCAGGTGGGGCTGAAGTTTTCACAGCTGACTTTACCTCCCATACTCACAGAAATCAGACAGAATCATCTGATGGCTGATGCTGATTTCAGTTTCCACCCTAGACTTGCTGAAGCAGGATCTCCGGGCTTGGGACCCAGGGATTTGTACTTTTGTCAGGTGAACCAGATGGTTCTGAGGGTGAGCTGGGTTTGGGGGTTGCTGCCGTGCTGCACCCACAGACCTCCTGCCCGCAGGGAGAGAATCACCCCTTGCTGTGGGGCAAATTCTTCCAGCGTGACTCTGACCTCAGAAGGCAATTTAATCCTGGGGGTAAAGTACAACTTGAGCTTTTAGGGTTAAAGTTTTCCCTGTGTTCACCAGCATCAAAAAATGTAGTAAAAAGATGATCCATAATAACCACGACCTCTTTGAGATTTGAAAATGTATCAGGGAAAACCACAAGAGTTGAAGAAACAAACGTGCAGGTTACTCGTTTTTATGGCTGCTAATGATCGTTTGTGATGGTATGGTTGTTCTCATCTCAAAGTGGATTTAAACATTAATTATCATAAATCTGGGTTGCATTTAACAAACAAATATAGCTAAGCCTAGAGAATAAGATCACATGGATGTGGTCTGCACAATGCTAAGAAAGTGCTGGGAGTCACCTCATGCCGCCCATGGAGGCATTTTACAAATACTCTGATAAATGGACCTTTCCACGTTTATTGAGATATTTAGCGTCCAGGGCCACTCAATCCCAGAGATAAAAGAAGTATGAGAATAGCAGCAAAGGGCTTGAACTTCCAAAATGGCTTCAATGAGAGCAAAATAATTTTCTTAAGTACACTTAGCCATTAGACAGCAACAAGAGCAAATGGTTATTTTGAAGTCTTTAGAATTTAGTGTTCCCAGTTTTTCAGCTTTTAAGGGATTCATTATATATATATATATATCATTAAAGTGGTGTCCTGGAGAGTTTGTCAAGGAAGGAAGAGAAATTTGAAGTGAACTGACAAAAATTCAGTATATGTTTGCAAGTCATGAAGGAAGATATTTGTGACGAAAGAATTTGTTAGAAAAAAAATCCAAGAGTTAGCTAAGCATAGTTCCCCGGGGGAGAGCATTGTGGCAAAAGAAAGTGAAGGCCAGGGGGCACCTGGGTGGCTCAGATGGTTAAGTGTCGGCCTTTGGCTCAGGTCATGATCCCAGGGTCCTGGGATCGAGCCCCGCATCGGGCTCCCTGCTCCGCGGGAAGCCTGCTTCTCCCTCTCCCTTGTGCTCTCTATCTCTGTCTCTCTCTCTCAAATGAATAAATAAAATCTTAAAAATAAAAAAGAAAGAAAATGAAGGGCAGAATCCAGAGCATGTCTGAGGACCTTGCTAACCCCAAGGGCTTGGTAATATTGATGTCCATCGATATCCACCTGTCATCCAGGTGATACAAAGTCTGGCTGAAGATAAGATAGTGAGGGAAAGGAGGGCATGCACATTACCCACAGGGAAAATGAGGGGACCCGAGTAGCCCTGGTCTGAGTACTGACTCACGACTCGTTCTGAAGCCACATCCAGAGTGCACGGATTCTGGGGTAGGGGGTCTGGGTTAGCGATCGCAGGTTTATGGCCATTCAAGAATAGCCTCAGGAAAAAGGAGGATTTTAGGACTTTCACACCTGTTGTAAGTCAGCAGGTGAAGAAGTGTGAGTGTTGAACTTACAACTACCTAAGACATGTAAGTACATTTATACAGATAAATAAACCCAGTAGTCATCAGATGTAGGATTCGATCACTCACGAAGGCAGGTAAGTAATTTAGGAGCTATCCAAATTAGTGCCTTTGCCCCCAGACGTCTTTTTTTCCCCTAAATAGGAGAAATCTCTACTTTGTTTTGTCAGAAGGCCTGAAGTTCCACTAATAAAAAAGAACTTGGTTAGTGAGGCATTCCAGGGAAGTGGCACAAGCACTGGAATGGGAGTCAGGGTCTGGGGTCCCCAGGGAAGCTAGTTGCGTGACCCTGGGGAATTCACTTCCCCCATCCAGGCCCTGGAAGCTATATGATTTGGTTGAAACCAGATCGGTAGTTTCCCAACTGTTTTGTTGAAGTCTGGGTTCTATAGCAGGGCTGCAAGAAGTCGGCCAAGGGAGGCATTCAATCTTGTTTAAAAAAAAAATGTAATTTTACTCATTTAAATAACTTTGCTTCACAGGTAATTGCAAATGTCTATTTGTATATCAAAGTTCACATCAGTAGCCACATATTCATTAACTTCTGCTGGAATGTCCTTTGCTATCTTATATAATTGAAGAGAATTGAGGTTGTTTAAAACCTCTTAATTGTTTAAAAACAACTATGACTTCAACTACTTTTGTGTGCAGATTTTATCGTATCATTTAACTCAACAAAATAGAGTACTGAAGTATAGGCCAAGATTGAATCCCTGGAGTACTGCTGCTTACAATATTTCCTAATTCTGAGGATTATCAAGGTAACTTCATCCTTATCACTTCATAATGGCTGAAGGTTATAAATGTGAATTTTTTATGATAAACTTAGACTAACCATCTACATGTTACACGATTTTACATGCGTTGGAGCCTTATGTCATATTTTTTGCTTGAAAAGATTTTTTTGTTCTAAAACTGTTTTAAAAATCACTGGGTGAGATGGCTTCTATAATCTCTTCTCTGACGTTATATCTAAGTCCTTCTTAAAAACATTAGAAATGTCTACTCACGTTGTCACCCTTTGAGATTTTGGAAATTTTGGTAAGAGGCAGCCGAGCCATGGCTGGGGAATAGTTTAGTCCTGGAGCACTTGGGAGAATCAAGCTTGGGTGGATCCAATTTTAGAGCGTGGGGTTAGACAGAGAACAGCATGAAGGAACCCAAATCCTCACGGAGAGAGAGGGAAACTAGATGGCAGGGGTGGGGTGGGACGGGGGGCAGAGGGAGAGAGAGAATCTCAAGCAGACTCCATGCCCATTGTGGAGCCCTGACATGGGGCTCAATCACCAGACCTAGATCATGACCCGAGCCGAAATCAAGAGTCAGATGCTCAACTGACTGAGCCACCCAGGCGCCCCCAGCACTGCTTTTTAAAAGTGATCACATTTGGGGCCTGGGTGGCTCAGTCGTTAAGTGTCTGCCTTCAGCTCAGGTCATGATCCCGGGGTTATGGGATGGAGCCCCGCCTCGGGCTCCCTGCTCCGTGGAGAGTCAGCTTGTGTTTCCTGCCTCACATTTCAGTTAAAATATATAAGGAGCTTGAAGCAGGTGATCCTGATTGCAGACCATACTCTTTAGCAGCTCGAGTTTGCCAGGCTGGCTGTGGGCAGAATTGCCCGCCCCCGCCCGTGCTGGTGGGCGGCAATGGTCGCCCTGGCTTTGCCACGACAACACTTGGCAAGGGGGAAGTCTGGAAGTTCTGCCTCTAACACCCTGCATAGACAGCTGAGGCAGAAATTTACTTTGAAGCTCTACAATCTGATCATCAGTGTTGATTAAATCCACAGGTCTATTTCTGGCCGAGGGTGTAGCATGCGATTTTTCTGATAAAGGCAAAGACTTTGGAAAGACCTTGGAAGGACCTTCCCAATGTGCCACAATGAGGGTTGTCCACCTGCTACATCTTTCTGCAACCAGAAAACACTGACCCAAGAAGTAGCTATAGATTCATCTAAATACCGTAGGAAAAATATCCTCACCTATTTTTTTTCCTCTTTAAGAAATTACTCCATTTCCAGAGCATGTCTTTCTGCCCTTTTTCTTTCTCTAAGACAAGATAAAGAGGAAGGCAAGCATGTTTTCTCATTTAACACATATAATAGGAAGTATAAAGACTTCCTTTTCCCCAAAAAGGTCACTGCTTATTTTCCTCTCTTTTATTCACTCAAACTTGCAATTAATTCCCAAATTAATTTTCTAAAGATTTATTTATCTGAGAGAGAGAGAGAGAGAGAGCACAAGCAAGGGGAGGGGCAGAGGGAGAGGGGACAGAACCCCAAGCAGACTCTGTGCCAAGCGCGGAGCCAGACGCGGGGCTCCATCTCAAGACCCAGAGATCACGACCTGAGCCAAACCAAGAGTTGGATGCATGCTCAACTGACTGAGCCACCCAGGCGCTCCCCAAATCAAATATTCTTAATTCAGAAATTTATTTCTAGGACCCATCTGTGGCAAACAAAAATAACATAAGTAGCCAGGTGAGGGAAAATCTAATTCAGTCTCACAACAGAGTACTATTCAGTCATTACAGATCTATTGTAGCAGGATAGTAACATGTTCATAATATGTTTCAACGGGGAAGATAAAGGCTACTAAATAATATTTACTGACTAGAAGTAAAACCAGAAAGAAGTCTATCAAAATATGAACCAAGTAGTTTTTGGTGGTGAGAATTTTGGTTATTTATTGTTTTCTTTGTTAGTGTGGTGAGGATTTTGGTTATTATTTTCTTTGTTAGTGTCTATTTCCTAAAATGTCTATAATAAACATTTTGTTCCACTTTTGCAGTGGAACAAAAACAAAATAAAAATTTTTTTTTAATTTAAGAGAATATCCCCAAGCTTATTTTAATCCAGATAAAGGCAGTGCAGTGTAGGAGGAGACAGAACCGTAGGGATGGCCTACCTCAGGGCAGGGTTCATTTGCTGAAGGATGGCTGATTCAGGAATGCTGTCACCCAGCTCGAGGGCTGAAGTAGGAGAGGAAGAAGGACCCTGGACACACACAGCTTCCCCTGTAATCAGCCATCACTCTAGCAACCAGCTTCACGGACTCAGGCCCCAATTCTTCCGCAGTTGCTTTAATCCATGGCTACCATTTTCCCTGCTGACCCAGTGGAGCTCCTTAGGCACTGGTTCCCCAAGTGTGGGCTAGACTCCGCTGGGACTATGGGAGATTTTTAACTGCTGCACAGTCTACTAAATCATGCAGAGGTGTTAAATAATATAGACTCACAGGATGGGAGAGTAACAAAGGACCACAAATGTTGTGGTTTAAAGTCACACAAGTTTATTCTGTTATGGTTCCAGAAGCCAAGATCAAGGTCAGGAAGCTGAGATCAAGCTGCTGATCAGGCTGCGTTCTTTCCGAAGACTTCAGGGGGAGAATCTGCTTCCTTACGTTTTCCGGCTTCACGGGGCTGTCCGCATTTCTTGGCTCCGAGTATATCACACCACTTCCGGTTGTTCCGAGGTCATATTTCCTTTCCCTGATTTTGACCTTCTTGCCTCTTTCTCATAAGAACTCTTGTACTTCCGTTGGGCCTACCCAGGTAACCCAGAATAA
Organism: Callorhinus ursinus; assembly: GCF_003265705.2. Taxonomy (NCBI): domain Eukaryota; kingdom Metazoa; phylum Chordata; class Mammalia; order Carnivora; family Otariidae; genus Callorhinus; species Callorhinus ursinus. The sequence goes on along the minus strand of NW_027397094.1, from coordinate 7,866,416 downwards.
AATTCTCACCTCCAGTTTTCCATCGTAGTGACAGGTGTAAAGTCTCTTTTGCCATAGAAGGTAACACGTTCGCAGGCTTCTGGGATTAGGACGTGGACATCGTTGGGGGGGAGCATTATTCTTCCTACCATGTCTCCCTATCAAGTGTCTTTCAACCTTCGGACGCACCTGGATGGCTCAGCGGGTATAGCACGCAGCTCTTGGTCTTGGGGTTGTAAGTTCAAACCCCACACTGGGTGTTGACATTGCTTAAAAATAAAATCTTAAAAAAATTTCTTTTCTTTCAACTTTCTGCATATCACAAGGAGAGCTAAATAAAGAACACATTTAACAAAAGAAAGGCAGTTCGAAAACGCTTGTGCTCTGACTGGTCATGGTATCTATTTTATCATCAATTATGTTTTGTATTGTTAGTATGTTTTTGGCGACTTTCAAGTTTTGGCAAGTAATACCTTTCCTTCCGTTTATAGTAGCTGCAGGAAGTTTTTTTTTTTTTTTTTAAGGATTTTATTTATTGGCGGGGGGTGGAGAGAGAGAGAGCACGAGCCGGGGGAGGCGCAGAGGGAGAAGCAGGCTTCCCGCTGAGCGGGGAGCCCAACGCCGGACTCTATCCCAGGACCCCGGGACCGTGACCTGAGCCAGAGGCAGCCACTTAACCGATTGAGCCACCCAGCTGCTCCAGCAGGAAGTTCCTTTTAAAAAGCAGTTTAAGTTAAATAGAAGAACTGATTTTGAGACTTTTGAGTAAACAGTATTATGTTTGGCACGCCGATACAGCAAGCATTGTGAATGAGAAATGTGAATGACTAAAGCTTGAGAAATATTGCCTTAGTAGAACACCACCCTACTTAAAATTAGGGAAGAGTCAAGACATTCAGGGACGACTCTTCTCCTTGCTTAGCTCTGCATGAGGCCTCCCTTGAGGAATGTGACCCTTCTGTGTCCCTGCGCCTGGCTGGCTCACTCTATGGAGCGTGCGACTCTCGATCTCGGGGTTGTGAGTTCAAGAGTTCAAGCCCTACCTTGGGTGTAGAGATTACTTAAAAATTAAAATCTTAATAAAAAAACCAAAAACTTCCAATTTCTCTTTTGCGTCTTTGACAGTGTGTTCTCTGCATGGGTAGAGGATGGGTCAACAGGACTGGGAGAGAGAACTTCCTCTTCATTCAGGAAGAATGCAAACCAACAATGGAAAATTGGTGGGGTATTGTTTATTGGACACGGGTTAAGGGTGAATCTCTTTGCAAGTCTTGCTGAGAGGTAATGGTAAGTTCCTGTGCTCATGTGGTCTCTCTCTCTCTCTCTGGTGGCTGCTGACAAATCAGGACAATCTAAGCAGGAAAGAGCTAGGTCCATAGGTAAAGGACCCAGGAGGTGCTTTAGAGCTCAAATATTCCCATCCTTTCAGCTTGGAGGTAGAGGGGAGAGGGTAAGAATGGAATAGATAGCGAGAGAGGGTTGGGGATCAAGGAACTACTTATGGGGAAGATAGTGTTCCCTCAGGGACTTTACCAGGGGATCCCCCAAGAAGCTTTTGGGGTGGGAGCTTCATCATTATCAACTCTTTAGATTTTCCCTGACAGCACCCCCAGGATCGTGAGCATCTCCTGAGTACCAACCACTTGCCAGCTTGTCTCAGTGATGGGCTTATATAAAGCTGGATTTTATTTTATTTTATTTATTTTTTTTTTAAGATTTTATTTATTTATTTATTTGAGAGAGTGAGAATGGAGAGAGAGCACATGAGAGGGGGGAGGGTCAGAGGGAGAAGCAGACTCCCCGCTGAGCGGGGAGCCCGATGCGGGACTCGATCCCGGGACTCCAGGATCATGACCTGAGCCGAAGGCAGTCGCCTAACCAACTGAGCCACCCAGGCGCCCTAAAGCTGGATTTTAATTTTCTCTCTGTTAAAATCACAACATGTCTTAGATTATTGGTCTTCTCTTAATGAAAGATCATAAAATGTTTTTTGTTTACCTTTTATGTAATCTGCCTCGGAAGCAAATATTTCCTATACTTCAGATTGTCTTTATCAGATCTTTGATTACTTAGAACAACCGAGTATTTTCAATATGAAAGAGCTAAGGGTTCTTTTTGCAACTAGGTAACTTCTTCCTATATTTGCCCTTTGAAACCTTAAACTATTGGAAACACGGGCATGTGGTACATCAGTGCCTAAAATCCCATTTAAAGAACCGACTTAATATTAAACAATTTTTATAATATTTGCACTTTTAAATTTTCTACCACACACATGTACTTTTTAGCAATATAAATTGTATTATTTTATTATGATATAGAAACCTATGTAGTTTCCATATATCCCTGTGGCAAATCTTGCAGAGTAGGTGGTTAGCAGTTTTTCCTTTTTCCATCCCAGGGCTGATGCTTTGGCCTCTGTCTCCTGTGTTTGGAGCTTCGCCACCCCACACGGCTGATGAGATGCTTTGATAGAGTCTAGGACCAGGTGTTTTTACCTATAGCAGAGTTTCCAGTGATCTTTCTTTGGAGAGGGGTGATGGTGGTAGGGCACGGGGGTCATTTTTAAGTTTTTATCATTTTTTTAAAAAAATAGGACTGCTTCACGAATTTGCGAGGCATTCTCGAGTAGGGACCATGATAATCTTCTGTGTCTGGTTCCGACTTTAGTCTCTGTGCTGCCCAAGTGAACACTTAGCAGTGCTAATTTTGATGAAGCCTATGAAGGGCACATAGTATTCCAAAAAAGTTAACTTCCCCAGCTCAGTTGACTGGTTAGGTTAAGAAAGCAATTTGCATGTAGATTAAAAGTGACAAAAACGAAACAGAACAACAAAAACTAACAAATAAACGGAAACAGAAAGAGACCCATAAATACAGAGAATAAGCTGAGAGGTTGTCAGCAGGGCGGGGTGGGAAGACAGGCAAAATGCTTGAAGGGGAGTGGGAGACGCAGGCTTCCAGTAATGGAATGAATAGGTCCTGGGAAGAAAAGACACAGCCCAGGGAATATAGTTAATGGTATGGAAACAGATGGGAGCCACATTTGTGAGCATAGCATAATGCGTAGAGCTGTCGAGTCACTATGTTGATACCTGATGCTAGAGAAGCACTGTGCTATGTGTCAACCATGCTTCAATCAAAATGGCACACAAAGGTAGGAGTTACTGAAAAAATATATTGGTGCCTTTATACTTCACAGAAAATTTTAATGATGGCACAATATTAGTGTCATTCTTCTTCTTTTCATTTGGACTGACTCTGTGGGGGCTGTGATAATGCTGATGGAGATTTTGATGAGATAAGAGCCCCTGTCACCTTGATACAGGCTGGGGGAGAATTTTATAACCATCAAGGTGTGAATACCAGGAATCTGTTTTCCCTGGACCCCAAAGCACTTCTTAAATCACATCAGAACTCTCAAATGGAATGAGAACGGCACAGATGTTTTGCAATCTCTCCGTATCAGGTGAAGGTAAGACTGAAGTCAGTGGAAACGCGGAGAAACTGACATTTCCCCTCAGGGCAAATATGTACTGTCAGGTGTCAGCACAGAATTCAGCTTCGGGTGGGACTAGCAATTAATTCAAATTAATGAACCGGAATTGAGTGTTTTTTACTTTCAAGTCACCTTGCTAAGCACTGGAAAGTTAAAAGGTAAAGCCAAAACTTGGAAACAACCCAGAAGTCCTTCGGTGGGTAGATAGTTAAATAAACCGTAGTGGGCCCATACCATGGATATTTCTCAGCAATAAAAAGGAGCAAATGTGATACACTTTAATAGTTAACACTTTGGATGGCTCTCAAGTGAGTGAAACAAGCAACTATCAAAAGGTCACACAACTTTTACACAAAGTTGCAGAGATGACAGATTAGTGGTTACAAGGGTTAGGTTTCAGGAGGGCTGGGGAGTGGAAAGCTCAAGGGAAGTTTTTGCGGTGATGGGCAGTTCTGTATCTCAATTGTGGTGGTGGTTACACAATCTACATACATGATAACATTTCATTGAACTACACACACACACACACACACACACACACACACACACACACACAGGAGGGCATAGTGAAATAGGATTAAGCTCTGTGGACTATACCAAGGTCAACTTCATGGTTTTGAGAACACACTATAGTCATGTAAGATATTACCTTTGGGGGGGAAACTGAGGGAAGAGTATGTGGGAACTTCCTGTACTATTTTTACAATTTCACAGCAATCTATATTATTTCAAAACAAAGATTTTAAGAAGTGAAAAGGCAAGAAACACAAAGCTCCTGCTCTCAAGCTACTTAAAATTGATTAGGGAGATAGACTAAAGAGATAATGCAGGAGCATCATTAAAAGTGATTTAGAAGAAGAAGTATTAATTTGGGGGCATCAAGTTCAAGGAAATCTTTTCAGAAGTGGTGGTGCTTGAGCCAGACCTTGGAAGGTGTGGATGAGCTTGGCATAGGAGGACAATGCGGACGTGGTCAGAGCTGACCAAGGCCCTGCATGGTCAGATAACTTCCTTGCTCTTGGATTAATAAGTCTCAAAAAGCCATTATTTTAGTCCAGTTTCACCTCTCTGAAACTAAATATACTTCCTGAAAGAAACTCACCAAAGACTTTACATTTGACATGGATTTGTATTAGAAATTAATGTCATGAATTTACCTTGTTCTATACAAAATATTAATGGGGTATTCAGGCTTGAGAAAGTATAGTTCCCTAGTGAGTCTTTTTATGCGGTCCATGAGTTTCTAGCTTTGTGTAAATGTAACGGGAAGAAAAAGAGAAACGTTGTCAAATTTTCGATAACTTTATATTACAAAGTCTATAACCAAGTTTCCGCATCAGTGGATTGCTAGATTCTAGGCTTACTTGGAAGTGATCCTGGTATTTCGGACAAAGTGATGAAAAATGTGTTACAGTTGACCTGACTAGTGATCTACTCATCTACATTTTTTATCCAACTTTATTGAGATATAACTGACACATAACATTGTGTAAGTTTACATTTTCATACACTCACATATTGTGAAATGTTTACCACAGATAAGATTAGTTAACACATCCTTTGTCTCACATAATTACTCTTTTGTTGTTATGGTGGGAATATTAAAGGTCTCCCAGCAACTTTTTTTTAAAAATATTTTATTTATTTATTTGAGAGAGAGAATGAGATAGAGAGAGCACATGAGAGGGGGGAGGGTCCGAGGGAGAAGCAGACTCCCTGCTCAGCAGGGAGCCTGATGCGGGACTCGATCCCGGGACTCCAGGATCATGACCTGAGCCGAAGGCAGTTGCTTAACCGACTGAGCCACCCAGGAACCCACTCTCCCAGCAACTTTTACGTACACACTACAGTATTGTTAACTAGTCGCCATGCTGTAATAGAGCCTCAGAACTTACTCATCTTAGCTAAAAGTTGTGCCCTTTGACCACATTTCCCCATTTCCCCCCATCCCTGCCCTGCAACCACCATTCTACTGTTTCTGAGTTTGATGTTTTTAGATTCCACAAATAATTGAGACCGTGCAATGTTTATCTTTCACTGTCTGACTTACCTCACTTAACAGAATGCCCTCAAGTTCCATCCATGTTGTCACAGGATTTCCTTCTTCCTTCATGGTTGAATAATATTTTACTCTGTGTGTGTGTGTGTGTGTGTGTGTGTGTGTGTGTGTGTACCACATTTTGTTCATCCATTCATCTGTTGATGGACACTTAGGTTTCTATGTCTTGGCTGTTGTGAATAATGCAATGAACATGGTAGTGCAGATGTCTTTTTGAGATAGTGAATTGCATTCCTTTGGATATATACCCAAAAGCAGGATGGCTGGGTCATAGGGTAGTTCTACCTTCTCATCTCAATTTGATGGTTAAAGTTTATAAAAAACACAACAACCCCCCTCCCCCAAAACACTCCAAAACATTTTCTCATCTCTTGCCTTTATTTTTCAAGTAATTCTGGTCTAGGGTAATATAAACAGGACTCTCTGAAGGGTGTCCCAAGGATATTTATATACCATTTGTACACATTTATACAGATATATACTGTCAAACATCCTGGATTAAAATCATGACTCCTTCACTTGTGCAATCTGAGGAAAATTTGGCTTTTATATCTCATTTTTCTCTGTGCCTCATGTGACCATAGTTCTATCCCCTAGGCTTATAAGTTTTAAATGAGATATTTTCTATAAAACTCCTAGCAAAAAATAAACTATTACTCAGAATTACCATAGTCAATATATTTGCTACAATACGCAGAGCAAAAAATTAAAAAAGTAGAGGTATTGGTAAAAAGTGTTCTTTTCTTCTGTACTTAATAGCTTGTTGATTTTAAGTAGAAAAGCTTAGTGTATTTAAAACATACTTTTTATTGAAATATAACATATATAGTAGAAAAAGTGCACACACTGCAAAGGTATAGCTTGATGATTTTTTTAAAGATTTTATTTCTTTCTTTGTTGGAGAGAGAGAGCACAAGCGGGGGGAGCGGCAGACTCCCCGCTGAGCAAGGGGCCCAATGCGGGACTCGATCCCAGGACCCTGGGATCATGACCGGAGCCAAAGGCAGACGCTTAACCCACTGAGCCACCCAGGCGCCCTGCCCTGTCTGTATGATATTCTTTACAGCAATGTGTATAATTACAAAAGATCCTAATCTATCTGAATCTCTGTTGATAATGAAATTCCTTGTAGTCTATCATAATGTTCCATATGAACTGAGAAAAATCTCCAAGATCTATTAAGTGATCAAAGCAAAATGTGAAAAAGTATATATAGTATGATATAGTTCGGTGAAAAAAAAAAAAAAACAACCCAGTGAGTATCTATGGAGCCACTGGAATATGCATGGTATAATCCATAGGAGGATACTCAAAAACACTGGTGAGAATGAATTGCCTTTGAAGGGGAGCCCGCGGGACCAGGAAGGCAGGGAGAGGGACTTACTTTTTATTGTATTCCCTATTTTTATCTTTTGAGTCTTGTACCTGTGCGTGGTAGAATGGATTCTTCCCCACTTCTGCACTCCCGCATCACAGCATGATGTACGCGCATTCTTGGTCCTGTGGTTTACAGCCTCCCCCGGTAGGTAAGGCAGACCACCCCACCCCTCTGGGGGCGGGCCCGGCTGGGTGATCTGCAGCAGGGACATGTGTAGGAGCAGCTGTGAACCCAGCAGAGCTGTAAACATGCTGCTATGACTGAGCTAGTCCTCTTTGTGCTCTTGGGATCTACCCTGTGAAGAACAGAGTCCTCTTAGCTGCTAGCTCCAGAACGAACTGGCCTGTGGAGCAGACCAGGACCCAACCCACCGGGTCGAGCCAGGCCCTGGTGATCCCAGCCCAAGGCAGAGCCACCCCAGCCAAACTGCAGGGCTGTGAGCATGAAAAAGGAATGTTCGCTGTTGGGAGCCACTGAGCTACTCATGCTTGCTTGTTACACAGCATTATAGCAATAGCCGAGTAAGACAAATCCTGCAGGAGCTCTCTCAACTGACCTCCACTTAACTCGATTCCTATAGTAACCAATGCCTCTTTTCTCTCTGTAGGCATCTTAACTGGATGTCCAATGCCTCTTAAATACTCATAACGAATAAGCTAATCTATTATGGCCACATCTTTCCACTCGTTCCCGTTGAACTCTAAGCTTACCAAGAGTTAGATATTTGTTCTCAGACTTAACTTATGCCTGTTCTGTCTGTTATAATAGTTATATTATTTAATGCATTTTGTTTAATTTGGTTAAATGTGACTTTAAAAGACTGTACTGTTTGCATGAAAACTACATTTTCACTCGGCGTTATACGCAACTGATAAATTATTGAGCGCTACATCTTAAACTAATGATATGCTGTATGTTGGCTCATTGAATTTAAATTAAAAAAAAGAAAAAAGAAAACTACATTCCACTCTTCGAAGAGCTCTCTAAAAGTCACTAAAAACAAACTGAGACAGTCTAATCCTGATAAATAAAAATTATACAAATATGGAAGGATTTGTACTTAAAATGGCTTCCCAAGTGTGTTAAAATTGTTATTCCTTTGAAAGACATGAAAACTAAAGATGATGAAGTATGAATTATTTATTAAAGAATGATTATGTGGTATTTGACATCCAAGAGACCCCAGTCCTCCATGCAAATACTAGGGAGCTAATTTACATTTACTTGTTTAAAATTAACTGTGGGAGGTATGTATGTGTACCAGTTATTTATGATTCCTTGAGGATTGTAAAGAGTTTTCCGTTAATGACATCTTCATAGAAGGTAAAGAACTTTTGCAAGTTTCCACCACTCAGGAATCCAGAAACAGACACAAAACTTCACGCTCCTCTCGGAACTCCATACTAAATCCTAAAATCAAGGTCTGGCATCATTTAGAGAATGAAACAGAGCAAGACTTGCAATATTCCTAGAGCCTCCCTTGCCGCTTCTAAAATAGGCTTTCTGGAAGATGCTTTAAATGTCACTTGGGTGCAAGCAATAGTATAAATTCCCCTTTGACCATGAAAACACTGCCGGTGATCAGTGTAACTTATCTTTAGAGCAAGGTGGGACAGAATTATTTCTCATGTGTTGTAACTTCAAAATAATCAGTAATTCAGCATATCCTACGTAGTCATTCCCAGTTTTGTCTGTCTGTCTGCCTGTCTCTTTCTTTTTTTTCTAGCTTATAACAGTAAAGTGGGCTCCTGGAATACTTCAATTTTATTAGCTTTTCCAGCGGTCTGTTCTTTTTCATGCTGGATGTGGGCCGGAGCTTATTTTCATGGCCTGTTTATAGATGACCATGGCCTGTTTATAGATGACCACCTAACCGTGATTTCTAGTAGGCCATATGATCACGGCCACCCAAAATATATTCTCAAATGAAGTCTTTCCTTCTAAGAAATTGACTTTAACTAGGAAAGGAAAAGACCTCTTTGAACTACTCTCCGAAGTGCATATTTCGCAGACATGAAAAATTGGGCTTACCCCTGACTGAGGGGAAGAGACTGGAGATTTCAGGCGTGTGGGGTTCTTAGCTAAGAACAACACAGTTGAAATAATTCCGAGCCGGGATGTCGGGTAAGGGAGCCCCTCAGCAACAAGCAAACAAGGTGAAAGACACCGGAGAAGGCCTCCCTGCTGATCAGTCTCTTTCCCAAAGCCTCCCATGGGCTGGCAAGCAACTTTGAACCAAGATGGAGATGTGCTGCAGTCAGGAGTATGACTTCATCAAGGCTATGATTTTACTATACATCCGCTGAGGAGCGTCCATGCCCCAGATGAAATCGAAGTGATTCCAGTCAGGCAAGAGGTCGAAGTACTGGAGGTTCCCGATTTGGGGGATTACCCGGGCCACATCCCGGAGCGTCACAAGGACATCATGGCCACCAGCCCATATAGCAGTAGGCACCTTCATGGTGGTCAAGTCGTAGAGCGGGGGACGGCTCTACGGAAAAGCGAGAAAGAGCGTTCAAGAGAGAAAGCTCCTCACTACAACAACTGGGTTCAGGTACGCAGAGGGGCTGCTAAATGAGCATTGGCTATGAACACATTTCTGTCAGGCACCGAGGGAAGTAGAAAGAATGCCTGCAATGGTCCGTATCTTCAAGGAGTATGCCAGGAACAAGGCAAGATAAGCCAACAAACGTTTGCCTACAAAGTAGAGTATGTCACATGCCACGAAACACCCCCCAAATACAATGGCACTGAAGGCAAAGAAGAAACAACTTCTGACCAGGGGCTTTCTAGAAAGAGGAGTTATTTGAAATGACTCTTGAGGGACAGTTGGATTTTACCAGATAGGGATGAGGGTGGGAGGGCTTCCTAGAGGGTAGCCAGAGCATGTACACCATGGTCAGGCTGGCAAGCTCTCCAGTGAACCCAGGGAAGAAACTGTGTGAGACAATGCAGTAGGATATAAGATTGGAGACAGACAGTCAAGGTCTAGGCCAAGGTATTTTGACATCTTTTGGAAGTTTGGGGGGATGAAGCAGGGTCATTTCTCAGAGCTCTGTCTTAGGGTGACTGTAGGGCCATCAGTCTGGGATGCCTTGAGGAAGGAATAGGCTGGCAGTAGATCCTGAAACAATCTAGACACACAGTTAGGGATGGTCCAGAGAAGGGATAATTGAAGCTTTGGGGATGACTACATTCTCCAAGGGAGAAAGGGAGAGAGGTGTGAAGAATCTTGGAGGAAGGCTGACAATTTGTGAGTGGAGGAGCTAGAAAGCAGACAGTGTCAATGGAGGACGAAGGAAGCAATCAAAAAGGGAAGGGAAAACTCAAGATCACCGCATCGTGGAAGTCCGGGTTGAGGGAGTGAATGGTACAGGGGCTGTGCCACCTCACAGAACATACATCTGAAGGCGAAAACAGGCCACTGGATTTGGCAATCAAAAACCACCCGCGACTTTAAATAAAGTAGCTGTAATAGAAAGATGAAGACCCAAACTACATTTTCCAGGGTTCAGGAGTGAGTGGAGGAAGGGAAGAAGTGGAGAAACTCAGCCCTTTTAAATATTAAAAAACGTTGATTGAAATCAGAGGACGGAATGATGAGCGACAGAATCTGTAGGTTGACGGAAGGTTTTTGTTTGTTTGTTTGTTTGTTTGTTTCATAAGGAACAGCAATTCATTTAAGGGGTAAGAGGAGCCAAAAGGAAGAGGAGATGAGAAGAGATGGGGCCAAGGGCACAGGCGCACAAACTTGGGAAATAAGTGGGCATTCATTTTCTGAGAGGAAGGAAGAAGAACACCAAGGGGACAGAGTCATTTTAAGATGGAGAAAAGGGCTATCAAGAAATTTCATTCATGCAACAAGTAAGTATTAAGGGCTCAGGAAGTGCCAGGTCCTCTGCCCGGTGAGAAAACGCTGGTGAAGGAAACAGAAGGAAATCTCTACCCTCGTGGAGCTGACACGGGTTAGTCTCCTTGTTCTCAATAAAATGCAGTGGGCACCAAGATTGTGCTGGGAACTTAGGAAGACGGCAAAGTAATGAGGCCAGAATATAATAAATAATAAATAAGGCCAGAATAAATGAGGCCAGAATATAATAAAAATTGACTTCAAGTGACCCAAAATCATACTCAAAGCAGACAGGATCAGATTGGACCAGCTAACCACTGGGAAATTCTAAGGACACTGACACTCCCATATATTTAAGTCAGCACGTTGTATCCTTCAATCTTACAATTTTATTTGTCAATTTTGCCTCAAAAAAGCTGAACAAGCAAGAGTTTGACTAACAATGGTCCTAAGTGTATGGGTGACATTTTTGTTTCATTTTCTTGTAAACGCAAACAATATATAAATTAAATATGCTCATTAAAAATAATGGAAGAAAAGAGAAGTATGTCAAATCCAAACTGAGAGCCTCCTTGATTCCTTCACATTCCCTTAATTCCTTCCGGTTCCCCTAGTTCAGTCTGCCTTTCTTCCGCTCTCTGAAGACAATTCTTTTAACTTCTGTTGTTGCTGTTTTGTTTTTTTTTTTCCTGGCCCTATTCTAAGCATTTGCAAATAAACGCATCTGTGAATATATATGGCCTGAGGGGCAGGGGAAGACTTTGGGGGGTAGTGGAAACTTCTATATCTTGATTGTGGCCTGGTTACAGGAATGAGTGTATTTGCCAAAACTCATTGAATTGGAAAATTTGTGAATTTTATTGTATGTAAATTCTACCTTAATCAAGCTTAAAAAATAATAAAAATATACATAGCTCTCTTAGTTGTCCTAAGAGCTAGTAGAATCATTTGTCTAACAATTCAATCCATTAGTGAGAAATTGACTGCTCTGATTGACTGTTTTGATGCTCAGAAACAACTTAATTGATCTATATTTGCACTAATAAATAGCCTTAAATATATCAGTCTGGGAAAATATTGGAAAAATTTAATTTAATGTGTGTGCCTCATACTGAGAAGCCCAGCTCCTGAATTTGAGAAAAGAAATGGTGGCAACAGGATTTACCACAGGTACAGGAGGGCTAAATGCGTCTCCAAATTCTAGTGTGAATACTCAGAAGGCAAAAAGATGCTAAAGGCTTAACTCTTCATGGGTGGATAATATTCTTTTTTATTTTTTTTTAATTTTTTTAAATTTTATTTTATTATGTTATGTTAATCACCATACATTACATCATTAATTTTTGATGTAGTGTTCTTTTAATTTTCATGTGGGATCCTGTATTTTTTTCTGTTGACATCAAGAACTGGGTATTCATTTTCTCTGTACATTTTTACAGATTTTTATGAAACAATTTTCATTATTATACTGTCAAAAAATTATGTTACAAACCACCTCAGTAGCATTGGCTAGGTCTTGTGTAACTGTAAATGAAAAAGCAAGATTAAAAATTGTGTGAAAGCAGTGGTACTGAGAAAATTGGAATAAATGCAGTAAAATACTGATACATATAGTGTTCTCTGGATGGAGGGATTATAAATTATTAGAATTCCTTAAGCTATCCTTCTTTTATTTCTATTCTATTTATTTTTAGGTTTTCTGCAATGAATGCATATTTAAATTAGTCCTTTTTTAAAAAGCGCTATCAGTGAGAATGCCACTAACTGTCAGGCAGGATTCTTTTCACTTTCCAATAATTTCTTTTTTTTTCTTTTTAAGATTTTATTTACTTATTTGCCAAAGAGAGTGTGAAAGCATGAGAGAGAGAGAGGGAACACAAGCAGGGGGAGGAACAGAGGCAGAGGGAGAAGCAGGCTCCCCGCGGAGCCGGGATCCCGATGCGGGGCTCGATCCCAGGACCCTGGGATCATGACCTGAGCCGAAGGCAGACGCTTAACTAACTGAGCTACCCAGTCATCCTAATTTCTTATTATAATGTCTCAAAGCCACCCTTCTGGGGCCATTCCAAGTAGCTCACCTGATTATAGTGACGCATGTTCTCAGCTTCGCTTCCCCAGTCATAAGCTCTGAATTCATCAGATCTGTAAAGCTGAAATACATGTTTTTTGGAAAAATAATCAGAGTAAGAATCACAATTTTTATAGTAAGTCTTAGAAAACCACTATGCACTGGGAAGAAAATAAAGCTTTCTGGGTCACCAGAAGGATATAAATACATTTTTACCACTAGAAGCACAAGGCCAACAGAGAGGGAAGCAATGGTCTCCCTTGGTTTGAAGGGGGACAGCCAATGGGAAATCACGACTCCTTAGGGGGAAGTCAAACCTCAGATAGTTCTCTCTCCCGGGAAGGTTCTATCACCTGAGGCCTTCCCTGGTTACCTCTTGCTTCAGCTCAGGCTCTGTTTTACAAGCTCCAATCTAAGACTGGGTTCATTTATGTCACCTGCTTGGTCTGTACCATACCTTGTCCTTTCCCTTCAAATCTGGGGAAATCAAACCAAAGATGGTGACAGAGACAAAATAGAAGCCGGCTTCGAACCTTCTTAGGGTAGACCTGCTAACTCTCTCCTTTCAGATGTACCGAAATAAGATTGGAAGAGTCTTCCATGACAAAGACACTACCTGTTTTATATGCAGGATGTTCTGCATCGATGATCCAGTGGGAGCATGTGACATATACACATCCATTCGACTCTGAGGGGAAATAAAACATACTCTAGCAAAAATCACCCAGTGAAAAAAAGTATACCTCCCAGAAGCAGAGAACAAGTGTGCTAAGAAGTAGCAAACCAAAGCTGGGGTTTGGGAAATGACAAGGCCTAATCGTCTAGGTAAATAAGAGCTCATGTCAGGTCATGGATTTCTTGAGAGCCAACGTGCACCAGCTCAGAAGTCGTGGGATAATTTGCAAGGAGGGGGGTGCTGTGCACATGCACGTGGGTGTGCCCTGTCTCAGATCTGGGTGTCAAAACACCTGGGCTTCAGAACTTAACTCTTTTTTTTTTTTTAAGATTTTATTTATTCATTTGACAGAGACACAGTGAGAGAGGGGACACAGGCAGGGGGCAGTGGGAGAGGGAGAAGCAGGCTTCCCGCGGAGCAGGGAGCCCGATGCGGGGCTCGATCCCAGCACCCTGGGATCATGACCTGAGCCAAAGGCAGACGCTTAATGACTGAGCCCCCCAGGCGTTAACTTAACTCTGTTAATTATAAGCTTTGTGACTTTGGGCAACTTGTGAGTTTCTGTATTTTCGCCTATTAAATGAACACACTAAAAATCATACTGTGCCAGGCTTTTGTGAGGATAAGATAAAATATTGCGGAAGAAAAGCTAAATATAATCACTTCCTAGGCGCTGTGCTTCGGTCTTTGTAAACAACGTAGAGATGAATATTATAGAGATATACTAGTAATCGGAATCCTACGTCTTAGAACACCGTAGAACGAAAGTAATCAAGGGAACTATTAAAAATGTTTACTTTTGAATAAGCAGGCTTTGAACAATGGTTCCTCTTGTATTTCGGTCTGGCACAACTACACGTCTCGAATAGGGGTAGGGTGGGCTGGCAGAGAAGAGCCATCTGGGGACTAGCTTCACTGTACCAGCCTCACTGGCCGCCATGTGGAATGTGACAGAGCTAGCTATTCAACCACGTTACCCTGCACGGGTACACTCTTCCTCCTCCTTGAATTCTCCCTAACAGGAAGCAAAGAGTTGATGAAATAGGATTGCTCCTCTTTTGTGGGAAAGGGGTTCTAACTCCGTTCCATTCTGTTTTGTGCCTTCCAAGTTAAGTGGGGAGTTTTATCTGAGGCCAAAGTCACCCAACAAACGAAGGCACACAGGAAATAAGTTCAATGCTCATCTGGACTTCTTTTCTGGGATTTTTTTTTTTTTTTAAATGCATGGTATTCGTTGTGAAATCGAATTGACTATAGTAAGGGTGGCTGATAGGGAATGTGTGACACTCCTACCCATGATGGACATCTGTTTTCCTAATATGACCAGGAATGGAAAGATGAACCTACCTATTCTATCCCCCAGTTTTCACATTCATGGTCCATTGAATACCCAGTCTATGCGTAGCAAATCTCCTCCTTTACAGTTTAGAACACCATGTTAGTTTATGCAGTGTAATAGATACATCAAGGTGAGTCAAAGAAAAGCTGGAAATGGTCCCATAATCATTATACGTACCGTATTCATATTTTTCTTGTTGTATCCAGCCCATAAGGACATGAGTTCACTACATATCACCCATAATATTTTATTGTTGCAGAGTTTGAGGGAAGGTTCCCTTCCCGTCTTTAAAAATATGCCTTTGGTACCAAAAATGCCCTGTAAAAATAAACAGTAATTATCCTTTCAAGAATTGTTTTCAGGCTTCTTGACATTCCCTTCAACCCAGGAATAAGGATTCTTGGAGATCTATGTCCACTTGTATTTGCTGCTTCTGCCAAGGAGACTAAGTCATTTGGGAAAAGAACTATTTATGAACCCATCTCTATCCAGGGAAGATCAACAAACATAATTTAAAAAGAGATTGCAGTAAGGCTCTTCAGCCCCAAATTTGCTTCTCCATGGTGAAGCTCCCCTATTCTGTCCAGTTGCTGACTGCCTATGTTTCTTACCTCTCATTAATTGGCAAGGAAGGCAGAGCAGTTTCTCCTTAAGGCCAAATATTGCCTTGACTAGGAAGGAAAAGCAAGGTTTCCCCTACTACACATGTGCACACGACCTTTTCAGCAGCATCCCAGCGGAGCCAGCTCTTGGGCTGGAAAGTGGACCATGGAGTACTGAGGGGAGGGGGCCACTGGACAGAAAATACTTGACATAATGGGACACAGCACAGTTAAAATTTCTAGGGCTTGGGAGAGTAAGCTTGGGTGGGGCTCTCTGATGGGAGGATTGGAGCTTCTGGGGACCACAGACAGGAATGGTGGGAAGGGTCAGGGAATGGGACTGAAAGTGACAGGAAATCTGACAGCGGGTAATATGAATTGAGATAAGCCTCAGACCCCACCTATGCCCGCAAAGCCATATATATGTAAGATATAAAATGTAAAAATGATGTATTTAGAGATAGATGTGTCTACCTCCAAATGTAATATAAGTAATTTGTCTGCTCAACTCTGCCCAAATGTAGAAAACATCCCAAACTAACGGGTGTCAACACACTCTGGCAACAGAACTATCAACTACACAAAAGAGAAATTGCATCACTTGAGCTTATAGTAAACAATACAATAAAACTCTGGAACCAATCATTAGGCTCTATGGAAATTCATCCTTGTGTTAGCTCAGAAATAATTTTTTTTCCCATTCCCACCCCTTCACCCTGAGCCAGGGCCTCATTTTACGTATGAATTACTGTGAGACCCTTATCAGTCTCCTTGATTTCATTGTGCCAAAATTCATTTTAGCTGACACCCCAAATCAAAAAGGCAATTTTGCCAAAATACTATGTTTATCATGGCAATGACCTTTTTAGAGAAACAAAAAGCAAACAGAAAAAAAGAAAAGAGAGAGAGAAAGACTTTTGTTGGATAAAGTCCCAAATCCATAATTGGCAACCAAACTACTTTTTCAACCCCTGGAAAATAACCAATAAATGTCTGAACGAATGATTGAGCTGTAAGACATTTAGGTTTTGGGATCATAGCTTTGGTAAATTAAAGCAAGCTCCCCTACAGGAAGGGGTGTATTATTCAGGCTTATCCAACATCATGTCTTCCATCTGGGCATCGTGAATTTATTGACCTATCCAGTGGAACAGAATGGAATGAGAAAATTGTGAGTGGATTTTAAACTACATCACAGTCACCTAACTAGAAATTCTGATATACACTCAGGTCTGTTAATGGCTGAGTATGGTTAAGTTGTATGTGGGAATCGTAGACACGCACGTGGGTGCAGACATGAACATACACGGACGCACATACACACACACACACACACACACATACACACACAAAGCACAGAATCTGGCTTCTATAGATTTCATGTAAATTTCCTATTTTCCGTCTTTCCCTTCGTAATAGATTTTACAATAATAAGGATCTACGGTCCAAAATGGGATCCTCAGAGACATTTTGGCGAAAATGAGAAGCCTACCTTGATTACGGATTTTGGAAGTAGAAAAAAACTGGTAAAAATGCCCGTGGGATATTTGAATGAGACCACAGGACCCAAGGCAAAATTCATTTTGATTCTTTGTGCCAGTTCAGGCATGGTGGAAAAGGCTACAAACCCTAAGAGAACAGGAGACAAGACAATCTTGTAAAAATTAGAAATGCTGAGGCAATGTCCCTACTAACGAGCAGGACTCCGCTTTGACAGCTTATCCCTCTCTTGCGATGATCCCGCGGCTGAATCGGGAAACTCTTCTGAGTTATTCAGCAAAGATAATCTGCCTTCAGTCCTCTCTGCTCTCGTGTCCATTTTCCTCGTATTCTGGACAATTTGACTTGGTTGGGGGGAGTGAGGGAGGGATAAGCTGCTTGAGCCGCCACTGCCGGGGGGGTCTTGAGGAGAGCTTCACCCCCCCAACCCACTCCCCCCCCCACCTCCCCACATGGGCTAAGCGCTAGCAGTTCTGTCATTTTACCGCCAACCCTGAGATGCCAGCATGAGTCACAGAGCTTCCAGAAGTAAACAATTGGTTCACGGGAGAGGAACCAATCAGTGCTTCATGCAGTATTACCCAGTGATCCCACGGTTGTTTTTTCTCACAGTGCAAAGAAATTTCATCCCTCCCAGTGCTTCACTGGATGCTGGCCAACCTCCAGAATGTTCCCTGATTTCCCTCAGTCCTCTGTGGTCCCGATAAGGACCAGCTGTCTCCATTCGCTCTGACTTTTCAGCAACAGCATACCACGCATTTCTAGCTCTATGAGGAGGAGGGTGGCAAGCAGCGCTGCATGGGGAAGTATGTGGAGTGTCTGTGTGTTTTGGTTCCCTGGGATGCCTTCCCGGGACCCTGCCACTGTGTGTGTGCACGCGTGCACACGTGCACACGCGCACACATACACTCTTGCTTTTTTTCCTGAAATTCTTGTTGAAACATTGAAACCATTTTGGCCAGAAAAAGAACAGACTTTGTATTAATTGGCTGAGCCAACAAAGACTGAAACTGGTATACTGGTATAATACTTCCCCGGGGAAGATCTCTGGAAGTGTGTGGAGGTGAGTTGTTCTGTGCTCGCACTGACTCATAGTGTAAGCTGGAGCATGGGTTTGCTAAATGTCTAGAGCGGGTCCTTCCCACATAACCAAAATTGCTCTGCCCCAAATGCGGAGGATGTTCACTGAAAAACTCATGCCCTAAATGCAAGGCAGAGCAATGCTGATCAGGTATTTTCTGTTTTCTTTGCAGATCAGCTATAAGGGCATATCTACTCCTGCCCACTTTTCTAGACCCCACTCAAGTCATACCTGAACCATCCGGTTTCTCCACATGCCCAACACCCTCACTGGGGGGAGGCAGACTGACCTGATTTGAATCTGTGTTCTTAAAGTTAGAAATTTTAGTGGAAGATCACTAACAAATTCACAATATTCGTAGTATGGATTCCTCTAAATCTTTATTTGAAGCTGGATTTTTGATTTCTTTCTAAAAGATCTAGTAAATCACTAAGAAGTACATTTTCAGAGGGCTGGATCTTGAACTTTTAAAAATGTTCTGTATAGTGTTTGAATTGAATTGCTATTCCATAAATATTAAATTGCACGCTAAATAGATAAGCCCACTGGATGTATGCTTTTGTATTTCAGCTAAAAAAAGTGACTGTAGGGGCGCCTGGGTGGCTCAGTTGGTTAAGTGTCTGCCTTCGGCTCAGGTCATGATCCCCGGGTCCTGGGATCGAGCCCGGCATCGGGCTCCCTGCTCAGCGGGGAACCTGCTTCTCCCTCTGTCTCTGTCCTTGCCCCTTCTCATGTGCTCTCTCTCTCTCAAATAAATAAATAAAATCTTTTAAAAAAGTGATCATATATTTTCAATTCGTTCAAATGTAAGTATAAGCTCACCCTTTGACTATTTTTTAAAATCCCAAATGGATTGTGAGGAAGGCATGATTGACACATACTTATCATCCTTCAGGGATATTTCATGTCATTAGGCTTTACTATTTTAGCGCAGAGGGGATCTAGAAACTTACTCTTTGGAAATACTCTGGTTTGGGGGCACATGGAAATTATATCACCATTACAAAAGTGCTGTTGTAACCAGAAATGGAGAAAAGATTTGCCTGACACAGTCTCTGAAATTCAGGTTCACAGCCACGTAGAACACTAGCACAACATGTCTAGCACAAGATGGAAAATTAAGGGCACAGTAAATGGCAGTGATTCTGTTCCAGTTGAGAGGTGAACTCTTGTGAGGCTTTGACTCTTGTAAAACATTGACACTTGTAAACATACCTATTGTAGTGCCAAGTGAATGCCCGATGAAATACAGCTTCTCCTGACCAGTTTTATTTACAATGAAGTCTATTACAGACGGGAGATCGTATTTGGCCATTTCATCGAAACTGCAAAATAAAACGGGGGCTCATAAATACTCGCTACTAAGTTTAAACTCAGAGCACCTGCTCACTTACTTCTTATACACAGAATTCTGTGGCGGTCACTCCTTTAGAGTGCATCTCGTTATTTATCCAATCACGTGTTGGCTAGCGTAGCTTTTGTTCGCCGCATTTATGTGCGTTACAGTCTAACAGCAGGACTGATTTCAAGACTTGTGTGTACTGTCTGAAGGCCACTCCTACCTTTTCTCCTCTTCTTGCCCTTCCCTTTCCCCTGTTTTGCCTGCCTCTTCTTCAAACACCCACAGGGCACTTCCAGACCTTCGGGCCATTTCATACTCAGCTTTGGAAACAGAACTGGTTGCAAATCATGATTCTAGCTGAGAAACTCTTGATAAGTTACTTAAATGCTCTGAGCTTCAGGTTGCTCAGTCTGTGAAATGGACATAATACCTGCTCTCGAGCAGGGCTGCTAAGGGGATTGGATGACAGTCAAATCATGACTCAGGTGCACCTGTTATTATTGTTTCTTTCTGCATTAGAGATATGTTCGATATCTACCAAGATGCCATAGCCCCAGTTCAACTGGAATTAACCCAGGAGAACCAAAAGACTTACGTAATACTTAGTGGAGCCAGGTAGCCCATGGGCTCGAGGCTTGCTTATCAAAAGGACATGTGAGGAAATAGGAAATCTGTAGGCTGACACTCCTGCGTATAAGAGAATTCTTGTGATGTCTTATAGTAAACAAGCTTCAAGCTCCCAGCTAAGGGCCAGTGAGGCAAAATATTTCCTGTTATTTGTTCCTGCCCCAAAGCTTTGACCCTAACAATTTGTTCTTCCCTTCCTTCATTCTCAACCTGTCAGTGGGTATTTTTCATTATTTCATTAATATGGTAGGAATGCACACTCTGTTCTAGTTTAGCCTTGCAAAAGCGAAGTCTCTTGCAGGCATCAGCCTGTCCTCTGGTGAAAGCAGAAAATACTTTCGGTCAAAGAGGCACCATACGAGAACATTGTTCTCCATTGCCCATTCGCAAGGTTTTAAAGACCTCATTTTGGAGTTCTCTTGAAAAATGGTATGCAATACCGTCTCAACCAGAATTTCTCCAAATAAAATATAGTACTGGTATACATCATCTCTGCAAAACTGATTGGCCTGTCCAAGAGAAAAGACCTGGATTAGCAGCACTAGAATGAATAGAAGCTTCGTGAGGGCAAGTATTTTGCTCACTCTTGAGTGCTCAGGGGCTGGAACTGTACATACAGTAGACAGTCAGCAAACACTGGTTAAGTGAACGTGTGCAACGATCATAGGAATTCCCTGAGCTGTCCCTTGGGACAGACTTATGATGTATAGTATTGGATAGAATTGGATGTTAAAATTATCATGTTAAAATGATATAACGTGCTTGAGGGAGAATCAGTGGAAATCTAACTTCTTGCTATTTCTCTGCTTTGAGATATTAGTAGGAACTACAAGGAACTATGTGACTTCCATTGTTACAGATTATTAGTAACATCATCCACACTATTATATTCAAAGAAATTGCCTCAAACTATCTTCATGATTTTTCTTAGATCCAATTTACCTAAATGCCCAGAATTTTTCTTCAGTCACTGAGAGTGTTGTGTGTCTTCTTGACCAAGTGTTCCCCCGGCTGTTTCCCATCCAGACATCGTAACCTGCATCTGCTAGAAGGAATCCAAGGCTGCCATTGGCAAAATTCTCCAGCCAGGAGGCATTGTCTGCAAATAAGGCATGTTGCATATATACGACTGGCCTGGGTCCTGGAGGGAGGGAGGAAGAGAGAGAATAATTTATGATAAATAGAGCATCTCAGGGACATGATAGAACCGCCCCCCCACACACACCCCCCACACCAGAAGAAGCAAAAACCAAAATCAGCATTCACCTTCCCCCTTGTCATTCGTGTAGAGCGTGAGAATCACGTAGGATTCTTGAGCACATGCATTATACCTGGTGCTATGCTGACAGATGAAGAGATGAACACCCATGAGCTTGTTACATTCTCATTATACCTCTATTATGATATAAGTAGCTACTATTTTAAGGATCTTCATTTTACAGACGCAGAATCTGAGCTTTAAGGTAGTGAAGTAACTTTCCCAAGGGGCCACCCAGTTAACAAGGTGCAGAGCCAGGACGAAAGCCCAGTTCTGTTTCACACCAAAGTGGGTGCTCGTAACTGAGCTCGCTGCTCTGTGAATTCGCCTTTGCCTCTCTCTGGGGTCTGACTTGCAAAGACAGGAAAATGATTGTGTTTGATGGAATCCCATGCCTCTTCCGGGGAGGAGGAGGAGGAGGAGAGCATAAATGGACAACGACTGGTTCCTCGCCAAGCTTCCAGCCAAATCCCCAGCCCCTGCCCACCGGAGAGCATTTGAAAACCCCAAATATAATAGAATCGGCTCAACATCCCCCTGACAACTGTCAAATTCCTGAGGGAGAAGGTGTTCAGGGAGATGAGGAGAACCAACGCAGAAGGTTCCAAAAAGGCACCATAATTTAGTGGGTAAGACCATGGGCTCTGGAGCCAGGCTGGGTTTGAATCCCAATTCCATCACTTGCTATGTGTGTGACTTTGAGCATTTTACAGAGCCTGGTCGGGTTCATCATCTGTAAAATGATAACTATTCCTAGCACCGACCTCCTAGGGATGCGGAGAGGTTTATTGGATATAAATTAATGTAAAGCTTTTAGAATAATACACTTATTCAATGGTTTTTAATTCCAAACCTTCCCCAAATTCTCCCTTCTTAAGTAAAACTTTTCCTGGAAAAAAATGCTCTCCTTTTAGAGCTCCTAGCCCCCAACCCCCAAGGCTGGTGTTGCCAGATTTTGCAAAAAAAAATGAAAGTGAAGATTAAGAGAAGACTCAGGATGTCCTGTTGATTTGAATTTGAGATACAGGATGAACAATTTCTGTATAAGTACATTCTAAGTGGAACTTGTCCGAGAAACTGATTTGTTAGTGATCTGAAACTCAACTTCAACTGGCTGTCTCCCATTGGTCTCTTACCCCCACCTACATCCCGCTCTCGGTCTTCATTCTGAATCTCTAGGATTACGCCTTTCTTTCTTAGAGGAGAGAAAGTCAAACAGGGCGATTTTAGCCACCTCTGAATAGGAATGGCAGGGGGGATGGTGAGTGACAGGTAAGGATTTGCCCCCCAAACTTCCCAGGCACTTTGCTTATGCTTCTCTCTTCCTCACTCATCTTGAGCTTTGCGGTGACATGTCCCTATTGAAAGAGTAATTTCTCTGCTTTTGCACGGCTGGCTCTTCATGCTAGAATTCAGGCCTTATTAACACCATGCTCTTTCCTCCCACAAAACTTCCGTCCCTCCGATTGAAACATAGGAAGAATGTTCTAGTTTTCCTTCCCGGAAAAGGTTTCAGAAATGTCAGGGTCATTTAATTTGATTTTTTTTAATGCTGCAGACGGAGGCTTATTGATTCTGGAGGGGGCAGGAGAGACTTCATGCAACCCAGCCAATCTCTTTGCAAGTGAGGAAATCCATTTTCCTGGGATGCAGCAATATTCCACATGAGAAATCAGTCATGAACGAAAGAAATGTTGGCCCCGCCTTTGCATTTACACCCCGACCAAGCAGGCCTGCTCGCTGTCAACAAGACCTGTCTTGCCTTTCGTATTTTTAGGTTCTTGACTGTCTTCAGAGAATTGGAAAAAAATGAGACTCCCTGTTAACTATTTAAAGACTAATCCAAGAGTCCATCGATTTTGATAAACCAGTCGTTCTCTTAATGGAAAGCCGACACTAAATTGTAGCCATCTGCTGTCCTCCTTTGCAGGAGAGAACATCTTTTACCTGGGCTCCTGGCATCTTTTCGTCCATGAGGAATCCTGTTGACGCTGAGGATGTACCCGTCCTGAGTGATGACTTCATACTCTTCACTGGGGTAGCCATTGTAGGTGATGATCTCACTCTGCCAGGTAAAAACACAGACATTAGCTCAACATCTTCTCCAGAGGTGATAGGAAGGAACTAGAACAAAGCATCTGGTGTGTGCTTATCGGGGTGAATTATCTGAAATCTGTAGCCCCAGGTAACTGTAAAATCAATTTACTATGTGAAGTCTTGATAAAAAATTAGCAGAATATTAAAAAATGTCGGCTATTGGCAAGTTTGGGGGTGGGTAGTTGGGTAGAGATAATATTTAGTATTTTCTAACAGAACTATGTTCTCCAGTTGATTCTTGAGACCCCTTATGGTTTGGTAGAAGGCATTTATATGTATTATCCAAATAGCTTAAAATAGACATTTTAATATTTTTAAAATATAAATTCAAAAGAGGAGGTGGCCTATAAATTCTTTTTTGCTTTATATTACTAGAAAATATTATTTACTCAGCCAAAAGGGGAGATCTCCCTAGGTTCACTCTTAGAGAAATGTTAAACGCCACCTACATTTTATCTGTTCCCTTATCTGAGACTCTCTGCTATCACAAGACCATTCATGTGCCTTATGTGATGTCCTTTGGGACTAGGCATGACTTACAATATTCATCCACACTTCAGGATTCGCTTCTTTTTCCAAATTAAAGAATCTACCAGCACTTAAAGTTCCACAGATCAAACAACAGGTTGTTGTTAAAATCAGCCACATCGTGGGAACGCCTGACGTAAGACATTTAATAATCACAGATTAATTTTATACAACAACTTTGCTTTAAGAAAGGAAAATAGTGCCCTACTGAAAACCGGACGGACATCCTAGGAACGCTGAGAAAGTGTGGAAGGAAGCAAACGCAGGGAGCTAACTCTGAGCATGGGAATCCTTTCCCCACATAGAAACTGCTTTGACCCAATTCACTTCTGCAAGACATTTCATCCAGTACCAAGCCTTTTTGTTTGGGTCGTCCTTTCGTCGAAGGTTTTCAGTGATGTTACGTCTTTGCTCACCTGCAAATTGCTAGGGTACCCGAAGACTCAGAGGACAGGTGTCCAAAGCCCCAGCAAAAGGAAAAGGGGTGTTATTCTCTATTCTAACCGGCTTCCCACAAAACAAACAAGAACAGTGAGCAGAGAAGCTGACGATCGGTTTCCAGTGACCGGATTCTTTCTCTTGTGGACACCCAGTGGGGCAGGTTGCACATGTGAATATGCACTCTCTTCCTTGGCGTGGCTTAAAAGCACCTCTTCCAAGGCAGGCCAGGGTACCCCTCTTGTGACCCCCCCCTCACGACCTGATGTTGAGGTCCAGCCTCACCACCGCCAAGATTTCTGATGGTGGGCAAGTTATTTAGCAGCTTTGTTTCTTGGTTTCTTTGTAGGCGAAATTAGAATAATGTTACCTACCCGGCGGGGCTATAGGAAGGATCAAAGGACCTATAAAGCAGTAGACACAGTCAGCCCTTTCTCACCATTTTTCCTACTCGGAGAATGAGCCAGAAAGTAACATCAAATTTAGAGCTTTACTTCTGAAGATTTTAAATAGCTTTCCATGCATTTGCTGTCTGGTTGAAGATGATTTCATATCTATCTGCAAATGTCATATAATTGAAAACATTGTTAAAACTAGTAACAACTAGTATCTACTGAGTGCTAAGCTTGCCCAGAGAATGTTTCTAAATGCCTCAGGCGTGTTATTTCAATCTCAAAGAAACTCTGTGAAGTAGGTCCTATCATCCTCACTTTATTGATGAAAAAAACCAAAGCTTAGAGAGATTTCAGATCTGCCCAGGTCACAGAGCCCACAGGTGCCAGAAGCGGGTCCGGAAGGCAGGCAGCCTCCCAGCAGCGCCCTTGCATCTGACCCGCCTCCCGCTTGTGATAGCTCTTGACCTTACCTTGTTCGGTGAGCATCCTCTGCTCCTGAAGAGTCTGCACCGATTAGGAACCTCTAAACTTTTGCACGTGACTTCAGGCTGAAGAACGAGATGTGGTTGCAGTGACAGTTAGAAGCTAGAGAGAACAGAGACAGGAAGCCCATGGAAATGAGGAAACCCTGAGCTGTGGCACCACCCAGGGCGTCTTCCTGACGCACCAAATGCCCTGATATGCTTGCAGATTGGGAAACAGTGGTCTGCAGGATGCCAAGTAACCAGTTTGACTGAATCCTTCATGTTTCCTTGGAGTTTCCTTGGGCCACTGTTGGGAGGGTTCAGCTACATTTTCAAAGCCTGGCATGAAATGGGGAAGTTGGACAGACTCGGGATCCTAATGGACAGAAGCAGACAGAGCAATATCTACCTTCTCAACGCCAGGGCATTTCTGTCAGGGTCAGATGAAGCGATGTCTGGGAAACGCACTGATGTCAACCGTGTCGTGTGGAGGGAAGGGACTGATTGTGGCTAAATGGTGAGGATGAGACCATCCTGACTCCCGGCTCCCGAGGCCAGGCAGGACCTGGAAGCAGCGGAGCGTCGGAGGACACAGACCCATATGCCCAAGGGATGCAGCCCGGGGTCAGCTTTGGCCGCGACCGTTGTGAGCACCGAACCACGGACCAGTTGACCTCTACTTAAAGCAAAGTAGAAGCAGAGGCGCCCGGGGGGCTCAGTTGATTGAGCGTCCCACTCTTGATTTCGGCTCGGCTCATGATCTCAGGGTCTTGGGATCAGGCGCTGCGTGGAGCTCTGTGCTCAGCGGGGAGTCGGCTTGAGATTTTCTCTCCCTCTCCCTCTGCCTCTCCCCACTCCCGCATTCTCTGTCTCTCTAAAACAGATAAATAAAATCTTAAAAAAAAAAAAACAACCCACGCATAAAACAAAATAGAAGCAGAGGCCAGAGGAGAATAAAGACAACTTAGCTCCAACCTCCCCCCCAAAATAGCGGAGGCACATAGGCATCGTTTCTGTTTCACTCTGTATTTCTGTACACCTCTAGGGCCCCAGCAGTAACTGAATCTCTTGGGGACAAGAAGCGGGAAGACAGTGAAGTCCTACCTAGCAGATTCAATAGCTTCTGTTCTCTTAGTCTGGACTCATCCGGCACCCCTTTCAAAAACAAAGCTCTTACTCACATTTGTCCAAACCTCAAGATCTGTTCCACTTGAACGGGGAATTTCATGCCAATTACACCAACATGGACTGAGAGGAAGGACTCGGCTTGTTGGACTAGGTGGGAGGATTATGGATTATTCCACCTTTTTTTTTTTTTAAGATTTTATTTATTTGAGAGAGAGACAGAGATAGCACAAGCAGGGCCCAGGGAGAGGGAGAAGAAGCAGGCTCCTGGCTGAGCAGGGAGCCCAATGCGGGACTCGATCCCAGGACCCTGGGATCATGACCTGAGCCAAAGGCAGATGCTTCACCTACTGAGCCACCCAGGCCCCCAGATTATTCCACCTTTGAGGCAAGACTCCACCATTCCTGACCCTGACAACCCAGTGACAGAGGGGTGAGGACCTGCTGGGAAACACGTATGGCTTCTGATTTTCAAAATCACTTCAGGGGCGCCTGGGTGGCTCAGTCGTTAAGTGTCTGCCTTCCGCTCAGGTCATGATCCCAGAGTCCTGGGGTCGAGTCCTACATCGGGCTCCCTGCTCAGCGGGAAGCCTGCTTCTCCCTCTCCCATTCCCCCTGCTTGTGTTCCTGCTCTCGCTGTCTCTGTCAAAAAAAAAAAAAAAGCATCTGCCTTCCACTCAGGTCATGATCCCAGGGTCCTGGGATGGAGCCCCGCATCAGGCTCCCTGCTCGGCGGGAAGCTTGCTTCTCCCACTCTCACTCCCCCTGCTTGTGTTCCCTGTCTCGCTGTGTCTCTCTGTGTCAATAAATAAATAAAACCTTAAAAAAAAAACCTTCAAAAAAATCACTTCAAACAGAACTTCAACAGACTCTGGGGAGTTCTAGGGGGCACAATGTTATTAGTATTAATGTAGATTTGTGGTCATACTCCGTGTGGAGCTAGCATGAATGGAGCTAAATGTCTCCAGCCTTGACAGGTTTTAGACCAGCTTGAATCTCAAAACTCTGTATCATCGCCCTCTCAGACCCCTCTTGGATGCAGTCAATACGTTGAAAGGAGTTAAAATGAAACACATTGCAACTCTTCCTTGGCCCTGTGAAATACAAAACTATAGCTCCTACTCTCTAGAAGCTCAAATTTTCCCTACTTTTTTCCCCGCATAAAATTAGATCATATTAGAGCTGGAACATGATCTTGGGGGCAGCCTTTCTGAAACCCGGTGGTGTTCCTGATACCTTGATCCAAAGTTCATATTGCAGTCTGAGCAAATTTTTTAATGATGGCTGCCCGTTCAGATATCAAGGTGGCTAAAAATACATGCTTGAACATAGAACATAGATCCTTGAACTTGATGTCTATCAGCCACAATGATTATTATTTTCCTTCCAATGTTCTAATTCAAAATACATTTGCTATTACATTTCCTCTTTTTTTGTTTGCTTGCCTCTTTCTGCCCAAAGACCCATATTTTTGGTAACACACAACTTTGTATCAAAGGGGGAATCGTTTTCCCTTGAAAGCAACTCGAGGTTAAAAATCGAAACTAATGAGAATTTTGGAAAAACAAATAATTAAACCTTACCCCCTTTAGACAATTTTTACCCTAGAATAAAAGACTTTGCATGAACAGGAGCACAGAATCTGTTGCTTGCTCACCAGATGACTTATCTAGTTCATTATGCATCCTAAAATTCAAACAGGGTGGTAAGCATGCATGCGTGTGTGCGTGCACACACGCAATGATTGATTAGCCCACTTTGGCTTTAGGAAAGGCACTTTAAATTACATTTAACAATTTTATTTCTTTACCCATAAAGCAGAGTTGGCCATGCTCGTGACATCTATAAGAAACAATGCTGTTTCTGAAATTACCTATCAGAATGGAGCATGCTCTCTTTAATGCTGGCTGGTGTCGGTGAATCTCCCCAACAACCCCACTAAACCACACCCACCTTCAAACACCGTATGGCTGCAGGAGAGAGAGCTGGAAGAGAGAAAAGGCAAATAAAAAGTTCTATCATATATAACTGAAATATTAAAGGTTTTTTGAAAAGAGGTCATAAAAAGCCAATTGAATGTGCACTCATCCCGACCCAAAATGCGCAAAGGAAAGATCACTTCCATTTAAAGAGAAGTTATTACCAAAAGTGCAGGTGGGTGCCCTTGATGACTTCCACGTCCTGGGAGGTGGCAGGGTCAGGACTGTATTCGTGGCAAAGGTCAAAGCTTCTGGGGAATGAAGAGGAGGGGCCCTATCATCTCATAGGAGGAGATTTATAGCATCCAATCCTCCAAGCCTGTTTACCTGCCTAACTGCCTACTTCATGCGCAGAATTTATGTATGGTATTCTCTACAGCTCATTTTGTATTTGAATTCCTGTAGGAGGTATGTCCAAATTGAAATGTTTTTTTTTAAACATGCACACACACGCACACACACACGCACACACACACGCACAGAACACCTGGCCAGAGGTTTAAGTTGTATCTAGTTTTAGATAGAGTCTTATCAATTTGTGTGGGTAAATGAAAGGCATTTGGAAAGGAAACAAGATAACACTGGCTATTTTGACATATGCTCTTGTTTCTTTTCTGAATTAATTTTCTATTGTGTTAAATTCATGTTAAATCACCTTCAAATCTCCCCAACATCCCTGAAAATGGGTCGATGGCTTTGATTTCATCCTTCTCCTAATCACCATCAACATCTAACATATCTGCTGGGTGAGCGAATTAAATGAATGAACGGATGAATCAAGAAGTCCAGAAAACATTGCTTAATTACTGAGGAATAATAATATTATTATTCATAAAAATAGTGAATTCTTAAGTATTTACTCTTTACTTTGTGTCAGGTATTTTACCTCGTTACTCTACTCTATAAATTCTACTGGATCTCTTTGCTCTTAAGTATGCTTCAAAGACCATTTTTCTTAGCATTGTTATATATTAAATTTAATAAGAGAGTAAACTCATAGGAAAAGTCAATCTTGTTTTGTTTTTGTACTACTTGGAATAATTCCACCATTAGTCATAGATTGCATTACATACTAGTACAATAAAAAAAATTGCTACTGGATAGTCATTTTTCTGCTATCATTCAGCCTCCAATATGTCCTTAAATCTATCTGTTATGGCACAGTCTGGTATCTTTCACACAATCTCTCTTCTCTAACTTCTCCATACATTAAAAAAAAATCTCATAAATGCAGAATCATTCAAGATTTTTTTCCCTACAAATAACCAGATTTCTTAGGAGATAATAACCTAAACCTTTTCTTTATGCCAGCATTGTCCAATAGAAATGTGATGTCAACTACACATGTCATTTAAATTTTCTTATAACCACATTTTTCAAAGCATAAGGAAATTGGTGAAATTAATTTTTATATTATACTTCATTTAAACCAATAAACCCCAAATATTATTATTTCAATATGTAATCAATATTAACAAGAGACTTTCCTTTATTTTTATTATTTTTATTATTATTATTATTATTTTTGCACTAAGTCTTTGAAATCTGATGAGTATGTGACATTCACAGCACATCTCTGTTAGGACTAACCACATTATTAATTCTATTAATGTTACTCAGGTAAATATGTCCAAGTCTCAAGAGGACAAGGAAACAGGTCTTGTGATTAAATATGACTTCATATGTGCCATTTAACGTCTCGGTATACCTAATTCCTATGTGAATTAAGAATTCTCTTTTTCCATATGGGATATAGGTCATGACTGGAAATATGAAGCCATTATGTGTATCCAGCTCTTTATAAATAATAATCTCTACCAACCCTTTTCTATGGAACTGGCATTGTGTTAAATTCTTTTGCATTATTACCTCACAGCAACTCAATAATAGAGACACTTAAACATATTTCCATTTTATAGGTAGGAAAAATGTGGGCTAGGGTGATTAATTAACTGGCCTATGATATAAAGATAACAGTGGACTAGGAACCAAACCTAAAGACTCCAGGGCCCACGATGAGGTGCTGCACTCTACAAATATTCTTCATAAACAGCTTCAGTCTTCATGATGGCAGAATATGGATGAGACAGGAATGAGTGTCTCCATTTTGTTAAGAAAAAAAAAAAGGAAATAGCTAGAATCAATGAGAAATGACTTTCCCAGGGTCACACAGCTCATAAATGGTGGTGCTAACTCTGAACTTAAGTTGTCTAACACTACCAGGAGGATTGTTTCCGTAGCAATTCCACATTTCTGCTCAGTCAAGAGAAAAGGTGATTATGCTGTGAAAATACTTTACAATTCATTTTATTTTACTGTTTCCTTATTTTTGAAGTCTAACTGCCATGCAATGTTATATGAGTTTCAGGGGTACAACATACTGGTTCGATAACCTTATACATTACTCAGTGCTTACAAGATCAGTCCACTTTGGGAAAAGAGCATCAGGTGTCGTAGAAATAAGGGCGATTTTTTGTTACGATGATCTTTATAACTATTGGCCGTACCCACGATGTCCTTGAAAGGGAGGGCTGAGAACTGTCCTTTGACTAAATGGAATGCATCCATCCGACACCATACTGGTGGGCAGGATGCACAGGTGCCACCATCCCTGAAAGAGGGGGCCTGGAAGATGGAAGCCCAAAGGTGGGAAAATGTGCAGCTTCAGAGAAGAAAGCTCAGGTGAAGAAAAAGGAAAGGCGTGTTCTTGCAGAGGATGGCAACCTCTCAAAATTTCCAGTTCTCCTAACTACAGAGGGAGCAGTGTTTTGTCGAGGGTTGGGTAATTCTCCAATGGGGCAGGGCAGGGCTTCCCTGATGGGAATCAGGTTGCGTGGGACCAAGTGGATGACTCCCGGCTGTTACCTTGATGTGCTGTGGCTCTGACAAGCCACCGCAGCACACCTGTCAACAGATTTGTCAGACGAATACCAACCGGGTTGGCGAACCTGGCCCTCCTCTCTGCCGGGCTGGTTTTGACTCAGAACTTGGGTGTCCTGTTTTACATACTCACGGACCCACCTGCTCCGTCCTGACTCTGCCCCCCGTTGCTGGCTCGTCTGCTCCCTCTCTGCAGTTCTGGTAACAATGATTTTGCTTTAGTTTCTGTGTTTTCTTTAAATCTGTATGAAATTCTGGCCTTGCCCATTGTGCAAAGCCCCAGGAATCCCCTAACAAACAGGAGCCTCCCCGACCAGATGGTCTCACCTGGGCTTCTTCATCTGTGTCTTTAAGGAGACAACACAAGGAAGCGTTGAGGGTTGGAATCTGGATTCTAGTAACTCTGGGCTTAAGACCCAGATTTGCTTCTAAGTCTTCTGAGCATCTGTGGTCTTTAAAATAGCCTACTCCCCAAAACTAATGATGTAATGTGTGGTGATTAACATAACAATACAAAATTTAAAAAAAAAACCAGCCTAGTCCCTTTATCACAGAGATAAGGGCAGAGATAAATGGCTCAGGCCATGCCTTTGATAAATGCCCAAGAAGTTAGTAAGTGCTAAATAAAGTTAGCTCTTTTTATTACTACCCTCATGGGGTTGAAATTCCCCAGCATACTTTAAACTCCGTATAAGTCATAAGATGAGGACCACGTTTTCCTTATTTAATGCCCTATTTCCAGCCTCTAACATATAGGAGGTGCAGAGTAAATTTTTTTTTAAGATTTTATGTATTTGTTTATTTATTTAGAGTGTGAGCAGGGGGAGGGGAAAAGGGAGATGGAGAATCTCAAGCACACTCTACCCTCAGCGCAGAGCCTGGCGCAGGGTTCGATCTCACGACCCTGAGATCATGACAAGAGCTGACACCAAGAATTGGACGCTAAAACGACTGAGCGACCCAGGCTCCCTGCAGAGTAAATTTATTTAAATGAATGACTTGTAACTCTGAGGAGTTGTTTGAAAATTTCTTTGTCAGGGATCACAAAGACACCCCTAGAAGGAGACCTCTGAGCCCCCCAGTCCTACACAAAGTAGGCTTATGGTAGAACTGAAAAGTGGTTCCATGTTAAAAGTTTCTCCCCTCAGGAAGCTGCCAACGTTCAGATTCCTGAACACGTAATACAAAATCAAACTAAAAATATGACATTTACATGATTGATGAGAGTGATAGTGATGTACCTTGAGGCTTCTACTGAGAATATAAATTTAAAGAGTATTTTTAGGAGACAGCCCTAAAGGCAAGAAAATACAACCTGATTAGGAAATGCAACGTTGTGACTTAATTTTAATTAAATTCCATTCAGTTTAAGGCAAACAGCGTGGGCAGATCATGTCGAGGAGAATGAGGAAGATGTGTGGGAAGACTTAGGTATATAAACCTCGTTTGAAGATGGGCATCTGATTAGGGAAGCGGAGGCAGATGTATCTAGAAAAGCAAGTGAAGTCAGGTTATGGGGAACTTTGAAATATAGCTAGGGAAGTTAGGGCTTCATCGAAGAAAATAAAAAGCAGCAGAGTCATGGTAAGTTCTGGTACAATGGTATTTCACGGTGAAAACACCCTTGGAAGGAGGAATGAGGAAGATGAATCAGTGGAAAAACTCATCATTAAAGATATTAAGGAGGAAGCAATAAAGCTTTTTTAAAAAGATTTTATTTATTTATATGAAAGAGAAAGAGAGAGAGCACGAGCAGGGGGAGGGGCAGAGGGAGCAGAAGACTCCCCGCTGAGCCGAGACCCCCCCCCCCCCGGATGCGGGGCTCTATTCCAGGACCTGGAGATCATGACCTGAGCCAAAGGCAGACGCTTCACGGACTGAGCCACCCAGGCGCCCCAAGAATAAAGCTTTTGTGGAGAAAAACTGATGCGCTAGAGATACTACATTGGCTCAGCATTCTGAAAATACAGTTCCAACACTAGTGTGCTCACTAACTCCTACACCTTGGGCACGCCACTTAAACATACGCCTCGTAAGAGACAATTTTAGGTAGAACGTAGAGGGACTTTAAAATTGTTAATAGTTACGCTTATTTTAGTTACTTTATGTCGAGTCACGCTAGCGCTGCATTAGCACAATGATACAATCTTTAAGAAGAATTTTGACTTCTGCTTCTACCTATGAGACAACAACAGGGTCTGGAGTTACCATCTACCATCAAAACTAGACCGTTGGAGCCAAAGTAATAAGCAACAGTTGTCAGACATTGGAAATCAGGCCGCAGAGGAGGGTGATCACTGAGAGGGTTCTCTGGGAAAACCTGAATGCTCTGCCTACTGATCCTTTCTAGACACAGCAAAGGTAGGGCAACCCAAAGAAAGCTCGGTGGGAGTGGGGTCAAACCCTGGATGCCAGGGAAGCCACTGGTTCTGGAGAAGAACCTGAACCAGGCCCTTCTGGATCTGTGTGCCCTGGGTTCTGCTCACACAGACCCCCATCGCTGGCACTTCCTGGAGAACCACTTCCCAGGTGAGGAGGTAAAACTCATCAAGAAGATGGATGAGCACCTGACTCACCGCCACAGGCTGGCAGCCCCCGGGGCTGGTTGGGTGAGGATCTCTTCAAAAGGCTTACCGTGAAGCACAACTAGGAGCCTCCAGAGCCCACCAGCCATTGAGGGGTCCCTCTGGCATCCCCCCGGTGCCGGGGTTCTGCCTGAGCCTCTCCCTGCAGCCACTAGGCAACTTGTTAGCTGCTCTGGAACGCTCTCCGCTGCTCTGGAACCCTCTCCCAAGCCGTGGACCAAATGGAAACAGAACCAACTTTTTGCAGGGAAAGGAAAAGAAAAAGAAAAAGAAAAAAGAAAAAAAAGAAAGGGCTTCTGAAATATGGAGAGGCATCCCCTTGAGTTTTTGGCTAAATAATAATGCACGCATGCAGAAGGTAAAATATCACCAGAGCAGGGAGAGTAAAACTTTCAGAGAAAGAACAATTGCCAGGAAACTATAAGCAAAACAATTCCTAGAGTGTACCTAGTATACACAGGGATGCATTTGAATTCCCACCAGCCAGCATGGAGAGAGCTTTCCGAGCAC
This sequence comes from Callorhinus ursinus, assembly GCF_003265705.2. Classification (NCBI taxonomy): domain Eukaryota; kingdom Metazoa; phylum Chordata; class Mammalia; order Carnivora; family Otariidae; genus Callorhinus; species Callorhinus ursinus. The sequence continues at coordinate 7,832,157 of NW_027397094.1, read as the reverse complement.
ACCGGGGCATTCAGTAGAGACTTCGGAAAGGGCACGCCTCGTAGCAGGGCAGAGCTTCCTTGGAGGAGAGATTAGTCTAGACGGGCCCTTGAGGAGGCGAAAAACCCAAACCAAAACAAGTCTCAAAGCAATCAGACTTAGCTTCAAGCAAGCAAACTGACTGCCAGAAGACTTTCCAACCCTGTTGAAAGGAATACGATGAAACTTAGCAATGCAAAATGCAAAGTCTGGCATCCAATAAAAAAAATTATTAAGCATGCAACAAAGCAGGAAAATATAACCCACAACAGGAGAGAATCCATCTATACAACGAACTCATAAATGAGAAAGATAATTGTATCAACAGAAACTATGTTAAGATAGGTTCTGAGAGAGGCTGACTATGCTCAAGGATTTAAAGGAAAACATACAATAAGGAGGGGAAAAAGGGAAGATATCAAAAAGGCCTAACTGGGATATCTAGAGATGAATATACTCTCCAAAATAGAAAATGTACCAGATAGGATTCCAGCAGACTAGACCCTGTGTAAGAAAAAAATTGTGAATATGAACACACACAGTAGACACGATCTAAAAGGAAGCACACAGAGGAAAAACCCTGGGAAAAATGCACAGCTTCAGTGACTTGTGGGTCGGTAGCAAGTGGTCTAACATATAAATTAGAGACCCAGGGACTGTGAAGGTACAAAAGATGTTTGAAGGAAAAAAAAAGATATTTGGAGAAACAATAAACAAAGTTTTTATAAATTTGATGAAAACTGTAAGTCCACAGATTCAAGAAGCTCATTGAATTCCAAGCAGAATACACAACCAAACCACCCAATGAAATCAAATTGCAAAACATCCATTGGTGAAAAGAGAATCTTAGAGCAAAGAAAAAAAATCTACATTAAGTACAAAGAAGGAATATAAGAACTCACATGTTTATCAGAAACTACATGCCAGGAAGTAATGAACAACATCTAAAAGCATCACAAGAGGGGCACCTGGTGGGTCAGTCATTAAGCATCTGACTCTTGGGTTCAGATCAAGTCATGATCTCAGGGTCCTGGGATAGAGCCCCGAGTCAGGCTCCTCGCTCAGCACAGAGTCTGCTTGAGATTCTCTCCCTCTCCCTCTGCCCCTCCACACATTTGTGCACGTGCACTCTCTCTCTCTCTCTCTCTCATTCTCTAAAATAAATAAATATAATCTTAAAAAAAAAAGCCCTGTGAGAATAACAAAATAGGAAGCATAACAGTCCAAGATTCTCTTATCAGAAAAAAAATTTTAGAAACGAAGGCAAAATACCTTCTTCGCTGATCAGCCCAGCTGGAGATTCTGGGGGCCTCTCAGATTTTTTCTGAGGATGTACACATGCCACTCCTCTTCCTCTCTCCTGGGGGATGGGTCCCAGGGCTATGTACCTTCTCCATTCATCACTGACCATCAGGGAAATGCGAATCAGAGCCACTATGAGATATTCCCTCGCACCTGCTGGGATGGCTATAACAATACTACTATTAATAAAACAAAGGACGAAAGAGAAGTGTTGGCGTGGATGTAGGGAAATTGAACCGTTACCCACTGTTGGTGGGAACATAAAATGGTGCAGCTGCTGTAGACAATGGTATGGAAGTTCCTCAAAAAATTAAAAACAGATTTACTACATGATCCAGCAATCACACTTCTGGGTATACATTCAAAAGAATTTAAAATAGCATCTTGAAAAGATACACGTACTTCCAAGCTCGTCCTGACATTATTCGCAATGGCCAAGATATGGAAACCACCTAAATGTCCATTGATAGATGAATGGATAAAGAAGATTTACTTTATGCATACATACAACGGAATATAATTCGACCTTAAATGATGGCAAAACAAAGACTTTTTCAGACAAACATTGTGAATGGATAGCTAGCAGATCTGCAAAACAAGAAGTGTTTAAGGAACTTCATCAAAACAAGAGAAATAAGGAAATAAAGGTAATAAGGAACAGGGTCTCTCAAGCTTTTAACCAAAGAGACAAAATAATAATAATAATAGTTTGTTAGTACTATCAATAGTAGTTTACTATTGCTGATAAGAAATTACCTCAAACGTGGTGGTTTAAAAGAATATCCATTTATTTTCTCACTCTTGCTTTGGGTCAGCAGTCTGGACATGGCCCAGCTACTTCCTCTGCTCAGGGACCCCCCCCCCCCCCCCGGCCCCGGGCTGCAGACGAGGTGTGGCCAGCCTGCTTTCTCAACTGGAGGCTTCACTGGGGATTAACGGGCTTCCAAGCTCATCCAGGATCTGGATGTAATTCATCTCGAAGCTGTATGACTGAGAATCCAGTTGTTCGCTTGTTGTCGGCTGGAGCCCACCTACAGATCCTAGAGGTCACACACGATTCCTTGCCGTGTAGACTTCCTGCACATATTGGTTACTTCTTCAGGCCAACAAGGAGAATCCCTTCTCCAGTCTACTTAAATGGAGTTCTCATATAATATAATGCAATCAGGAAGTGACGTCCCATCACCTTTGCCATAAACATGATCTAACCAAGGATGTGGCAACTTTGCCAATTCTGTTGGCCAGAAGCAAGTCTCAGAGCCCTCCCATAATCAAGGAGAGAGGATTGCACCAACACATGGACACTAGGAGGTGAAGGTCACTGGAGGGATCACCTTAGGGTTTGTCTGCCACATTGTTATTTTGAAAATCCACTTGCTTAGAGAAAGGAAAACGCATTTAATTTTGCAAATATTCGTCCATCAGTCTAATAAGGTCTTGGTAAATTTCCTGGGGTGCATCCTGTCCAAGGTAAAAATCCACATGATTGTAGTGTGAAATCAACTTGTAATAAATAAGCCTGGTAATTTTAGGGAGTAAATTCTCAACGTCCCTGACATCAGCCACACGGTCATGTCCTCCGCTCCATACAGCCGTTGGCACCTCCATCTTTGTAACGTCGTATACGGGAGGTGTAAGCTAATTACAGTTAAAGAGATAGAGGAAAAAAAAAACAGTTTTTACAGAAAACCACCTTATGGAAGTAACATTCAGTATTAATTGTGAAGCAAGTTCTTCAAATGCTCAAAGTGTGCAGTTAGAATACACTTAGTGATATATAAACATTAAAATGTTAAAAGTAATTAAAAACACTTTCATGCAATAATTTAAATTGGGAACAAACAAACCAAAAAACCACAACTGTTTTATTTCTGATTTGTGCTTGGGCGGAAAATAGGAAAGAATCCTAGGGGAAGGGGACCCTTATTTCTGTGAGGACCATCTTTCTAGTAGCACTTGCATGGGGAGTATGTCCTTTTCCAACAAAATAGATGTATTTATGGATTGGATAAATGTAAATACCTCTCCTCATATGCAGAAATCTCAACTAGGGGGATTATTGACACTTGAGCAGGCTCTTGGGGGAGCCCTGAGACCAACAGATGAAAACATCTGAAATATGAGGTCAGGAAGGAGCCAGCCTGTCCCAGATAAGAGGGGCTGTGGTATTAATCTCTTGCCCTTTCTCTCTGGTTATACAGCCTTTCTCATGTGGATCCAGCAAATCCCATCCCCTAGCTCCTCAGCGGGCCAGGATGACCAGGCCAGGCCAGGCCAGTCAGTCAGCCCTTCATCCTTCTGGCCTCCGTGACTGGATGAGAGATGAGCTCATGGCTAAAACCAGGCCAGAGTTCTCTTTGGAACTTCTGGCTAGAGCAATTGAGAAAAATGCTGGCTTTTTCTTTGGGTTTGCTGTTGAAAGAATGCTATGAGCTAAGTACATCCAGGCACCATTTCACTACTATTCTTAAAATAGCCTAAGAAGGGAAAGCATAGGCAAGCAGAAGCTAGGAGAGAGAGGGAGGGGTTGAGGGAGCAGGAGAGCCCGGAAGGCAGTACTGCAGTTCCCACTTATTGTGAATTTCCCACCACACTTTTTAGCTCAGTAAAGCAGTATATATTTTCTGAACCTAAAATAAAGTTGTCTTCTGCTATCTGCAACTGGAAGATTATGGACTGCCACCATAGTCTGTGGACTGAATTGTGTTTTCTCAAAATTTGTATGTGGAGACCTTAACCCCTACTTTGATTGTATTTGTAGATAAGGCTCTTAGGAGGGAATTAAGGTTAAATGAGGTCATAAGGGCTGGGTCCTAACCCAGTAGGACTGGCAGCCTTATAGGAAGAGCAAGAGAGAGATCTGTCTCCAAGCACAAACACAGAGGAAAGGCTGTGTGAGCGCATGGCAGGAAGGCAGCCTTTGGCAAGCCAGGAAGAGTGTCCTCACCAGAACCCCACCTGCCGGCACCCCGACCTTGGACTTCCAGCCTTCAAGACTATGAGAAATAAATTTCTATTGTTTAAGCCACTCAGTCTACAGTATTTTTTTTTTTTTATGGCAGCGTGATTAGATTAATACACCACCGTTGGGGTGCCTGAGTGGCACACTCGGTTAAGCGTCAAGCTCTTGGTTTCGGTTCAGATCGTTATCCTGGAGTCGTAAGATTGAGGCCCTGCATCGGGCTCCATGCTCAGAGCAGAGCCTGCTTGAGATTCTCTCCCTCTCTTGTCCCCTCTCTCTGCCCCTCCTGCTTGTGCTCTCTCTTTCTCAAAACAACTAAGTATATCTTTAAAAAAGAAAATACACCATTATTAATTTTGGCAGCAAGATTAGGAAGAAAAGGTTATACGGACAAAAGATCCTTAGGCACTTGTAACCTTGCTGGGGAGAGCTTTCCTAGACCAGAAACGCACCGGGGGAGGTCCCCGACTTGGCGAATGTGCACCAGGAGTTTTCGGAGCAGGGCCGTATTCAGGCAGAGACCACTGGGTTACTCATTATAGAGGTCACTGGCCCTGGATGCGTTGGCGTCTGGGTCTTTGCATTACTATATATCTTACGGGTATCCCGTGTACCCTATACTGCTGGGAGACCGTGGCCTTTTGCTTAGGAGCAAGTGGTCAATGAGAAGTCGTAGCTACCGAGTGAGAAAAGCAGAGAAGTCTGTGAGTGCAGATGCGTGCTCACCACCGGCAGTGCATGCGAGCAGAAGGGCTCAGGAGAGCCCGCGCAGTGTCCCAAAGGCAAAGAAGAGGCATGCTTTTCCTGACTCTGATTTTCTTAGCGGGATCATACAAAGCACAAATACTCGGATGCAAAGATGGAGAGAGGTAAAGAATAGACAGACAGCACAACCCAGAGGGAGCAGTACATATTAGCAAGGTTTATGGCAACAGAATGGGCCTGCGGAGCCCCTCTGCAATGATTTAGGACCCTGTGAAGGATGGAAGGGGGCCCAGAAGATGGCAAAGCAAAAATGCGTATGAAAACTCAGGATGCAAATAAGGCGTGTTGGCTTTGGGCCAAGAAATTCTTTTTTACTTTCGTAATCATAAAGGATTGGTGATTACATTGATCATCACGCCTGTCTAATTTATGGGTCTTTTGTATACTTGTGACAAAAGCGATTGCTTTTTACACATGCATGTTGTTCAGCCTCAGTTTGTTTGGGGTTTTCCATTATTCCCCCACAGTCCCAAGCAAAAGTATGTAAATGAACTTGAATCACCCCGTCTTCTGAAGATCCGCAAGCACAATGGTAAGCCCTGTGACTCAGCTCTCAACCAAACTGATACGTGAGTCCCACAGGTAAGCTCATCATCCAAGACACTTTCCTTTTAGCAACTATCTACTCTTGCTAGGACGAGGAACTGGTTAATTACAAGAGTAAATGGTACTTGGTCATAGTGGGTGAGTCTGTGTGTGGCTAGCAGTTCAGGAGAAAAGTATAGCAGTTTGGGTGAAAAATCAGATTTTTCACCCCAGCCAAAATTATGCATTTTCACTACTGCAGTTAGGGTAGCACTGAAAATTTGCTTTTTAAAAAAATACAAATTTTTCCATATCCCTGACTTGAAAAACTCATGTATCTTTGATGACTACTTGTTTAATTTGAGCTCGGTCTATCAGCACGAAGCCAAAACCACATACGGATTTCCTTATAAGTACTGGAAAAAAAGAACAACAAATAGAACACAACATATCGCCATTTAATATAGAACTTTGGCTCCAAATTTTTCAGAGATTGTGTCAAGCAATATCTTGACACACCATTCTCTGGCAGATAACAGTATTTCTTCCTAAGAGTGATGTTTCTGTCTGGTTTATCTTTAATGATCCATATATTGTTTTGTTTTTGTTTTTTTAGTGAGTAGTACATGGCATCCCAAAGAACTGTCCCAAAGTGCTGAGAGTTTCTCTTCTTTGACAAGGAGTAAGAGCAGTGGAAGAAGAATGGATATAAAATCCGGGAACCCCTGGGCTCCTCTGGTTCATTATTAGCTAAATAATTTTGACAATTTACGTAACCTCTCTGAGCCTCTGCCAAATGAAGACAATCATATTTGCCGCGTAAGGTCCTTATGAGGATCAAAAGTAATGATATGGAACATGCAAGAAACCAATAAGTAACATCTGATCGATATAAAATATCTGGCATAGTGTTGGTGCTTGAGGAGTGGATACTACTTTATTAGTTCGCTTGCAGGTGCTACTGATGATTATTGTCATCTTTGTACCTGGTGAAAGTGCATCATGTTCTGATCAGGGTTTCCCCAGTCAAAAGCTTGGAACAGACCAGAATTAGCAGCCTATAATAAAATAAAAATAAAAATGCATTACAGTGATATAAGAAAACAACATACATTGAAAGACAATAAACAGAAAATATACAAAGAGGATGACATCACATCCCACTCTTTCGGCACAAGAGCTAAAACCCAATAAAGAGGAATAAGCCAGTAATATAAATGGTAAATATTGGTATACTAATTCACAGAACTGACAGTCTTTTAATCCCCTCCCCCATACTTCTCCCGTGAAAATCCTCAGACAGCAATGTCCTTAAATGTTCTAATGTTTATGAAATGTTCACAAGGATGCTGGATGGAATGATTCTTGAATATCTTAGCTCCAGGAATTTTCATATTTTTTTAAAAGGCACCAGCTGTACGTCTCCTACGTTGAAAAGTGACTGTTTTAACATACAAACAGCTTTGGACGTTATCCTTGCCAGGTGGTCTAGGATATTATGACCATATTCCTTATTCTTAAACGTTTTTGTTGCTATTGAAAGGAATGTTCACTCAGAGTATCCTCAGTGCTTTCTATTTGAGGGACAGTGTTGCTGTCCCCCATTATGCGGTCAAGCAGCCTGCCCCCGTGTTATCTGTCCTGTGGCCACAGGCTCAGTGTCTGGGACAACATGCATGCCCACATTTGCATTTTCATGTTTAGGCTTCGGCTATTAGAATGGAAACCTTCATAAGCCTCTAATGCCTAAGGGCTCCTTCTTCGGTGATTTGCCACCCGTATCAGATGGGGGCAGATAACGTTCACATCTGCCTGAAGCACTTCATGAAATGATTCTCACGCTCTTCCAAAGGTTTTTTTTCTTAACTTGAATCTCAGATTTTTTTTTTCCTCCCTCGTTGATTTAATCCGGATTTTTAGTTTAAAATTACTCCCGTTGTGATTTCTAAGGACAGAGGCAGTAGTCTGCTGCTGTTGGAATTTTGCAGGTTTTTGGCAATGGGAAGCAGTATCATGGACTAGTTAGGTCCTTGGGTTCTAGCAGCAAACAGAGCTGGTTTGAATCCAGGCTGAAAGGATTATTGCATTTGTGATTCATGCCAGGTTATTTATCTTCCCTAATTCTCGTCTGTGAAATGGGAATGACACCATTCTCCTCATAGCGTTGTGGAGATTAAATAGGGTAATGCAATAAGGTAAAATAAATAAATAGGGTAATGCCTATAAAGTGTGTAACACCTAAGAAGACTCAAAATTACCACTATCAACATCAGCATCATCACCCTTGCCTTACCTGTCTGCATAACTGATGACCTCGTATTTTATCTCAGCTCCTCCCCCCATCCTCCTGACTTATCTCTGTCCTGAAGAGGACCTCCTGTCACAGAGGAAGAGATCTTTTGAAGAGCAGTCAGCTGGGAGATGAGTAAGGGACTGGTGAGGACATTTGTAGAATGGGGGTCTCAATGCCTCCATGGAAAGACTGTTATAAGAATTCGGTGAGACTGAATGAAATCACATGTATGAGTAGCAAGAACACATAGTAAGCGTTCAGTAAATGTGAAATTGAAACCTGAAGGCCATGCTCATCACGGGCTCCATCTGTCTCCTCACCAGGAGGAGGCCCTATGTCCTGAACATCCTGCTTCCTGCAGGAACTTGAAGGCTTATCTCCTAGGGGCCGGAACTCTTCAAAGGAGTTCAGAAATCCTCAACTAGTATTTCAGGCTATCTACAGCCGTGCTTCTCAACCCTAAAGCGCAGAACAAATTTACTAGGGTGGAGGTTAAAGTGCCGATTCCTAGGATCTCAGATACATTTAAACTCTGGGAAGACCTTTTTCTCCTCCTCTGTATCTCCCTTCCCCCCATACACAGACAGGTTCATAAATATTTGGCGCAGAAAGCTATACCAATCGAATGTGCCTTACCTCTGAACTTGCTGAATATTGAGTGATACAGTAGAACACACAAAAAATTTAAACTGAGGATAAAACCTGAAACCATTAATCTACTTTAGTCCCTCTCTAACATTTAATTTGCTCAGAATAAAGCATGATTTCCATACTCTGAAATGGCCCACATACCAATGGGAGGCTGAGCAGATCTTTCTGGAATAGCCCGTGTCATGTTATATAAAGTTCTGTTAGAACTGACAATTTTCCAAAAGAGGAAATACAAGCTTTCCTTAGAAAAGGCAGTTTGGAGGGATCCAAAAATCAGAGTTCAGTCAGAATCTGTGGGAAGCAGGCCCATACACCAGACGCTACTGAGGACATGATGAACAGAAGAGAGAACAGGAAGTCAAAATGAGTTGATGCTGATTCCAGAAGCATCAACCTGACAGCAGCAGGTGCAGGCATAACCCTGTGGTGGGCTCTGTGAGAGCGCTCTTCAGGGGTCTCAGAGATCTACGTGTGCCTCATTTCAGAAATAGGAAGTTTGTACCTGGGCCCAGTGGAGCATGTTCTGAACAGACGTGCCCGCGAAGCTCTGGGCCAAATAAACATCCAAGCGACTCTGCAAAAGAAAGAGATTATTTCTCACCTGGAGGCTAATCATGTGACCACCCCACAGGTAACCGTGAGTATTCTCTCTCTCTCTCAGGAATAAACATGGACCCTACCCTCTTGAAGAACTTTCTCCTCCCTTGGCTCTAGTCTGGACCGTGCAGCCTTCCTAAAGTCCAGAGGGCATCCTGCTGGTCAAAGGCGCTAACACACCTTTTCTCTCCAGCCTCATGTCAGACAGGTCCAGGAATCCAAAGGGTCAAGGGATAAAAGCCCCAGTGCCCTTCCTCACCCTGCGTTAAGTCCCAAAGGACATTCCGAGAGAGCTGTTTATCATGAGACATTGAGAAAAGATCTGAATGTTTGCTTTCTGATTTTAAGAATGTAGTAAATATTCTACAGGGCTCTCTGAAAGTTTGGCGAATGTAACCCATCCAGTATTGTAACTTCCATTAACATTTAGATTTTTTCTGGATTAAAAAAAAACTTGATTTTTTTCATACTTTCCATTGCATCTTTTTTGTATACATGGTTATATTTTTCCACCGAAGTGAGCATAGAAACACACGGAGCTTTAAAATAAAAAACACACAACCCCTCATGACCTACCCAAACCTACCGAATCAATATCAAAATCTCTAGGGGTGAGTTCTGGACATGTGTATTTCTTCAAAGTTCCACAAACTCTACCTGTGCATCCCTGCCTATCCTCCACTAAGATAAACATCCTGTAGAGACTACAGTATTCCATAGGATGGTCCCCAACAGTGAAAAAAAAGGGCAATTTGACTGTAAAAATGTATAACAAAGGCCCTCAGTGAATGTTCAAGGGGGCCATTTTGTGAAGTCTTTCTTTAGCAAACTCTCAGGCCATGTCGAGAAGGTGCTTTTGAAATGATCTCTATTGTGTGTGCTTAAAGGTCTTCTTACTTAGCTCTGCCTAGATATGCTTCCATCGAAGTGATGGGCAAGCACAGTTCCCATCAGTAAACTGAGAACAATGTAGAGAAGGAATGTGAAAAGCCAGTGACTAAGGCATGCTTTCCATAAACCGCCTTTTAGAAATCTTGCTTGAAAGCAAGAAAAGTGTCAATCAATACCTTCCACTAACAGAGGGAGACTAGGCTCTGGGCAGAAGTCTGTGAGATAGTCGAAGGCCCTTTTCAGCTTTGTCCTGCCTGTGGTTTCGAAGATACCTCCTCTCTGGCAGGGAAATAAACAGTAGCTTCCCCTCCTCCCTCTCTGACTCTTTGGGTCAACTAGTGGTGACCGAGGAAGAAAAGGATTTCAGCTGGAGAGAACTCACCAGGAATCCCAGCTTATCCCTCTCGGTGTCCCTTGAATAGTTAGTCCCTTTGGACTAAAGAAGTAAGTGGTTCACAAAATGACAATTTCCAAATCACCTATGAAAGTGGAAAACTGGTTTAAAAAATACAGATGCCTGAGCTTACTCCCTGAGATTCTACTTTAGTAGGTCTGAGATAGGGTTTAGGCACAGCAGGATAAATTTCAAAATCATAACCTTAGTGTAAGTGAAGGATTTTTCAATGGCGGCACTTTGACCAACAGCAAGAGTTGGTGAGAATGTTCAATGACCCAGCCTTCTTCTCAGATCCTCCTACTAAAGCAGGTGGACTCCCCAGCTTTGGCTGGACACCACCAACATGTAACTTCAATTCAGGAGACCAAAAAAAAAAAAAAAAGCCCTTGAGATGTGGTTTCCACGTGATTCAGTACAAACTCTCCTCACCTCTGTGCAACAAAACAATTGTTTTCTTGGCTTCGACTACTTACACATACCATGTTTAAGTTTGTTGGATCAAATCCACTCAAAGTAAATAGGAAGTTGCTGCAAATATGACGAAATAGCTTCCGGTTGCACACCTTGGTGGCAATGAATTGGTCAAAAACTGTATGAGGGTAGAACATCTTGTCACCAAATAAAGCCTGCAAGATCAATGTAAGATACCATCAAATTTCACGGATAAGGATGCTAAGAGTGGAAAGTGAGTGGTAACTCAGACAAGGGCTGGACAGCAGTGGTATCTGCTCTATGCTAGTCCTCAGTGAAACAGAGAGGCCTGTTAAATTTTGTTTTTGGTTCTCCCAACCCACCTTGTTGGTCTTCCCAACTTTCCTCTTGATGCCTTTTCCCAAGATCCTCTACGTGCGGTGTTTTTGGAACGGGCCCTGAAAAGCTAGACCCTGTAGGAAACTGGTAAGTCTTTGGAGTCAGGGATACTTTGGCTCAATTCTGGACTCTGTCTCTTATACCTTAAGAAAGTATTTCATTTCTATTATCCAGAAATGGATAATGAAATGGAGAATTAATATGCAGTATGTAAGACTGTGTAAAGATAATAGGTCATGTTTAAAAGGAGCCTACTACAGTTTCTAGAATCTGGTTAACATTCCCCAAACAATAACTACTATTATAATTAGTGGACGATCATTCCAGAATATTCTAGCTAACTTTTCCAGAAGCAAAAGCTTAACCCCCCCAAAATCAATCTCTACTAGTGGAATTTCAGGCAATGTTGCCAATGAGTGGAATTTACCTTCTGAACTTTAGGAATCCCTTCGAATTAGGACACAAATTCATATCTCATTCCTGTGCACAAAAGATGAAACTTGTCTTTGTGTCACAATAACTAGTTTTATAATCTTAGACACAAAGATGAAAGTGTTTTAAAAATGATTTTATATATTTATTTGAGAGAAAGAGAGAGAGAAAGGATGAACGGCAGGAGGGGCAGAGGGAGAGGGAGAGAGACAAACAGAATCCCTGTTGAGCGCAAAGCCTGGTCGCTCCACCCCAGGACCCTGAGATCATGACCTGAGCTGAAGTCAGACACTTAACGAACTGAGCCACCCAGGAGCCCCTGTAAAGATATTTTTTAATTCTTAAACCTTTTGGAAACTCTATTTACAGTAATAAAAACTGGCTTCTCTTTCTCCTGGAATCCTTTTTTAACTACCAATTACAACCAAAGAACAATAACAACTAGCATTGGTTTTTATTGCACTAAGGCATGACGAGATCTCACAGTATCTTTGGTGAACTCGAACCAGTAAATTCCCACTGGGTATAGTTGGTTGAATTCTGAGTTTGGAAAGTGGTTACTTTATATGGTCAAAGGTCATCTTCATTTAATGGAATATTTGGTATCCCATGGAATATTAAGGTTCTCTGTGATATACTGTGACTTCATATACCCCTTCCTGCCAGAGAGAGGGAAGGAGAAAGAAAGAGAGACTACAATGTGTTAAAATAGTTCAGATCAACCTCTTTAGGTCTAGAAAGCAGTAATTAATCATGGCAGACATTATCTAATTCATTCTGGCCTCTCATTCATTTTGTCACAATCACTGGGACACATGAAAGATTAAAAAATGTTTTTTAATTAAAAAACGTTTTTTTAATTTTTAAAACTTATTCTTTTTTCTTTTTTGAGAGGGAGAGAGAGCACGTGTATGAGTGGTAGTGGGGAAAGGGAGAGGGAGAAAGAGAGAGAGAGAGAGAGAGAGAGAGAATCTTTAGCAGACTCTATGCCCAGTGTGGAGCCCCATGTGCGGCTTCATCTCACAACCCTGAGATCGTGACCTGAGCTAAAATCAAGGGTCGGACACTTAACCGACTGAGCCTCACAGAAGCCCCCAAAATTTTATTTTTAAGTAACCTCTACACCCCAACATGGGGCTCAAACTCACAACTCGGAGATCAAGAGTCACATGCTCTTCTGACTGAGCCAGACAGGCGCCCTTGAACTTACCTTGTAAAAGAATGTTTGCAGGGAGCCTGGGTGGCTCAGTCGTTAAGCGTCTGCCTTCGGCTCAGGTCATGATCTCAGGGTCCTGGGATCGAATCCCGTATCGGGCTCCTTGCTCAGTGGGAAGCCTGCTTCTCCCTCTCCCACTCCCCCTGCTTGTGTTCCCACTATCGCTATGTCTCTCTGTCAAATAAATAAATAAAATCTTTAAATAAAATAAAAGAATGTTTGCATCTCTTCTATATTCTCAAGTGCAATAATCTAAATAGATTAACACATGAATAAGTAATCAGAGTAGATAGCAGGGTCTGGTTTTAATCAGCGAACATTTTTGTTTTTCATTACCAATATCTTCATCATCCACACTTGGCAGAAAATTCATGTGAAAAGGAAGTGCCAGTTCATAGATGTGACCAACGATCAAAATATGATGTGAAGAAAGAGGTCATATCTGCCATAAAGGGCCCTTGTTCTTTATTCTGACAGCTGGTGTTTCCAAATACAGGGTGAAGTAGCATGGCGGTCTCTGACTTCACACTACCTCTACCCCCACACATGAGCGATGCAACAAAACTACCATTATATTTACCCAGGCACAGATAATTGCTCCTTCACCCTAACCTAAAAAGAGAGGATAGTAATGCAGGCCAGCCAGCCATAGAACACCCGTTCTTACAGTGCGGTCAACATGACTGAGCCTGTAATTCCAAGTTGGTTCTGGAGGGGGTGTGCTTGTCACGTAACAGTACAGCAGTCTTACATCAGCTCTTCCCATAACTGTGTGAATTTAAGAAGATATCCCTTCTTCTGGGTACATGGCCCCGTGCCAGGTCTCATGGTGTGCCAAGCAGAACATGAGCTGGATGCAGCTCTCAATGGACTGCTGAGCTGGGCCCTGTGTACAAAGCTGCATGAGGATCCAGAGCTGACTTTTTCAGGTTGGCATTGGAAAGGAGGGTAAATAATTACATAGAAGAAAGAACATTGACCGTAGATGGCCTGCTCAGATCTGGGTTCAAATTCTGGTTCCACCACCCATTCACTGGGTCATTTGGGACAGGGTGCTTAGCCTCTTTGAGCCTCAGGTTCTTCTTTTAAGATATGAAGACAGGGTGCCTGCTGGCTCAGGCGGTTAAGTGTCCAACTCTTGATTTCGGCTCAGGTCATGATCCCTGGGTCGTGAGATCAAGGCCCATCTCTGGCTCTGCACTGAGCGTGGACCCTGCTTGGGATTCTCTCTCTCCTTCTGCTCCTCCCCACACCCCCCAAAAAAGAAAAAGAAAGAGAGAAAGAAAAAAATGAAGACAATACTAACAATGCTTACTATTATAGAAAACACGTAAAGAGCAAAGGGTCAAAGCAAGCTATAGGTCAGAAAAAAATAGAGGGGTAAGAACACATAAATGCCCAGGGGCAAAACAAGGGATGGGAGAGGTGGAGAGGATAAGTAATTGGCAAACAGGAGATCTGAAGCACCAAGTGCTGAGGCTGAATCTAAAATAAACTCAATAATACTAGACAATACTTACTGAGCACCTGCTATAGGCCCGGTACGATGCTATGAACATATATCATCTCAATGAATCTCCAAAACAACTTGACAAATCTTACCCATTTTTTTTACTCATTCATTCATTTTCAACTTTATTGAAGAATAACTGATACCAGAAGACATTAAATGACATTTAATGACATTATAAATGACATTAAATAATGACATTAAAAGGCATTATAAATGTAAGTTTGTACACTTTGACCTACATCTCCCCATTTCCTCCTCCTCCAGCCCCTACTAACCACCATTCTATTCCCCTTTTCTATGAAATTGGTTTTTTAATATTAGATGCTCCCTGTAAGTGATTCAGTACAGAATTTGTCTTTCTCCGTCTGGCTTATTTCATTTAGCGTTATGCCCCCTAGTTTCATCTAGGTTGCAAATGAATGCATTTCCTTATTTTCTTTTGACTTTTTTATGTTATTTAAAATTTTCCCATTTTAATTTGTCTGTATGGTTTTCCGTCAGGGCTACACTAATTTACATTTCCACCAATAGTGTGTAAGGGTTCACTTTTCTCAACATCCTTGCCAACATTTCTTTCTTGTCTTTTTGATAACAGCCATCTAATGAATGCGAGGCAATACCCCACTGCGGTTTTGGTTTGCATTTCCCTGATGATGAGTGATGTTGAGCATCTTTCCATGTATCTATTGGCCATTTGCATGTCTTCTTTGGAAAAATGTGCGTTCTTATCCTTTGCCCATTTTTAATTGGATTACTTGCTTTTTGGCTATTGAATTATATGAGCGTTTTGTATATATATATTTTTAAAGATTTTATTTACTTATTGACAGAGAGAGACACAGTGAGAGAGGGAACACAAGCAGGGGCAGTGGGAGAGGGAGAGAAGCGGGCTTCCCACCGAGCAGGGAGCCCAATGCGGGGCTCGATCCCAGGACCCTGGGACCATGACCTGAGCCGAAGGCAGACGCTTAATGACTGAGCCACTCAGGCGCCCCTGTATATTTTGTTTATTAACCCCTTATCAGATACTTGGTTGGCAAAGATTTTCTCCCATTCTGTAGGCTGCATTTTCAATATATTGATTGCTACCTTTGCTGTGCTGAAGCTTTTTAGTTAGTCCCATTTGCTGATTTTTGCTTTTATTGACTGTATTTTTGGTGTTTTGTCCAGAAAATCAGTGGCAAGACCAATGTCAAGGAGCCTTTTCCCTATGTTTTCTTCTAGCAGTTTTATGGTTTCAGATCTTCTGTTTAAGTCTTTAATTCACTTTGAGTTAATTTTTGTGAGTGGTGTAACACAGGGGTTCAGTTTCATTCTTTTTTTTTTTTAAGATTTTGTTTATCACTATATCCAGCTAGGCTATCACTGAAAATAGAAGGAGAGATAAAAAGCTTCCAGAACAAACAAAAACTAAAGGAATTTGCAAACACGAAACCAGCCCTCCAAGAAATATTGAGAGGGGTCCTCTAAGCAAAGAGAGAACCTAAAAGCAGCAAAGAGCAGAAACGAACACAGACAACAGACAGTTAACAGTCACCTTACAGGTAATACAATGGCACTAAATTCATACCTTTCAATAGTTACCCTGAATGTAAATGGGCTCAATGCCCCAATCAAAAGACACAGGCTATCAGATTGGATTAAAAAACAAGACCCATC